>NC_133141.1:42498916-43123916 GCF_048418815.1 Hemitrygon akajei
GTACTCATATATCCAGTCCTTTAAAATACCCTCCTATAACTTACCCACTGCTAATGCAGGTTCATTGGCCTATAATTTCCTGATTTATTTTTAGTGCCTTTTGTAAACAATGGAACAACATCAGCTCTCCTCCAATCCTCCAGCACTTCATTTGTTGCTCAGGACGATTTAACTATCTCTGCTATGGCCCCTGCAATTTCTGCACTTGCCTCCCATAGGGTCCAAGGAAGCACATTGTCAGGCGCCGGTGATTTATTCACCTAATTTGCCTCAATACAGTCAACACCTCCTCCTCTGAAATCTGTATAGTGTCCATGACTTCGTTGTTGCTTTGCCTCACTTCTATAGACTCTGTGTCTGTCTCCTAAGTAAATGCAGATGCAAAAACATCCAGTTAAGATCTCCCCCATATCTTCTGGCTCCACGCATAGTGAATGGATCCATTCTGATCTTCCAGAGGACAAATTTTGTCCCTTTGAATCTTTTTGCTCTTAACACATCCATAGAAGCCCTTAGGATTATCCATCACCTTGTCTGCTAGAGCAACCTCATGCCTTCTTTTAGCCCTCCTGATTTCTTTCTTAAGTGTTCTCTTGTATTTTTATACTCCATACCTCATAAGCACCTCATTTGTTCCTACCTTCCTGCACCTGCTATACACCTCCTTTCTTTCTTAATCAGGGCTTCAATACCTCTTGCAAACTAAGGTTCTCTAAACCTGTTATCTTTAACTTTTGTTCTGACAGGCACATACAAGCTTTGTACTCTCAAAATTTCACTTTTGAAATTGAAAGTACACTTGGCAAGTACACTTTAACCAGAAAACAACCTGTCCCGATCCACACTTGCCAGATCCTTTCTGATACCATGAAAATTGGCCTTTCTCCATTTAGAATCTCAACCTATGGACCAGACCTGTCCTTTTCCATATTTGCTTTGAAACTAATGGCGTTATGATAGCTAGATGCAAAGTGTTTCCCTACTCAAACTTCAGCCACCTGTGCTGTAACGTTCTTTACAGCAGATCAAGTATCACACACTCTCTCATCGAGACTTCTAGGAACTGATTGAGAAAACTTCCCTGAACACACTTGACAAACTCTATCCCATCTATTCCTTTTACAGTATGAGAGTACCAGACAATATGTGGAAAGTTAAAATCGCCTACTATAACAACCTTATGTTTCTTGCAGCAGTCTATGATCTCTCTACAAATTTGTTCCTCTAAATCCCATGGACTACAACATAGCCCCATTAATGTGGTCCTTTTTGCACATTTGGTTTTATCTGTCAGTCTGTTTAATAGATTCAGGATTCAGAAACATCGACTGGACAACTCAAGTCAAAGAAAATTGAAAAGAAAAATAGTTTTTCTTCCCTACCACTACATAACTACACTCACAAACAGAAGTACAGAGACTGGATAACCTCTCCCTGAAAAAGATCCCAAGCAAACCTCTGAAAATATTTTCCACCTCCTTTAACTCCAGAAGAACAAATCTATTCCTTTATTTTAATCTCAAACTGGGAATACCATTACAGATTACTTTGCATGGTAAAGCTTAAATGAGTCCATGCAAAAATATTCCTGTGGTAAGGAAACCAGGAGACTGGTCAGTTTGGTTACAACACCTTGTTAGCTCTTTAACAGGCAATCAGACATAGCTCTGTCCCTCATTACTTTTGCACCCGGTGCTGTCAGAGAATGACAAGTTTAATTACTGTTCTTTACTGCTTGGCAAAAGCTTCTTATCAATTTTTTTCTCTGTTCATTTGATTCTTTAATAACTACTAGGTCCCAAAGCCAAATTCATTGAAGACGTTCTGCTTAATAACGCAGCTGCTTTTACACAAGGGCACCCACACTCTCTCCTTTTCTGATCTGTGGAAAACAACTCTGTTGGCATGGCGATCAATATTTGTTTGTAGCTTGCCTTGAAGCAGGCTGGTACATGAACTTTGGTCAGCTTCCGCTACCAGTCAAGTTCCAGCATCTGCTTTGCTGGCCTCAGCAGTTTTTAAAGATAAAAGATTAGCTTTATTTGTCACATGTGCTGTAGATCAAAACTTACTGTACAATGAAATGTGTTGTTTGCATCATATTAAATCAAGGAGTTGTGCTGGGTGCAGCCTGCAAGAGATACCACGCTGCCGGCATCAACATAGCACGCCTGCAACTCACAAACCCTAACTGTACGTCTTTGGACTGTGGGAGGAAATTGGAGCACCCAGAGGAGACCCATGCAGTCTCGGGGGAGAATGTACAAACTTCCTACAGACAGCGGCGGGAATCAAACTCCGATCAGTGATCGCTGGTGAAATAATAGCGCTGCGCTAACCGCCAGGCTGCCATGCCACCCACCCACGTTGTAAAAATCTAGATGAGACAGAACAATACAATCAGTGTGACAGCAATTTATTCACGTGTCGAGGCACAGAAGTCCTGGTCATGCACTGCAACCAAGGAAGATCCCAGTTGGGATGTCTACTCGTACCACCAGACCCAGACTTCTGGGGTCCAGAGAGTGGAACTGCCCCAGTGCAACAGCTAGTCCACTTTAGGAAAACTCCTGTGCAGGTTTTTACATGCAGTTCACGTCATTTAAGAAGAACTGCACAGATCTAACTGTCATCATTGGATACGATGGCAACCAATCATCCCAAACCAATTTCTGGTTATTTTTCTGTAGCAATATAGTTGCATCAGTACTTTGTAGTGTCTGGCAAAAATCTAGTGTAACTGTACCATCTCTAATCTAAGTTCTGGGGTTCTGTGCCTTTATAACTGCTTTCATCTTTTCTTTAAATGATCCATTCACATTCATTTTAGCCCAAGATAAGCTACATCGTTCTGCATGAGTATATACCTGCTTCTTTTAAACTTTACATTGTGTTAATCTTAGCCAGTTGAACAGCTAGAGAATTCAAAGAATTCCTTTTTTTTGTTCTTGTGGATATTAGTACATCGATTTAAAAGCAAAGACTGTGATCTATATATTATGGTAACTTATCCATAGTAACTTAAAGTATATTTAATTAAAATTTCACACAATAAGATAGTTTTATGTAGAACACGCTTAAGGATATTAATTGTCAAATATGGTTGACTCTCCTTGTCTATATTGAGTGTATGCGGTGACAGATCTAATTTGGTAAACACTTTGGCTCCTGCCATCCTAACATATAAATCAGAGGAAGTTGACTGTATGTCATCAACTGCTTTGTTCAAGATCACCTTGTAATCGCCATATAGTTGTACACTCAAGCTTCTTTTAAGCACTATTACAATTGGTTTGCTTGGCTTATTTCCTTTAGAATTTTATTTTGTTTTAGTTTAGTCATGGCTTAGAGTGGATTGATTATGCACTGGACTTGATATGGATAGGAGCCCAAGCTATCTGCTACTCCTGTGTGGTATCGTTGAAGTTTTTTGACAACTTTTTTCTAAATGTGATTTTGGAGCATCCATTCCAAGCAGCATTTTCTATACTGGCAAAAAAAAAATTGAAGCTAACTTTGCCCATCAATACAATGTATGTTGGGACCTTTAACATTTGTGATCTACAACTTGGGTGTGAACTTGGGAGAGATGATAAGAAAGTTTGTAGATAGTATAAAAGTTGGTGGTGTTGTAGACAACGAGAATGATTGTTACAGCAGGATATCGATCTGCTGAAAATTTGGGCGGAGCAATGACAAAATGTGGTGCCTCAAGAGGGCGGCATCCATCATTAAGAACCCTCATCCAGGACATGCCCTCTTCTCATTACTGCCATCAGGAAGGAGGTCCAGGAGCCTGAAGACCCATGCTCAATGTTTTCGGAATGGCTTCTTCCTCTCTGCCATCAGATTTCTGAATAGTCCATGAACCCATGAACATTACCTCATTATTCATTTATTTATTTGGTTAAGCCACAGGTGGAGAATTTTGTGCAGTTCTGTTTGCCACATAATGCAAAGAATTGGATTGCACTGGCGAAGGTGTGGAGGAGATTCGGCAAAATGCTTGCTGCATT
Organism: Hemitrygon akajei; assembly: GCF_048418815.1. NCBI lineage: Eukaryota > Metazoa > Chordata > Chondrichthyes > Myliobatiformes > Dasyatidae > Hemitrygon > Hemitrygon akajei. Next base: position 42,502,933 of record NC_133141.1, read on the forward strand.
GGAGCATTTCAGTTTTAAGGAGGAATTGTATAGGCTGCATTTGCTTTCTCTGGAGTAAGGGGTGGCCTGATAGAGGGACCATGAGAGACACTGACATGGCAAGTGGTCCGAATTTATTTCCCAAGGTTACAATATCTAAGAGGCCGAGGTTTAAGATGACGTATAAAAAAATTAGCAGGGATTTTGAGAGGGAGTTTTTTATTACCTAGAGGGTGATGTTTGTCCTGAAAAGGCTGTGAAGGCATCTTGGAAAGTACTTGAATCACCAAAAGATCAAAGAATATGGACCAGATTAATGGGTTAGTGTAGATAGATACAGTAAGTAACATAGACACGATAGGTCAAAGGGCCTGTTTCTGTACTGATATCTTTATGTTATTCTGCTTTTCCCCATTATGGCTGCTTAGCTTTAAGTTTGCATGTTAAAGATATGTGCTCATTAGTATTGGTTTATTGTTGTCACATGTAGCAGGATACAGCGAAAGCTTGTCTTTCATATTGTTCATACAAATCAAATCATTATACAGTGCATTGATCTAGAATAAAGTGCAAAAGCTACCAAAGAGTGTAGAGCAGATGAAGCATTCAAGAGTCTGATAGAAGTTGCTCTGCTACGTGCTTTCAAGCTTTTGCGTCTTCTGCCTGATGGGAGAAGGGCGAAGGGAAAAGGTCCGCGGTAGGTGGGATCTTTGATGATGCTGGCTGCTTTACTGAGGCAGCGGGAAATAAAGACAGAGTCCATGAAGGGGAGGCTGCTTCCTCTGATGGGCTGAATTGTGTCCACAACTCTCTGTAATTTCTTGCAGTTATGGGGAGAGCAGTTGCCGTACCAAGCTGTGATGCGCCCAGACAGAATGCTTTCTACGGTGCATCGATGAACATTGATAAGAATCGACGGGGACTTGTCAAATTTCTTTACCTTCCTTCCTTCCTTCAAAAAAATATTTTGCTCTTTTGAAATGTCATGCGGTGGTGGATAGCTTCCATTACATTCACAGGAGCGTTACATACTAGCCCCACCCACCTCAGATATCATCCCTTGGCGTCATTCTGCAATTGTACCTGCACTTTCATCAGGTGGAATTCCTTGTCGCTATTCAGTACCATCTAAAGAGGTGCTGTAATTTTGAGGGAAAAACACCAGTGATCTTAAAATCTTCCATTGAATGTCTTCATTTATTAAACCACAAACCAGTTATGCAGAGAGCATTCAAAAAAGCCATCTAAATAGCAATATTGAAACAGAACCTTTAACAAGGCAAATCATTTCCCTGACAATCTCATCTGGCTTCTGTTTCCTGGTTTCACATTTGCAGCACTCTATACTTTCAGATGGTTTCAGCTAGAAATGATCCTGAAACTTGTTTTTACCACTTCACTATAGGAAGGATGTGACCGAACTGGAGAGGGTGCAGAGAAGGTTCATTAGGAGGTTGCCTGGGATGGACTGTTTCAGTTATGAGGACAGAGTAGATTTATTTTCCTTGGAATGATGGAGGCTGAGGGGAGACCTGATCGAGGTATGAGGGGCATCTGGTGGGAAATGTTTTCCAATAATAGCTAAAGGGCATTGATTGAGAGTAAGGGGGTTTACAGGGATCTGAAGAAGAACTTTTTCAGCTACAAGTTGGTTCTACGGTGGTGTAACCAAGAACAGACTGGGTGACTGCTTTGCTGATTATCTGTGCTCTGTCTGCAGTGGCCATCTAGAGGCCCCATAGCATCCCTATTCCAGCCTGTCTGTCCTTGCTGTCCTCCAATGCCAGACTGAGGCCAAAAACACACGGATTCTGATCAGATATTCTAAATCCAAACTGTATCAACACTAATTTCAGGTAGCCTGTGCAGTCTGTGTCTATTTCTCTCTCCTAATCTACCCTAGTCCTCCCACGCACACCCTGCTTTCCCAACCCACCGCTCCATTCCCTGATCTCACAGTTTCTTTCCCCTTCTCACATCTATTCCATCTGCCTATCAGTCACAACTCCTCCCACTGGCTTCCCTATCCCCTCCCCTGACTGTCAGCTTTTCTGCACCATCACGTCCCACCAGCAACAGTCCATTGAATATATCAGGGTACAAGTAAACCAGGAGAGATGGTCCCCTCTCTCCCACCCACTGTGATTGCTGGGCAGCTGCATAAACTTACTCCATACTAAATTCTGAAATATGTCTAACTATAACTGTTTGCATTCATCACCATTATAGCATCATGAAAGTCTGAGCCATCTTTTTTTAAAGAAGAATAATCAGAACATCATGTTTGTTTAAAATTCAGAAGGATTACTGGATATGGATCATCAATGTGACACAGTAAACTATTGCTCAAGACTTCCCGACAACAATGATACTCTTGCCAAAAGTCGTCATGCATATCCTTGCCAGATTTTGATCCAACAACACCTTTGCAAGATGATTATTTGATTTGCTATGTACCCTTGAAACGTTTATTGCAACATGCTGGCAGTTACATTGTGTAATTTGATACACTATTGAGGATGAACTATATTTTACTTTGTAGACTAGTGTAAGTTTATTTTTGAAGAATATTTGCCCTCCAAATATGCCTCCCACTTTATTCTTAGATTCCCTGTTGCTGAGTTGGGGACGGGTAATATGTTCCCTTATCACAACAGTCTTGTAGTCAGCAGGAGGTATACCGAGCAATAAGCAAAGTTGGATACTTTTTAAAAAATGTTATTTAGAGATACAGCACAGTAAGAGGTTCTTCTGGCTCAACGAGCCCCCGCCACCCAATTACACCCATGAGACCAATTAACCTACTAACCATTACGTCTCTGGACTGTGGGAGGAAACCGTAGCACCCAGAGGAAAGGGATGTGGTCGTGGGGAGAACGTACAAACTCCTTACAGACAGTGCCGGGAAATGAGCCCGGGTCACCGGTGTAACTTTAGATTAGCTTTATTTGTCACATGAACATCGAAACATCAAACTGTACGCTGAAATGCATCATTTATGTCATCGTTTGAGGCAGCCCAAGAGGGTTGCTATGCTTCAGGCACCAACAACTTACTGACCCTAACCTGGCCATCTTTTTGGAATGGTAGAAAACCAGAGCACCCAGAGGAAACCCACATGGTCACATGAACAAAGGACAAACTCATTCCGAAAAGCGGCAGGATTAAAACCTGGGCTGTTGCCGTGTCTGTTCAGATTATTCGGTTTTAGACTAAACCTTATATATGGGAGATTTCCATTATAAGCAAGTGTCCCATAAGGGAAGAAAGGATTGATGGGCTTGTGCTGAGAGCCTCTTGGACTCCGTTAACTGTATAGCTTCCTTCTATGTTTCAAGAAAATATAAGTAATATGTTTAGGATCATGTGTGGGCTCGGAGGCCTGATCTGCTCCTTGAACTTTGTCATGATGCACTGTCATCTGCTTCACATGGGGAATTCTTAAAAGCCCAAGGCCATGTACAGGGGGATTGAGGCCAAAGATAATGGGTCTCCTCCGAACTTTCTTGCAGACCTTTGCACACAGGGAATGTGTTTTTAGTCATTTGACCCACACAAGAGAATTGCAAGAGTCAGTCAGTTGAGACACTGAAAAATGCTTTTAAAAAACGGTTGGCAAGAAGACTGTCAACAATCTCAGGAAAATAACAGGAAGCAGTGACTTTATCATATGTTATGGCAGCAGTAGGAAACAGCAGGAACAAAGATTATTTATTTTCTTTTTTTTTGGTGGATCTCTTGAGATTATATTCAATCGCTTTTCATAACAGTCAATAGAATAGTATTACTGCATCTTAGAAAGTAATGTACCAGCCTTTTACATCTGAGTTCAACTTTTATATTTAGTTGGTTTGCGTCTTGTCAAGGAATCTTTGCAAAATAGCTTAAAGCATTTATTTTTCAGGATTTGAGCTCTGCAGGCAAGGTGGCAATTGTTATACAAGGAAGAACATAAGCTACATTGCCCTTATGTTTGCTCTGCCATTCGGCAAGGTTAGAACTACCTCAGTACCATCTTCCAGCAGTATTTCTGTATCGCCAGTTGGCAGTGAATCCTATGATCTGTTTCCAATAAATGCAGCTACCAAGTTTCCACAGGCTGTCCCTGAACGATGAAATTTCCCACCTTGGTTCTAAACGGCCTATTTCTTATTCCGAAACTGTGCCTTCTGATCATAGACTCCTCAGTCAAGGAGAATAGCTTTCCTCATCTAGTCTGCCAAGCCCTGTAACGATATTGCAAATTTTAGTAAGATCACTTCTCAATCTTCTTAACTGCAAAGAATAATCTCTCCTCAAAGAATAACCTGCAATCCCTACAACCAGTCTAATGAGCCTCCCTCAGTGGCAATTAGTCCTTTCTGAGGCAATGAAACCAAAACTATCCACAATAATCCAGGTGCAGTCTTACTTGGAGCCAAAACAATTGTAATAAGACGTCCTGTAGTCAAACCCTCTTGTAATAAGCAGAATCATACCAGTTGCTTTCCTAATTGCTGACAGTAGTTACATGTGTACAGTGCCTTGTATAAGTATTGCGCCTCCAACCCTTTGTTCACGTTACTACCAGGGATTTTGATTAATTTAACTGAGTTTTTATTTGTAATTCACAGTAGAGCCCAAAAAAGGGAAAATTCTAAAGCATGGAAAATTAAAAACTCAAAAACTGAAATGTCAGCAGTTCAAAAGTATTGCTTGAGTAAATAGTTGAACCACCTCTCGCAACTATTACAGCCAGTAGTCTTTTTGGATCAGTATCTATTAGCTTTGCACAATGTGATGGAGCAAGATTTGCCCATTCCTTCTTGCAAAATTGTTCAAGCTGTGCCAGGTTAGTTGGGGAGTGGTGGTGGACAGCAATCTTGAAGTCTTGCCAGAGATGCTCAATCTTGTGAAGGTCAGAACTCTGACTGGGCCACTCAAGGACATAAATTGTCTTATTTTGAACCCACTCCATGGTTACTCTGGCAGTGTGCTTTGGTCATTGTCCTGCTGAAAGACAACTTTCCTCCCCAGCTTAAGCTTTCTGGCAGAGGTTTTAATCCAAGATCTCTCTGTATTTAGCTGCATTCATCTTCCCATCAATCCTGATCAGATTTCCAGTCCCTGATACTGAAGAGCATCCCCATAGCATGATGCTACCTCCACCATACTTTACAGTAGGGATAGTGTTATCTGGCTGATGCGCAGTATTAGATTTACACCACATGTACCACTAAGAAAAAGTATATCTTTGCTTGTAAAGACTTTGCAAAGCATCACTTAGAAAATACTGTAAAACTGTGGAAGAAGGTCTTGTAGTCAGATGAGACCAAAATGAAACATTTTGGCCTCAACCCTTAGTGGTACATGTGGCATAAATCAAATACTGTGCGTCAGTCAGATAACATCATCCCTACTGTATAGTGGAGGTAGCATCATGAGGGATCACCAGGATCACCAGGTGCTGCAGGGATTCACACAGGTGTAGTTTTATTTTCCCTTTTAAAGCGTGCATAAAAGGCATTGAGCTCATCTGGGAGTGAAGCATCACAGCCTTTCATGATGTTAGATTTCGCCTTGTAGGAATTAATGATCTGCAAACCCTGCCAGAGTTGACATGCATCCGATTCCATCTACAACCTCAAGTGGAATTCTTTTTTTGCCCTTTAAATCACCTTCTGTAGGTTGTGTCTGGACTTCTTGTATAGTTCTGGATCACCGGTCTTGAATGCCACTTACCTAGCCCTCAGCAGACAATGGATCTCCTGGTTCATTCATGGCATTTGGTTTGGGTATGTCCAGTATGCTCTGGAAGGCACGCGCACATCCACACAGGTCTAGGTGAAGTCAGTGACCACTGTGGTATATTCATTCAGACTCAAAGATGAATCCTTGAGTATTGTCCAATCCACCGACTCAAAGCAGTCCCTTAATAGAAACCCTACAGCACAATACAGGCCCTTCGGCCCACAAAGCTGTGCCGAACATGTCACTCTTCTGCCTCCCTTGACCATACCTTCTTGGTCCTCACCACTGGTGCTGTGGTCTTTAGTCTCCACCTGTACGCTGGGAGTAGAAGTACAGCCAGTTGATCGGACTTTCCGAAGTGTGGGTGTGGGATGGCACGTTGTGTTCTTGATGGTGGTATAACAGTGGTCAAGTACGTTTGGCTCCTCTGGTTCCACAGGTGATATGTTGGTGGTTGTTGTTCAGAGGCTTCTTCAAGCTGGCCTGGTTGAAACCTCCCACAATGATTGGGAAGACATCTGGGTGAGCAATTTCATGCCTACTGATTATGTTGCTCAGCTCCTCCAGACATTGGCTACCAGGATGATGGTGGAAAACTCCCTCAGCAGGTAAAACGGATGACATTTGACCACTAGATGTTCCAGGTCAGGTGAGCAGGACTGAGATAGAACCCAACCATTAACTACAGCCACTACCTACTCTTGCTCACACTGCACCAGAATATGTGGACCCTGGATTGGCCTCTACAACCACCTCAGGACCCACCAATAGACAATCATACTGGATGAGTGATCACGCTACTACCAGTTCAGATGAGGAACTGGGGTGCATCTTGTAAGTGGTATTCATTGTAAACATTGTGCAATAGTGAAGAGAACGAACTTTTAAGCTGGGCTACCAACAGGAAGACAAATTTGTCCAGGCTGATGCTGCCCTTCCTGAGTGTCAACAGAGCTGAATTCAGAAGTAGAATCAGGTGTATTATCACTGATGTATGTCATGAAGTTTGGTGCTTTGCAAGAGCAGTTCAGTGCAACATGTGAAGAATTACTATCCAACTAAGCAGAGGGTATTTTGTGGGTGGCATGATAGCGTAACGCTTCATAGTGCCAGTGACCTGGGTTCAGTTCTGCGCTATGTGCAAGGAATTTGTATGTTTTCCTTATGACTGCGTGAGTTTCTTCCAGGTACTCTGGTTTTCTGCCACATTCCAAAGGAGTACAGGTTAGTAGGTTCATTGATCACATGGGTGTAATCGGGCACCATGGGCTCATTGGGCTGAGGAGTGGGTGGGGGCAGTGGGCCTGTTACCATGCTGTATCTCTAAATAATGCATTACATTCCTGACTTATGTCCTTTAGAAAGATTTGTGGGCGGCAGTAAAGAGACAATTTTCCACAGGGCATGAAGCTTCTGCTCTTGTAACCACAGTGCTTGTGTCAAATGTCTAGTCAGTGGCAACCGCCAGGATGCTTTTGTTGGGAACCAGCAATGCTAATATAATCGAATATTGTAGGTGGTTTGAAATGGTCACTCACTGGCAGTTTTGTTGCCTAATAGTTACTTGCCACTTAGTATTCTATGCCCAATTTTTTTGATGCACATGAACTAGTTCACAGGTTGAGGAGTTGCAAATGGAATTGTACATTATGCAATAATCAGCAAACAGCACAATCTCTAACCTAATCATAGAAGATGGAGTGTTGACGAAGCAGCCAAAGACAGACAGACAGACATACTTTATTGATCCCGAGGGAAATTGGGTTTCGTTACAGTCGCACCAACCAAGAATAGTGTAGAGATATAGCAATATAAAACCATAAATATAATAATAATAATAATAATAATAATAAGTAAATTATGACAAGTGGAAATAAGTCCAGGACCAGCCTATTGGCTCAGGGTGTTTGACCCTCCGAAGGAGGAGTTGTAAAGTTTGATGGCCACAGGCAGGAATGACTTCCTATGATGCTCAGTCATACTAATAGTAGTAGTAGTAATAATAATAATAAAGACTAATAGGCCTGGAACCCTGTCCTGAGGAATTTCTATAATGGCATCCCAGTGGTTGGGATAATTGAACTCCAACAACCACAACTATCTTCCTTCTTGTGAGGTTCTGTACATCTACAACTATTAGAATATTTTCCCTTGATGCTCATTGATCTCAGCATAAATGGACCTCCTTGGTCAAAAACTGCCTTGACAAACCTTGACAACTACCTAGTCACTTGCCCCTCACCAGTGGAATCTACTTCTTTGGTCTTTGGTTGCCACTTAATAGAAGTATTGAAAACGATCTTCATCACTTGACTGATGATTGAGGATTGGTTAATTGAGTAGGAAAGACCTAGATTAAGAATTGTCTTCCTTTTGTGAAGAAAAAAAGTGAAAAGTCAATGTCAGAGTAGAATTTACTGTCAAAGTACGTATAAATGACCATGTACTACTTTGAGATTCATTTTTGCAGGTATTTACAGGAAAATAAATACAATAGAATTGACAAAAAACTATACACAGACAAAGACTGATAAACAACAAATGTGCAAAAGAAGACAAGTTGTGCATATAAAAGAATTAATCTTGAGGACACGAGTTGGAATAGGACACACCTATGTAATCTTTTACATTGTTGATGTCAGTACCAATTTTGTAATATACAGCTCATCCTGGAGTGCTTGTCTTCGGTGCTACAGTTGAGGTGTTTGATTTATTTCAGAATCAGGTTTATTATCACTGTCTTATATGATGGAAAATGCATTGCTTTACAACAGCAGTACAGTGCAAAGACATATACAGTAATACACAATTAGTAAATAGTATAAAAAGGAGTGATAAGGTATTGTTCGTGTGTTCATGAGCCTTTCATAAATCTGACTGTGGAGGGGAAGGAGCTGTTTGTCAATCTTCCCTGTGAGTATGAGTCTTCCCTGATGGTATTAATAAGAAGAAGGCATGATTTAGATGGTGAATGTCATTAATGCTGGATACCACCTCTCGAAGCTGTTTCTTAATATGGGGTGCATTGAACTAACTGAAGGCTGGCTTCTGTAGCAGTGATGTCTGGGAGAAGCTGTTTGGGCTGAATATGTTTGCAAAGGTCTCAACCTGGTCTTTTGCACTCTTGTTGCGATCTACCATTATTAAAGACATAGATTCTTGAAGCCTCCTCCTCCCATTTTCTGTATAATTGCCCACTGTTATTCACAGCTAGATTATAGCCTGCAAAACGTTGATTTGATTGGTTGGTAACAAGATTCTTCAGTTCAGTCTATTATATTTCTGCAGTTTAGCACACCTTGTGTTGAAACATGTCCACACTTCATTTTTAGGTATGCCTTAGATAGATAGATAGATACTTTATTCATCCCCATGGGGAAATTCAACTTTTTTTCCAATGTCCCATACACTTGTAGCAAAACTAATTACATACAATACTTAACTCAGTAAAAAATATGATATGCATCTAAATCACTATCTTGTGCTGCTTTCAGCAGGCTTATCTCTCATGTTGGTTCATGTACTATTTGCTGCTGACCCCATGTGGGAACTATGTCCTGCAGACCTCAGCCAGCTCGGTCAATGATCTCACTCTTGGTCATAGATACTGTAATTTCTCACCCACAGTGCATTCTGTGTGCTTACGGTTTTCAATACTTCTTCTTTCATGAAACCCATAAGTGAACTGAAGGAGATGCTTTCCTCTTGGCTGATTGAGTGCAGTTGCAATATCAAACCAGTTGTCCTCAGTGACTCGTTAACTGGTTCCTACATCATTTGCATGACTACCTTGATTACTTCTGCACTTACAGCATCATTGAACTTGCCTTTGTTTATATCACAATAGTGGTTTCATTCTACTCAGCAAAATTCTCCACCTTGTGTTCTGTGTCCCTCCCTCCCTTAACAACATTTTAAAAAATTGATCTGCTTAGTCCTAAAAATCTTTGAGCCTTTCAGCTTTAACGGTTGAATGCTAAGGCTAACTACTATTTCCCAAGTGCATGGAATACCCAAGGCAGAATAAAATTGTAATACACTGTAGTTGCCTAGTTTGCATTTAAGGAAGTACTTTCTGACCAGGCAGAAGGCAGTCCCAAGAACATGACTGCAGACATATCTGTATACTACACCAAGTCAGTTTAGGTCAATGGTACAACCAAGTCCCTTCAATATTAACTTCCTGTTCTTCTTTACTCAGACAAAAATATGGATTGTTAACAATTAAAAATCATCACCAATTACAGTTTTACTAAAATTCAATATTTTATTAACATTCAATTTTACCCATTTCTTCATTTCCTACTTGGAGAAATAGGTGTAGATCAATTTTGTTGATGTTTATGCTGCTCAAAACTTGATAAAAAGGCAAGCAATCCATTTCTGTGGAAACATTTTTTAAAATGCATACTACCTACAGCATGAACATCCAACTCACTGACCTCCGTTGATACCCCTGCCCCCCACCATTACCCCCATCCCTATCTATTATTTTAGTCTGGTTCTCTTTCTCTCTCTTTTTCCCCCCTCACTATAATCTCTCCCCCCAGCCCTACTTTTCTTTCTCTTTTATTTCCCATAATTCTCCACCTTCCCTCCAGCCTATCACTTCCCAGCTCTCTACTTTATCCCTCCCCCACTTCTTATCCCCCCTCGACCATCCCATGTTACTTCACTCCTGATGAAGGGTTTCGGCCCGAAACGTCGTTATTACCTCCTCCCATAGATGCTGTCTGGCTTGCTGAGTTCTGCCAGCATTTTGTGTTTATTACTTTTTACGTTAAATGTCAATGATTCGGATGACAGAATTGATTATTTTGTGGCCAAGTTTGGGGATTATATGAAGTTAGGTGGAGGGGCAGAGAGTGTTGAGGAAGCAGGGAGTCTGCAGAATGACTTGGATTTGGGGATTAAGTAAAGAGGCAGATGGAATATAGTGCAGGGAAATGTATGGTCACGCACTTTGGTAGAAGGAATAAAGGTGTGGACTACTTTCTAAATGGGGAGAAAATTCAAGAATCAGAGGTGTCCTTGTGCAGGACTCCCCGAAGGTTAATTTGCAGGTTGAGTTGGTGGCAAGGAAGGCAAATGTAATGTTGGCATTTGTTTCGCGAGGACTATAATATAAAAGCAAGGATGTAACACTGAGCTTTATAAGGCATTGGTCAGACTACACCTGGATTACTGTAAGCAGAAAATGTGCTGGCATTGGAGAGGGTCCAGAGGAGGTTCACAAGAATTATTCTGAAATGAAAGGGCTAATGTTTGAGGAGTGTTTTATGGCTCTGGGCCTGTACTTGCTGGAGTTTATAAGAATGGGGGGGTGGGAATCTTATTGAAACCTATCAAATATTGAAAGGGCAATGCAAAATGGATGTGGAGAGGACGTTTCCTATAGTGGGTAAGTCTACGATCTTAGGGCACAGCCTCAGAATAGAGAGACTCTCATTTGGAACAGAGATGAGGAAGAATTTCTTTAGCCAGAGGGTAGTAAATCTGTGGAATTCATAGCTAGTATTTTGCACATGGTTAATCTTTTAATCAAAGCTGGACATCACCAGACAGATGCAGAATCAGAATTAGGCTTATAATCACTGACTTATAAGATGTGACTTTTGTGTTTTTTTTGTAGTACCAAGATAATGTAACCACAAAAAAATGCATCATTAATTACAAAAGTAAATAAAAAGTGTAGAGAAAAAAAAGTGTTCACGGGTCCATGGACTGTACATAAATCTCATGGTGAAGGGGAAGAACCTGCTCCAAAACACAGAGTGTGGGTCTTCAGGCTCTGGGACTTCTTCCCTGATGGTAGCAATGAGAAGTATGTCCTGAGTGGAGAGCCCTTAATGGTGGATGCCATCTTCTTAAAGCACTGCCTCCTGAAGATGGCCTTGATAGTGGGGAGGGTTGTTCCGATGGAGATGGCCGAGTCTACAACCCTCTCAAGCCTTTTTCAATTTTGTGCATTTTTACCTCCATTGCAGACTGTTTTGCAGCAGTCAGAATGCTCTTCCTTCAACATCTATAGAAATTTGTAAGTCTTTGTTGTCATACCGAATGTCCTCAAACTCCAAATGAAGTATAGCCAAATCAAATCCTTAGTTTTGTTGACATTGTGCTGTTGCGATACCATTCAATAAGCCAATCTATTTCATTCCTGTAAGCCTCTTTGTTGTCATCTGAATTTATGCCTCGCCACACAGTCACATGTATAGAGTGGGTAGAACAGTGGGCTAAGCATATATTTGTGAGGTGCACCTGTGTTGACCATCAGTGAGGAGGGTACATCATTACCTGTCTTCACTGACTGTGGCCTGATGATTAGGAAGTAAAGGATCCAGTTGCAAAGGGAGGTACACTTAATCACGGATAACTTCTGTGGTGTTACTGAAATGCTCCTTTAAATAAAAAAAAACAGGTACTGTAGAAATTTTATTCCATCCCAACTCTTGGCTTCTGAGGCCTCGTCTGACATCCTACAATTGTAGCTGAAATTAGTTTAATAATTCCAAAGAAGGGCATGTATATGGACGCCAAACATTAGTCGATCTTATTTTGAGCTTTTAAATTTGGAAGGATGGAGATTATTTTAGATGGCAATACTGTATATCTATCACATACCTCACTATGACTGGCTAACTATTCGTATTAAAATTACTGAGTTTGTTTAGGATCTGCAAAACTAGACATAAAACAGAACTGTGGCAAGCCTTCTGGTAAAAGTTAATTCTTAATCTACAAAAAGGAGTTGAGTCAAACATTGGCAGAATTTTTATTTTATACTGTATATAAATTATATAGGGGTTAAATTAAATATACATTACCTTTTAAGGCAAAAACATCAACCATGCAAGGCCCTAACATTAAAATCTCTCACATATTTAGATTGTGGACCTATGCCAGACTGCAAAGAAGCATTGCCAACAAACTCCATTTGTGGAGAGTGTTAGTCTAAGACTAATAAATTCCACTGAGCAAATACCCAAATGAAGATAAACAAGGAACACTTAATTTGAAAGAATCTTCTCACAGCCTACTTAACAAAGAAAGTTTATAGTGACTTCAACTTGCTATTAAATTCAAAGATGTCCATTGCCTGCAGAGTCACACAAAGATGGTGAAACTCTCCTCTTTAACTGTTGGATTATATTTTGGATTTGTAATAAAATTCAGCGTGACTGGACATGACTCATACTTCCCAAAGGCACATTAGGAAAAGAAAATGTTTATTAGATTAAAATTCTGCCATTGGTGTATTTGACTGAATTTGGATGAAAAAAATGTAAGGTATAAAATGCTTTCGCCTAACGTGCAAATATGTTCCTAAATCACATTGCAAATTAATGTAGTCTTGATTCAGATGTACTTATCACATGTACATCAAAAATTAAAGTGAAATGCATTATTTGCATTAACAACCACACAATGCCCTCAATGTTCTGTATGACAACAGTAAAACAAGCCATTTTCCCATCCTTTCCACTCACGCACAGACCACCTCGAAGTCCTCAGCCCTGGATTCAGACTTAGATCTCACCCCAGGAAGCTATGATTATGGGTTTGACTTCCAGACTCATATGGACCACCAGCCCCTTGTGCCTCAACCTTCAGTCTATGAAAATAAAGTAATAGAATTTAGAAATACATTTAGAATGGTAGTTCCAATGCTCACGTTTTGTCAAATAAGCCTTTGACAATTGTTAGTGACTAGAAATCTAGTAATATTAATTCACAACGTGAACTTGCTAATGTCTCATTATCATTTCCTAAACTGTGGCAAGCCATTATGCCTCAATAGTTTCACCATCCAATTCCTTTCAATATTCTCCAGCTTAGTCCTATCAAATCATAAACCCCACCCCCAACCACAAGACACTGATCTCTCTAGACCACACCTCTTGAGGCATCAATTGAGCCACTTGGGCCTCTGACAGGTAGCCCAGTGCATCTCTCCCACTTACCCCAATCCAGCCTTATTCCTGAATAACATTTTCCTTCATGTTCCCTAAAGTGTAGCAGGAAAATATGTAATGCTGCTTTAGTGCTTCCGACCCAACCAAAGTCTGCTGCAGTGGATCCACAGATTGAGTGAGATATTTGTCCTTCACAAAATATTCTTGGCCACTGCCATCATCAACTTGATTCCATGAATGTAGTTATTGCTGTTGAATTGTTCTGTTGCTTAAAGAAAAAAGGGTTAATCCTGGAAGCCATATTTGGAAAGCCACAGTCTAATTAGGGACTTTGTGCAGGGCAAGTCAATGACCAACTTGATTGGGTTTTTCAAAAAAAGGTGTAGGTAAATTTAAGGTAGAGCTGTGGAACGGTTTGACAACAGGTTGTTTTTATCAAGAACAGTGGGAGCTGAGGGGAGAACTGATATAAGTTTAAGATTATGCAAAGCATAGGTACACAGCCAGTATCCTATTCCCAGGGTTGAGAAGTCTAATTTTAGAGGACTTACATTTTAGGAGAGGGGGGATCTTCAAAGGAGATGTGCAACTTTCAGTAATTTTTCCCCCTCCCATTACCCTCTTCAAATCCTCCCTCCAACCTCTTCACTTCTTATCTGCCTATCACCTCTCCCTGGTGTCCCCTCCTTTTCTCCCACAGTTCACTCTCCTCTATCAGATTCCTTCTTCTCCAGTCCTTTACCACCTATCACCTCCCAGCTTCTTACTTCATCTCCGTCCATCCACCCCCCGGCTACACACCCATCACCTTCTATCCCCTCCTCCCACCTTATTCTGGCTTCTTCTCCTTTCCTTTCCAGCCCTGATGAAGGTCTCAGCCCAAAACTTTGATTGTTTATTCATTTACTAGATTAACTGGTTCAGCACAACACGCGTGGGCTGTACTGTTCTATGTTCTATTTAAGCAGTTTTATAATGATGTATTGAATTAGCTGAACAATACAAAAAGAAATCTTAAAACACCAAAAAAACTGACACCATAGGACAATTAAAGCTCAGCTTTTAATCAGTAAAAGGGGAAGGAAACATTTTTCAGTAGTACAGCAATAAAATTTACAGCAAATGAATGCTGCCTGTTTATACACTTTTCATATACACAGTCAAACCATACATTTCACAAATGAAATTAATCCATTGAGCATTTCTATTTGATGCACTGTCGTAGATTGTTTTATAGTTTAATGGTGGATTCTTAACCAGTTTTAGAATTAATTGTGTCGCATTATTTCTCTTTACCCAAGATTCAATGGAGGGGATTTAAAACATGCCTCTGCTTTTGAAATACACTTTAGAAGTTAATATTTGAGCTACACAGAACTGCCTTAGTACTGAACCATTTAGATTGGAAATGGTTTACTCCATTACAAAATGAGTCATAACTCCATTTGGACATCTTTGAAGCTCCCTGATATAAGGTTACTCTTTTCCCATGCCCTGTGATAAACTGAAATCTTTCTACCCAAAACCAGTTTTAAACATAGTATCCCCCACCCCCCCAATCTCTCTCACAAGGCTTTTGGAAAACTTCTAAAAATGTCACATAATACTGCTTCCCGATTGTGGACTTCTCAACTGAGCTGGTGAAATATTGTGATAATGCAGTCCAACTCAACTTTCCCCATATGTAGCATAATGTAGGCTCACTGATAGTAAAACGTCATATTAAATATCACTGATAGTAAAACGTCATTACTATGACCTTCTAAGGGTTTGCATGGGGATGAGAAATAAAACTTGTTAATAGACTACTTTTCAAATTGGATTTCTAGTTCTCTCCCCACTGACTTGAATAACAGAACTAAAAATGGCTCAGTAGATCTTTACTAAATTTGCAAGATGTTGGCTCGACATTTTACTTGCATATTCTGTTTATTTCAAGCAGCCTCAAGCATTTGGGCAGCATCAAAAAAATCTTAAAAATGCTTTGCCACTGTTTTTCTGTATATACTTTTGTCAACAATAAACAGCTTTACTGAAATAATGGTTTCAGACCTTAAATTCTTAGTTAAATGCAATTGCAAAATTTGAATCTGGCTCTGACCACGGCTGATACAAGCAGTTTCCATTGTTAATCTCTACCACACAAACAATATGCCTCAAAGTTCAAAAATCACTGACAACTCCCTGCAGCAAAATGCAATTTGTTTTCAAATATTTCCAAATTTTAGTAAACTTGGATTGTTTTCTCCTCAGTGGTAGCATACCACATGGATAGTTTTAACTTCTGAATCCCAAGAGGTGTTTAAAAAAAAGTGCTTTTAATATAAAAACAATTTTAAGGGCTTTACATGTACTTGACAATCAGCCTCATTAACATTTCATTGTACTGCTAAATTCAGCATTGCACAATATCCATTCAATCATAGCAGACTATTGTAATTATACACTGAACATGTCGTGGCCACCAATCTGTTTCTCCTTTAGGAGAAAGCCGAGCTAATCAGCAGAGACCAATATCATTTCCCTTTGGTCTATCTTTAGGAACAGTCAGAGCTCCAATCTGTATAAGTAAATAAGAGGCCTGGATTGATGATCCAAAGCATGCAAATTCAATTCCCATTATGCCAGCTTGAGAAACTAAAAAAAAGAAAAATCTTGAAATAATAAACAATTTTCATTTAAAATCCATCTTTGGTCTGTTATACAAACCAAATTATATATTGATATCCTTTGAAAAGAACCATCCGCAGACTGATCATTTTCTGACTTGTATGACGTGAAATTTGTTGTTTTGTGGCAGCAGCACAGTGCAAAGACATAAAAGTGGCTAACAGGCTACTCAGCTCAAAGTTCGGCAACAGCTTAAGAGAAAGTTCCCTACCGCCACCTTGGCAGTTACAACTACTTCCCACATCACCACATGCCCTGTATGAATAAAACATAATTCAAACACTGGTCATATATCAACAGCTTGTTTCTGCACAACCAAGATCTATTTTCTAAAGAAGGTGCACTGCAGCCAAAACATCTCAAAGTGCAACATCTCAGAATTTAAACCAAGAATTTACTTTTAACCCCAGATTGTGCTTGAAGCTGTTAATCCATTGATAAAGGGCCAAGAAAAGGCAACATTTCCCCCACAATGTACCAGAGCCTTCTAACATACCATGTAAAAGGGTTTTTTTTTAACCATCTGCAAAGGAATGATAGGACCCAAGTTGAAACATCAGACTGGTACGATACAAAGCCTTTCGTTAAGTTTAAATCAAGCAGTCAGAGAATGAGGTGACAATGCAGTAAAAGCATTATATGCAAAAGTAACTTAAGGTACTAGTTCTCAAAAGACAAATATAAACAATTACTTGTAAACCATTGTAATTAGTTGTTCATCATAATGAAATAATAACTGAGACAGGATCCTACATTGGCTAATGCGCACAGAATTTACATTGGAGAGGCAGCACACTCTGTGCCAAATTCCATGTCCAGAGTGATGGATTCTACAAAACCAAAGAGGAAAAGACAAGTAAATTTGATAGAATTTTTTCAGATCAGAGTATCACTCTTGGTATTTTTTTTAAAAATACACTTACCAAGGCCACCTGCTGCTCCTTGTTCATTTCCCTCATTGTTGCTCCCACAATGCATTAACGAGTCCAGCGTGCGAGGAGACATTGGAAACAAGTCACTGGTGTTACCAGAATTTGTTCTGTGCAGATTACATGCATGAAAACAGATTTTCAAATTACCCAATTTTCAGTGCATATGAAATTTACATAATAATTACCAATTGAATTCTTGATGCAACTCAGAAGACATTTCAATATATTCTAATACTGTTGGTATATAGTTATTCATACAACACAATTTAATTACAACTTTGGTACCAAAATATACTCAGCAAATTACTAGGACAAAATAATGCACCTAGCATTACTTACGGCGTCACACAAATGAATTTTCTCTTCAGGTATGCAAATGTTTCTACAACACAAAATAAGTCAAATATTAAGTAACATTAAACGAAGCAGATTTGGTCAATTATTATTAAAATTATATAGATCTAGCAGACAAGCTAAAAGGGAAATTAAAATAGAATACTCAGAACTAAAAGAATGCATGGTCTTCTGCTGTGATATTCAGCTTAGAAAGATCAGCAATTTTGCTAATTTGAGAAATTCTTTGGTTACCCAGTTGTTCTGTTGATTAGGAAAATATCAAATGGCAGTCCAGCCATTTCTTAGAACAAAGGAAGACCTGCAGCTCTGCCTGGCAGAGAACTCAGCGTGGGAAACAAAAGTGCTGCTAAATTAACTGATGGAGAACTCTCTGCGACTGACTGATCCAGGACATTCGGTTGGAGAATTTAGCTGTGCCGAAATAAATGATACACATGCAATTTCAAGTATCTGATGTTTCAGCTTAAAAAAAAATGTATGGTTATAATTTCTCTGGCTTGTCTCTTTAGAGTTTGAATAATGATGCCCTGAGTTTGGACTATTGAGCAAGCTCACAATAACAGCGCCTTCTCAAAATTCCAAACATAGCATTTCAAAATGAGTGATTAAAAATTCACCTGGATCATTGGGATCAATAGCTTCTGGAGGTTCACTGCAGCAATATTTTCCAAATGCCTCTTCTTTTGGAATGTCAGGATATAAATACACCAGCGGTGACACGAGAATGTTGGTGGCATCCATGATCTTGTAGCTTATGATAATGTCAGCAAAGGACATGTTGGTCAGCTGTTGCTTGGTATATGGCTCCACAGACTGGATTTGGGTTTTTCCTGACAGAAAGGTCAAAGGAGCAAAAAGTGACAGATAAGATATGAAAAGGCTTATTGTGCTGGAATATTTTCTTCAACATTTACATCATGGAGTTCTCAAATCTTGTGGTTTGGCAACATTTTGGCCCAATCCACATGCTGCACATCAGATCTTGGAAATAAAATAGTTGTACTTTATACACCAGGTGCAAGTGCCAATCAATTATTAAAGCTTCAAGAATGATTCCACTTTGTGTGTCATAATGTGCACCATTGCCAAGTTCAGAGTAGTATTTCTGGTGGAACCAGTTTGAATATTCGGTCATATTATGCCAATTATAACCGTGCCTTCAGATGTATTGGGAGTTGTAGCGCAAAATACAGTGGGGGGGGGGGGGAACCCACAATGCTTACTTGTTGAAACTGAGCAAAATGCTTTCACATAGCAAAAATTAATTTGCTATCTTGTGAGATGTGATCCATTTCCAACAGAGAAAACAGCTTTCATTTTATCTGACTGAACTCAAGGCCAACATCCTAGATTGGACACAATCCGCCAGAAGTACTGAAACAATGCTGCTTAAAAAGTAACGTAAACCACAGCACTTTTGGTCAGACTAGTAACTACATGAACTATGTTTTAACCTAGCATACCAACATTGACCGCATCCAAACACCATGTGGCGAATAGTTTGGCATAATTAAATCCAAATTAACTTTAGTGTGACTCTGCTCTGACTAAAATTAAACAGATTGGGTTCAATTCAATTTAAAAAAGGCTAGCAACACCCGCTGTGTAAGTCACTTATGGCTCCTACTCTAATTTCTCTAATAGATTCTTCACTTCAATTTTATTCAGAACATCAGGACTTTGCAACACTCCCAATTAAAATGAATAAAAGCTAACTGACATGTATTCTAAGATCTTTCCAAATATTTTTTTTCCTCTACTTAGTTTAAGAAAATTACACAACTAAATAGATTGCATATTACATGATTGGGAAACTTCATGGTGTATCTTAAGTGAATAATTTTTAAAACAGTGTGCAGACAAGGGCAAGTCCAGTATTTACTACCAATCCTTTCCTGGTCATAAAACAGTAATTGGAAGATCGGCTGGTTTCTTGAATAACAGCATGGATTGTAGACCGATTATAATAGGCATAACTTCAAATGGAACTCAGCTTAGTCAGATTAATGCGAAGCTAGAGTCACACATGGACTATACTGGGCAAAGCAAGCTTCCTCTGTTCTTGGAGGATACTCAGTTGAGTTCAACACTGTTTCACAGTAATGTCTGATATCAGCCCTTTATCAGAGCAGTTGTAACAAAGGATTCTGGATCTGAAATATTAACTACTTCTCTCTTGATAAATGTTGCCTGACCAGCTGAGTGTTTCATAATTTTTTGTTTTAAATTTTGTATTTCCCACAAATGTGGTTTTTAGTTTTCAAGTAGCAAGCTAGTGTTGAAAGCTTACATAATTTTCTTTGTACTGACAAGATGAATTTCTCCGGCTACTGAAATTATTTTGTAGTCAAAAGCAGCTACATACCATTGATATCCTTTTCCACCCAAGTAAATGTGATACCCCCTTCCTTGTTGCTCTCACTAAAACGAAGGAGGAATGTGCCTGGGGGTTTCACGTTCAGCAAGGCTCTCTCTCGCTCTTTACTTATGAAACCCATGATATATCTGAATGGATAAAAATACACACATCATACAAAATTTGTTAAAAGTTGGTTAAAATTTGGGCACAATGTTACATTCAGAACATTTCCAAGATCAATATAAAAGTACTATTAAATCTGCATTATCTGCATGAATCATCCTCAACATGGGTGCCCTCCACCCCACAGAGCTGTGTGCTGAGCCCACTGCTGTACACTGTACTCACACACAAGTGCACGGCCAAACACCTGAGTAATCACATTGTCAATTTCGCCAACGACATGACAGTGGTGGGGTTCATCATCACTGCTTAGTACAGAAAATGCACTGCAGCAGACAGGAAGGCTCTACAACAGGTAATCAAAACTGCCCAATGCGTCACCAGCACCCACCTACCAACCAAGACATATACACAGAAAGGTGGCACAAAAGGAAAAGTAAACATCATGAAGGATCCCACCTACCTTGCTCATGGATTGTTTGTCCCACTTCCACCCATGAGTAGGTTACATAGCATCCATGCCAGAACCACTACACTTAGAAACAGTTTATTTCCCCAAGCAGGAAGGCTCATCAACATGTTCACCCACTAACTCCCACTACTTTATTATTTCCTGTCAGTCACCTTATGCTCAGCCTAGTGTCCCTTTATGGACATACAATGTACACAAGCTATTTTATTTATATTTAATGTTTTCTTTTGTTATTGTGCTCTTTATATTTTATGTCTTTTCTGTGCTGCATTGGATCAGGATTAACAATTATTTCATTCTCCTTTACACTTGTGCAAGAAATGACATTAAACAATCCTGAATTTAAACAAAAATTGGTGTCTGTTGAATTATGGACTGATTGTGTTGCACAAAAAGCATGTAAAGAGTTAAATATACTATAGATGCATGTCAGAACACTTACCCATCATTCCAGAGAGAAAGAATGAATTTCTTCACCAAGTCTATAATGTTGTCCAGCCACACCCAGAATGAAAATGCTTTGCCAGGCATATTTTCCTTGATAAATTAGAATTCAGGGAAAAGGTTATGCAAGTCATTGAAAACAATTAGTTTCCTTATCAAAACTTTTTTAAAATTTGTATTACAAAAAAATTTTAGCCTGAAAATGCTCATTTACACTGTTAAAGTACCATATTAATCTGCCCGACAAAACATTACGCTGAACAACATTCACCAATAACACAAAAATTGTTGGTGACTTCAGAGAGCAAGTTGCAGCAAGGATTCTGCACAGTTACATTACAAGGCAGCAAGATGTTGCTTAATCCAAAACAAACCAAGTTATTTTCACTGAACAAATGAGGAGGTTTAAAGATTACATAGCATTTGGACTTTAAAAGAAAAACCCTGGAAAAAGAAAGGTTTACTCACTTTACAGAATTTTGCCCAGGTGATTTGGCACCCAGAATAGGTGACACCAGGACCTTGAAAACAAAACATATCATAATAAGAGATCAAGTGTATACAAGTAGAAATAAAAGACTTCAGATTTTCCAGTACGGCATGTATTCACCATTGTAGTATTTCTATTTCTCATATTGGTCAGAACAGTGTTTTAGGATAACTGGAAATGGCTATAAATGACAGATAATTGACAGTAACCAATTGCCAGAGAGAGTAAAGTCAATATTAATAATGAACTTCAAGTCTCATTGAAAGTTCTAGTTTTGAAAATAAAATTCAATTTTCTTTAGTAATAAATTTATTACTGTCCCTGAACATTTCCAACTGAATTATACTTTATATTATGGAGTTTCATTTTGTAGCCAAAAAGACAGTTTCCAACATTATGATCCTACATCACAATAAAGATAGAGAGGTATGTTATCTGAACAACAGAAAATCTTTTAGGCATTTAAGTTGTGTCTGAGGGACTTTATTATAACAGATAGGATTTGATTTCATATTTCATCAGAAGGATATTTCCAGCAAGAACAGAACTCCAGTAAGTTATAAATTATAGTGCTTGGTTGTACTGACTCATGGTATAACTTCCGTGACAAATTTTCTATGACTCACCAAGTAGCTTCTCAGCCAATGTTCCCAGCTGTTCCATATTGAGTCCTCTTTTTGTGGTGGAAGAGAATTGCCAGCTCAAAATCTCTGCTACTTGGTCCCATGTAGCAACTGGAGGTTTTGTGAAAAAGTTCACATTCTGCTTCAAAACAATAAATAATAAATAACTCCACAATACAAAACAGCAAATTGACTATCATTAATTAGCAATAATATTGGCTTAAATGTAAATTACTATTTCTTCAACACTAAAATTTATCACATCCAACTGCATTACCTTACTAAGGCTGGACTGAGTAATAATACTTATTTAATTCAACAATATGAAAATATACAGAGTAATGCAAAATTTAATTCAAACATTATCCTTTGAATTTGGAAAATTACATTACCATCATTGCATTTAGTCCATAATTTATTCTACCACAAACAAAATTACAGAAAAGAAAAATCAACATAAAATCTTCCATCCTTCTACTTCAGAAAGCTTGCTGAGAGATAACATCACAAGGATAATCAGATTTTACATGAATGCAGCCAAATTACATCTTCCTGAATTTTTTCTCATTAATTTAATTCTACATTTGGTATTCAAGTCTTTAGAATGTCACAAATTCTTTTTTTTTTTGCAGATTAACCTCGGTAACTGAACATATCCAAATAGCTCTGACTTTATCTTATCATATTAGAAAATGCATGAACATTGGACATTGTCCTAAATGGGCCATATTAGAAATTTCTACTTTATTACTCAATTAAACATTGCTCCAAATGTTCCTTTCCAGAAAAGATTGGATAACATTAAATTGAAGAACCAGGCAATTTCTTACCTTTGGATTATTGGTTAACATATTGTACCAAAGGATTGAGGCCCAAGCATTTGGCATCTGGCAGATGTTAGAGATTACAACAACTGGCAGTGAAGAGGTCTGTTGAAAACAAAATTAAAAGTTACAAAATATTGCACACTATAGGAAAAATGGCATTCTCATTTGTTCATTCAACATGACGCAATACCTCTAAAAACATTTTCAAAAATGCATGCAATAGTTTTCTTCTGCATTGCCTCTGTACCATTGACAATGCGCAGGAAATAATGTTGATACATCAATGCATGGTATCTAAAACAAGTAATCTATAAGTACAGATGAAAGTAATCTGAGTGTGAAGACTGCTTAATCCATCAGCACACAAAAGAGAATGCAAAGCATTTTTCACAAAATGATGGCATCAGTTACACAGTTGCTCGCACTGTTGCTCAACCTGGTACACTATTTTGCCATGAAAGTACATTATGATTTAGGTTTGCCAAATACACTTAAATGGCTGCAAGCAAAATGAAAGGTAAAAAGAAATGCCATGGAAGAAAAGTAGATGGCACAACACACCTCCAAATCAATTTTAAGTCCTTGATGGTAAACTTCTGTCTCAAAAGTTATCAGATGTAGCTCTTCAGTAACGATGAGGGAAGCCTAAAACAATATAGAACAGTATTATCTCAAATGAAGGTCGTTATGGGTGGATAAACT
The DNA here is from genome assembly GCF_048418815.1 of Hemitrygon akajei. Taxonomy (NCBI): domain Eukaryota; kingdom Metazoa; phylum Chordata; class Chondrichthyes; order Myliobatiformes; family Dasyatidae; genus Hemitrygon; species Hemitrygon akajei. Next base: position 42,526,557 of record NC_133141.1, read on the forward strand.
GCATAAACATGCATCTTCACCAAAGCACAGAAAGATAAATAAAACATCCCCTACATCTTCTTCTAAACCAATTCTACAAATTGTACTACTTCAATATGAAATGCCTGTTACTAAGGGGTGTAGTAACCATGACAGCTTTTATTCATGACTAGGAAAAGCTTTGACCAAGAATGCCAAAAATAATTCACTACACTTTGAAGTACACAAAGCAGCTCCGAGACAAATTTGGGATACTAGTAACTTTATAAAATCTGATGAACAAACCTCACTTGGATGCACTTGAGGAGAGTAATATTGAAAACGTTTCTTAAAAAAAGCTGATTTTAAATTTGTACCTACATCACTACTTGCTCTTCCTCCATTTCCACACCTCTGCTCTCTCAGTGTCTAAAATGAAAACAAAACTGATTAGCACAGTCATCATTTAGGAAAAAACACTGTACTGCAGTTTCAGTTTAAGAGCTCAATTAGAAGTAGTATGCATAAAATAGTTGAATATATTCCACAATGCCAAACACTGTTCAAGAAGATTTTTTAATTGTCGTGATTTATCACAAAATAAGAATGCAAGCAAGTGGAAATTCATTTACGAGTGATGAGTTTATCTGTACAACCATATCCATTCCAGCCATCTGGTATCCATCTAAATTAATACCCTTTACCAGCACTTGGTCCAAAGCCTTTTATTCTTTGGCAATTCAAGTGCTCATCAAGATAATTAATCATTGTGAGTACCTGCCTCCACTAACTTCTTAGTCATAACTTTCTAGACTGCAGTTGTTCGCTGGATGAAAAAAAATCTCAGATCCCTTCTTATTAAAATCTATACCCTCTGATTTCAGTTGTTTCCCTTATGGAAAAACATTTCTTACAGCATGCCTCTCAAATTTTGTAGGCCTCCCTCAGGCTTCTCTGTTGCAAGGAAAGCAAAGCAGCTTTTTAAACAAATTACAGACAACAAATTTCACGACACATGCCGATGATAATAAATCTGATGCTGAACTCTCTTCATAGTTAAGTGTCGCATCCGAGGCAGCATTCTAGTAAGTCTCCTCTGCATTCCCTCACATGCATTCACATTCTTTCTATATTGTGGCAACTAGAACTGCACACAATACTTGAGGTGTGGCCGAACCAAAGTTTTGTAAAGTCACACCTTCACGAAATATCTTTATTTCTTCAATGACCAAACTAATGAAGGCAAACATTTTGAATAGGTTCTTTAACCCTTTACCTATCCATGAACAACCTTTGAGGATCTATGGATGTGTACTTGGATCCCCTGTCCTTCTAAACCCCCTCAGGTCCTACCATTTATAAAACATATACTACTCTGAATCCATTACCTTAATTATCAAGATTTAATTCCATCTACCATTGCCCCACCCAATTTCCCATCTGATTAACACTGTCTGTAACTTAAAACTATGCGCTCTTTATGATTAACACAACCAATCTAACATTTATAATTTATTTCCTTTTAACTTAAGTTGTTGGATACTCTATAAACTGCATTTGAAGGGCAATACCAACAGCTGTATTTTATGTTAAGAAAATGTCAATAAGTTCATAATCTTTATTGAAGATTTTGTAGTGAATTAGAAGGCTACACAGAAAGCAAGCATGATGTACAAGCCTTACCTTGATACTATAGTAATGCATCAATTATAGTGAAAGACAGACTGCAGAAATGTATAGAGATCTAGGTTTATATTCACTAGCATAAATATCTCAATTTCAGATACTTAGCTAAAAATGCAAATCAAATACTTAAGTTTATATAGGCAGCCTGTAAATACATACCGATATCACAGAGAATAATGAGCAAGCATCTTAAATCAATTATAGAGTATTCAGCATATCTCCATAATACTAACCAAATGCTTAAATTCTGCTGAAAGGCTTCCATTGTTTGATTCTTCCATATTCATAACTTTTGTATTGGTTCCCAGTATGTTGAATTTCCGTGATCTAATTAGAAGAAACAATGAAACCATAACTGGCATTCAGGCTGGTATTCTACTAGGTCGTTCCTTACAACTAATTTCAATTCTCTAACAAATTACTTGTTCAGGCTTCTTCAGTTAATCCAGAATTTCACAAACAATTAATAATTAGTTTACAGTTATGATACAGCAGAGATGGTAATCCATATTATACTTGAATTTGTAGTTGTAGACCAAACAGGGAATTAAAATGAATTTATGCAGCATCTTTATAACTTGAAAGTTTACTAAAACTTCCAAACACAAGTTTTACTAATCCAACTAATCCTGCTGATCCAATTAGTTCAGAATGTGAGCTGGGAGCGCAGAGTGAAGAGGGCTAGAGCTGGGGGTCCACAACACTAATGGTCAAGAATGTGGGTAGCGTTGCAGTTGGCACTGGGGTCCAGAATGCCATTCCTTTTAATTTCTCCAGAAAATGTATTGTGCTACTTTGTAACAATGGGGGGGGGGGGGGGCAGAGGAGAAAATAAAATCAATATTTCAGTGTAGGGGCAACATCCAATAGACTGGAAGATCCACCAACCTGCACTACCAAATTTCCAAAGGTGCTCAGTTTTACTAGATTACAAACGCACAAATTCTGCATTAAAATTCAGAATTTTCCAAGCATTTAAAATGTTGGAAATGAAAATAGACATGTACTATTAATCCACAATTCATCTACACACCAAACAAGATTTATAGATGAATACATGATTCATACTGGATCTGGAAATAAATGCTTAATACACATTTGCCTAAAGTCTTTCTAAAAATTTAAAATTGAAGCCTACAATTTCTATACTTTATTTTCACTTTTTTTTGCTAAAGTAATACAAGCAATAATTTTAAACATAATTTACTTTGTAGGGCATCAAAATAAGATTTCTGCATCCTCAGAAGTGCATTTGGATTCAACGGACTGAAAACATAACTAACCATATTATTAAACACAAAGCTCATTGCATGATAACAATTTGAGATCTCTCATTCTAAAGTAGCCCACTAAACTGTACAGTTCCTGCACATTAGAGATAGGTATTAAGTGCAGCTCTCCGACCATAATCCACATCCCAAGAATAAATTTTAGTATAACTTTTGTAATGCAGAGGCTGGAAAGGCATTGACCTTATTCAAGCAGATTCACATTTGGTTATCAGACGATATTTTAAAGACTGATCTGTGCTAAAGTGGAGTCTCAGAGTTATAGAGTAATTACCTTGCATATACACAAGAGGCTGGACTGACACCAACACTGCCCTCTACTATGCCTATTGTCTTGTCTATTATTTACTGTAATGCCTGCACTGTTTTGTGCACTTTATGCAATCCTGGGTAGATCAGTAGTCTAGTGTAGTTTCTTTTTTTTCCTGTGTTGTTTTCACGTAGTTCAGTGTACTTTTTGTACTGTTTCATGTAGCACCATGGTCCTGAAAAACTGTGTCTTGTTTTTACTGTGTACTGTACCAGCAGTTATGGTCGAAATGACAATAAAAAGCGACTTGACTTGATATATCTTCAGTTTAATTACATCATAAGCAAATGGAAAGGCAATAACAATATTCATTGTACAAAGGAGTCTTCTAAAGTATTGAAGTGATTGAATTTAATTTTCTTGTGCATAAACAATGATTTATATTTTTAGCCTGAATAATATAGGTGGCCTATCCTGCACACCCCTTCCACTGTAAGATGGTCAGGTGTGCACGGTAGGCTGTCTAGTTAACTTACAATGTTACGTATTTTTGTAAAGGTTTCTAGTTCTATGACATGCTATTAAGTTGGTGCTTGGAAGTAGGTACAGAGGAGATGTCAGGGGTAAGTTTTTTTTTTAAAAACGCAGAGTGGTGAGTGCATGGAATGGGCTGCCAGCGGTGGTGGTGGAGGTGGAAACGAAAGGGTCTTTTAAGAGACTCTTGGATAGGTACATGGAGCTTAGAAAAATAGAGGGCTATGGGTAACCCTAGGTAGTTCTAAGTTAAGGACATGTTTGGCACAGCTTTGTGGGCCAAAGGGCCTGTACTGTGCTGTAGGTTTTCAATGTTTCTAAATTATAAGGATTAAAGTTACAGTTTGATAGAGAGTATAGAGAATGGTGTACAAACAAAAAAATTGTCAATATATCTTCCAGTATAAAGAGAAGAGCTGAAAAGGGTAAAACAAAAATCTCACCCCCTCAGTGCAGAACCGTCTCCAGAATCCCTGAAACAAGATTGACAGAAAACATTAGTACAAATTTTGTTAAGGTCTGTAGTCCTAGAAATTCAGAGGAAATTAACTGAAGCTAAAAGGATTTTCCTTCTGCAATTTTAATTAGGTGAAGATATTTTCTCCTTTTCTCTCCCCACCCCATAAAAGAATGGGGCACACCAGCCACACTTATGTAACTTGTTGTTTATCTTTACAATTTGCATTTTCTCGATTTTCACTCGTACTTTTTCTAGAACACAAAACAGCATTCTAGATACACCAAGGCTCTGTGAAAGTGAACTACAATTTGCTCCCCTTTGCTTTCCAGCCATGATAATTCTACTGCTATTCAACTGCTAAAAAATCTGGATCACCTATACTGTCTAAACAATAAACTCTGCCAACTTATTAGTGCCAATGATGTCTTCATGTACTGACTGCAGGAGGTTCTATCTATAGTCTCAATACAATTGCAAATACATTATAGCATATGGGAGGAACACTCTCAAATTACATCAATACACTGATCCTATACTACTGGCAAGATCAACTGAGTCATTTTTAGGTGCTATTGGGTAATAAGGTCTAATATTTCATTGTCTCTTGATAAATAAAACTAAAAACATAACATACATAAAAGTGAAACTCAAGAGTGAAGGAGAAGTGACACTCAAACATGCAGAATGGATAAAGGATGTCACTTAAAACATACGCATCATTATAAACACATGGACAAAGCATGTCATCATTTACTTGTTTAAAAAAGTTACGTACATTAATTGGAAACAGAGTGAAAGGAATTACATTTGTATAATGGAAAGGCACATTTGTTAGAAAATACAGCAGCAGCAAATATTCCTAGCAAAATAAAACATATCTATGATTAACAACAATATTAACAGTTTAGTCATTAATTTGTACTCACTTGTCAATGGCAACCTTTATCTTTAGCTGATAATTTAATTCAGGAAATTTAACCAGCAACCTGCAAATGGAAAGCATGTATTAGATACAATGCAAAAGGAATGGCAGACTGAAGCGCAAATGTCATTACTATATTACACATATGAAGAATACATTGTGGTTTAAATGCAGGAAATCTTTAAGACAAATAATGCTGCAAATAATTAGCAGCAGGAAGCTACTCAATGCTACAAGATCTTGAGGGAAATTACCTCAGTTTAGTACCAAATTAAGGTTGCTCAGTCTACTTGCACGATGATTAAATAATTCATGCTGTAATTTTCATTTCATTAAAGTGATTTAACTGCTTACAGAACGTAGTTGAGCATGACAATCTGACATGAACACAAGACACATATGTGAAATCCATCTAAAGGGAGCACTTCACTTTCTAGGGGTTTACATCAATTGACGAAAACTTCTCCTTTAGGATTGAGGGTGACATGCTTCCATTCCGGTTTTGTGGGTTCTGAGGGAGTTAATGAAGGTCACAATGAGAACCACAGACTCTTCCATACATGGGGAAGGAGGTGGCTGATGCAACAGGTGACAGGATGGTTTGTGAGGTGATACTCTTTTTGCTTACACAGGGCTGTATGCTCCCAACAGACAGCCTCGGAAGTTCTCAGTACAATCACAAATGCACCTTGGTTGATTGTGGGTCAGTTTGCTGCTAGGGCAAGTGGTACTCCATACTAGATAGGCCTCAAACTCAAATCAGCATGTAATACGAATTGGTAATTGCACTTTACTGGCCAAAACAGAATTGCAAATTCAGATTCCTGCTTTGCATTTTGAACCCAATCATTCAGCATTCAGTGCTCCAAAAATGCAGGAAGTCTGAGCAAGCACAATGATGCCTGGCAATTCCACTGAAAAAAAAATGTCCCCTACACAAGCATCTAACAACTTTGGGGGGGGGGGGGGGGGGGGGAGTTTTCCCCATAAATGAAGCCATTTCTGGCTTTCCTGTATCACACTCATTCCACCACACACTTGCATGATGTCTTTATTAGGGCAGCAAATGATTGTGCCATTATTAAAACATAAAGCTTGCTTTGCAGCACTGCCGGGGAACACTTGTCCTCGGCACCACTCATATGGCATTCCCAGGACACTAGAAGACCTACACATCAACTTAAATCCTTGCCTTCATTCTTTAGCCCCTTCCCCCTCTGATTCCCAAACCTCAGCCAAAACCGCTAACAGATAACCCATCACTTCAACCTCAATTCCATTCTAAAACCCCTTACCTATCAGGAATCTATCAATCGCTGCCTTAAATACACTCAATGACTTGGCCTCAACAGCCCTCCATGGCAACAAATACATCACTCCATCTGAGGAAATTCCTCATCTCAGTTCTAAAGGGATGTGAGGCTGAGCTCTCATGTCCTAGATTCTCCTACTAATAGAAACAGCATCTTGACATTGAAACCTAATGAATACTTGCCTGGATGGAGTCACTGAGATTCCCCCCTCATTCTTCTGAACTCAAAGTACAGGCCCAGAGCCATTAAACTTGGAGCCCTGTATACAACCCCCATCAGAGTCTTGTTACCTTACTGGCTCATTCTACATGTTCTGATCCATAATTACTTGTTATCAACTTATCTTTTTTATAATAAACAGAGCTACCACTCCCCCTCTGCCCACCTGTCTGTCTTTTCAATAGGATGCTCATCCTTGGATGTTTAGCTCCCTGCTCTGGCCCTCTTTTATCACCATGATGTCCATGACACTGTACTAATCAATTCTGATCTGAACTAAAACTTATTTATCTTGTTATGTATGCTGAGCAGTCAAGTGCAACAACTTCAGTCCTATATTCATGTCTTATGGTTGAATATTCAATGTACACAATACTTTTGAAGCAGTCTCACCAGACCTTTATGTAGATGGAGCAAGACATTTCTACCCCTGCAGTCAAACTAAAACCTCATGCAATAAACACCAACACACATTTGGCCCTTCTAATCACTTACTAAACCTGGGCATAAACTCCCAGTGCACAAGGACACCCAGGTCCTTCTGAACACAAAAATACCTTTCAGTCTCTTGTCATTTAAAAAGATGCTGTTACGAATGTGCCACAACTCTGAGGGGCCGAAGGGTACAAAGTAGCCCCCTCCTTTTCGAGAATCACAAGATCGCTATTAATTCAGGTCTGGGACCCAGGAAATGAGAGAGAGAGACATCCAGAATACACAGGTTTTGGAATGTGTGTCCTGGCCCCAGAAAGGCGGAGCCATTGATAACGGCCATTGTCTCTTGGAGACGGAATTGTGTATTGAGTACTGTACTATTCATTGAAGCCCTCAGGGAATGACCAGAGTGGGCTGGTTAAGGGATTGCATCATCCCAACCTGATTGACATCTGAGACCCCGTGAGTAAGGATAAAAGAGGGTCTGGGGAACAACCCCTTTAGACGCACCAGGAGAAGCGTATGAGACTGGTGGAGGCTTGTGTGTGTCCATCCTTGCCCGGATGACAAGTCTTCCACGGAATGGCCTCGCTAAAGGTCAAATACGGATCAAGATCGGATAAAGGAAAGCTGGCAAGTTTCTAAAAAATCTGTCTCTCTCTCCAACCAAAAAGCTGTAGCCTGAACGAACTGAGTGACTTTTATATTTCCATCGGACAATACATTATCCCCTAGACAACGATAGAGCTTATTTCTTATTGATTATTATTATACCTGCACTTTTAGATTTAGTATTGACGACGTATATTATCTGTATGTTTGCATTGATATTATTTTTGTGTATTTTTACCAATAAATACTGTTAAAAATAGTACCATCAGACTTCAATGGACCTCTCTATCTTTGCTGGTAAGTGACCCAGTTACGGGGTTCGTAACAATACACTGCCATTTGCTTAAATCTCAAATTCCAGAACATGAGATTGCTACAGATACATTTAATTGCACAGAGGAAATTAAACAAAACCTTTGAATATTCCATGATATTTAGTGGAGTTGGCAGTTAAAAAAAATATTTACAGTACAAATCCTACTAATGATTACTCTAAATATCAATTTTTAAATTTATGTAAACTAATCAATTAGCAACCAGCTACAATAGCAGAACCGATAACCAATAATTCAGGTGAGTATTTTGCCAATATAATCCGATTTTATTGTAGCAGTGCATTACCATGACTGCTCTGCTACCTACCTCACTTTAGTCGTGAATTGCACACCTGTCTTGATCACTAGGGGACGATCTGGATGCATTGGCATGCAAGGCTGTCTCTCCACAACAAAAGCACTAAGAAAGAATAGACACATTAGGTCAATCAGAAGCTCTATAAATGTTACAAATTAACTATATCTGATAGTATCTGTTGCCACAGTACGACTTTTTTAAATTAAAAAGTTGGCTTATGTTGATTAATTACTGCTAATCTGAAAATGGACAAGTGCACTATTGGGTGACTGCAATTGACTAATATATGTTAAAAAAACCTGCAAATACAAGTTTGCTGTATTGATATGTGGCACGTACTTCATAACCTGAGTTTACATTTATTTCAAGGTAATCAGATGGCACATGTTCTGAAATAGTTTTTTTTGCACCATATACAAAAAGAGGCAAAAAACTTGGCAGTAAAGGCTGCAGGTAAAGGAATGGGAGTTGTAACTCAATCATATGCATTAACAATCTTCATCTAACTACAACAAATGGCCTGATTAAAAAAATGCAGATGTACCATTGTCACCAAATTGTCCTCTCAATTTGCACTTGCACATTGCAAAGCTACACAAGAGGCACAAAGACACAAAAATTAAATGGGGCTTGTGTCATTCTATTTTAATCAAGTTCCATTGTGGAAAATTACTTTACTATTTTCTGTGAATAAACGTCATTCCTTTTAAGTTGTATGTACAAATAAATGGACTAGATTGCACGCACAAAATAACACAGAATAATGGTGGAGCAATGGTTACCAGATCAAAGGTTTGTATAAATACAAAGGATTAACATGCACAAACTCAAAGTACCTTTTAATTAAGCTCCTAAATAATTCAACAATCCTCTCTTCCAGCACAGGTCTGTGGTGAACAATAGGATCACCTTTGTACGAAACCTTTTGCTGCAGTTCTTCCAGCTTTTTAATCTGTTGTCGTGTCTGAAGCTGAGACTCGGCCAAAGATGTAATCCTGATACAGAGAAACAAAAAACCCATTATGCCAAATAGACATTTGATCTGCATCTTAGATTCTCCTGCCACAGTTTTTTTAAAATTTCAAACAAGATTTTTACTATGCCAGAGCAAAATCCTGCAGATGCTGGAAGTCTGAAATAACAGGAGGTATCTCGTATTGACCCAAAGCATTAATTTAGCTCCTTGCTCGATAGCTGCTCCTGAATTTATATTCTAGCTTTCTAGAATTTTATTGGGATTGGCTGAAGGTTGATCTGAAACTTTTACCAAGGCAGTGATATACAGACCACCACTACGTAAATAAGAAGATACTACTTTGTATTCAAAAATAGTTTAATACAGGCTGGTAATCTCTCAAAAATTCAGTGAAAGCTAACTGCATATTAATACAAACAACTGTTCCAGAAAATATGGCACCATTAACTAAGTTGTTTTTTTAACTAATACGAGTTACAGCCTGCCAACCCCAGAAAGACGTGCTTATTCCTATTGTTCTCTATTTGTTAGTTAAGTCCAGCAGAATGTGCACCCTTTCCATGCCCTGAAATTTACTTGTCAGTTTCCAATGTAATACCTTAGTGAAAGCCTTTCAGATATCCAAATACACATCCGCATTCTTGAAGAATTGCAAAAGATTAGCTAAACAATTTCAGTTTCATAAATCCATGCTGTCTCTGCTCTCATTCTATTAGAAAAGAATGATCTTTCAGTTATTATATGATTTTGTACCAGTTCTCAAGACGGTCAAGGCAGATGTTGGGGGGACCTCCTATACATGCTACTTGTTGCCGCCTTTTCCAGTCAGCCAGTTCTTCATCCATTAATGTCTTCTGCACAAACTCCACAGTAGACAGCAGGGCAGCTAAGTCAGTGACTATTTGCTGTTTAAAAGTAAAGGTTTATAGTTAAGAATAATCATTTTAAATTTTGAACAACAGGCAAACAATCTTTCTTTAAAGATCCTTACCCTTCTCATCTGATCTAAAGCAGTCAACATCTGCTCCAACTGTGCCATCTTCTGCCTTGTCGCCGCTTGTGAATTCCCATTTAAATCTTGCACATCTGTTAATATTTAGAATAAAAGTTAATCAAGCAAGATTGGGAGAGAGCTTAACATGACCCTGATAACAGACGATTGTTTGCAGATTTTGAAGTTGGTCAACTCTTCTTTGATCTGTGCCAATCACTCTCTAATTCAATTTAAAATTGTGCATAGTTATTATTTGACAAAGGAGAGACTGTCTAAAATGTTTTCTAATGTTGATAGTGTGACAGATGTAAAACCGAGACAGCCACATTGACACATATGTTTTGGTCGTGTTCTGTACTGAAATATTTTTTGGAAGTCTATTTTTTCTACAATTTCTAAAGTTTTAAAAATTAATTTACAACCCAATAAATTGACTTTTATTTGGTATAGTCCCTCAATATGTTCACGGTATTTTCTCCATCAGACCAACATGTAATTGCATTTGTTACATTATTGGCCAGAAGGGCTATTTTGTTGAAATGGAAAGATGTTTCTGCTCCTACTTTGATACAATGGTTTTCTCAGGTGATGTTATGCCTTAGTTTGGAGAAAATCAGAAGTTGAACTTTCGAGCCTCAATTTGATTTTGAGAAAAGGTGGGGTTTATTCGCCCGCTACTATCATTTGATTTGAGTTAATTAATATGGTTTCCTTCCAATTTTTTTTTTTTTAAGTGGATCTGAGCTGGCGGATTGATATTTTTTTTCTATGGAAGCTTGTATGATGTATAGCTCCGGGGTTGTGCTCCCAATGGGTTTTTTTTGTTTACTTTTTCAGTTAGTAGGGGTTCTTTTTTCTTTTCCTTCTTTCAAAAAAATATTCTTAACACTTTATTTTCTCTTATTATTTTTGATATATTGCTTAGCTCTGTTAATCAGTTATTTGCTAATTTAATTCTTTATTGTATATAATGACATTTACTTAATGTATCTTTTTTTGTTAATCTTCAATAATAATTAAAAAGATTCTCAAAATGAAAAAAAGTATAAAAGTTTCTTTTTCTTGAAAAAACATATGATGGTTAAATTAACTATTTTCAATTTATAATGCCTTGAGAAGTTACTTTGCTATCATCGATCTTTTCAAAATAGCGCATAGTACAATTCACCTCCTTGGCTCTTTAAGGTCTTGTAGTTGAAATCAAAATCATCCTGTAGGTTTTCCAAAACTTTAATCTTGTGTTCAAGATCCTGCAGGACAATTGAAAAGTATTGTTGTTGTGATATGATAATTTATAGTCAGGATGCTCCTCCCTCCCCATTATCCTCAACACGGGTGCACCCCCCACCAAGGGCTCTGTGCTGAGCCCACTGCTGTCCACTCTGCTCACACGACTGCATGACCAAACACCCGAGTAATCACATTGTCAAGCTTACCAATGACAAGACAGTGGTGGGGCTTGTCCCCAACAATGTGATGGCCTACACAGAAGAGGTGAAAAAGCTCAGGGCCTGCTACCAGGCAAATAATCTCTTCCTCAGTGTCAACAAAACAAGGATGGTTATTGACTTCAGGAGAACTCCTACCACTCACACCCCACCCTTACATCAGCAGTTTTAAGCTCCTGAGAGTGCAGATCACACAACCTCTTATGGTCTCAGAACACATCCTACACAGTGAAGAAAGCTCATCAACATCTCTACATTCTGAGGAGGCTGAAGAGAGCAGGACAATGCACATCCATACTTATGTCACTGTATAGATGTACAGTAGAGAGCATCCTCACAGGCTGCATCACTGCTTAGTACAGAAACTGCACTGCAATGGATAGTCAGAACTGCCCAACACACCACAGGTACCAGCCTACCTGCCATCAAGGACATATAGGTATCAGAAGAGGACCAGCAACATCATGAAGGATCCCACCCACCCTGCTCATGGACTCCCTTCAGGAAGGTTATGTAGCATCGATACCAGGGCCACCAGACTCAAAAACAGTTTCTTTCTCCAAGCTGATCAACATGTCTACCCACTAACTCAACCACTACTTTATAATTTCATGTCAGTCACCTTATGTACAGCCAAGCATCATTTTATGGATATACAATCAATGTATACAAGCTATCTTATTTATACTTAGTGCTTTCTTTTATTATTATTATTATTGTTCTTTATTTAGTGTTTTTGTGCTGCATTGGACCCATAGTAACAATTATTTCATTTACCTTTGCACTTGTGTACAGGAAATTACATTAAACAATTGAATCTTGAATTTGTAAATTTCACTTAAAGCAAAAATTATTTCAAGCTACATGTTTTTTAAAAACCATTTGTATTAAATTTATGCTATAAAGCTTCAAGATAAAATATACTTAAGAACCACTGAGTATCAGGTGGTTGAAGTAAATGAGGCTTGGGAACATGAATTTCAGCATGTTAAACAGAATGTGAACATACAGAGTAACAACAAAGCAACTTGAGTGGCTTAACTGTAAACCCAAATCTTAAATTTGACCTTAGCTGAGGATTCTCAGGTACACCTGTCTAGCCATACATTGGACAATTTTGCATTGCTAATCACCCTGTATCGCTTGGCTGTCCCTAGCAATCACAGCAATTATTCAGGTTTACAAAACTGATTTTAATCTACATAAGTAATTTAGTACGAGGAGTGATTGATAAGTTCGTGGCCTAAGGTAGAAGGAGTCAATTTTAGAAAACCTAGCACATTTATTTTTCAACATAGTCCCCTCCTACATTTACACACTTAGTCCAGCGGTCGTGGAGCATACGGATCTTGGACCTCCAGAAAGTGTCCACAGCATGGGTGATTGACAAGTTCATGGCCTAAGTAGAAGGAGATGAGTTATACAGCTCTCGTTACATGCAGTTCAACTTTTTGGGTGATTATGCAGAAAGTTTGAAGTTCATCTCCTTCTACCTTAGGCCATGAACTTATCAATCACCCCACGTAAAAATCTTCAATGAAGATATTTATTATATTTTTGCCAAATGCCAAGTACAAATGTCTAAATAAGAATTTTTACACCAAACTCCAACCTATGATACCATAATTTGATACATTTCTACATGACCAACCATCTTTGTCAGACCCTTATTTTTAACTAGAATATTTATAAGCAATAGTATTCAGAGGAAAGATATTACTTTACTTCCATGTAGCCAGTTCAAATAAATGCTAAGATACAATTTGTATTGTTTTGAAAATTCAAATGGACTCACCTGCACTCTTTTCCGCACATCCTGTAGATTATGCTCAAGAATCTGCTGCTTCTCAGTTACTACAGAACTGTGATGCGGTGACTGTCCAGGTTGCTTTAGAAACAAAATGCATATATTTTCAAAGCAATGAAAAGGTAAATGTGTGGAATATGTAGAATGCACAACTGAATCCCGGAATAAATGCGAAATAACAAGACCAAGCATAATTAAGGTTGTTAGTTCTTTAAGACAACTGAGAAAAACAATAGGGGTGAATGGACAGAATCCTGCTTTTCCTCCAATAGCAATTATGTCAAGTTTTGATAATGCCAATCACTCTTAAATAGCTGTGAATATATTTTACTTGCACCCTTCAGGACACATTTCTAGAAAATTAACAAATAGAAGCTCATTCTGCCATTCAAAATGACCACATGGCTGATCTTTCACTACAGCACCACTCCAAGTATGGTCAAACCAGAGTTCTGGAGAGCTGCAACATTACCTTGTATGATCCTCACACCATACACTTTCTTAACCACCCTGTCACATGGCAACTTTGAAGGATCTATGGACTTGAACTCCATGATCCCTCTGTTTCTCCACATCCCAAGAATCCTGCACTTTTACAAGTGCATCACATCATCCTTTTCCAGATTAAGTTCCATCTACCACTCTGTCCAGTTCTGCATCCTAATTATATCCCGTGTAACCTATGAAAAACTTCCACACTATCCACAACACCGCCAACCTTAGTGTCATCTGAAAACTTACTAATTCATCCTTCTGCTTCCTCATCCAAGTCATTTACGTTTTCCCCAATCTAATTTAATAACTTCCAAAGTTGCACCTTATCAAAAGCTGAAAGTCCAACTCACCAGGCCCACTGGTTCCTCTATCTAATGTTCACTACAATCACCCCCCAAAAAAACCAACCGATTCATCAAATAGATTTACCATTCATTAATCACTGCTACATCCTATTACTATCTTCCAAATGACCTGTTATGACTTCCACAATAAAAGACTACGTGATCTCTTCTTCTGACATCAGGCAAACTGGGCTACGGTTCCACATTTTTTCCCCGCCCACATATTTTTCTTTTTAAAATGTCACAGTGATACATTTGCTAATTTCCAATCTGTGGCATTGCAGCAAATTTATGAAGTCTTGGAGGATAATAATCAGTCCCCTCAAATTTTATCTCTTTCAAAGCCTTGGGATCAAGATAATCAGACACTAAGAATTATATATAATATTGGAGAAGTTATTTTTTCTTCTCCAATACTATTGTCATAATAATGCTAATTAACTTCTGTTCTTTCTTCAATCTCCATCTGTTGTTCTTAACTATTTCCAGGAGGGTTTCTGCAGTTTCTTTAATGAAGATAGAAAATATGCTTAATTTCTCCTCCTTTTTCTTAATACACTTTCTCCTACTTCAGTCTTAAAGGAGCCACATTAACTTTTGCTTCTCTTTCCATCTATAGAAGCTTTTGCTGCCTGATTTTACATCTTTGCTCTGGCTAGAATAGTCTCATATTCTACTTTACTTTCCCTATGAATTCCTTGAACCCCCTTTGATCATATCCTAGACTCTCTCAATCCTTAGCTGACTGATCTGCTTTCACAAACAAAACTTAACTTGTGCTTTTCCTTAGCTTCTCATTAGCTATGAATAAACCTCGGGTTGTGTGCTTTAGAAACAGGATAGTTATTTGCTATAAACAGTATAAACTCTTGAAATAATTTTAATGTGGTTAACTTGTGCTTCATGCATTTTTAAAATTTTCTCCTTTGCTTTCATCCCATCTACATTGGAGGTTCTGTCACAGACCACAATAAACTGTTCTTTCTCTTCCTACTCCATGGAGACTGAGCTGCAAATAACAGAGCACATCCTGCTAACTATAACATTCTCTATCACCAGTATATTCTGTTTCATTCATTCTTCCAGTTTCAGTTGAACACAGAAGTACATTGTATAAAATGTGAATGCTGCTGCTAAAGAATACATTCATATTACTATTTGAGGGCAAAATATTTCAACAACTTTATTTAGACAGTTTACCTGTGAGACAGATGCAGCAACTTGAAGGAGACGAGCTTCTTCCCATAGGCATCTTGCTATGATTCGTGCAATTTCCATTGGCCTCTCCAAATACCGATTCTGAAAAAAAAAGTAATGATTATTAGCAAGTTACACTGGACAACAAAGATATTGCATCCTGAATACTTTTGGGTGCATCTTACGGAATGTGGGCTGCCGATCATGAAAAAATCACCATGAAATTTCTCTATCATGCACCAGTTTTTTTTAAAATCACCGATATTTGTTATTTCAATTCATAATTCCGTCAATTGAAATGTTGCCCACAATGTAAGCTGAAAAGTTTTTTTTATCTTGTCCAGGCATGCCGGGGCAGGCTTAGGCAGGGTGGATTCTGCATGGCAGGACAAGTTTCAGAGAGGCTATAAAAGCATCACAACTACATTGTTCTATGCATTGCATTTACACGTATATCAGTTTGCGATCATATTGATGCGCATGCTCTATGCGCATAGCATACTGTGCGTATTTATTATAATAAAGTAATTGTATTTTCAGGAATATTTGTCACAGCAAGATGTTTTGCCAATGTTGCGACAGCCGCGATACCTTCTGGTATACTTGTGTTGAGTATACGCTTAAATCTCAAAGACGGAGCATGACTCTTATTAAGAAAACCTTAAAGCTCTACTTGCGTGTAAATTTGGCGACCAAGACAAAACCTAAGATCCTCACATTTGTTGCGCAACATGCGCTGTCAATCTTAGAGTTTGGCTCAAAGGTACTTGAGAAGCAATGCCATTTGCTGTTCTGATGATATGGCGAGAGTAAAAGGATCATGTGACAGACCACTACTTCTATCTGACTAGTGGTTTCTCTGCTAAAAACAAGAAATCCATTGAATCTTCCTTCAGCCATGAGACCTCTGCTGCACGACAATAGTCTTCCAGTGCCGAAGCCATGAAGTCTAGAGGAGGCAGACGAAGATGCCACGATGTACAAGCCCGGAATGGAAAAGCAACACTGATACAGATTTTGAACCCTTTATATTGAGGGAGCCTCATCTGATAACACAATCTGAGTTAAATGACCTGGTCAGAGACTTGTGTTTATCAAAAGCAAAAGCAGAATTACTGGGTTCACGACTGCAAGGATGGAATCTGCTGTCACCAGGCACAAAAACTTCCATGAAGGTTTTCGGTATTTGAGACAGACGTTTCCCAGGATAACTGATGCCAAGATTACGGAAGGCAATTTTGATGGCCCACAAATTAAACAGGTCATCACAGGTAATTCGAAGAACTTCTAGTGGGACCAGAGAAGGACGTTCAAGGACGCTGTTGAAAATTTTCTTGGCAACTACAGAGCACCAAGCTACGTGCAGCTGGTTGATAACATGCTTCAAGCATGCAAAACCATGAGATGCAACATGTCAGTAAAGCTTCATTTTCTGTGTTCCCATTTAGACTTCTTCCCTGCAAATCTTGGCATTGCCAGTGATGAGCATGGTGAAAGGTTTCACCAGGACATTACGGTGATGGAGAAAAGGTATCAGGGCAACTGGAATCCTTGCTTGGGTGATTATTTTTGGACACTGAAGCGAGAAGCCTCAGACATGGAGTACAAACAAAAATCATTAATAAGACATATTTAGCTTAGCTAGCAAAGCATCAGCACCATTATGCAATTAAGCACATTATGTTCAATAAAACTTAATTTCTTGTTTCTCCAAATTCCTACTGATACAAGTAGTCTGAAATTAAATTTGTGTTCAGCTTCTAGCAGTCTACCATAAACAAAAAAATTTTCAGAGGAAGCAACACTTTTGAAAAAAATTTGCTGTCCACTGTTATTTTCCACAAGGCAAGACAGTTCTTGTGAGGCTTTAGGGTTCTGACCTTTACTGCCCCTCATTCTTTGGGGAAACCTTCTGTTTTCATGGATGCTTGGAAACAGCAAGAAATGCAGATTGTTTATTGCATATATTCTCTGATATTAAATGGAACTATTGAAAAAATGAAGCAATCAAAATTTTGTTTTGGTGGTTTATTAAAGTGATTTTTAAAAACTGATGGTCACAATGCACATCCAATGAAAACTTAAAGACAGATGAAGAAAGTTATGTGACAAATTTCCAGATGACCAACTACAGCAGCGTCAGGAACCTCTTACTAGATTCTTTCCACTTTAACCTTGACAATTTACTAGTGTAACCCCATGAAAGTGTTAAAGCAATTGGATATTCTAAGCAGAAACCTTGAAAATTTTAATTACCAAAAGTTAGCGTCACTGTCTCAAATACACTTCATTTCCTCTACAAACTTCTACTACACTGGAGAAGTATAACATTAATCATAAATGGAAGCCATTCAAGGCAAGTATCAACGACGCTTGCAAATGGCATCATTCTAAGTTACATTTAAATAAAAAAAAACTTGTTAAATTTTAACCAAGCCTTTGCAGGGATTCATTGTTGAAGCTCAACATATGCTTAAGGAGATTAAATATGGGCTGTGTTATTCAGGCCATAAAGTACAGGCCTAATCAGCATCAGTTATTCACTGCAAAGAATATCAGCTATTATATTGAAACTATCCACACTCATCTTTAATTATATATTCATTCACCAACAGTAGATAAATACCTGGAGGTACTGCTTGATCTTCCGCAGATTATGCTGATACAAGACATTGGATTCTTGCAAAAATCTGCTGTACTGTTGGTCAATCTCACCCAACAGATTGTGGAATACCAGTGTAGCATGTGATTCCTTACTGGCAGCATATGCCCTAGAATGTTAAACAGTTATTTCAATGGCAAAATTAACTCGTTATCACCACATTGGTATCTTCATTATAAAATTAATATTCTGGATAATAGCAACCAAAATAAATTAAAACAAATTCAGAGAGATCTAAAACTAAAATCAAAACAAATTTATTGAAAGATGTGCAAAAGAAAATCAAAATATATGGCAAAATTTCAAAACTGCACGAAAAGGAGTTTTCCAGATATTTGACATTCTATAACATTCACATGCTTTTGATGATACAAAGGTGTTGCCTGTGATTTTCCATAGAACTGTTCCTGGTTTGTGCAGTATTTTGGTCTTCCCGCATTCCAGCCTTCACCACCACACCCCCAAACCATGCACACAAATTGAGTTTTTAAACAAGTTCCACAATGATTATGCACGTAGAATAAGAGATCTTAAAAAAAATCCTAGATTGCATTTTAGTAGCATAAACAATTAATCAAAGATCAACTTTATTTGCTATATACATTTACATGTATTAGGGTTTGCTAAAGAATTATATATAAACAATCTAAAAGTTAGAGTATGGACATGGAATAAAATGTGCATAAATACATAAATACTAGCATGTATTCACAATGTAAACAACATTATAAAAAGAGGTTTAAAGTGTTTACAATGCAGTGCCTGAGGTAATAGATAGAGGTGCTGGGGTGGGTGGGGGGAGGGCTAACTACATAGTTGATCAGAAAAACTGCTTGAGTGGAGAAGCTTTTAGATGGTGTGAAGTTTTTGTTTTAATACTCCTTTCCAGAAGGGAGCTTTTGGAAAAGGCAGTTCACTGGGTGGGTAGTGCCCACAATAATTTGTTCTGCTCACATATAAGTTCTGCAGTGATGGCAGACTGCTGTCCAGACAGGTCACTGTCGTTTTCACATACTGTAAGAGGATGCCGCACCAAACCAGACAGTAATGGCTGATGTGAGCATGCTCTGTATGACGGCAGTGTAGAATTGCACCAGTAAGTGCTGGGGAGGATGGAATTTTACCAACTGCCGCAAGAAGTACATCCTCTGCCAAGCCTTCTTTTAAATGAAGGAGATATGGATCTCCCAATGAGGTTTTGCAAAATAACGATGCCCAGGAACCTGAATGTTGAAACATGCTAACTTTATAGCTGTTGTTGATGAGAGGATTGAGTAGAGACATTTCTCCTGAGGTCGATATGCAATCTGCGCAGTTTTGAGGGCATTCAGCTCCAAGTTGTTGTGATTGCACCAGGACACGAGCTTGCTAATGGAAGCCGCAGTGGAGTATTAAAAACATTAATCTTTGAATAACAATAAATATTCAATCACTCAGTGGGCAATCACAGCATAAAGCATACTTGCAAAAGGCAGCAGGCCCTAGACCAAAGAACTGGCAGCACAGTCAATTGATCTGTGTTTATCTTTAAAATATTTTAACGCATTTGGTTTCATAACCTCAACCCATAACAGTCCTCAACAGAGTTGTCATACATACCAATCCTGAGTTTCAATCCAGGCTGCCAGAAACTGCCTCAGCTCCATAGGAAAGCTGTCACTATAAAGTTGGTGCAGTTGCTCCAGATACCTGGTATCCAACTGTTGTAACTGATTCCACTGTGCCATCGTATGAAGGTATTATAGAAAGCTGAAATAAAAGCAAGAAATTAGAAAAGGTGACAAGTAGCAAGATAACAAGTTTTCTCATAAATTCAACAAGTCCTGTCCCTAAAGTACATTTCACTCAGAACTTTCAGAATGCACATTGCAGTCCAAAGAAATACCTCTTTTAAGGTTTAAGGCGTCTTAATGCCTATATTTTCAATTTTCCTAGAATAGTGCAATAATCTCCTTCAGCAGGTTTTGCAAACCCAAAGATATATTTTAATTTATAAAATCCATGACATGGAATTACAGTAACACTGAACATCCTGGAAATGATGCAAACCTTCAAACAGAACTGTAGGCACTATGTATATTTCCAAACAACTGTCATTTTAGGGAAACGTTAAACTTAACTGATGGCTTCCCATCTTCATATACAGTCGTGTGTATTCTAAATAAAATTTCTACTACTTAGCAGAATTAAATTTATCACTGACATACAATGTGAAATCTGTTCTTTTGTAGCAGCAGTACAAAGTTGTAAACAATCTAAATTTCAAAGCTAAATAGTGAAAAGGAAAAATTAGTAGTTTTCATGGATTCATGGACCTTTTAGAAATTTGATGGCAAAAGTGAAGAAACTGTTCCTAAATCACTGATTGTATGTCTTCAGGCTCCTGTACATCCATCCTGATGGCAAAAATGAGGAGGGCATGTCCCGGGTGTCAAGGTTACTTAACAACGGATGTCGCCTTAAGGCGCCACCTCAAAAATGTCCTCAATGGTGGAGAGGGTTATGCCCATAATGGAGCTGATTGAGTCCACAATCCTCTGCTGCCTCTTACTATCCTACGCAATGAAACCTTCATATTAGAATGTGATGCAACCAAGCAGTATGCTTTCCATCTATAAAAAAATTTGCAAGAGTCTTTGGTGACATACTAAATCTCCTCAAATAACTTGATGCTGTACATCCTTTCTGTCACTGACCCTCAATGAGGATTGGTGCATGTTCTCCCAACTTCCCCTTCCTGAAGTTCAAGACCTCCCTTGGTCTTGCTAACATTGAGTGCAAAGTTGTTGTAACACAACTCAGCCAGCTGATCTATCTCACTCTTGTATGCCTCCTCAATGTCACCTGGAGATTTAAGTAATGCCAATTGTGTCGCCCACAAATTTAGAGGTGGTGTTTGAGCTCAGCCACAGTCATGGATGCAAAGTGACAGTAGGCCAAGTACACACCTTTGAGGTTTGCTTTTGTTGATCGTCAGCAAGGATATGTTATCATAGATCCATACTGACTGGTCTCCTGATTAGCAAGTCAATGACCCAGCTGAAGAAGGTACAGAGGCCCAGGTTTAGAAGATTCATAATTAATACTGAGGGGATGATGGTATTGAATGCTGAGCTATAATAAACAGCATTGTGACATGCTTTGCTATTGTTCAGATGCTCCAAAGCAGAATTGAGAGCCAGTCAGATTGTGTCCACTGTAGAATTGTGGCAGTAAGCTTATGATAACTTAATGACAATTAATTTCCAGATATTTCAATATCAAAATTTAAATTAAAATGTCAGAAATTGATACAATAGTGTAATTGTGGAGTTCAATGACTTGTTGCTTTTTGTTATTACAGAAAATTACTGAATAATTCTGCAATATTGTTACAGGAAATAAGTTTTTAAGTGAACTAATAAGAATTCTTTACAATTTATTTTTCAAAATGCAGGAGGTGGTAACAACCGAGTCTATTTCAAAGGCAAAGAACTGAGAAAGAAACTAGCAATTTTCAAATACTGCATAGTGTTCCCTACAAAATATTTGATAAATCACTAGTTTTTCCAAAATTCTAAGATACAGAAATTGTTTCAATTGTTAATGGTAGAAATATACAAGTCTTGTATGCTTCAACATACAATATATACATTTTCAAAATGAAACCCAAGTTATTTAAAGGACAATTTCTTTGTTTGTAATTTGTTCTATCTGGTATTATGCTTTTCACTTAGACTAGTTTTACACCTTTGTTTTAAGAAAAGTGTTCTCACCATTAAAAGTAATTGAGAAAGTAGAATGTTTTGGATTTTAGTGCCATTCTAAAGAAGTAAAAATATTTTGGCTGTACTAAGGGATCACTGATTTTCAGAAGGCTTGCTAAATTCAAGTTCCCTCCATATGGATACAAATGATTACGTGGCACTTAATCTTGGCCAATATTTCTCCTTCAGTAAAATTCTTCTGACTTGTACAAACTGCATCCAAAATGACTGAACTGTTCCCTATAACAGTATCACTTTGAAAAGTAATGCATTTTCTGTAAACACTTTTGCATATCCTGAAACTGCAAAATACCTGATAGAATTGCAATTCTTCATAAAAATTACCTACAAAAAGTTCACCTACTCCATCTTGTTTTAAATATTTAACTTCCTATGTTTTCACTCGTTTCCAGCACTAGTGACAATGAAAGAAAAACTGCTAACAACTAAACAAAATGTACAAAATTACTAAACCACAGATAGAAGTCTGGAAAAACCACACAAAAAAATCCTCACAATGGTGCTACACTATTCCATAGTTTCTTCAGAAGGTTTTAGTCACTCAAAAATTGGTCCTGAATAAAAAGGTATACCCACAATGATGTGACAAATGTTAAATAGTACTAGACCCAGATTCATTCTATTTATAAATAGGAAATAAGTCTGAAAACTTTTGATCTTGCAAAGCCACAGGAAAATAACCCGTGAATCACAAAGTACAGTGATGTGTCACTAATTAAAACCAAAACCAAGGGCAGTCTTCAGCTCCATAACAGAGAATTTTTTTTATTTAACAAGATGCACAATTATGAATTCTTATTTTAAAACTGTGCAATCTCCTATTCCCCCAGGTAGGGGGGAAGATATTTAGGGTGAGAAGGGCAAGGGACACAAAGGGAAAGTTTCTTCCCATTTGGAGGGTGGTGAGAATATGGAATGAGACAGATACAATAGCATAATCTGAATAGGTACTTGGAGAGGGAAGGCAGGGCTTAGAGGGATATAGGCAAAATGCAGAAAATTGGACTAGCTGGTTGGTCATCGTGGTCAGCATGGACTCCGAGCTGAAGGACCTGTATCCATGCTGTAATGCTCTATGACTCTAGAGAAGAAATCAAATTTACAGCAAAATGTTCATCCCACAGTACAGATATATACTGCTTAGTAAGTTGATTGGTCAGTGTAAATTGCCCTGTGATTAGGCTAGTCTAAATTGTCGGCATGTGGGTGGCGTGGCTCATTTGGGCCGGAAAGGACTGTTTTATGCTGATCTCTAAATAGATAAATACATTTAAAGTAACACATGCAAAAGAACTTGCGCAGCATTAGCCAAAGGACAGGAGACTCCAATGAAGAGTTGAACTGCACCATTAAAACAGGAAAGTATAAGGTAACTTTACACAAATCCCATTGTCAGAAATTCATTTAGACTGCAAGTATTCAGATGCAGGGCATAAGCACAGCTTCTCTGAGAAATTGATATCAAAGCATTTTTTTTCTACCCCGGTTGTTGGGGATGGAGAGTGGACTTCATGTCTAAACTCAGATGAAACTGATAATCAAGTAACTGAATAATGTCCGTTTCAAATGCCAACTAAAAATAGCACAAAGTAAAAGTTTGACACGAAAAACCAAAATAAAACACTGCCCAGTGAAACATAAGCTTTTTCTAAATGTTCTTGTTATGCTGTACAAATGCTTATAAAATTTCATATGAAAACAAAACAGTTTAATAGGTCAGAATCGACTGCAACTTCCTGTTAGAAAGGTAAATTCCCCAGCTAACGTATGTTTACAGCTATTTTCCATGATATTTACATCACTCTGAGTAGGCAAATAAGTTTCTTAAACGTTCAGTCCTTTGAAAAATACCTACACCCAAAGACAATCGAAATTCCCAAATCAGCAATGTGAACATTTTAAAATAATTTACTACCCAAGATGTAGGGTTTTGGGGAAAACCCCCACTAAAGCTAATGAAACCAACAGCAGGTTGTGTTTTCCCAGTGGGTGACATTAAAATCACATAATTCATAGTCATGTAACAAAAAGATACATAATGTGTATGTTCTAGAGTCAAATTAATGTATTCCTGGAAATTTGCAATATTAGAAATTCATTCGTGGAATGCAGATGTTATTAGCAAAGCCAGATCTTACTGCCCATCTTTAACTGATCCTTGAATTTAGCTACTTACCAAACCAACTTGGAGGGCAATACTGAGTTGGTCACATTTATGCCCCCAGACCCATCAAATAGCCAGACTAGTTAAATGGTGTATTTCCTTCAAAAGAAAGTAGCGAGTCTGGCTGTTTTAAAAATATATTAAGTTTATGATCGCCACTATACCAGCTTCTTTTTTTAAAAAACTATCCTAAATTTAAACTACTTGAATTTAACTTGTTTTTCTGATTTTGAGAGATTCAAATACATCCTTTATCAATGGCCCAGGCCTCTGAATACTAATACAGTAGCTAACCAAAATGCTACTGTCAATGATACCCAATATGAACTGTCCAAAATTTGATCTACAAAAGGGATGCAGGCCAAGTCAGAATATTGCCCCATTTACAGGGATCATGAACAAAAGCAATATATATGCCAGGCTACTGCTCATCGATTACAGGTAAACAAACATTATCCTCAGTACTAATTAGTAAACTTCAAAACCTAGGTCTCTTTACTTCCCTATGCATCTAGATCCTCGACTTCAAGTATAGATTGTTATCATCTCCTCCAATGGCAATCGACACAGGCGCACCTCAAGGATGTGTGCTTAGCCCACTACTTTACTCTCTCGACACATAATTGTGTGGTTAGGGACAGCTCAAACTGCACCCAATACATTTGTTGATGACATCACTGTTGTTAGCAGAATCCCAGTTGACAACCAGGTGGCATACAGGAGTGAGATTGATCAGCTGGTTGAGTAGTGTCACAACAACATCAGCAAGACCAAAGAATTAATTGTAGACTTCAGAAAGGGGAAGTTGGGAGAACACCCACAAGCCCTAATTGAGGTGTCAGTAGCAGCAAGGGTGAGCAGCTTCAAGTTCCTGAGCATCAACATCAAGATCTATCCTAGGTCCAACACACTAATGCAATCACAAAGGAGGCATCCAGCAGGTCTACTTCATGAGGAGATTTGGTATGTTACCAAAAACTCTAGCAAACTTCTACAGATGTACGATGAAAAGCATTCTGACTGGTTGTATCAAAGCCTAGTATGAAGTCCCCCACGTGCAGGATTGAAGGAAGCTACAAGTAATTGTAGACTCAGCCAGCTCCATCAAGGACATCTT
The DNA here is from genome assembly GCF_048418815.1 of Hemitrygon akajei. Classification (NCBI taxonomy): domain Eukaryota; kingdom Metazoa; phylum Chordata; class Chondrichthyes; order Myliobatiformes; family Dasyatidae; genus Hemitrygon; species Hemitrygon akajei. The sequence goes on from NC_133141.1 coordinate 42,551,839, forward strand.
CAAAAGGTGGAGCCTCAAGGTGGCAGCATTCATCTTTAAGGACTCACCATCTGGGACATGCCCTCTTCTCATTACTATCATTTACACTCCACATTTTACATTCTCCTTTGCCATCAGATTTCTGAACAGTCCATGCACACTTGCTACTCCTCTTTTGCATTATTTATTTATTGTACTTGAGTAATTTTATGTCCTGCACTGTGCTGCTCCACAAAACAACAAAGCAATAAAAAACACGCAACCATGAAACAGACAATGACATTGCCCCAATCTACATTGATTACATCATTTTATTTTTAATTGTGAACTCCAATTCATGCATCATGTGCCATTAAGAGATTTGTTGATTTCTTGTATACAGTAGATCCCAAATTAAATTACACAACATTTTAAAAAGGTAATTTGCCAGGCTTCTATCAGTTAACTCAACTTTAAGACCCAAAATTGAAATATCGATTTTTCTCGTTTGTTATGAGCAATTTGATGTGACCTTCAGTTTCAATTTTGACATACAAAACTAAGTCAAGAGTAATTCAGTGAGGGCAATACCTACTTACTTTCTGTGAATTAAAGGAAGAAAACCTTAAAATTACTCAGCTGTGATTCACCAATGACAAAGATACCTACAGTCTAAAAGCAGCAATACTATTGCACTATTTGAAGTGGGATTTTTTTTTAAAAAGGGAAATTCTAAAACGATTCAAACTTTTGAAGAACTATTTAATATTCACATAAGACATCCTATAAAAGCACACCAAGTGCAAGGTCACCAAACATCAAAATACAATACATCTTGCAATAAAAGCCATAAACAAAATGCACTAATGCATAATGAAGCTATGAGGGGTGATTGATAAGTTCATGGCCTAAGGTAGAACGAGTCAATTTTAGAAAACCTAGCAAATTTACTTTTCACCATCGTCCCCTCCTACATTTACACACTTAGTCCAGCAGTCGTGGAGCATACGGATCTTGGACCTCCAGAAAGTGCCCACAGCAGGGGTGATTGATAAGTTCGTGACCCAAGGTGGAAGCAGATGAGTTATACTGCTCTTGTTGCATGCACATGCTGGTCAATTATGAGTGAATATGCAGAAAGTTTGAAGTTAATAACTCATCTCCTACTTAGGCCACGAACTTTTCAATCACCCCGATGAGTTATTAACTGATGAGTTATTCACATACTCTTACTCCCTTTCCCCAAAATCACCAACACATCTTTTTTAAAACAGTACTTCACAACTTAAATTTTAATTTCTACAAGATAAAAAGCATTCACCAAAATTAACATATGCAGACTAATTTACAATGTATTCGTTATTTTCACTTGTGCTGAAGCAGTTAAGAAATGAAAGTTTACATCTGAAAATACTACTCAAAACTATTTCATATTAAGCATGAACAAGATTGGATTTAGAGTCTGCAGAGAAAGTGACCAATAGTCAGTGACAATTTTAAATGCAAGCACAGCTGAAACAATTGATCAATGACAATTTGATTGAAATTGAGAAACACAAATTGGTGCCTCCAACAAAGGTACAGACATAAGACTCAAGTGCTAGGTTCCTTTGTTACTCCTGTTATCTGATGATCAACAAGTTTTTTTTGTGTGTAAGGACAGACAAGCCTTGGTAGACTGGCAATCTACAAACATGATTGTCAAACTGAAAGTGAATAGGTGTCAATGGTACACATGAAAGCAGATAAAAAGCAGTAGGCTTACTCCAACTGGCATTGTGGCAACACATCTCTAAATTATTTCCCTAATGAGACACACAAGCAACCCAAAAGAAACATTGTGCAACAACGTTTCTATACATTACTTTTGCTGACACTATACAATCAGTTGAACTAAATGGAGAAATAAAACAAACTAAGCTGTAACCCTACAGGAAATCAGTACTTTGAAATGCAAACTATGTTAGAGAGAACAGAATTTCACAGAGAAAAAGAATCAAAGACAAATATAATAGGCTGAAAATGTATAAATTTGAAAACTTTCATCCATTTAACACTTTAACATTAGCAAAAACACAGTTGCAAAGATTTTCCTTTATTTACTGCGGGACTAGACATTGCCAACAGTGATGAACATATTTTGATTTACTTCTGTAATTACAGAGAGGAATGCAAGTTTAGACATTAAGCTTTAGGAGTGTAGGTGATGAGAGGAAAAGGGGATTAGGACAAAAAAAGGGAAGTAATTGAACTGAAGACAGAGGTCGGAGGTATGAATTTGATATGGTGCTTACGAAATGAGTACTAAAAAATGTCAGCCTAGATTGCATTTTAATATAATGAAATAAAAAAGTAAATGTAACAAGACCCACACCAATGAAGGAAGTATAAAAATATACGAAGGCAAGTGGAATCACCTTCATATTTGTAGATTTTGTTGAATGACGTGTTTAAGAGTGAGTAAAGTCATCAACTCAAAAGATATGCTTCTCCACAGAACATGCACAACTCAGTTATTTCCAAAATATTGTTTATATTTCATAATTTCACTGCCTACAATATACTTTGCATTCCAAAAAGGTACTAGACACAGACAATCATCAAAGGGGCTTTGGATGCTTCAACCTGAGATGCACTAGGCTGTGGTAAAACCTTTGAACACACACACCCTCAAGAAGTCACATGTAATAATTATTCAGAAACTGGGAGCACTTCCTTAAACACAAATTTAGATATCTGTGCGGATAATCCAAGACATTCTATATACCAAAAGAAATCAACGGTCTTTGGCTTGATAGGGCCTCATTCTTTGCTTGGTTTCCTTTTTTGTTTATCTCTGGGCTTTCCAGAACTAGAAATTCTAGCCAAACCAATTTCTTTATCTTCTGACCCATATTCATTTCACACACATTTAATGGTGAGGGCAAAAAAAAGGAAATGAAAATAAGTTTATACATTGCATTTGCAAAGAACAACATCAAGCTGATAAGTTTTAATTATGTTTGTTTTGTTAAAAATAAACTAGAGAAAAAAGTATTTTCCCCCAGGGTAAGAGTGCTAAAATGGATCAATGCCCTTTAGCAGAGCCCCAATATACATTCTCTATTCCACAACAGCAGTGAAAACAAACCTGCTGCCATGTCTAGAACAATTATCTTCCATAAAGAAAATTTGACTTGGCCATTAATTACTTTATCCTTAAAAAATTTCAAAAAGTTTGTTCAAACCATTCTGGTTAACACCATCACAGTACCAAAAGCACCCTTCTCAAAAATAACAAATGACAAAACTGTTTACGCCTTCCTTGCCTTTTGGGTCATCTGCAGCTTGACACAATTAACCACCCCATCCTCTAAAACTTATAAGCTCAGGGGTTCCCAAACTTTTTTTTTTAATGCCATGGAAGTTTACCATTAACTGAGAGGTTTGTGGACCCCAGGTTGGGAACCCCCACTCTAACTGTTCAGGAATACTTTGGTTCCATTCTAATCCATAAAGTCATGTGCGGGGGGGGGGGGGGGGGGGAATCACCAGAAATTACTTCTTTATCACTGGTGCTCCTCAACAACTTTTCTTCAGCCCCCTTCAATTTCGCATTCGCATCCACTTTAACATCAGGAAACATGAAATCAGTTTCAATACACATTCTCTTCACCCCTCCAGCTTGAACTTGCTAAACTTGTTAACTCAATATTCTGGTCTGTGAGAACTTGGACAAGGAAAGTTTGGAGGGGCGAGGGCCAAATGAAGGCATATGGGATTACCTCAGTAAGGAATCTTGATCAGCATGGACAAATTAGGTCAAAGGACCTGCTTACAAGCCTTGAGAGACACCATGCAAATGGCAGTAGTTTTAATCTCCAAGAGTTTATAATGGTCTATGTGCTCCTGAAGAGGCCATGAAGAACCATCTATTTGCTACCTTACATTAATCCAAGTGCAAATTTTATGGGGTATTAAAGGAAATCCACTGAGAATGAAGTGAAACTTTCAAAACTCACCCTCTTTTCCTACTTCATTTTCTCCAAATTACTTCAGACATTTGAATTTCAAAGGGGGAAAAAAAAACTGTCTTTCACTGCCATGGAAGGCAAAACAAATGACTTAGCTATAGTATGAATAATTTTAATAAAACAGTACCAAAAAAAAATCAGGTGTCAATAGAATCATTTCCACATTTAGAAGAAATGCAAATAGGGCAAAGTTCATATTTAGCATCAACAGCCAAAAGCGTGCAAATATAGTTGCAAATAGCGATCAATACTATATACCTCAACAGGCAGTGTTGTGTTAATAATCGGCGATTTAATTCTCCTCTGTAATCACATCTTTAAGAATATAATTCATGCTTTACTGGTATACATTTAGAAAGGATCTCCAAGTTTACTGGTTGATCTAATGAGATCTTATCAGCACCCTCTCTGAATTTAACACACTTGTTTCAGTCTTTTCCAGTTTTCACAAATAGTCTTCAACATGAAACATTAACATTTACCACAGATGCTGCCTGAAATGCTGAACGCTTAAAGTGTTTTGCTTTTTTTTCATATTTCCAGCATCTATAGTTTTTGATTGTCATAACGAAACCTGTATTGTGTGTAACCATATTCTTTCATACTTGACTCTTTACCAAAGGGTCATATGGGCCACTCAATTTGAAAGTGGATTAGTTCAACTCTAAGCTCTTGCAATTAATTCTATGCCCAATACAATGGTGAATATCTAATCAGTTCACTCTTCACCCCTCCCCCATTTCCATGACCAGATACATAAAGCACAAGACCTTTCCCCTCTATATCAATAGACTACAGAATAACTAGGTAAAATAAAGCACCAGATTTACAAAATACATTGAAATCAATCCTACTTTTCTCTTATTCTCTAAAGGGTGTAGAATTAAGTTTAAGCAGTCAATAATCACAAGATAGAAAGATCAAAAACTGAACAATCTAGTGGTATATAAGGTTTATAATATGATGTATAATTGGATCAGTAACACGATCTCTAAATAATTTTATTTGCAACTGGGTTTGTTACTGTGCTAATTTTAATGACATTGCCAGTGAATTGGTTGATGGTTAAGGCCATTTTTTGTGCATTGACTTTTGGAGTTGCAGATTTTGTAATAATGCCACTTTCTTATTCTGGTTTCTGTCCCCTTCCCCTTCCTTCCAGTTCCAATTGTTTATTCCCCTCCATAGATGCTGCCTGATTTGTTGAGTTCCTCTAGCATTTCTGTGATACTCAAGATTTTCAAAATCTGCAGAACCTCTTGTGTTGATGTCTAATGGATCTCCTTAATACCTGCAATTCATGCTATAATCTGGGTAAAGCCCCCTTAACAGTGGAAGGAACGTTACCTCACAAGCCACTCACTTGTCTGCATCTTCTGCCCCATTTGTGGAAGAGAATGTGGTTTCCATATTGGCCTAGTTAGCCACCTCAGAAGCCACAAAGCTAGAGTAGAAATTATCCTTGATTCTGAGGTCAAGGATTTAGATGCAAAAGTCACTTCATGAAGCAAGATGTTTAATAGTTGAACAAGTCATTTTTAGAAGTTATAGAATTGTTTTTGAACATAGACCAGTACACACAATGTTGTGTCAACCTTATAACCTACTTTTAGATGTGCTACGTTCTAATTATTTTTGGATTAGTAGATGAGTGAAAAGAAAGAAATCCAGGATCAATCTTATTTGTCTTTCTGCAGAGAAGGTATCTAATGTATTATTTGCAGCATAAAATAACACAATTCTTAAAATTATGTTAAACAAATCTCTGCTGCTGTCAACCTTTTGCTCAATATTACTCTAGTTAAGAAGTGTAATTAAAAACCTCAAAAGGATGAAGTTAAATTATGTGCTTTTTATTTTTAAATCATTATGAAATCTTTTCATTCCACAAGAGTAATGACAATGCAAAACTCAGAATCAAGTTTAATATCACTGGTAAGTGTCATGAAATTTGTTGTTTTGCGGCAACAGTACATTGCAAGACATAATAAAACTAAAATATAATAATAAAAATATATATATATATACACACACATATATAAATTAAGTAGTGCAAAAAGAGAGCAAAAAATATTGAGGTAGTGTTCATTGTCCACTCAGAAATCTGATGGCAGGGGAAAAAGAAGCTGTTCCTGAAACAGCCAGTTTGTCTCTTCAAGCTCTTGTACCACCTTGTTAATTGTAGTAATGAGAAGAGGACGTGTCCTGGGTTGTAGGGGTCCTTAATGATGGATGCCATCTTTTTGAGACATCACCTATTGAAGGTGTCCTTGATGTTGTGGAGGCTAGTGTCCATGATAGAGCTGGTTGAGTTTACAACTTACTACAGCTTTTTCCAATCCTGTGCAGAGGCCTCTCCATACCAGAGAGTGGTGCAACCAATAATGATCTCTGCAGTATATCTGTAGAAATTTGCAAGAGTCTTTGGAGTCAAAACAAGTCTCCTCAAACTCCAAATGAAATATAGCCTCTGCTGTGCTTCTTTCTAATTGCATCAATATGTTGGGCCCAATGTGATGTTGACACCCAGGAACTTGAAACTATTCACCCTTTCCACTGCTGATCCCTTGATAAGGACTGGTGTTTTCCTTTGACTTCCCCTTCCTGAAGTCTACAATCAATTCCTTAATCTTACTGACACTGAGTGCAAGGTTGTTGTTGCAACATCACTCAACCAGCTAATCAGTCTCACTCCTGTACACCTCTTCATCACCATCTGGAATTCTGCCCAATACAGTTGTGGCTTCAGCAAATTTATAGATGGTGTTTAAGTGGTGCCTAGCCACACAGCCATGGGTGTGGAGGAGTGGGTTAAGCACGCACTCTTGAGGTGCACTGGTGTTGATTGTCAGCGAGATGTTATTTCCCATCTGTAGTGACTGTGGTCTCTCGATGAGGAAGTTAAGGATCCAGTTGCAGGAGCCTAGGTTTTCGAGCTTGTTGATTAGAACTGAGGGAATGTTAAACTGTATTTACATTTCAAAGCATGGAATGATTCTAGTTTCCACATTTGTTTCCCCCCCTCCACTCACCTGTACCCACACATACAAGATGGGAACAAAATGCCATTAATGTTCACAAAACTTGATCGTGCCACTAGCGTATCCAAGGGAACTGATTAGTTACTTACTAGTTTAAAAGCTCTGAATATAATCGTATGAACTCATCCCCACACCACTCCCCTTAACAGGTACCTGTAGCAAATGATACCTTTCCAAAAATTATTCAAAACTGAAGCAATACATTAAGTGAATACAAGACCTTAATTTCAGCAGGAGTAAAGTGTTTACCAATTCAAATTCTATGGCTTAAAAATAGGACTTTAAATAGGACTGTAAGTATAATTACAGGGTGTGGAAACATGACATAAGAGCACAAGGAGAGCAAATTAAAAACAAAATACTCAGCAGGCCAGGCAACATCTGAAAGGACGGAAATGGGAGATAATGCTTCTGGTCAAAGATCTTTCATCAAAACCAAGAAAATAGTTAGAAATCCAGTAAGTTTAACATTTCATAAACAGAGCTGTCTGTGATAGGGAAGAAGACAGAACAAGTGACAAATGCTGAAGGGCTGTTAAAATTGTTGAGATTAAGTCCAGTGAGCTATAACAGTTGGCAGCAGAATGGCTAGTTCTGATGAAAGGCTTACTGCCTGCATATGTCACAATTTTTCTCCTCTCCACCATACTGCCAGTCTGCTCAGCATTCACATAGTTCACATTTCCAGCAAATGCAATGTTTCATATTGCACCATTCCAGTGTTGTACCCCCACTTTTCTACTTGTCTCATCTAAATAAAGGAGCTGAAATTCACCAGCCATCACACCAGCATCACAATTTCTGCCAACTCTGTCTCCTCACACATGCTGCATGATCTGCTGAGTATTTCCAGAACATTTCATTTTAATTTCAGATTTTCAGCATCTGCTGATTTCTTGAGTTTTGATGGTAAAATTGAGCAGCTAAACGTCTATTCTAGAGACCATAACCACCTTATTATACAAGTTCAATATGAAATCAACAAATACCATTTGATACACCATCTTTAATGAAAAAGAAAAAAACTAGCTGCAGAATTTAAAATAATTTTGGGCAATGCATCTCACTTTAGCTTAAGTGTTATGAAGAAACTTGTAATATACTCAAATTCCCAGGACTTTTGCAATTTGATGAACAGGGAATGCTGTGGTATTCCTACCCACGAGAAAGTGAACTTGTGGCACTACCAGCAAATGACTGCTAAAAGCAGAATATCCTTCCTCATTCTTGTAAACTGAAGCAAAATACTACACTTCACGTTTTTTGTTTTAGTTTCAAAATCATTTTACAATATTCAGCTTCAATTGTGGACTAAATGAAATTATATTCGACTTGCATTATCCAAATAGCTTGTTTGAAGTGTCAAATTCTGAATTGCACTTCCTCTGACTGACATGTGATACTTCTTCCACACTGAGTTTGTTGCTCTGAGATTAATTAGCATGAGAATACCATACAAACCTGTTCATCTATTAGCAATAGATTTAATACAAAAGTTAACCACAGAAACGTGGTGGTGGGGGTGCATCACTGTAATAGTTTGGGCCCACGTGTAATAATCATTTTTAAGAACAGAACCAACCCCATGTGAAATGGAGATGGAGAAAAATTACTCACTGATTTAAAGAAATGTTATTTCACTTGATCTCCTCAAATGACTAATCAAAATGATCTCTCCACAGCTTTCTCGAGAGACAGGATGTCTTTTCGGTACTCTAATACTGAAAAACAAAATGATTAACAGGGAATCAGATAACAGGAATGAAAATTGATTGGCAGGGGGAAGAGAGGGAGGTGGGAAATGTAATGGCTTAGATTAAGGGGAAATCACTAAAGATCTTGGAAATTCCAAAGACATCTAAATCAACTGAAAAGCAAATAAAAAACTGACAAAAAAGTCATTTTCAAAGCATTTAGTAAGAATTTTTTAAAACCAGCTGACTTATGCACAAAATTCCTTTAACAAACTACAGCAAGTGTTTCATCAGTTATTCTGCAAGATGGACACAGGCTTTTTTTTAAAATCAAGATCATTGAGGGATTACAATGCTAATAAATTTCTCAGATGCACATAAAACACAGTAGGATTTTGCTTGGTATTCAACTATTTCCTGACTTTAATAACTTAGTTATTTTGTGAGAAGCCATTTTCAGTCAGCTGTGTATAACACTCTTTGGTTAGATGGCACTTATTTACAGAAATAAAAACGTTATGGAAAACACAACCAATAAAATCGTAGATTTGTTTAACAATGAAGTTACAAAACTAATTCATCTTTGATTACTTCCAGTTAAATCTCTAGATCACACTATCAAAATAGGTTATTTCTGCATTAAAATGCCAACACTTGTTGAAGCAGCTGTTTATATCATGAAAGTACACAAATACCGCAACAGTTCCATCCTTGCTGTATTACTTTTAACACACACAAACATTACTGAAATATTTATGTAATAGATTAAGAACAGACCAATAAATTAAATATCAAACATGCACTTTCACAACACGCTGGATTCTCAGAAATTCTGCAGCGTTTACTATGCAGTTAAGATAGCCGACCTTCATCACGGAAGTAAACTACCTCCGGGGTTTCTTTTCGTATCTAAGATAATTCAAAAATAACCCAAATTGGATTTGCAAATCTAAAAATATTTTACATGATATAGTAAAGGCAAGTAATCTACTGAACAGGAACACAGTTGTATTGACTTAGAATGCATAAAGCCTCCAACAAATTTCAGATTAACCCTCCACAACCTGCTCCAAGCATCAGAAGCTACTTACTGGAGACAAACAGAACTTACATTTAATTGCGCTCGTCTGTATTATGTTACATTTGTATTTTTTTAAAAAGCTATTATTCATCAAAAAGTTAGTCCAACAGAACTAAACTATAAATGATAAATTGCAGCTCGCATAAATCAACTTCCTTTCACATAAAAGTAGCCACTACTCTTCCTGTAACCGATGGCTGAATGAAAACTTTCAATTAATGTTATCTATAATAAAAAACTTTCCTTTCAATTAATGTTATCTATAATAAAAGTGCAGCGATTTTCACAAGCAAGTAGCCTATTGTTTGTACATAAGACAGTTGATTTGAACATGATTAATTGCGATTTTTTGGGGGTTAGAATTTTCTATATGCCAAATTCCAAGTATCAAAACATAAATACATCCTCACAAAATAAATTATACTTCTCATGCAATTAACACCTCATACCCCTTCCAGAACCATCTTTCGTGGTGACAAGGGAACATCAGGTCTCGGGCCTGTACCAGCACCTACCGGTAGCTCCCGACAAGAGCAACAAAAGTTTCCAGCCTGTCAATCCCAACTTTCTGACACCTCGCACTAGGGCTGAAACATCTTTGCCTCGGTCCACTCGCCGACCAGCTAATATTTTGTCACACAATTGATCCTTTTCGACTTCAAAAAATTCCTGGAAAACCGTTGAATCACAGGTTTCAATGAATATTTTTTGACGCAGTTTCCCTCCCCCCTTTACAAACTTCACTCACAACCTAGCCTGCTCACCTTGATTGACAGTCGAACCGACCGTTTGAAAGCAAATATCTGCATCCTCCCACGAAGTATGACGTAGAATGATAACCAATCGGCGAAGGGCAGAGGCGGGACCAAGGTTGGTTGAGAGGTGCCGAGCATGGGCCCCGCCCCCGCGGCTGTTCCTTTGTGCCTGCTCCCTCCCTCAACAAGTTGCAGAAAGACGTATACGCTGGCGCTTTTGAAAAGGAACTCGAACGGAGGGAGGAACGAAAGGTTTCTGTAATCACCTCAACTGCGAAATCATCTGAGTTCCTGGCAGCGATGACGTATTCGCCTGATCGCCAGTGCCAGAGAACAAATTGATGGGAGTTTTGCTGTCAATCAAATGAATAACCTTTTTCATCTGACGAAAAGAGAAAGTTAATTGCATGTGCCTTTATACAGCATAATGAATGTTTATTAAAGCTAAATTTTAAGCTTCTGACTCGAACTGAGAAAATTGGAAATCTTTTTGAGACAAACTTTGACTATTTCTAATGCAGATAGTATTATTTTATTCTGATAAATTTTGCAAAGCAAAAGAAGAATAAGGCTACATTAATAACAAAGTACGTGAAAATACTAAATTATGTGATAAACTATACCCTATTAATGATTACTCGGCAAATAAAACAATAACGTGGGTCTATTACCACGTTTCTGCAATTATTTCTATAAGGGAATTAAATTAAACTTTTATACACGGTACACTAGTCAATTAATCATCATTTCTAAAAAGCAAGTAAAACTCTTAAATTGAAAATATGTTGATTTTCTGCAGAAAAAACATTTTATAATAGGTTGTCTTTAACGTATTTTCATTTTAACAGATATTAAATATCTGGTTTGTCAGGTTTGGGAGATAATTATAGAGCTGGTAGTCTCATATCAGATCTTAATCACATGTGAAATTATGTATTATATAAGCTTATGTCTGCAGCACATCCTGCAGTATTTGAGCTGAATTCTCAAAATAGGGTCATAACCTACCTAAAGACAATCCTCATGGCTAATATCTCTTTACAAACATACCTATGACACAAAACAGAAAAAAAAACACAAAAACAAATCATTCCCCGATTGCTGAAAGTGACTGAGTAAATTGACAAACCCCACCCTGCCTTTGCATTGTTTCTGAACCAGCTGCCTTTATCCCACTCATTTTGGGATGTATCTGCTGATAAACTCATCTGGCTTTAATCCCTGCATTGCTTGGAATTTGAAAGCCAGTTACAGTACTGCAGCTTGCTGCCTCTTCAGCAGAATGGTGGCTGTGTTTATAGAGACTGCCAACTAGTTGTGCAATCAACAACCTATATTTAGGTTTAGAGATATTTTATTGAGGGAAATTGATGGTGCAACAATATGAATAAACAAATATGTACTCAAATTTAATTACTTAATGGAACATGGTCAGTCAAGCATAATATGCTTAAGTTGACAGGCTTCTCCAAAAATTTCAAATCAGCTTTATTATGTACTGAGACAAATATATCTTTCCCACAATTTTCTTTCCTGGAAGCAGTTTGTGGAGTATGGCCTTGGAGGATCACGCTGGTTCAGTGTCACTAACCACACAAATCAATCATGTATTCCACTAATGACTCTGAGAGCATATTTTCCTACTTGGTTTCCAGCTTTGCAATAGCTGGATGTGAACGGTGTTCATGTTAAAGCAGCTATTCGACATGATATAACTTCATATATCAAAAACCAAATATACCATAATTCTTTACTCTGAGCATAAAGTAAAGCAATTGTTTACTTTTTACCTTGAAACATATGGTATGTGTATAAATTAGGACACAAAGCTTCTCAGAAAATGATTTTTGCAGCTCTATCAAAATTTTAAAATGTAGTCAGTCTGTGAGAGAAAAAAAATACATGCAGCAACATAAACAAATTTTCTTGTGAGATGTAGCCATATTTCATTATCTCTGAGAAAGTAGTTAAGAGCTGCCTTCCCATTCCATTGGCGATGGAGCCATAATGGTGTTTTTCATGGAGCTGAGGTATTTTGAAGGATGAGTGATATGTCTCCAGGTTAGAATGATGTGTGACTTGTAGGGGCTATTGGAGGGGGTAATACCACTATAAACTTCTGGTGCTTGTTCTTCTAGAGGTGGCAATATTATTGAAGAAGGCTTGGAAAGTAACTTCAAAATTCAAAGTAAATTATTATCAAAGAACATATATGTCACCAAATACAATCCTGAGATTCATTTTCTTGCAGACATTCACACTTGAACAAAGAAATACAGTAGAACCAATGAAAAACTACACACAGTGACCATCAAACAACGAATGTGCAAAAGAAGACAAATTGTGCAAATACAAAATAAAACAAATAATAATAATAATAATAAATAAATTAGTAAATAAATAATATTGAGAACATGAGTTGTAGAATCCATAGCTTGTGTTCAGTGATCATTTCTGAAGTGAGTGAAGTTATCCATTTTGGTTCAAGAGCCTGATGGTTGGAGGGTAATAACTGTTCCTGAACCTGGTGGTGTGGGACCTCAGGCTATTGTACCGCGTTCCCAATGGCAGCAGTGAAAAGTAACTGTGGTGCACTTTGTACATGCTGTGCTCTGAAACTATGGTTAGCTAATTGAAGAGAGTAAAGGCCTAGAGTAAACAAATTTAGTGTAAATTTAGTATAAATTAAGTAGACTGGTGGTCCTGGATGGTGTTGTATTTTTAATAGTTTTGTAGCTGTATCACACTCCTAACCCTTGTCTTGTGAATAGTGGAATGACTTTGGGGACCCAGAAAGTGCATGACTCACTAGAGAATACCCAGTGTCTGAGCTATGCTTTTAGCCAGAGTATTATGTGACCGATCCAGTCAACCTTCTGGTTGAGAGTAAGTACAGAACATTGATGGTGAAGGATTCACTTGGGGAAGTCCTGCAGTGATGCCTCTAAGTCAGAGATGAATGGTTTAAGATGATTGTAAACCAGTGACATTTTCCCTTTTTACCAAATATGATTCCAGGTATGGAAAAAAATCTCCCCCCTTGGTTCTCATTAACTTTATCTTTACTATGGCTAATAATTACTAACAATTGTCCATCCTTAATTATTCCCGAGAAAAACGGTGACAAGCCATTTGCTTTGATATAGTCGTAAAGTGAGCTTTTGACACATCGGTCTTTATAAATCAAAGCACTGAGTACAGGAGATGGGTGATATGTTGAAATTGTATAAGATATTGATGAGGCTTAATGTATTGTATGCAGTTCTGGTCACCTACATGCAAGAAAGAGATCAATAAGATTGAAAGAGTGCAGAGAATATTTAGAAGGATGTTCCCAGGACTTGAGGACCTGAGTTATAGGAGAAGATTGAATACGTTAGAAATTTATTCCGTAAACTACAGGAAAATGAGGGGAGATTTGATAGAGGTGTACAAAATTATAAGGGGCATAGAGAGGGTCAATGCAAGTAGGCTTTTTCAACTGAGGTTGGGTGAGACTAGAACTAACTGGGTTAAGGGTGAAAGGTGAAATGTTTAAGGGGAACCTCAGGGGAAACCTCTTCTCTCAGAGGGTGGTAAGAGTGTGGAACGAGCTGCCAGCAGAAGTGATGGATGTGGGTTCGATTTCAACATTTAAGAGAAACTAGACAACCGGGTGACCCGTTGGGGCACCCTTTGAGAGAAAGGTAGTGCAGTCTGATGTGATGTGCTTTGGAAATTAACGAAGAAAAACTCAGTTTATTAAAGTAAGACGCATAGCAGGACAAATATAGCTCCTCCTCGTTTAACGAAGGACACTTTTGATGGCAACATTTCTGGTTGATCTGCCAACCTTCAAGAATACTCTAATGTTTTCATTTCTTTTTCCCCGGCTTAAAGCCACATACAGCTGACCATGCTGGAATACCGGTTTCTCCAGATAGATCAACACATTCTCCATGGTTTGGCCTTGTGCCTTATGTACAATCATAGCAAAGCATGACTGTATCAGGAACTGGCTCTGCTGAAGAGGGACATCTTCCCCTTCTGATAAATTGAGAGTAATTCTTGGGATCATGACAATGTCATTTTTGAACGCACCAATGTTTATCTTTGCTACGATGAGATTGTCGTGCAGTTCTTCCACCATCATTCACATTCCAATGCAAAACCTTGGTGGATCCAAGTTCCTCATTGAAATTATGGGAGATCCCCTCTTCAATTCTGGTTTATTTGGTGGCAATCCAGAGAGTTCAAATGAATCAAGGAATTCTGTTGGAAAATGAGTGGTGTTAGCTCCTTCACTTACGGCATTGAAGGAACAGTATTCTTTCATGATTCCAGGGGAGCGTCTAATGCATGTGAAGTTTATTTTTCGCATCATTTCATTGAGAGGAACCAAGATAGAATTTCTCGAGAACAGTTATGCAGGATTGTCGAATGTCGGGTAGATGAAATCAATGCATTCTTCCATAGCTTTTGCTGGTAGAATCATATCCTCAGGTAATCTGATTTAATCGTTTTCAATTTTTTTCAATCTTGTCTTCTCCAACATCCAAATCTTGTCCTTCTCCCTCACTCAATCACATGTTTCTCTTCAATTGAAACTTGATGAAGCTTCTCCATAAGTAAGATTTTTTTATGCATGAATTCTCCACATCAGCATCATTTCCACGTTTCACAACTGGTAGAAGCTGACAGACATCGCCACAGCAAATGGTTAAAATACCCCCAAAGGCCTCATTCTTGCCGCATACATCACGAGGAGTCCAATCTCTCCCTCCTAATCATGGGGCACCCATCCCAGACAATAAGCCTCGCATTTTGGAGTAAATTTGCTGTATTAGTGTTTTTATCGATGTTACAAAGGGCGTCTTCGTTGACTTTGAGGGGTATTTTGAATCTTGAATGTGATGTCCTACCACCAGGCATCAATGTTGCTGCAATACCTGATGATGCTACAGCAATAGCAACACCTCCATCTCCCCTAAGATTAGCGAGGATCAAATTGATGATAAATGTCTTGCCTGTTCCTCTTGGTGCATCAATGAAAATTATTGAACAGAGATTCCTTTCCAAGCAGTCGCACACATATTCATCTACTTCCTTTTGCTCATTATTCAATAGGGGCTCCTTCTGTGAAACAAATTCCTGCTGTTCGTCTCTATTTTATTGCAGTTCACACAATAATTCCAGATTGCCAGCACTTTGAGTAATTGTACCGTTTTTTGGTGTTGGCAAGTTATATTCTTCAAGTGTTTTGCCCAAGTTCTCAAGTTTCTCTTGGAAATACAGAAGAGCTTGTCCATGATGCCTCTCATCGATCATGATATTAGGATCATTGATAATTCTCCTCTCCATTTGTAAGAAATCTTCAGATATTGCATTCTTGAACTGGTTCCATAATTGCTGTGGATTGTTGATTTCTGTGTTTGTTAGCAAGACAACAAACAAATCTCTCAATGCTCTGGGCATTCTTGTTCTCTCTGCTTCTTCCATAGTTTGCTGGCAATGATCGTCAGCTTGCAACAATCCTCTGTCTCTCTGCAGACATCTTTGAATGATGGAAGGATATCACCATCATGTGTTTTCAATGATTCGAAAGATACTGGTCCCTTAAGTGATGAAGAAGTCTCAAATAGTAGAGGCCACCACTTCCTGGAGAAACGGTATACACTCGACCCAGAACATTTGCTTCAAAAATCCCGGAGTACTCCTCCATTCTTTTCTCCATTCTCCTTCTTCCCATCTTTTATTAGTCCAAGTGTAGAATCTGGGAATATCCGCATAGTACAGGGTTCTTGCAAATGGATCGCGAGTGCAAAGATCCATGAATTCCGTTAAAGTGGTTCTTGCCGTATCATTATTCAGTTGCACAGCAGCATTATCTCGAAAGAATACTTGATGCTGTTGGGGAAGGTGCACTTGAAGGCGAACAACAGCTGGTTCCCTCTCGTGAATTGGAAATCCAAGTATCGATCCAACAGCTTCAGAGGGCCCAATATATCTGCCTGTCAAATACTGTGTGATTTCATCTTCTCTATTCACTCCAAAAATTGCCTGATCACTCCCCTTCATGGTATACTTGATACGTATTTGATGGACTTG
Source organism: Hemitrygon akajei (assembly GCF_048418815.1). Classification (NCBI taxonomy): domain Eukaryota; kingdom Metazoa; phylum Chordata; class Chondrichthyes; order Myliobatiformes; family Dasyatidae; genus Hemitrygon; species Hemitrygon akajei. The sequence goes on from NC_133141.1 coordinate 42,568,468, forward strand.
ACAGATGAGCATATCTCTACATTTAGATGACAATTGAACAGCTTCAATAGTTGGGCATTATAATGCAGGGGTCACCAAACGTTTTTGCCCTGCGGTCTGGTTTAATATTGATAATATTCTTGCAGACCGGCCGACAGGGGGGTGGTGGTGGTGGTGGTGGTGGTGTTAATCACAACCGTATTACAGTTGTTAAGTCAACTATAAGTCACTCATAAGTGGCTAATACACTCAATTTCATTTCTAAAAGGGTTTATCTAACGAATTTAATATTAAGCACACAGCGCATAGTTTCCTCACATGAATATAGTGATAAGTCAATTATAACTCACTTATAAGTCAATAGCATCATAACATTTTAAGTAACGTTTGGATATTAAACACACAGTGCATATTTTCCTTGTATGAACATATAAAATCATTGCAACACACCAATATCGTTGAATCAGTGGGAGCCCTGGGCTTGTTTCCCTGCAACAAGACGGTCCCATCTAGGGGTGATAGGAGACAGCGATACTCGAAGAGGGTTCCTTACGTCCAGTCTATTCCTCAATTTAGTTTTCGTTGCATTCATTGCAGAAAACCCCACTTCGCAGAGATATGATGTTGGAAATGGAAGCAACGTTTTCAGTGCTTTCGTGGCTCTCTCAGGATATTCAGCCTTGACTTTGATCCTGAATGCCGGCAGATATGTTATGTCAAACATACTTTTCAGCCCATCGTCATTTGCAAGCTCAGGGAGTTGATCTTCTTCCCGTGCTGACATAGATAATTCACCGGGGACATTCACAAATGGGTCATGGATCCATTCCTTTGCAGGTCTTGGGTCATTTGCGGTTGGGAAGTAATGCTCGAATTCTGTTGACAATGAAGAGAGGTGATCGCGCACTAGCTGTGGGAAGGACGGTGCAGCCTCAGTCTCTCCCAAAATCCCAGCTAATGTTGGGAACATGTGAAATATGTCCCTGTCCACTCGCCGTCTCCACAGTTCCAGTTTGGCTTTGAAAGCAGACACTTTCTCTGCCAATTTGAAGACAGTCGTCATTCTCCCCTGAAGTGACAAATTGAGTTCATTGAGCAGGTTAAAGATGTCACACAGATAAGCGAGTTTTGCTATCCACTTCTCGTCACTGAAGTGTGCTGCCAGTGGTGACTTTTTTCCTGAAAGAAATCTCTGTAGCGGCTCTCTTAAATCAAAAACCCTGGCCAGGGCTCTCCCCCTTGATAACCACCTGAATTCAGTGTGTAAGAGAAGGCGTTTGTGCTCCGCATCCGTTTCCTCGCAAAGCTGCTCAAACAGATGTGAGTTAAGGTCTTTTGCTTTGATGTGATTGATAACTTCAACAACGTCAGTCAATGCGCTGTTAAGATCAGGTGACATTTTCCAGCTAGTCAGCATTTCCCTGGGTATGACACAGTGTGTAGACTGGAATTCAGGAGCAACCTCTTTGATTTGAGTAGTGAAACCAGACAGCCGTCCAGCCGTCCAGTCATAGCTGTAGCCCCGTCTGTGCATATTCCAACACAGAATGACCAGTCCAGTTTGCCTGACATGTAGTCATTCAAAGACTTGAATAGTTCTGCCCAGTGTGTTAGTTGGCAGCTGAAAGAGAAACCTGTGCCATCTTGTTAGCTGCAGCTTCTCCCAACAGTTCACGGCACATGTCCTTGGCAACAGGCAGAATCAATTCTTCACCAACAGTGAAAGGCTTCTTAGCCTTAGAGATACGGCTAGCCACTAAGTACGATGCTCTCAGAGCAGCGGCGTTTGTGGAGGTGGTGGCTCTCAGCACTTGTTTCTGTCCTGCTTGCTCACATTTTTTCCACTCAAAAAACTCAACAGGTTTGTCTTTAAGTTCAGGGTGCTTGGAGTCAAGGTGCCGAAGCAGTTTTGAGGGCTTCATTGCCTCTCCACATATCACACGCAGGGGGCTTGGAGCGTGCGAGTCACTGGTCACATTAAAGCCATATTTTATGTTCGACTCGTCATATTTTCTGTTGAAGGAAGTTTTCTCTTTTTTTTTGCAGTCTCAGCCTCAGCTGTCTCTGCGTTATCATCATCATTAGACCTTTTATGTCCCCTACCACCTCTTTCAAAGAAACTCTCAAGCGACGTTTTGTTTTTCACTCATTGAGTAGTTGTAGGTTAATGACCAACTGATGACCTCGCGTGGGTAATGACCTCGGGTGCGTTCAAGTTCAACAGTGGGTGTGACAGGGAATGAGGAAAGGTGCAGCTGACTCATATGGTTTCATACCGCCAAATCATATCGTTTCCTCATGGCCCAGTAGCACATTCTTTGCAGCCCGGTACCAGTCCACGGCTCGGTGGTTGGGGACCACTGTATAGGGGACCACCCATTCAGAAGTTATAGTTCAACTTTGTCGTCCTACTTGATGACCTTCGAATCCTCCCAGTTCCACAGACCGTCTCCTATACACAGGATATGAATAATCCCCACACCTTGTATGCTCAATAAATGGCTTCGGGTACCTCTTACTGCATGTACCGTTTTGCCAACACAGTGATTTAGTGGTGCGATACGGACCATGTATCATGTGCTTCAATACCAATTCATGCAGCTCTGGATCTTCGTTTGGGTCTGGTATTTCTGCTTGCATGAATCGATCATAATCTTGTGGTCTCAGCTTGGATGCCTCATCGAGCCACAGCAGACAGTGCAATTGAGGCAGACCCTGCTTTTAGTATTCAACACTTAAAAAGTAAGCGATACACCTACCAAAGAGACCATCTGTTCCAGTGAGGTACTTCATAAACAACTTTCCCTTCAATCAAACACTTTCGCGATTAAATCTGGCCGATGGCTTGGTTGCTGATGCAAAAAAAGATGCTGTTGGATTTCGGGCCAGTTTGGATTGCATGTCATTGTAATGAACAATGAAGGATTACCATACTTCCGTACATACATCATGGCATCCTGACATCATTCCATCATGTATCTCGGTCCACCGACAAATGTTGAGGAGAGGATGATGTGCTTTCCGATGTTTCTGAAATCATCGTCATCATTCAATGCATCAGTCAGGCCTCTGTATGTTGTTCATCTCAAGGTTGCTTGATTCATTCAAATGTAGCTCAGCCTCTTGCCTTCAATCTTAGCAGCCATATCGCCCAAATATTGTTGGAATAGATGTCCTCCTCTGAGAGGGTTATTAAACTCATTCTCATGGTTCATTATTCGATACGCATAATAACGCATTGCAGTCAGTTTCTTGTTGTTTGTCATTCGGAGTTGATGATGCCAGCCATCATCTCCAAGTGGAAAGAGAAGTACATATTGAAAGCTGTCATATGAGCAATGGAACTCTGAAATCATTTGCAAATCACCTCTTCATTCTTTCAACACAATGTGCCGTGATCTTGCTTCAGGTTCGGTGCTGTTCGGTATAATGACGGCGACTTCGTTAGTAATTTGTGCATTAAATCTTCTCTCATGTTCAAATGCCGGTCTCCGGTCAGGACCAATGACAATGGACACCTCTGGCATGCCTCGAATTTGTTCTTTTGCAAGTAGAAGGCACACAATGTATGGGTTTTGTTGTTGTAGTAGGTTTTCCAATAATTCGACAATCTCACGTTGAATTCCATCATTCTGGAGTATCCCCTTTCTCAATTCTACGCTGTCTTGAGGATCCATGAAGTAAATTTGAAGGAATTGGGTTTGTTGGTTGGGGTCTGGCATAAAATGTCCGATGTAATGATGGATTTGGCCTTGAATAGTCACAGGAGGATTCCATCCATTCCTCGTTGGAAGGACTTATTTGGTACCAAAGGATGTCATTCGGAAGAGGCAATTGTATTGTCTGATGTTCTTCCTGAACTCGTTTGCAATAGGTTCATCATTGCTGTATAAATTGAGGAGTTCATTGGGTAGAGGCTGCAAATTGCCTATCCTGACCTTTCCCTTCATACAGCAGATATTTGCGGTTTCTCCAGTGAATAGGAAGGCACAACAGTGAGGGCGTACTCTGGTCATCGTACCAACATTCACAAAAATGTTACGCCGTGCGAGTCATGCATTTTGCCTTGCTCTTTCTCTGTCGAGGTATTGTCGTCGAAAGCGGCCATTGTCATCTTCAGCAACTCTCGCAATAATTACTCTTTGCTGCATATTCTCGAGTTGATCTTTCCTTTTCTTCTCTGTCTCTTCCTCTCTCTTCCTCCTCTGCCTGTTTTTGTCATTCTGGAGACGCGCAGCCCTTTCATCCTTCGTCTCTTCATCTCTTCTACAATTTGTTCTTTCTCTCTGATCCTGGAGTCGTGCGGCCCTGGCCTGATCCGATTCTTGTTCTCTCCTCCTTCTGTGCCAATTGTCATTTTGGAGACATGCATGCCTCTCCTCCTCTGTCTCTTCTTCTCTCATCTTTTTTGTTCTTTCTCTCTGATCCTGGAGTCGTGCGGCCCTGGCCTCATCCGATTCTTGTTCTCTCCCTCTCCTTGCTGCTTCCTGACGACATTTGGCGTCATCTCTTGACCATGATGTCCCCTTTCTCTTTCCATGCAGCATAATTAGGCTGTCTATATGTTTGTATTTTTTCACCCTAATGCTTGATAGAAGATATGAAGCAGTAACACCAAAGCCTCCAGGATGCTGATTATTCTTGATGATGTGGTTGGTGCTCTCCTAAATGGACGTGATATAGTCACCGTTGTCCTTTTGCTCCAGTTGGTGTTGCTGCTGTGAGCATCGTGAGGCGCTGCTGAGGCTGGCCGTGCACATGCGTCATGGTTTCCATGAAAGCTGGAATTGGCTCAGGTTGTGGAAAGCGGAGCCTGTTGATTGATGAGTGAGCAATTTTATACGAATATATAACCCTAAAATTTGCATGTATTCTGTAAGTTAGTGCATTTTAAGTCAATTTAGTCAAAAAAAAGTGCCGCTGTAATGCACCGTTTGGGCTCATTGGAAGTCACAAACAGACAAACAGAGCATGAGGATTTTAGTAGTATATAGATAATAATCTACATATAAAAACAAGCCTGACATTTTTAGATGGGCTGAAGGACATGTTTCTGTGCTGTAGTGTTTTATGACTCTATTTAGAGATAGAACACTGTAACAAGCACATCTGGCTCAATGAGAATGCCCTGCCCAATTACACCCATGTGACCAATTAACCTCCTAATCCGTATGTCCTTGGAGTGTGGGAGGAAACCGGAACACCTAAAGGAAACCGATTCTGTCACGGGGAGAATGTACAAACTTCTTATAGACAGTGGCAGAACTGAACCTGCGTTGCTGGCTCTGAAATAGTGCTACACTATGTGCCATCTTTCCTTTACATTGTCTTACAATTTTTTACATGTGAAGTAATGTGATTGCTCATATCTGGCATAAAACCAATAGGCAGAATGTTTATAAGGAAATATGGAACTACCTTTTACAAACTTTCAAGATTACTTGCTGGATTTTGGCTTGTGTCCATAGCACTTCGGGTAACTACAATGAAAAGCCTTAGGTCATGGGAACCTTGTGTGTAACCATTGTACTCCTATTGTTCTCAGCACACTGTACAGAAATTGTGGGTTTTTCAAAAAAATCAGCATTTTACACAGCTATGCATAGCTACTTTCAAAATAAATGTTATTGTTGTGTTTGAATCCATTGAACGGTACTGTCATGCAACACGCAAAGGACTCAGTCCAGTCAGAGAGAAGTTGAGCATGACTTATTGGAAATTCAACTTACCTTTTTAGGGATACACAAGTTTTTACACAGGGTGAAAAGATTCTAATTCATTCAACTTGGCCATGGGGAGCAGAGTTAGTTGGATTATGATTAATTTTTAAATGCCAAGTCAGTTCAGAAGCTACACACACAAAATGCTGGTGGAATGCAACAGGCCAGGCAGCATCGAAAAGGAAGAAGCACTGTCAACGTTTCGGGCCGAGACCCTTCGTCAGCACTAGCTGAAAGAAAAGATAGTAAGAGATTTGAAAGTAGGAGGGGGAGGGGGAGATCCGAAATGATAGGAGAAGACCAGAGGGGGTGGGGTGAAGCTAAGAGCTGGAAAGGTGATTGGCAAAAGGGATACAGAGCTGGAGAAGGGAGAGGATCATGGGACAGGAGGCCCAGGGAGAAAGAAAGGAGGAAGGGAGCACCAGAGGGAGATGGAGAACAGGCAGAGTGATGGGCAGAGAGAGAAAAAAAAGGAGGGGGGGAAATAAATAAATCAGAGATGGGGTAAGAAGGAGAGGAGGGGCATTAACGGAAGTCAGTTCAGGAGCTGTTGCACAGTTGGGCATGTTAGATCCTACAACCCTTCTCTGGTCTGTCTGAGGAATGTACGATTATGGCCCAAGTACAGCGAGAGGTACTAAACCAGATGAACAGTTTGTTGACTTTTAATAAGAACTGTGTCGAATTAAAGGGAAAAAAAACAATAGATGTTTAGCCAACAGGTTAGTGAACTAAAACTCTCAAGCTGAAAGCTAACACTGACATTGTGGTTCAGATGCAATTACTTTATACTAGATAAATACCGCTCCTTTACAGCTTCAATCTAAATGGTAGTCTTCTTTCCTAGAGCAAGGATAAAGGTAAGCAGGGAGCATTGATGTTGCTGTGCTTATGGTCAAAATTCGACAAGACTGAGACAAGAGGAAGGGAGTTAAATGCAATCACAGTGAAACAATAGTTGCTTTGAACATGCATACTCACAAGCATGATTGCTGACCCTGTTACACAGCCCAACTGCGAGGGTGCTCAGATGGCAGAGTTCATGGTTGTGACAGGGCCCACCTCCCTAGGCGCAGCTCCAGGGCACCAGAGGTTTGTGCCCACCGGTGGTCCTAGATGAGAGATTTGTCCAGGCTGCATGGGCCAGAACCCAAGAACGTTCCTCAGGGCCATACCCCACCCAATCCATGAGATATTGGACCCTGCCTTGCACCCTGTAAGATGCCAGGAGGTGCCATACAGCATAGACCAGAGACGCATCCACCAAGCAGGGATCAGGGGAAGAGGGGCGACTGGAGCAGGGGGGACTGGAGCAGGGGGGAGGTAGCTACTGGCTTAAGCTGGGAAACATGGAACACTGGGTGAACCTTCATTGATGATGGTAGGCAGAATCTGTATGAGAATCTGTTGATAGCCTTCTACACTACAAATGGTCCCATATAGTTCCGGGCCAACTTGCGGCTCTCAACATTCAAAGGAAGATCTCTAAACGCCAACCAGACATTCTCCCCTGGATTGAGAGGAGGAATTGATCAGCCTGTCGGGCATATTGTTTTTGAGTATGCAGCAGAGAAGCCCTGGCTGGTCTCCACGTGTACTTGTAGCATTGGACTAGTTGTTCAGCAGCAGGAACTTCCACATTAATCTCTTAGTCAGGAAAGAGCGGTGGCTGGAATCCCTTTTGGCATTTCAAGGGGGACATGCCAGTGGAGGGTGACTGGAGGTTACTGTGGGCAGTCTCTGCTCAAACCAGTTGGGAGCTCCAGGTCATGGAGTTGGAAGAGACAAGGCAGCTCAGGGTTGTCTCCAGCTCCTGATTCAGCCTCTCAGTCTGGCTGTTGGATTGGGGGAAGGAAATCTGACGAGAGGCGGACTGTGGCTCACAAAAGAGAATAGAAAGCCTTCCAAAAATGGAATGTGGTCCTTGTTCAGACAGCATGTTCTGAGGGATGCAGCTGAACACATGTTGAACTATGAGTGTGGCATTCTCACGAGCCAACGGAAGCTTGGGGAGAGCAATGAAGTGGACAGCCTTGGAGAATCGGTCCACAGCTACCAGAATGGCAGTATTTCCATTAGACAGGGGCAGACCAGTGATAAAATCCAACGAGGGGTGGGAGCAGGGATGGTGAGTCACAGGCAGTGGGCAGAGCAGACCTGCAGTACTTTACATGAAGTCTTGCTCTGGGCACAAGTGGGACAGGCAAAGAAAAGGTTCTGGACATCCTGGGACATAGACGGCCATCAAAATCATCTCTTTATAAATTCTAGGGTCCATTGAATTTCTGGATGACCAACTCTGGGTGCACAGTGACAGGGACAAACCGGTGGTTGGGAGGTCCCCCATCTGGACCTGAATCCAACTGTTGGGCAGCCCTCACCTCTGCCTCTATTCCTCAAATCACTGGAGCAGCATTGCACGAGCGAGGAAGGATGGTCTCTGGATTGTTGATGTGCTCAGAGATATCAAACTGGTGGACGACAGCATCGGCCTTAGTATTCTTGCTGCTCAGATGGTAGGTGAAGGTGAAATTAAGCCGGGTGAAGAAGGAAGTTCAATGGGCTTGACGGGAGTTGAGCCTTTTGATGTCCCAAATGTAGAAGAGGTTCTTGTGATCTATCCATACCAGAAAGGGGTGCTCTGCCCCCTCCAGCCAGTGTCGCCATGTTTTCAGGAGGAGATTTGCTGTCAGGGCTTGAGCTTGACCCAGACCTGTAGACAGACAAGCAGGTTCCCACTCTTGCGGTGAATCGATCCACAGGTCGTATCGAGATAGCCAGGAAGGACAAGTATCAGCGGCAGTTCAGGCAAATTAACAAGATAGAAGGCATTGAGCTGTTCCCTGTTGTTGCCTTCGAACACAAGTTGGAGAGGTGCTGTAGAAAGGTGAATTTTGCTCGTGTCCAGAGGCTGAGCATCCAGAATCTCGACACTGATATTCTCTCAATTGCTGAGTCGGATCTTTCCATCTTTGAGCCAGACATATCCGTGTGATTCCCAGTTGCCCCAGAGTCAATAAATGTCTGAAGCTCATGGGTCTGGGACCACCCCCCTCCCATGGTGAGGAAGCTGGGAGCATTATGTGATTAGGGGAAGATAGTTGCAGGAAGAATCAACCCATCAGAATTCCTCTTCCTGCTGATGGGTATCTCTTTTTACCCCCTTTTACTGGGCACGGAACGTGATGCCCAGAAGTGTCCTGGATCGCCATAGTAGAGGCAGAAACCTGTTCTTCTGCGTCAATCTCATTCCTCCTGTGATAGGTGCATGCACCCCACCTGCATAGGCTCCTCCATGGACTGGGTGCTGGGTGATGAGGGAGGGGGTGAAGACTGACGGTGATCTAATAAGCAAATGCTCGGTTGCATGGTTGTCAATTCGAATGGCCATACTTATCAGGCCATCCAAGCTGTCTTGCTTATCATGCAGTGCGATTTCATATCGAAGCCCTACACTCAGCCCACGCTGCAAAGCAATGATGAGGGATCTCTCATTCCAGTCCGTCTCAACTGCAAGCATGTGGAACTTTACTGCATAGTCCCTCACTGTCCCTTTCCTTTGGTGCAGGTCCAGGAGTTGGTGGGCTGCCTCGAGACCCTGTACTAGAAGATCAAACACTCTCTTGAACTCAACCACGAATTGTTGGAAGGACTGGGCTGCACGAGAATCTTGTTCTCGTACAGCGTTGAAAAGACTAAGTGGCAGGGTCCATCTAAGACATATATGTCAAACTCAAGGCCCGCGGGCCAAATCCGGCCCGCCGTGGAATTATCTTTGGCCCGCCAGATAATATCTAATTACTATTAAAGCTGGCCCCAGTAATCGAAGCGCCTATGGCGTATGATATGGCTAATGCTGAGTTTATTCAGGTACCAGATTTTCAGGGTTTTTTGTGTTTATTCGTCAGTCTTGCTCGGCAGTCTTCTTCATAAGAAACGGAATTTGTAAAGTGAAACACTTTGTAGTTATAGCAGAGACTGAGACACATGAGAGCAGGCTGAAAAAACGGAGGCAACGAAAGCTGCGTTCGCACGCGTCCGACTAATCCGGCCCGCATGAAGCTGCATTTTGCTCAATCCGGCCCATGACCTAAAATGAGTTTGACATCCCTGATCTAAGAGATTCACCGTGTATGCCAGTTTATGTGCACCATCACCGAGCCAATCTGGCTAGGCTTGGAAAGGCAGTTCACATTGGGTAATAAAATTCCTGCAGCCCTTGGGGTCACCAGGGTATCTGACTGGTGGAGGAATATTTGGTTCTGGTCCAGACATTGGCATGAGTGGCCGAGGCTGACGAGGAGGATGGAGGAGATGTTGGGAGTGGGACTGACATGGCTGCAGGCTGCTGAACCGTGGTAGGGAGAGCAGTAAGTGCTGTCACCTGATTCCAGCTGTCTGTGGTGAGAAGCTGAAATGTCACTCTGCGAGCTGACACCTGCTTGGACTGGGTTTGTCAGTCTGAAAGTAGCCATCCCACTGCATGGGTCGCCTCTGCCAACGCAGCCTCCACTGACTGTAACTTCTCTCCTTTCTGCTTAAAGAATGTCAGGGCCATGGTCAGCTGTTTGCTCTTTGCTGGGTCAATTTTCTTTCTGATCTAATCTTGCTGACTGGAATGTATGGTTACGGCCCAAGTGCAGAGACAATTGAAGTAGATGAACAGTTCACTGACTTTTAATAAGAACTGTACAGAATTAAAGAAAAAAAGGCAATAAATGCTAGGTTAACAAGGATGTTGACTAAAACTCTCAAACTGAAAGCTAATGCTGACATTTTGGCTCAGAAGCAGTAACTTAATACTAAACTGGTGCTGCCCCTTTACAGCATCAGTCTACACGGTAGTCTTCCCTCCCCAGAACAAGGACAAAGGTCAGCGGGGAGTTTGACGATGTTGAGCTTATTGTCGAGATTCAACAAGACTGAAATGAGAGGAAGGGAGTTAAATACCACCAGAATGAAACACTTATTGGCTGGAATGTGCATAGTCATGAGCATGATTGCAGAACCTGTTCCACAGCCCGCCTGTGAGGGCATGCAGACCTCACGGCAGAGTCCATGGTTGTGACAGAGGTGAATTGAGTTACCTGACATTATGAATGATTCTTTGACAGAGTAACCTGATGATAATCAGCTTCTTTCCAGGCAAGCATGGCCATTAGGCTCACAGGAAGCTGGTTTGTCCTTTGACAGGTCTTGTTTTCAGTCCTGCTGGTTGCCAAGTAAGAAATCAATTATGTTCTAAGTTGCAGAAAGGAAGAGGGAACCTGTTTTAGGGTGGAGACCAACGTTGTCCAAATGACAATATGATATTAATATCAATTGACGGAGGCAGATGAATGTTAATCGTAGCTATGCTGCCTGTAAGAGTGTTTGGGTGCCTAAGGGAAAACAAGTGGTGGAATTGTGAAATGCAGAACACAACATTTGATGAAAATCTGAAATAAAACTAAATGATACCCAGTAGATTAGGCATCATCTGTGGAGAAAGAAAACCTCAGTTAATATTACAGATGGGTAAACACTGTTCTGTTCTGACGTGAGCAAGGAAGGCTGTTTACCTGAAACTATTGCAATCAATACTGAGCAACACACTCAAAATGCTCGAGGATCCCAGCAAATTAGTTAGATCTATGATAGAAAATAAACTGTTGACGTTTTTGGCAGAGACCCTTCATCAGAACTGGAAAAGAAGGGTGCAGAAGCCACCTTAAGAAGGAGGGAAGGGGTAAGAAATACAAGTTGGCAGGTGATAAATAAGGGGGCGGGGTAATGTGGGTGGGTGGGGTGAGAGGATGAAGTAAGAAGCTAGGAAGTGATAGGTGGAAGAGGTAAGGGGCAAAGAAGAAGGAATTTTATAGGAAAGGACAGTAGACCATGGAATAAAGGGAAGGAGGAGGGGAAACCAAAGGGAGGTGATAGGCATGTAAGGAGAAGAGAAGGCATGAAAGGGTAGCTCGAATGGGGAACGGCAAAAGAGAGAAGTGGGGAAGAGAATGTAACTACTAGTAGTTAGATAAATTGATGTTCATGCCATAGGTTGGAGACTACCCAGACACTCCTCCAGCCCTAGTGTGGCCTCATTCTGGCAATAGAGGAAGCCATGGACATGTCAGAATGGGAATGGGAAGTTGAGTTGAAATGAGTAGCTGCTGGGACATCTTGCCTTTCGTGGCAGCCAGAACAAAGGTGTTTGATGAAGCAGTCTCCCAATCTGGGCCAGTCTGACTGATGTAAATGGGGCCGCACCGGGAGCGCCCAATACAATAGATGACCCCGAAAGATCTGTAATCGGTCCTGCATCCTATGGGTTGAAATACTAGAGGATGAAGTGCTGTGACAGAGCTGGAGTGAAACAGTTAATATTTCAGATCAATGGCCTTTCATCAGAAATCTACTATGGAATACGCTGTACCAATACCAGATGGCATACCATAAGAGACTTGGCCTGACGTATCTTATTAAGAAGCTAAAGATTAATGTGAGAACTAATTCTTGTACATAATTTATGGCACTAGCCTTTAAGGTATAGACCTTTGCACAGTTCCATTCACTGAATGAACAGATGAAAATGTAACATGGTAGAATAGGTGCCAAGAATGCTCGCTGACTCCATAACAGGTCCCAGAGTTTCATCCATTTACTATTCCAGACAATAATTTTGTTTTTAATTTGACAAACACAAGTGTTTCAGGCCAAAAGTTTTCCTTTTCCTTCATAAATCTTAAGCCTTACATGCGTCAGAAGCAAAGATTTGTAAATTAAATATTGACTGCACATTGGAGAAATCAAGCTCTGTTTCAAATCATCTTAAAAAAACAAGAACCAAGAATTTTGTTTCTGATAAATCAGGTCTGCAGTTCTCTAAGTGGATGAATCATAGTCATATTTGCTTTGGTACCAAGCCATATGTTTCAGGAAAATGTCAAGTTTAATCCCGGTTGTGTGCTGAATCGATCGACAATTGAATCCAGGCTGGGAATAGAATAAAAAGCCTTCAATGATTCCACTCTTAATGGCTGTTCATAAATAGTCACTTGAAAGCTCACGTGTGCAGACTTTAGCTGTGATCAAGACTCTGCTGTTTAATAAACTGGTCAGTGCATTGTCTTTTTTCACAAGTGAAAAATTACCTCTTAGCTGAGTTGCAGGAAAACTGCTTGTGTGACAGGACATACAGACCCTGTCTTCAGGAAATGGCATTAGAGGGGAAGGAAAGATTATATGACAAAAATACTTTTTTCCTTGCCCTGACTAATTAGTGATCATTACATACGGTAGTTATAGATTACCTGTAATGAAACTTCAAAAATCTGACATAGGATTTTGTTGGAGCTGGATTAGCAATTTTTTTGGGTTATTGTATGTTATTTCTATTATTACCTAAAAATTTTAAACATTCACTTTCTTTGTGCTGCTCTGAAGTATGATAATACATTTTCCAGGCAACCAGTTAAGTAAACAGGGAGCACAGAAACCAGGGTCCAGGTGAATAGAAAGAGAGCACGGGAACAGGGCTGACTTGAGTTGAACTGGGCATAGAAACTGGGGACCCAGTGTGTAAGAGGAAACAGAAAAATGTAAGCCAATGATGATTTTGTACATAAAAGAGGCTAAACATTGAGTCATTACCATCGTGGAGTCTCCCACTTTCATTTAAGAGATGTTTGGATAAGTACATGAATGGGAGGGGTTTAGATGGATATGGTCTGGGTGCAGGTAGATGTGACTATGCAGAAGATCATGTCGGCATGGACTAGATGGGCCAAAAGGACCTGTTTCTATGCTGTGGTGATCTAAGACTCTATAAAAATAGCAGGTATGGTAGAAATGTGAATATTCAATGTTATTATCTCTGGTAGAGATATTAACATTTTGTGGGCTACTGTATATTTATGAAAGGGATTATAATTAGTAATACACTTTGCATTCTCTTTATATTGACAAAGCTTGCCTCTAACTGCCCTTGAGAAGTGGTGTGGTGAGGCAAGTTCATAACCTGCTGCAGTCCATCTGTTGAAGGTATTCCCATAATGGACTGGGTGGAGAATTTCAGGAATTCAGATAACGTCATCCATTCGAAAACGACTGGAGGATGTGCTGCTTGTGATAAAAGCTCTGTGAAAAGTCTGTTGAGGAAATTAGTAGCTTCAGTAGTGAAGCTTTTCATTGATTGCCTGCAATAATTACCTTCCAAGTTCCCGCAGGCTGAAGATGAGTAGACAAAAGCCATTATGGATAATGTCAATACTCAATGGTAGTGATGTATTTATTCAGGGAATCATCGTCAACTCAAGCACTGAAATAAACACCAATTTTCTCCAACCGCATTTCCAAGCTGCTCTAAACCATAAAAAGAATTATAAGATGAGTTGTTGTTAAGTGATTACTTTTGTAATAGGTGCTTTCCATTCAGTGTTCGGTGTCCATTTCATTCAAACAAGAGTAATATTAATTCAAGCTTTGCAGATAAAAATTGATGGTTTATGAAAGTAAAATTCACTTGATAATTTATTATAAACACAAGAGATTCTACAGATGCTGGAAATCCAGAGTAACGCACACAAAATGCTGGAGGAATTCAAAAGAGAAGAACAAAGAGCCAACGTTTTGGGGTAAGACCCTTCACCAGGATGAAAATGAAGAGGGAAAGGGCCAGAATAAGAAGGTGGGGGAAGGGAAGGAGTGCAAGCTAGAAGGTGATAGGTGAAACCAGGTGAGGGAAGGGTTATTCAGGTGAGGGGGAAGGTAGATGAGTGCTACCTCTCTTCCCCCTCACCTGGTTTCACTTACTGTTTCACCTTCTAGTTGTACTCCTTCCTCTCCCCCACCTGGCCCAAAACATTAGTGTGCTCAATCCACTGCTGTTCACTCTGCTGACCCACGACTGTGCTGCAACACACAGCTCGAACCACATCATCAAGTTCACTGATGACACGACCGTGGTGGGTCTCATCAGCAAGAACGATGAGTCAGCTTACAGAGAGGAGGTGCAGCAGCTAACGGACTGGTGCAGAGCCAGCAAAACAAAAGAGGTGGTTGTTGACTTCTCCTGAGCAACCACTCCCTGCTGAACTTGAGATTGTTAAGGGCACCAAATTTCTTGATGTTCACCTGGCGGAGAATCTCACCTGGTCCCTCAACACCAGCTCCATAGCCAAGAAAGTCCAGCAGCGTCTCTACTTTCTGCGAAGGCTGAGAAAAGTCCATCTTCCACCTCCCATCCTCATCACATTCTACTGAGGATGTATCGAGAGCATCCTGAGCAGCTGCATCACTGCCTGGTTCTGGAATTGCACCATCTCGGATCGCAAGACCCTGCAGCGGATAGTGAGGTCAGCTGAGAAGATCATTGGGGTCTCTCTTCCCGCTATTACAGACATTTACACCACATGCTGCACCCGCAAAGTTAGCAGTATTGTGGAAGACCACCCCCCCCCCCCCCATGCACCCCTCATACAAACTCTTCTCCCTCCTGCCATCTGGCAAAAGGTACCGAAGCATTCGGGCACTTACAACCAGACTGTGCAACAGTTTCTTCCCCCAAGCCATCAGACTCCTCAATACTCAGAGTCTAGACTGACATCTACATCATTTATTATTATATTGTAATTTGTCCTTTCCTGTGCCTATTGTCTTGTTTATTAATTATTGTACTACCCTGCACTGTTTTGTGCACTTTATGCAGTCCTGTGCAGGTCTGTGGTCTAGTGTAGTTTTTATGTTGTTTTACATAGTCTAGTGTAGTTTTGTGTTGCTTCATGTAGCACCAGGGTCCTGGAGATGTTGTTTTGTTTTTACTGTGTACTGTACCAGCAGTTTTATGGTTGAAATGACAATAAACTTGACTTGACTTGACTTATTCTGCTCCATTGATAATTCCTTAGAAGTTTTTGCTTAGAGTCTAACTATGACTAGCTGAAGCTTTTGTCTGCAAATGGTTGTGCAATCTTGTAAACCCTTTATTGTCTTGTGGTCAGTGGCTGCTTACTGTTATTTCCGAAATGGACAACATAGTGTAAGCACTATAAAAACTCCAACATGGCCAATGAAATTCCCTGTGAAGTAATTAGAAAGAAACTTCAAGTGGCAAATTATTCACGGTTCCACCGACGACACTGAATCATAGACATTCAGACCTCAAGGTGAACTGTGGGGAAGTGGAGTAGGAGGTGTAGAAGTCTTCTTCCCTTCAGCTATTCGTTCCTTGAAACAACTAGCAAAACCCTAATCACTACAATTTGGCAACACTATGATCATTTGACTCCTTGCACTAAAAAATAGACTTAATTTTGTAAAAAAAGATGTGTATAATTTATGTTTAGGTTTTTTCTTGTGAATGATGATGATGTGTGCCTGTGATGTTGCTGCAAGACGAAGATTATTATTACAGCTGGGCATGTATGTACTTGTACATGTGACAGTGAACTCCACTTGAATTTGACTTTGGGATAGAAATTGTATTGCATAAGCAACATTTAAAATGTTATTTGACTTCTATATTACAAAACTAATTGTTGCAACTCCATGCATGTTTTAGGAAATAATCATGCAGGTCACTTTAAGTATGATGACGGAATATTCTTCAGTTGCCTGGATAAGTGCAGCTCCAACAACTCTCAAGGAGGCCGGTTTGATCCGGGACAGAGTAATGCTTTTGACTGGTAGCTTATTGAGCACTCTAAATATTTATTTTGCATAGCATAGGTGCAAGAACCTGCATTTTATGCCACCTACAAATGCACTGACAACATCTTCCAAACCAATCCTCGTTGGGTGGATATGGAATTCCAATAATTACTGCAGTCAGTATCCAATGCCTCATTATTGTCCTTATTTTGATCCTTTGGTGTAAATATGCTTTAGAAATGCTCCAGGCTCTTGACGAAGAACCAGATCTTAACTGGACTATGAAAATCTGCTTTCGAATAAGTTAAATGGCTTGTCCTTACTTTGCAGTTGTTAAAATGTCTGGGAAGGAAGCAAGGTCTGATATCTTCAAGAATCTCCCAACACCTTCCGTTTTCCAGAATAGCCCTTCTTATTTCTGACTGTGGGAAAACCCTAGATGATTCTTGCCCATTGTATTAACATCTAAAGACACAAAGTTTTATTGCATGCTTGAACACTGTGCTGAGTCTTCTTAAAGGAAGATAACTATGCTATGATGGGTGATAACACGAGAGAGCTCACACTTCACCTACATCTTTTTTTTGCCTTTTCAAAGTGGCTGGGGCCCTGTCAGAGTCCATGATCTACAGCTACACTCAAACTGTGGTTCTACACAGTGGTGGGGTTCCCATTTCTGGAGCTCGCCGAACAGCCTAGGGTTTTCGATATCTCCAGGAGTGGCCTGGAAGACATGCGTCTTTGGGGCCTTCAGCATGCAGTCTTGAGCAACCCCTGTGGATGACTCGATTCCTCACCAGTGTTGCCAACTGGAACGCCACAAGGCTCAGAACATCGAGGTAGTGTGTGTGGCTGTCAGAAGCCTCTCTATTTAATTGTGGTGGGGGAGGAGTCTGCTGTTTCTCGAGTTGGGTGAGCTCAAATAAGCATCACTTCAGACTGCAACATCAAAACAGTGATTTGTTGGTCTTACTCTCGCTGTGGACAGGGTGACACCTCTCACCCCTTGTGAGTGAGAGAGAGAACCTGTGGCATGTCAATGTGCTGGGTCGTGGGCTGTAGTTTTTGTTGGACTGCAGATCATGGGCTTCTTGGGGGCTTTGCTATTACTTGCTTGGTGGGTGTGGGGGCTGGTGTTTCCTGCTGGAACAAGTGGGAAGAGGAGGATAGGGGAGGGCTGATGCTTTGTTGCTGCTTGTTCGTGGGAGGGGTGGGGGCTTTTTGAGGGTCTAATGTTTTTCAGTCATTCGTTCTTCGGGGTTTTCTTCTGTTTTGTGGATGCCTGTGAAGAGTAAGAATTTCAGGTTGTATGCTGCAAAAATTCTCTGATATTAAATTGAACCATTGAACTAATGGAGACACAGGAGACAACAAATGTTGTCATCAGGAGCAAAAACAAACTGCTGGAAGAACTTAGTGGATCCGACAGCAGCTGGGGAGGCAAAGAATTGTCAGCATTTCAAATCCAGATTCTGATTGAAGGTCTTGACTTGAAACATTGACCATCCCTCCATGGATGCTGCCCAACTTGTTTGTTAGTAACGAATGTGCTGCTTCTATGCATAATCGCATAGATATTGCAGGATTTGTGATTCTAATGTTTGTGCCACATTAAGTTTTTAGGCAGATATTAAATACAAGAATATGTGGATGGAAATGGAATGAGAACAACACAGGAAAAGACTGTAATGTTCTATTTCTCTTAAATTTCTTTCATAAAATGGTCACTGAGCTAGCTGTTGGAAGGTGATGAAAGTGTATGTGGTTAATGAGCCATCATTTTCAAAATGGAAAGTGCTGGAAATAAAATTACAAAATAACTAACAAGTTTTTGACTACTTATTATTTTGGCAGGCAATTCTATTTCCTTTAATATATTATTAACCTAGCAATCTAAAATAACTATGGTTAATTAATTCAGCTGAGACAATTATTAAATCTCAGTTGCTTGAGAGCTTTTGCACTGGATAGAGGATTTATCTTTGTTAAATCAATCAAGGCAAAACGACAGGAATCGATCTGACCTGCGTTTGTGGAGGAAAATCCTACCAGGCTGATGTTTATAGAAAGAATGTGTAAGACTTAGAGAGGAGATTTACCAGGATGCTGTCTAGATTAGAGAGAGCATGTTTTACCAGGAAAGGTTCAAAGATTCAAAGTACATTTATTATCAAAGTATGTATGCAGTATACAGCCCTGAGATTTGTTTTCCCCCAGACAGCCACAAAACGAAGAAAATCCGTTCAAAGAAAAACATCAATCCCACTCCCCTGTGCAAAAAAGAGTCATGCAAATAGCAAAATAAAAGTGAAAAAGCACAGAATATAAAACACAGAATTGAAAGAACACAGGCATATTCAGAAAAGGTAATGTTCATTATCTGCAGGCTGCCCCAATTCAAAGCTGCCCAAAATAAAAGGAGTGACCAGGAATCAGAAACACATCAGAACGTGACCTACAGAGTCCAATCCACAAACCGTGTCAATTAAACCTTGCCCAAGCCCCAAACTCCTGCACCATCCTCTGACAGCATTGAGGAAGAGAAATAGAGAGCATTCGAATGCAGGGACCCTCCTCCGGCGAGAGACAGGCTGAACACCCGCTCGCCCTCCACTCTCGCCTCGATAATTTCAGTCTTCCCCGGTGCTTTAATCAGAGAGATCAGTGAGAAATTGAGTTGATCACGGGTTCATGCCCTGTCTCCAGGTTTCTTAGCCTCAAGGCCACACCCTTTGCTCGAAACCTCATGGAACACCCACAGATTGCTCAATCGGCCCAAAATCACACCACCAAACTATAGATCATGGGCTCCAACAGTAGCAGAATCACATTTGAAAGGAAAAGAAGTCATAAAAGAAATGAAAGAAGTGGTTTCATGAACTATCCGGAGGATGTCGCTCTTGGTTGCGTTGTTTGCTGGTGCCATCTTCTTCCAGTTGAGCGAGCTTGGGCTTTTCTCTTTGGAACAAAGAAGGATGAGAGGTGACTTGACAGAGGTGTGTAAGACAATAAGAGGCATAGATAGTCAGTGCCTTTCTCCCCAGGGTGGTACTAGCTAATACGAGGGGACAACCTTTTACGGGGAGTGGAGGAAAGTTTAGGGGAGATGTCAGAGGCAGGTTTTCACACAGTGTATGGAATGCACTGCCGGGGATGGTGGTAGAAGCAGACAGGTTTGGGCATCTTAAAGAGGCTTTTAGATAGGCACATGGATTCAAGGAAAATGGAAGGCTATGCATGAGGGAACGGTTAGATTAATCTTGGAGGAGTTAAAAAGTCAGTACAACACTGTGGGCTGAAGGGCCTGTAATGTTTTGTATTATCCTATGTTCAACATTGAAATTCAGACAATATCAAGCAAAGATTACAATTAAAATAAAAACATCTTGTTTCAATTGCCTGCCCACCTAATTTCTGTAGTGAGGTTTGAATAAGGAGGCAAGTCTTACAGTAACTGAGGGATGAAAGCCTCACAAACACCCCACTACATTGGGAATGCCTTACTCATTCTTTGCATCTGCGTATAACTTTAAGATGTGGAGATCCAGACTTTGTAGCTGCCCTAAAGAACTGGGGGCACCATTTAGAGGTGATGACTCAATAAAAAAGGAGTCTATTCAGTTGATAATTAGTCAGAAAATTAGCGATTGCTCAATGAACATGAGTGATTCATTATAGGCCACTTCTGCATTCCTTCTTTAGGCTCCATGGGAGATATTTTTGAAGGCTAACTGATTTGTACCACAGCTAGAGTATGAACAATATGGTGAAGGTAGATTTGGAAGTTTGATTTTACTTCTGAATGTCATCCAGGATGATAAAACTGACCTGGAAGAAATAATGCTTGCGACCTATTGCTTTAATTTGTCAATCGCCATCAATTATTTGGCTTTGGCAGGTAATAGAGGGGCAGGTGAATGGAATATTGAGGACCTGGATGGTTACTTGTAACATTCCTTTCCTTTTACATTTCTTCCATATACATACAATTTGAGTGCAGAGGGCAGCACCATAACATAGGGGTTAGCACAACTCTATTACAGCGCCAGTGATATGGGTTCAATTCTGCACTGTCTGCAAGGAGTTTTGTTCATTACCCATGTGGCCATTTGGGTTCCCTCCAACATTCCAAGGACATACAGGTTAGTAGGTTAATTGCTCACATGGGTGTAATTGGTTAGCACAGGCTCATTGGGCTGGAAGGGCCATTACTATGGTTGTATCTCTAAATAAAAATAAAAGATTCAGATTCAGATTCAGATTCAGATAAAAGATAAATAATTAAGAATTATTGATATTTATTGCCAGAAGAAAAGCTTTTGCCCCCATTGAACCCATGCCACCAAAAACTGGACTTCAGGTTAAATCCATTTCCCAGCTCTTGGCTCTTGGCCTTGCAGGTTTCAGTTCTTCCGATACTCATCCAAAAACTTGAAATCTTGTGAAGGTTTCACCTCTGTCACCTTTTCAGACAATGAGTTTCTGACCTGACCAGTGCTGAGTGAGTTAACTATTTCTAAATATCTCTCTGAATCATCCTCCAATGAACTTAAATCTCTGTGCTCCAGTTATTCCCCTCGCTAGCAAAGGAAATATGTTATTAATGTTTCCCTTCTCCAAGCTTTTGGTAATTTTATGCATACCAGTGATGCCCTGTTTCAGTTTCCTTTGGTTCAAAGAAAACACCACCAGTCTAGTTTGTCTCATCTCATTCTCCAGACCTAGCAATATTCTCATCAATCTCTTTCACACCCTTCCTGGTGCTACCACATCCTTGCTGTAGTTTGGTGTCCAGAATTCGATGTATTACTCACACTGCAGCTTAATTAATTAATGCCGTATACAGTTCCAGCATGACCTTCCTGCCCTTCTAACTCTATGCCATAGCTAATAAATGTGAGTAAGCAAGGAACCTTCTTAAATATCTCATGCTTGGGCCTGACTTAAGTTAAACTGAAAGGAAATAAGATATGTCACTGTTTAAGCTCCTGCTGTTAACGTTTGATAAAAATAAAGTGCTGGGATTACATAATGTGACAGGTCCTTTTCTTTATTTGTTTCTTTATTTATTCCACACCCCTGGACAATGATTTTTAACTTTCATGGTCTACGGCAATATGGCAGCCATATCTTCATTTTTAATCTCTCCCTCTCCCAGTGTAGAGTGCCGTCCTGCTTCAAAACATCTACTATTGTCTTTGTATCTAAAAAGACCAAGGTAGCATGCCTGAATGACTGGCGTCCCGTCACACTCACCTTAATGATAAGCAAATACTTTGATAGGCTGGTCAGGGACTACATCTGCAGCACACTAGCACCCACACTGGACCCCCTACAATTCGCCTACCGGCACAACCAACCAACAGACAATGCAATAGCCACAGCTCTACACACCATCCTTACACTCCTAGAGAAGAGGGATGTTTATGTGAGAATGCTGTTCTTGGGCTACAGTTCAGCATTCAACACCATAATTCCCTCCAGGCTCAACAAGAAGCTCAGAGACCTCAGCCTTCACCCTGTCTTGTGCAGCTGGATTCTGGACTTCCTGTCAGATCACCAGCAGCTGGAAAGAGTGGGCTCCCTCACCTCTGCCTCTCTGACCCCCAGCACAGGTTCGCCTCAGGGCTGTGTCCTAAGCCTCCTCCTTTACTCTCTGTAAACCCATGACTGTGTTGCCACCCACAGCTCCAATCTGCTAATTAAATTTGTTGACAATATTACATTGATTGGCCTTATCTCAAATAATTACGAGGTGGCCTACAGGGAAGAAGTCATCACCCTGACACAGTGGTGTCAAGAAAACAACCTCTCCCTCAATGTCGCAAAAGCAAAGGAGCTGGTTGTGGACTACAGGAGGAATGGAGACACACTCACCCCTATTAACATCAATGGATCTGGAGTTGAGAGGGTGAAGAGCTTTAAGTTCCTCGGCATACACATCACTGAGGATCTCAGGTGATCTGTACATACCGGCTGTGTGGTGAAAAGAGCACAACAGCGCCTCTTTCACCTCAGCCGGTTGAAGAAGTTTGGTGTGGCTCCCTAAATCCTAAGGACTTTCTACAGGGGCACAATTGAGAGCATCCTGACTGGCTGCATCACTGCCTGGTATGGAAACTGTACTTCCCTCAATCGCAGGACTCCGCAGAGAGTGGTGCAGACAGCCCAGCACATCTGTAGATGTGAACTTTCCACTATTCAGGACATTTACAGAGACAAGTGTTTTAAAAGGGCCTAAAGGATTATTAGGGACCTGAGTCACCCCAACCACAAACTGTTCCAGCTGCTACCATCTGGAAAACGGTACCACAGCATAAAGGCCAGAACCATCAGGCTCTGGGTGAGTTTCTTCCACCAGGCCATCAGACTGATTAATTCACGCTGACACAATTGTATTTCTATGCTATATTGATTGTCTTGTTGTATATACTATTTTTTACAAATTACTATAAATTGCAATTGCACATTTAGATGGAGATGTAACATAAAGATTTTTACTCCTCATGTATGTGAAGGATGTAAGTAAAAAAGTAATAAATAATGTAAGGTCCATCAAAAATACTTCTATGTTCTTTCACAATGTTGGATTCGAGTGTATTTTTAAATTTTTCTTGTAGTTTAACTTCTCTTCCAGTTGCTTGTATTTTTATATTATCATTTATATATGTGTAATAGTTCAGTGATTTATTTTTAGTAATTATAGAGTAGCTGATTCTGATTTTTCTAGACGTTTCTCTGCAGCAGGTGTCATACCACTGAATCTGGCTATTTCATATGTTATTCTTATCACTGGTATGTTTGTTATCTGGCTAGTCTGAGCTAGTTTTTTAGTACAAGACAATCACAACATTTTTTTTCCTTTTTCTGCATTTTTTTCTCTTGGCTTTTCTTCATTCTTTGTCTTACAGAACTGAATAAAGCAATGGTAATTGCCAGGTTTATGCCTCATTCTTGACTTCTGAAGAACATCTCCAGATCCAACAGCAACCAAGAGCCTCATTCTCAATGAAGCCCATGAGATGGATTCATGACAATGCATGCTGTGATTAGTAAGGTTTAAATTAAAAGACTTTCAAGAGCCAAAAACCTATTTCATCATCAATAGAAGCCCTCTGGAGGATAGAGATTGAAGTGGGATTTTGCTGGTTGAGGGACTGTTGTGCATCCTTCATTATAAGACCATAAGAACTTAAGACATAGAAACAGAATTAGGCCATTTGGTTCATTAGATCTGCTCTGCCATTCCATCATGGCTGATTTATTATCCTTTTCTACCCCATTCTCCTGCCTTCTCCCTGTAACCTTTGAAACACTTGCTAATGAAGAACCTATCATTATTTCTACTATCAGCCTCTGCTTTAAATACATCTGATGACTTGGCCTCCACAACTGTCTGTGGCAGTGAATTCCACAGATTTACCACCGTCTGGCTAAAGAAGTTCCTCCTCATCTCTGTCCTAAAGGGAGGACCTTCTTTTCTGAGGTTGAGCCCTCTACTCCTAGACTCGCCCACTAAAGGAAACATCTTCTCCACATCCACTCTATCATTGCCTTTCAATATTCAATATTCAGTTATCCTTGAGAAGATGGCAGTGAGTGGCCTTACTGTCTTTTGTTGATGGCACTCTCACAGCACTGTAAGGTAACAATCTTAAATTGCTATCTGCATATTCACTGATGACATCGCTGTTGGTGGTAGAGTCACTGACGGTGATGAGGAGGTGTACAGGAGTGAGATAGGTCAGCTGGCTGAATGGTGTCATAACAACAACCTTATGCTTGGCGTCAGCAAAACCAATGAACTGGCAGTGGACTTCAGGAGTGGAAAGTTAGGTGAAGTCATGCCATTTCTTATTGAAAGGTCTGTGGTGAAAAAGGTTAACAACCACAAGTTCCTGTGTGTCGGCATCTCGGAGGAAGTGTTGTGGACCTAGTATATACATGCAAGTATGAAGAAGGTGTTCCAAAGTCTCTACTCTCTTAGAATTTGAAGGAAATTTGGTATGTCATTTAAGACTCTGGCAAACTTTGAGATACAGTGGAAAGCATTTTGACTGGTTGTATCCTGATCTGATATTGATATTGCCATTTAAAAAAAATTGAATAGGTATATGGACAGGAAAGGAATGGAGGGTTATGGGCTGAGTGCAGGTTGATGGGACTAGATGAGAGTAAGCATTTGGTATGGACTAGAAGGGCCGAGATGGCCTGTTTCCATGCTGTAATTGTTATATGGTATAGAAATTACAAGCACAGGAATAGAAAGCAATGGACTCAGAAAGTTCCATCAGAAGCACAGGTCTCCCCATTTACAAAAGGGTTTTAGGACTACTGCGGCTGAAATCCACAATCACAGCCATAGGTACCTCAGTAAAGAGCATCGTTTTAAGCTGTTTAATAAATCTTTGATACTCAAAATTGGACTGCAAAATTGAGTTGTAAGTGCAGCTGCATGGAGGTGGGGAAGATGAGCCAGTCTACGGTACATCTGAAACACAGGCAGCCTTACACCTCCACTCCAGACTATTCTGCTCTCTGGAAAATAAAATTGAAGACCTCAGAGAAAGATTGTAACATCAGAGGCTCATTAGGGACTGCAGCATACTTTGCTTCACAGAAACGTGCCTCACTGTCGCCATTTTGAATGCAGCACTGCAGCCCAATGGCTTAACCATTCTCCACAAGCACAATACAACTCAGTCTATTAAAGGTAGAGGAGGTGGAGTATGCTTAATGATTAACTCATGATAGTGCACAGACATGATGGTTCTGTCTCAATCCTGCTCACCCGACCTGGAACATCTAATGATGAAATGTTGTTAATTTGATCTGCTGAGGGAGTTTTTCTGCCATCATCCTGGTAGAGGCATACATTCCACCTCAGGCCAACATCAGGCAGGCACAGAGGAACTGAGAAATGTAATCAGCAGTCACAAAACAGTGCACCCAGATGACTTCCCTATCATTGCGGGGTATTTCAGCCTGGCCAGCTTGAAGATGTCTCTGAACAGCTACCACCAACATATCACCCATGGAACCAGTGGAGGCAACACACTTGACCACTTGATCAAGAACACTTACCGTGCCATTCGTGCCCACACATTGGAACGTTTGATCACCTGGCTGTTCTCCTACTCGCAGCATATTGTCAGAGACTAAAGAATCCAGTACCAGTGGTGAGGACTAAGAAGGTGGTGGAGCGCTTATAGGATTGCTTTGAGTTGATGGACTGGACAATATTCAGGAATTTATTTTCAAGCTGGTCTTGTTGAAATCCTCCTCAATGATAAGGAAGGCATCTGGGTGTGCTGTCCCAGCTACTAGGAGGCAGAGCGGTTAAGATGGTGCTATACAGAGACTCCTTTGCTTCTATCTTTGGAAACAGCTCTATTTCCATCTTTAATCTCTTTATTTTTCCCTTTCAGGGTTCTTTTGAAGACCCTGACCTGGAGTTACACGCTGACCTCGGGTCTTTGCGGGAATGGGACCTGTTCTCGGAGTTTCAGGACCAGTCGATGTTCGGCACGCCAAGGGTTCGGCCTAAGAGTCCGGCTCGTATTTGGAAGCCTAGGATCTCAGGGCTCTGGAGACGGGTGGATCGAGGGTCGGTGTCATGGCAGGCCATCTGTGTGCCGTTGGGGGAGTCAGAAAATCTACTGCTGTGGTGTCCAAAGACCCGGGATCTTTGAGATCTTCAGGAACAGAGCTCAGAAAAAAATGATATAACGGACTTTTAACATCGTAAGCCAGCGAGTTGTTTGTTATGTCTCCCCACTTGCTGGGGAAATGGAGACATCTCCTTCTCTCTTATTAGGAAGAGAGAGAACCTGCGGAATGTCAAATGCTGGGTGAAACACGAAGTCTTTGGGGTAACTGCAAGTCTGTGTCTTTGCTACCGCTTTGCTCACACTTGAGTGCTTGGTGGAGGTGCCAATGCTTGCTATTTTTTGCCGGTGGGGGAGGGGGGGGATTGTTGCTTGCTGTCGCTTACGTGCGGGAGGGAGGGGAGCTGTGGGGGGACTTTGAGGTTCTAACATTTAACTGTCATTCATTCTTTGGGGCACTTCTCTGTTGTCGTGGATGGTTGCCAAGGAAAAACATTTCAGGATGTATATTGTATAGATTTCTCTGGCATTAAATTTGACCTTTGAACCTTTGTGACGGCTGATCACAGTGCTCAGCTCCTCCAGTGACTGCCTGACATGGCCTGAGGTGGAATGTACACAGCTACGAGGATGATAGCAGAAAACTCCCTCAGCAGATAAAAAAGGACAACATTTGACCACTCGATGTTCCAGCTGGGGTGAACAGAACTGATACAGAACTGCTACGTCTGTGCACCACAATGAGATTATCACAAAAGAATGCTCCACCTCATCTGCCTTTAAAAGATTCAACTGACCTGTCTTTAAGGTGAGTAGTGAAGCCATCAGGCTGCAGCGCTGCATCAGAAAGAACAGCGGTGAACCATGTTTCCATGAAGTAAAGTACACAGCAGTCACTGATGTCCCTTTGATAGTGCAATCTTGTTCTGAGATATTCAATTTTATTTTCCAGAGATCATACATTTGCCAGCAGAGTAGTCAGGAGTGGGGTCTAAATCTTCTGCATTTCAACTGTACCTACAGATTGGTTCAGCTTCTGTGCTTCTGTTTTCTTAAAGGGGAACTGCACTCACTACCTGAGTTTGCCACCCAGTTTCCGCCGATCTTAAATATTGATCAATTTTTTAAACATCTTAAATGATGCTGTTTACTGAAGTACCCATGGCTGTGACTGTGGATTTCAGCTACAGTAGTCCTAAATGGGAATACTTGATTGTTCCCTTTGGAGCTGCACACTAAGACTCACCACTTATCAGCACCATCTTAATTAGTTTATAGCAATAAACTTGAACTTGAGTAATACTGTTGGGATCCCATGAGCAGTCAGGTACATGTTTGTCTTCCAGGAATTTCCTGTAATCCTCCTTGTTTCTACTTTATTTATTTATATTTACTTTGAGAGAGATACAAATCATGGTGAAGAGCCTGTCGTCCCAAACCACCAAGTTCAAGAATAGCTAATATCCTTCAACCATTTGGTTCTTGAACCAACCAAAACACCCTTAATCCCTAGTCTAACAACACTATGACCACTTTGCACTAAAATGATTCTTTTTATCTAGTTGTGTTTTCTTGTAAAAATCATGTATAATTCCTGTTTCACTTGTGAATGGTACTTATATGATGATATGTGACAGATGTACTTGACACCTGTACTTGTGCATATGACAATAAACTCAGATCATTGATTTTCATCTGATAATCTCCAGTCCATTGTGTTAAACATTTGTGAACAAAAGTTTTACATGAGGGAATGGGGAAGTAAAACTTCAGCTCTGACAAAGTACATCACCAAACGTTAGTTATGCAGGATGTTCTTGTGAAATAGGGAAAATTCTATTGTAGCATGTTAATTATTCTCCTGCATTTTCTTTACCATGCAGATATGTATGTGGTTTCCCCTAACTGTGTACATTTTCAGGTGTCAGAAGTCAGTGCTATTCTGCAACTTAATTGAAACTCTGCCATTAATCATGTTCACAAATGTTTATCACAGTGGACTGGAGATTATCAGATGAAAATCAATGATCTGAGTTTATTGTCATATGCACAAGAACAGGTGCCATTAAAGAATTATTTGCAGCAGCATCACTGTCACATAGCATCATATAAGTACCACTTACAAGTGAAACATGAATTATATATGATTTTTACAAGAAAACACAACTAGATAATCATGTGTTTATCCAAAGAGGGATCTTGCCATGAGCACCAAGAAACCTAAACCATTGACAGATCAGTCTTGAACAGTTGGAGAATGGAGTATACTTCCCCTTTCGAATCTGTTGTTCTCCCACCACTGTATTTCCTGGACTCCACCTGCTCATTTGATCCTTACATTTATGTTGTAGAGTTGTAATGTCCTCCTCTCCTGAGAGTATATATGATTGGTTCGGAGTTACTGCAGAAGGAAATGGTATACATTATTGATAATCATTAATTATCATATAAAATTTATATTGACTATCAGTATGAAATATATTGATATTACAAAATGTAGATGTGCTTAATAGTGGGGAGGGCTTTACTCTGATGGACTGGGCAGTATCCACTACTTTTTGTGGGATTTTTCATTCAAGGGCATTGATGTTTCCATGCCAGGCTGTGATGCAACCAGTCAATAAAATCTCCACCACACATCTATAGAAGTTTGTCGAAGTTTTATATGTCATGCTGAATCTTTGCAAACTTCTGAGGAACATTTATTGTGTTCGATTCTGGTCACCTCATTATAGGAAGGATGTGGAAGCTATGGAGAGGGTGCAGAGGAGATTTACCAGGATGTTGTCTGGTTTGGAGAACAAGCCATATGAAACAAGGTTAGCAGAGCTGGGACTTTTCTCTTTGGAGTGTAGAAGAATGAGAGGGACTTGATAGAGGTCTACAAGATTATGAGAGACATAGATAGGGTGGATAGTCAGTACCTGTTTCCCAGGGCACCAACAGCAAACACCAGAGGGCATATGTACAAAATTAAGGGAGGGAAGTTTAGGGGAGACATCAGGGGTAAGTTTTTTACACAGAGGGTTGTGAGTGCCTGGAATGACTTGTCAGGGATGGTGGTGGAGGCTAAAACATTAGGGGTATTTCAGAGCCTCTTGGACAGGCACATGGATGAAAGAAAAATGGAGGGTTATGGGGTAGTGTGAGTTTAGTACTTTTTTTTAAGGATTATATGGGTCGGCACAACATGGAGGGCTGAAGGGCCTGTACTGTGCTGTAGTGCTCTATGGTTCTATGGTTCTATGGAAGTAGAGAGGCTGTTGTGCTTTCTCCATAATGGCACTTATGTGCTGGGTACAGGACAGATCCTCTGAAATGATAGCACTGAAGAATTTAAAGTTGCTGGTCCTCTCCATCTCTGATCCTCTGATGAGAACTGACTGGTGTACCTCTGGTTTCCTCCTCCTGATGTCAATAATCAGCTCCTTGGTCTTGCTGGCATTGAGTGAGAGGGTGTTGTTGTGGCACCACTCAGACAGATTTTCAATTTCCCCCCTCATCTACCGATCTGTTACCACATTTGGTTCAGTCAACAACAGTGGTATTGTCAGCACTGGAGTTGTGCTTAGCCTCACAGTCATAAATAAAAAATGAGTAGAACAGGGGAGTAAGCACATAGCCTTCTGGTGCACCTGTGCTGATGAAGATTGTGGAGGAGATGTTGTTGCCAATCTGAAATGACTGAGATCTGCAAGTGAGGTTATCAAGGATCCAAATGCACAAGGAGCCCAAGGACTTGAAACTTATTGATTAGTTTTGAGGGGATGATAGTGTTGAATGCTGAGAAAGAGCATAAAGAACGGTAGTCGATAAAGAACATCCTGATGTATGTATCTTTGCTGTCCAGATGGTCCAGGGTTGAGTGAAGAGCCAATGAAATGGCATCAATGAAATTTCATCAGTTAAAAGTATCATATTTCGGATTTCGACAGTTTTAACACAGAGAATTGATTGAAGAGTAACATTATAACTTCATTCCCAGTGGAGAGAAAAAAAAATTGCATTATGGCAATTTTAGTTGGGCTATATTGCTGTTAGCTTAGGCCTTTCATACTAATTTTTTGAGATTATCAGTTCTCCTTTGTTTTCTTCATTCTTTCTGGTTCTACCCTTTATCTGTCAGTTTGTGTCTTCCTCCGGCACTGTTCTTTAGCTGGTTACTGGATGGCGTCTCTAATTTCTCACGTAACTAGAGAGGAGATGCTTAGTTCATAGTCAGGATTATAGCTGAATGGGGAATCAGGCTGTATCCTGTACTTTGGGGATCATGTGATTCCTCCCATAGATGTCAGATTGTTAACCATTTTTAAGTCTACCAATATTCTTATAATAATGTTCATTGGAATGGTTGGATTGGTCCTGAGTTGTGTGTATCTATCAGCTAATTGGCAGAGGAGGACTTTTCTCTGTGCCAGTGTATACAACTGGCTGCTCTTGAAGGTACACTGACCGATCTTGAACTTTGTTTGTATTTATTCTTTTGCATACAAAACTAACTAAGAGGAAAAAAAATTGAAGGATTTATGCAGTTCAACGACACTCTGTTGACACAGATAGATTAAGAGATTTTACAGGATGAGGTACTGCAGAAGTACAAGTTCTATCACAATAGTTTTCAACAAATTACGATCCATTGAATTGTTCAAATTCCATCAATGCTTGTTTCAAATAAAATTTAAGTGAACTTGGACTTCTTAAAATTAAATTTTACTTTCTTGTAAGGACTTGTGGCTGCTTTAATATAACTGAGGTCAAAACTGGAAAGTCTTTTTACAGAGTGAGGCAATGTTGGCATTGATTAACCCTGACAAGAATATTGGTGAGCTGCGTAGTTAGGGAGACTCAATAACTTCCAGTAAGTGACAACTCCCTAAATCAATGTCTGACTTGGAGAGGAACTGTAATACCATGATGGAAGTTGTGAGTTTCGGCAATGGTGGAAGAAACCTTGGGGAGTTGTTGCAGTGAATCTTTTACACTGGAACCATGGTGTACTATTAGTAGAGGGAATGAATGCTAAGGGTGGAGGATAAGAAAGTTATTTTCTCTTGTTGAGTAAGTTAATGGCTGGTAAAGTGTTGGAAAATTTTTGGGTGGCAGGGGGTGAGCTAACCTCTACACTTTTGCAGCCAGGTGGTTAGTGGCCAACCCAGTTAAGTTATCAGGCAATTACAAGGACGTTAATAGTAGGTGAATGAAAAGTGCCTTTGGATATCAAGAGTAGATATTGCTCCGTTGGAGTTCTTATGTTAGACTGAGGTTTCACGTTAAGCCAAGGTTTATTAAGTTAGACTGAAAGACTTGGATGCAGAATTAGGCCATTTGGCCCATCAAGTCTGCTCCAACATTTTATTACGCAAGATCAAAAGATATAGAAGCAGAATTAGGCCATTCAAATCTTCTCCGCCAATCACGGGGGCTGATTTATTTTCCCTCTCATCCCCATTCTCCTACCTTCACCACATGAACCTTAATACCCTTTAAGGGACAAAAGCAAAATATTTAACAATGGTCAGTAGGTTAGGAAGGAAGCTTTGTTTTTATATCTGTGCTCCCAAATTATTCTGGGGCATGACTTTTGTCCATTCTTGTAATATTTTCTTCACTGCAGTCTTACTTTTCAGGCATAGGTTAATTGGCTACAAATTGCTCCTCGTGTATAGATAGCGATAGAAACTGGGGGAGTAGTTGCTGGGAATGTGAGGAGAATAAAATGTGATAAGTACAGATTGGTGCCTGAAGGTCAGCATGGATTCAATGGGCTGAAAGGCCCACTGCATGACTCTGTCTGTCAGAAGATGTCCCAATTCCCCTCAATTTAAATGTGCCATGGTTACAAATCTATAGTCTTCATGTGGAATTCACATGACAATTCACTATTACTTTTCTCTGTAAACCCTCTGTTCAATCCCGGCTTTTCCAGTGTGACGTTCTATTCTTCCAGTAGACCTTCCATCTCATGCAATTGCAAATACTCCATTTGACAGGCACAATTGATCAAATGCTCCAATTCATTCTTGTTTGGAATCTTTCTAATATTAAATAGGCAACTGGATAAAAATGCTACTTTAACAAAGAGATACTTATATTTCTTCTCAAGTTTGCAAAATCTTCTCAGGAAATTATGAAACCAAAAGATCTGTATCACAGTTAACAGAAATACCAGTACATGTACAAATGTGCATTAGCTATTCAATTTTTTAACCCTTAATTTACTTACTTAAGCTTTCCATCATGCTTTAGAATTATAGCTGGATATCTAATTACAAATAAAAGATTGTGGGATTTATTGTATTTCAACAGATTGTCCCTGTTGAAAATGGCTATTTCAGCCACCTGTTTGGCATGGTCATTGGAGTCATAGTCTACTACAGCACAGAAACAATCCTCTATGTTCTAGGGAATACAGTTCTAACCTATTCAATCTTTCCTTATAAATCAGGTCCTCCAGTCCCAACAAAATCCTTGTAAATTTTCTCTGTATTCTTTCAAACTTACTTACATCTTTCCTGTAGGTAGGTGACCAAAACTGCACACATTACTCCAAATTGGGCATCACCAATGTCTGGTACAACTTCAACATAACGTCTCAACTCCTGTATTCAGTACTTCGATTTATAAAGACTAATGTACCAAAAGCTCTCTTTACAACCCTATCTACCCTTTCAATAAATTACGGAACTGTATGTCTAGATCCCTCTGTTCTACTGCACTCCTCAGTGCCCTACCATTCACTAATTGGTCCTTCAAAAGTGCAATACCTCACACTTGTCTGCATTCAACTCCATCTGCCATTTTTCAGTAATTTTTCCAGCTGATCCAGATCCCACTGCAAGCTTTCATAATCTTCCTCGCCATCCACTACACCCTCAATCTTGGTGCCACCCGCAAATTGCTAATCCAGTTAACCACATTATCATCCAGATCATTGATATAGATGACAATCAACAATGGGCCCAGCACTGATCCCTGCGGCACTCCACTAGTCACAGGCCTCCAGTCAGAGACAACCATCTACACCACTCCCTGGCTTCTTCCGCTAAGCCAATGTCCAATCCAATTTACTACCTTATCTTTAATGCCAAGCAACTGAACCATCTTGACCAGCCTCCCATGTGGGACCTTGTCAAATGCCTTGCTAAGGTTCATGTAGACAACATCCACTGCCTTGCCTTCATCAACTCTCCTGGTAACTTCTCCGAAAAACTCTTTAAGATGGATAGACACAACCTACCATACACAAAGCCATGTTGACTATCCTAATCAGTCCCAGTCCATCCAAATACCCATATATTCAGTCCCTTAGAATACCTTCCAATAACTTTCCCACTACTAATGTCAGGCTCACCAACCTATAATTTCCTGGTTTAATTTTAGAGCCTTTCTTAAGCAGCAGAACACCATTAGCTATCCTTCAATCCTCCAGTCCCTCACATCTCACCAAGGATGATTTAAATATCTCCCTTCAGGTCCTGCACTTGCCTCCCACTGGGTCCAAGGGAACACCTTGTGGGGCTCTGGGGAATTTATTCACCCTAATTTGTCTCAAGACATCTAAAACCTCCTCCTCTGTAATCCATATAGAGTCCATGACCTCTTTGCTGCTTTACCTCACATCTATGGACTATGTCTGTCTACTGAGTGAATATAGATGCAAAATGTCCACTCGAGATCTCTCCATCTCTTTTGGTTACATGCATCGATTACCATTCTGATCTTCCAGAGGTCCAGTTTTGACCCTTGCAATCCTTTGGCTCTTAAAGTATGTGTAGAAGCCCTCAGGATTCTCCTTCATCCTGTCTGCTAGAGCAACCTCATGCCTTCTTTTAGCCCTCCCAATTTCTTTCTTAAGAATTTCCACCATGGATGCCCAGTCGCTATGCACTTCTATCCCCCATCAAGAAGGCCTTAATGCTCTCTACTTGTTTCTGAAATAAAGAACCAACCATTTCCCCTCCACCACCACCCTTCTCCAGCTGGGAGATCTGGTCCTTACCCTCAACAATTTTTCCTTTGGCTGCTCCCAATTTCTCTAGACTGGAGAGGTAGCCATGGGCACCCGCATAGGTCCCAGCTATGCCTGCCTATTTGTAGGCTTTGCAGAACAATCCATGTTCCAAGCCTTCCCCAGTAACACTCCCCCAACTCTTCCTGCACTACATTGACGACCGCATTGGTGCTGCTTCTTTCATCCACGCTGAGCTCATCAATTTCATCAACTTTGCCTCCAACTTCCACCCTGCTCTTAAATTCACTTGCTCCATTTCTGACACCTCCCTCCCTTTCTCAATCTCTCTGTCTCCATTTCTGAAGACAAGCTGTCAACCGACATCTTTTATAAACCTGCTGATTCTCATGGTTATCTTGACTATATCTCTTCACCCCAGTCTCCTGCAAAAATGCTATTCCTTTTCCACAGTTCCTTCATCTCTGCCACATCTGTTCCCAGAATGCAGCTTTCCTTTCCGGGACATCAGAGGTGTCCTCCTTCCTCAAAGAATGTGGTTTCCCTCCCTCCACACTGGATCTACCCTCACCAACATCTCCTCCACTTCTCAAACATCTACACTCGCCACATCTTCCCGCTGCCTTAACCATGAAAGAGTTCTTCTTATCCTTACCTACCACCCCATGAGTCTCTGCTTTAAACACATCATCTTCTGCAACTTCTGCCATCTCCAATGGGATCCTACCACCAAACGTATCTTTACCGCACCCTCCTCTCTCCACTTTCCACAGGGATTGCTCTCTCCATGATTCCCTTGTCCATTTGTCCCTCCTTCCCAGCACTTAACCATGCAAGTGGCCAAAATGCTATACCTGCCCATTCACCTCCATTCAGAGTCCTAAACAGTCCTTCCAGGTGAGGCAACACTTCATATTGGAATCTGCTGGGGTCAGCTATTGTGCTCAGTGCTCCCAAAGTGACCTCCTCTACATTGGTGAGAACCATCATAAATTGGGGGACTGCTTCATCAGGCACCCCCACTCCATCTGCCATAAGTGGAACTTCCTGATGGTCAAATATTTTAACTTTTATTCTCATTCCCTTTCTGACATGTTGGTCCATGGTCCCCTCATGTGCCATGATGAGGCCACCCTCAGGTTGGAGGAGCAACACCTTATATTCTGTCTGTGTAGCTGCCAACCTGATGGCATGAAAATCGATTTCTCTTTCTGATAAAAAATTTCCTTCCCCTCCCCTCTTCTTCTTTTCCCCACTCTGGCCTCTTACCTCTTCTCACCTGCCTTTCATTTCCCCTTGGGTCCCTTCCTCTCTCTTTCTCGTATGGTCCACTCTTCTCTCCTATCAGATTCCTTCTTCTCCAGCCCTTAACTTTTCCTACAGGCCTGGCTTCACCTATCACCTTCTAGCTATCCTCTTTCCCATCTCCCCACCTTTTTGTCCTGGCATCTTCCCCCTTCCATTCCAGTCCTGAAGAAAGGCCTTGGCCCAAAACTTTGACTGTTTACTCATTTCCATCGATGTTACCTGGCTTGTTGTGTTCCTTCAGCAGTTTGTGTGTGTTACTTCGGATTTTCAGCATCTACAGAGTTCTTATGTTATTTTTATGCATTTATTATACTCTGTACACACCTCATTTGTTCCCACCTGCCTATACCTGCTATGCCTCTCCTTTTTTCCTGAACCAGGGCCTCAATATCTCTTGAAAACCAAGGGTCCTTAAATCTGTTAACATTGCCTGTTATTCTGACAAGAATATACAAGCTCTGTACTCTAAATTTCACTTTTGAAGGCCTCCCACTTACCAAGTGTAATCTGTCCTGTCTCATTCCTAACAGTAGGTCAAGGATCACACACTCTCTCATTGGGACTTCTAGGAACTGATTAATGAAATTTTCCTGAGCACATTTGACAAAATCTATCCCATCCAGTCCTTTTTACAGTAAGGGAGTCCCAATTAATATGTGGAAAGTTAAAATTACCTACAATCACAACTCTATATTTCTTGCAATGGTCTGTGATCTCACTACATATTTGTTCCTCTAAATTCCGTGGACTGTTGGTTGGTCTATAATATAGCTCCATTAATGTGGACATACTTTTCTTATTCCTGAGTTCCACCCATAAAGCCTCATTAGATGAGTTCTCCAGTCTGTCCTGAGTGAGGACTGTCATGACATTTTCCCTGACTAGTAATACCACCCCTCTTCCCTGAATCCCCCCTGTTCTATCACATCTAAAACAACGGAACCCCAGAATATTGAGCTGCCAATCCTACCCCTCCTGCAACCAAGTCTCACTAATGGCTACAATATCATAATTCCATGTGTTGATTCATCCCTGAGCTCATCTGCATTTCCTACAATAATTCTTGTGTTGAAATATATGCAGCTCAGGACATAAGTCACACCATGTTCAAACTGCTGATTCCTGACTTTTTCTGAGATCTTAACAACAACTGTCTCCACAACCTCTCCACTATTTGTTCCAGCACTCTAGTTTCTATCCCCCTCCCCGTGCAGTACTAGCAAACCTTCCCTATAGGATACTTGTACCCCCACCTCCAGTTTAGGTGCAAACTGTCTCTTCTGTACAGGTCTCATCTTGCCTGGAAGAGAGCCCAATTATCCAAAAATCTGAAGCCCTCCCACCTACACCAACTCCTTAGCCTTGTGTTAAACTGTATAATCTTCCTATTTCTGGCCTCACTGGCACGTGGCATAGGTAGCAATCTTGAGATCACAACCCTGGAAAGTGTTAACACCTAATTCCCAGAACTCAATTTGCAGAATCTTGTCCCTCTTCCTTCCTATATCATTGGTCCCTATATGGACCATGACCTCTGGCCTCTCACCCTCTCATTTAAGTACGCTGAGAACTCGATCTGAGATGTCCCTGACCCTAGCACCCGAGAGGCAACATACTATCCCAGAATCTCTTTCTTGTCCAGAGAACCTCCTTTCTGTTCCCATAACAAATCCCTTATCACCACAGCTCACCTCTTCTCCCCCTTCCCTTCTGAGTCACAGAGCTAGACTCAGTGCCGGAGACCCGACCACTGTGATTTCCATCTGTTAGATCATTCCCCACCCCCATTAATATCCAAAGTGGTATACTTGCTGTTGAGGGGGCTGGCCATAGGGGTACTCTGCACTGGCTGTTTAACCCCTTTCCCCTTCCTGACTCTCACCCAGTTTCCTGTGTCCTGCACCTTGGGTGTAGCTACCTTCCTATCCGTCCCTTAGCCTCCCACATGATGTGGAGTTCATGCAGTTCCAGCTCCAACTCCTTAACGCAGAATGTTAGAACCTGCAGCTGGATGCACTTCTTGCAGATTAAGTTATTGGCGGACACTGGAAGTCTCCCTGCTTTCCCACATCCTGCAAGAGGAGCATTCAACTATCCTGCCTGCCACCCCTACTGCTCTAACTGTGCAATTATAAAGAAGGAAACATTAAATAAACTGGAAAAAAATCTACCTACAGCTTTTTGCCTTCTCTCACTCTAGCCTCTCCTCGCTGAAGTCTTAAGGAGCTAAAGCATCAGATCCCCACTATATCACTATCCACACCAACAATAGCCACTCAGACAAAGGCTGCTCCATTTGCCCCTGCATTTTTTTATATTTGGTCTTACTAAAGAATCCAATCTCTGATTGGCCGCTGTTCAAATGCTGAAACTCCCACGAAACGCTGCTTTTTAATGCACACTCGCCGACTGAGTGAGTCGCCTCTTCTCTCATTCCCGATCTCTGGTCGCTGTTCAAATGCCGAAACTCCCGCGAAGCGCTGCTGTTTGATGCTCACTCGCCAGCCTGTGTGAGTCACCTCTTTAACCCTAGTCTAATCACAGGACACATTACAATAACCAATTAACCTACTAACCAGCATGTATTTGGACTGTGGGAAGAAGCACCCATTCTTCATGGGAAGGACATACAAACTTTCTTACAGAGGACACCAGAATTGAACTCTGAACTCCAATGCCCCAAGCTGTAGTAACGTCACGCTAACTGTTACACCGCCATAGTGTTCACCTTGTGTGGGCTTCCTCTGAATGCTGTGGCTTCTTCCAGCAGTACGTCAACTGTCTAGCCATGTTTTAGAATTGCAAATTTGTGGCAAAAAGAATCAAAAGGGAGCTGCTATGCACGTAAAGGAGAATAAATTGCAGATGTCCAGGGGAATGAGACTACTGGGAGCTGGAATGGAGCAACACACACAGAGTGCTGGAGCATCTATGGAGAGTTCAAAATTCATAGTTCAAAGTAAATTTATCATCAGAGTGCATTTGTGTCACCCTGAGATTCATTTTCTTGTGGGCATACTCAGTAAATCCAAGAAAAATAGTAGAATCAATGAAAGACCCAAGCCAAAAGGACAACAAACTGTGAAACTACAAAGGAGAAAAATAAGCAATAAGCATCGGGAACATGAGATAAAGGGTGCTTGAATGTTTGTGGTGGGTTCTGTATGTAGTGGAAGAGTTCAGTGATTGGGCGAGTGAAGTTGAGTGAAGTTATCCCCTCTGGTTCAAGAGTCTGATGGTTGAGGGGCAATAACTGTTCCTGAATCTAGTGGTCTGGGTCCTGAGGCTCTTGTACCTCCTTATGATGGTAGCAGTGAGAAGAGAGCATGACCTGGGTGGTGGGGGTCCCTGATGATGAATGCTGCTTTCCTGTGACCAGTGCTCCATGTAGATATTCTCAATGGCGAGGAAGGCTTTACCCGTGATGGACTGGGCCATATCCACTAATTTTTGGAGGATTTTCTGTTCAAGGGAACTATTGTTTGCATACCAGGCTGTAATGCAGCCAGACAAAATACTTTCTACTGCACTTCTATACAAGTTTGTCAGAGTTTTAGATGTCATGCCAAATCTTCGCATGAAGTAAAGGCGCTGCCCTGCATTCTTTGTAATGTCACTTACGTGCTGGGCCCAGAGCAAATCCTCTGAAATAATAACACTAAGGAATTTAAAGTTGCTGACCCTCTCCACCTCTGATCCCCTGATGAGGACTGGCTCATGGACCCCAAGCTTCCTCCTCCTGAAGTGAATAATCGGTTTATTCCAGAGGAAAAAGCAATTGGTGTTTCGGGCTGAGATCCTCCATCAGGACTTTCAAAGGGTGTCGGCCCGAAACATCAAATGTTTGTTCCTCTCCACAGACACTGCTTGACCTGCTGAGATCCTCCAGCAGTTTGTGTGTGTTGCTTTGGGTTTTCGGCACATGCTAATCTTTTGTGCTTATGATTTGCTGGAGTGGACTAAGTGGATTGATAGCCTCCTTCTGTAGTGTTATGTAAGGCTGAAAATCGCATAAAATCCATCAACATTAAGAAAAGATGCAATAGGTATGACATGGTATCACTTTTAACTCTTTTAACTCAAGTAGTGTTTATAGTTTCATCAGCGCAAAGGAATAATAACAGCCCACAAGCAATAAATTTCTGTCTATGAGACTGATTTTTATTATGAATTGTTAAGCAAAATGTAAGTACAGTATATAGTAGGCAAATATTAGAAGTCTGCTGCATAATGTTGATTTATAATTGCTATTGCTGTACTGACAAAATTGTAAGCTAAATATAAACTCAGTTTTTTATACGTCTCAACATTCAGATATTTGATATGCCATTTACTTTCTTGTTTCATGCTGATATCCAGAATACAGTCATATATTTAAGGAAACTATTCAAAATGAAGTCAACACTTTATAGAAATATACATTTTGGAAGTTTATATTCTGTTGAAAAAATACATACTGCAAACATGAAACTACCTCTTCATTCTGCATCATCCCTTTTGCTTTCAGGTGTGACAGCATTTAACGAAAATTGCAGTTTCGTTTCACAAATACATCTTTAAAGAGGAAGTTATAAGTTGCATGACTTTCAAAGCAAAAGGAAGAATGTCTCTAAACATGTGGATTGGCAGATATATCATTGAAAGAGACAACAAATTAGTGGAAAAATAAATTTGGTAAACTTCTCAGTAAAGAGATTGTAGAAATGCTGAAAAGCGTAATGAGTGATTGACTTACTGAGATGGAACAGGCTAAATGGTCAAAAACCATTTATCTCTTCACTCTCAATCACATGCTCTAATGATAACACACTGTTACTGACTACTGGTATGCATTTGGATCTCAGATGTACAGAATAATGTCCAATTTCTAAAGTATGGTACTTGGAAAGTTTTCGTACTTATTCCAAAATATGTCATACCAAAATATTTTGATTGCAGATTTCCAAGTGTCATTGAAAAACAGCAGATGTGTTTATGGAATCCAAGCTAATCAATTATTGGTACATTAACCATGATATTGTAGTGTATAGTAATTATGAGAATTTAATACATTTGTATAAAATGCTATTTCTACTAATTGAACAGAGTCAATGACCCTTATATTTCAAACAAGCATTCATTATAATCACAGACAGTATTTCATATAAATGTTTAAATGTTAAGAGTTTATATTTTAATACATATGATATATTTCTGTGGTCATTAACTATCAGAAAGTTGAAAGTTTCTTTTCATCGGTTTGTAAAATATTACTTGTCAATCTCCAATGATTTTACTTATGGGCAAACAAATCTAAATAGGAACAAAGGGCAGAGGCTATTTAAATCAGAAAGCACAGATGTTGCCCATTTTAAGGTTATACATTTTGCCTTTGCATTTGAAATTGGTCTGTCCACATTTACAATGGACATTGGCTAGGTGGATTTGGTTTGCTCTTTATGAGTTCATTCTTGCCAGTGGTGACTCTATAGCACCTCTGTTGGCAGGAATATGAAATTACAGTACTACTCAGTTTATAACAGTAAATCTGGTAATAATATTGAATATATAATTACTTCAATATACTGATAAATGCAAAAAGCCCTTGTATACTACTGCATAGTGTTAAAAAATTATAATGTAGGACTGCTTTTCAGTAAAATTGTATACTGAAGGAAAGTTATAAATTCCTTGATGAACTGCAAAATCTCCTTTCCAAAGTTCAAGATGTTACTTATACAACTCATCAACTATCTTCTATTACTTATAAGCAGCTGCTATAGCAGGTAAATGCAATAAGTATATAAATTCTTAAAATGAATTTTTATTATTATACAATAGTGATGCAGCTTTAAAGCTTGTGTCATGCAAGACGCTACAACTCTGCCTGCTAATCTGGTTACTGCGTGTAAAAGCAAATTACTGAAAGCTGGAAAGGTAAAATGTATCCAGTAATTGATTTGTCTGCTATGCATGGATGCAAAAGATATTTCATTTTGTATCGACAAAAGCACTGATGTCATACAAAGTCTCTTTTTTCACCCATTGGCAAGAGCAACATTTCATTCTACTTTTATCATGTTCCAAAGCACATTAACCTTCTGAATCATTCCCCATTCTCTGGCCTTCTTTTCACATCCTTACTGGACCAAGTTTAACCCTTCTAAATAACAAGGCTTAATTTTATCTTTCCCCTGCCTCGGTTATAATATGAATAAAATACTTTTTAACCTTTTAAACCTTCCATTATACAGGTATATTCTTTTCTCCAATGCAGAAAGTAGTTGCACAAACTTTAGTTATCCTCCTGATTACAATTTTCCACTTCACTTTGGATTTAATATTTCTCACACAGTTAGTTCTGAACACCCCTCACATTTGATCCTTGGCCTAGATTTTGCTGAGTTTTGCCAAAAGTTACACAAAAAACCATCAGCGTTCCTCTGCATATCCACTATCAGGTTTTGGGATTCAGAAATCTATATTTAAATGCTGAAAACTGCTGCAGGATCCATAAGCCCATTTATTTGAAAGGGATCTGTGGAAGATATGGATAAGTTACATTGTTTCTTCTTGAATTGGCTTAATGATTTAATTATTCAAAACTATTTGGAAGTTATCTTATTTGCCTTTCTAAACTTTAGTGGTCATTTTTTATTTGTTTCAATTTAGTTTTTCAAGATGTCTGAAGTTCAGATGCACTAAAAAAACAGTTTTGACAGCCAGCAGAATTGGAGCATAACCAAATGAAGAAGACTTGATGTACAGGGCTTATTCTGGCTCACCCATGTGACTTAAATATGTCACATCATATCTTGGTATGACCCTGAGTTTTGTCTCTTGAGTTGGTGAAATTGACCTTTAGGATCTAGGGGAGGGTTGGCAATTCCAAGTGGTGAGTGAAGGTAGTAGGTCCCACTCAGGAAAATCTAGCTTATTATTTAATGTACTCATAATGTAACTTATAAAGTCATAAGTACATTTTTAAACGGCTGTTTCCCAAAAGTGATTTGACTGGGAAATGAAATCCCGTTCAGTATTCTAGTGATGAAATGACAAACAGCTTGCTTTATTTCATCAATGCAATGCTTACTGGACATGTCCTTAGATTAACTAAGACAAGAGGGTAACAAAGTTGTGCAATATAAATTTCTTAATGCATTCAAACTTTATGATCTACTGTTCCAAAAACATTTCACTCCTTCCTTTCTATTTGCCTCAGCCAACTAGCAAGAGCCAACTGACATCTCTTCCACTAAATAAAGTCATTACTCAATTCTCCTTTTCTGCAGCAGGTGTTCGGTCTCATTATCTGGATCCTCCTCCAGTGATTCCTCATGGATTTCTTCAATAAGGAGGTCGGTGTGGTCTTCATCTTCTGCAGCATGATCTTCTCCCTGACCTTCCATCATCTCCACCTCTTGAACCACCACATCCCCATCTCTCATCTTTTTAACCCAGAATGTAAATGGCGGGATCCTGTAGACAGTTGTTCGACACCGTGCTGACTTTTGATGATTTGGTGTGAAGGACTTCCTCAGCCTTGATCTGGAGTCTCTAATCTTCTCCCTTCGCTCCTGTGTTACTATCTTGCTGCCGAGCTTGTTCATTTTCTTTTCAAATGTAAGCTTTGTCTTTTCCAGATTTTCTTTTGTTGCTTGTTTGGTCTTCTCCACATTCTCCTTTGTTCTTATCCGAGTCTTCTGCAGTTGTTCCTTTGTCCTTTGCCTGGCCTTTTCCATGGACTCCTTGGAGAATGCTTTCTTGAAGTCATCCATTCGCTTCAGGCTGCTCTTCTTCAGACGAACAGCTGTTGTTTCCTCTTCAATTACTTCAAGTTCAATTTCTTCATCAGAGGAGAGCGAGATGGCTTCACCTTCAGGTTTCTGCTCATTAGACACAACCTCTTTTCCTTCTTCACTTTCTTCAGGTACTTTCAGACTTTCTTTTACAGACTTCCCAAGGCTCAATCTCGCAGGCATTGGTGTTTCATCCTGAAAAATACAAAATGCACCATTATGATTTTTTGACTAAATCTATTTAAACATATTCAGACATTGTATTTGGTTATATATTTTTGTAATTAGCTGCATGAGTACTGAGTGAGTACCTTTCATTCAGATTAGCTTATGTGCATATACACCAGGGAGCAATAAAACTCCTTGTTCACATGTTACTCACAGAATAAATAGCATACATGATAATATTAAATACAATGAATAACACAAAGTAGCAGAACTGTGCAAAGATTGATAGGGAGTATCCTACTACACTTGAACCACTGGTCCAATAACTTGACCTGCAATATCTTATGCTCTACCTCTCTAGTGTGGATCCCATTATTGTTCTTTCTGTTGAACCTCATATTCATGCAAAGAGAAAGTGCTGAAAGGATATGTGCCCATTTTTAACGGAGATAGAAAAGCCGTTTAAATTGTGGAAGTTGCTCATGAGTGAAGAATTCAGTTCAAAGTCCATTTCCACCAAAGCTTTCTGATGGTATCAAAGATAAGGTAGGATTAGCTTTATTTGTTACATGTACATTGAAACACCAAAACATGATTTGATGACATTGTTATTGTTTCAACATCAAAACAATAACAATGCGTTATTTGTGTCAAAACAAATCAGTGAGGATTATGCTAGGCAGCCTACAAATGTTGCCATGCTTCCAGCGCCAACATACCATGCCTACAACTCACTCACCTTATCCATACGTGTTTGGAATATGGGAGGAAACCAAAGCACCTGGAGGAAACCCACCTGGTCACGGGAGGAATGGTACAAACACCTGACAGACTGCGGCAGGAACCAAACCTGGATGGTGATTGTTGGTGCTGTTAATGTGTTACTCTAACCACTACATTACCATGCCACCCAACATGATCGTAACAATTTTAACTCTATAGACGAGAGACCTTGCCAGCATTACGCAGTCTCTTCTGGCTATTGGGCATGTACCAACAATGCAAGGAGCAACACAATTATTACAGTGAAACAGCTGCTCAGAATATAGGACCCACACAAGACTGAGCATGTTTCTCTCCAATGGAGCTAGAAAATAGCCAGCAAACTGAATGTCATTCTTAGAGGTCCCCAAAAATCCCATGACAGCATAACGTTTTACAGTACCAATGACTGAGGCTTAATTCCCACCACTGTTTATACATTCTCCCTGTGACTGCGTGTGCTTCAGTTTCCTTCCACGTTCCAGCTACGTATGAGTCAGTAAATTGTGGGCATGCTATGTGCGTGACAGTTGTGGGCTGCCCACAGCACATCCATATGTTGGTCATTGATGTAAAAAAAATGAGAGTTTATTTCACTGTATTTTTCAATGTGACAAATAAGGCTAATCTTTTAAATTTAATCTTTATAAGGAAGGGCAGACTATGCCCAAGCAGAATCCTCAGTCTCTCATGACTTTCTTCCAACATTTCAATGTTAGTCAACACTTTGACAGCGAACAGTTGATTTGCAACTTTATTGTCCAAGGACTGACCACTGAATCTCAGGATTCCAGCCTTCTGCCAACAATGCAAATATTGGAACATATTGAATGCGATATGGAAAATGTACCTCATCATTGAACAGAGGGGGCATCGAGGATCGAGAAGAGCAGTCAATGAGGTATGTTGCAACTTCCTGCCCTGAACTTGCATTTCATGGGGTAATGAAGTAGTTCTCAAAATCATTCAGACAACAGACCTCTAAACCTCAACATATTCCTTTCACCTTCACCTTATCTGCTGTTGCTCGTCACCACCACACAAAAGAAGAGTCATAGAATCATTTAGA
Organism: Hemitrygon akajei; assembly: GCF_048418815.1. NCBI lineage: Eukaryota > Metazoa > Chordata > Chondrichthyes > Myliobatiformes > Dasyatidae > Hemitrygon > Hemitrygon akajei. Next base: position 42,613,458 of record NC_133141.1, read on the forward strand.
TAGAAGAAATCGTTCAGCCATCAGGTCTGCCAGATCAAAGTAAAACAATCTTGTCAGTGCATTGCCCAGCCCTGCAAATCATTCTATCTTGACTTCCAATCCAATTCCCTTAAGAAGGCATTGTTTAATCTTGTTTTCACCATCTTACAATAATTTAATGCCACATCATAAATGACTTCTATGTAAATTTCTTTTTCTCAAATCCCCCTTGTATATTTTGCTCAAAATTTGAACCTGTTCCCTCTGCTTCAATCATTTGCTAATAGGATCAGTCTCCTTCCATCTAAAACGATCATGTTCTTGCACACATAAGAAAGAAATGAACCAGCAAATGATTCACTGCAGTCAACAAAAATGCCTTTCTCGTGCATTTATTTCAGCTGCCTCAATTATCTGTCTCATAATCATGAAAAGAAATGACAATATAACTCAGGAATTCCTGATGCTTGATCAGTAGGACAAGCAGACGTTCAGCATGGGGAGCTGAATTCACTGAACACTGAACAAATTGCATAGTGGCAGCCCTGGCTCTGTAGTCAAAACCTCATTGCTAACTCGGGAGGAATGTGTTCAAGATCCATTCCAGAGAAAAGAGCAGATATTCTATCTAGGGTGACATTTCAGTATAGTAGCACTGAAGGTGTCAGTTTTCAAGTGACACATTAAGCTGAAGTCCTGTTTAATCTCTTGTGCTGTGTGAGTATTCAAAATAGACCAGTAGAGTTCTCAGATCCTGTGGATTATTTCTCACTTATCCAATGCCACTAATAACATATTATCAGGTCACTACTCTCATTGCTATTTTATATTCATATTTCATTTTTTCTTCTTATAAGACAGCATCCATTATTAAGGACCTCCAACACCCAGGGCATGCCCTTTTCTCACTGTTACCATCAGGCAGGAGATACAGAAGCCTGAAGGCACAGACTCAGCGATTCAGGAACAGCTTCTTCCCCTCTGCCATCCGATTCTTCAATGGACATTGAATCCGTGAACACTACATCACCTTTTTAATATATATTATTTTGTTTTTGTACGATTTTTAATCTATTCATTATACCTATACTGCAATTGATTGATTATTATTTTTTTCTTCTTCTATACTATACTATACTATGTATTGCATTGAACTGCTGCTGCTAAGTTAACAAATTTCATGACACATGCTGGTGATAATAAACCTGATTCTGATTCTGATTTTGATTATAACAGCAAATGGAGGGAGGATATTGAGTGAAAATTATACAGTTTTAAATGTTTATTTTCACTGAAATGGCAGAGCACACAAAATATGGTTCTTTGCAATCAGAGTCTACATTAATGCTCTTTCTTTCATGATGTAGCATAAAGTAAAAGCTTCAGACAAAATCTCTGATCTTCATCAAATATAGATACAGGGAGTCTGAAATAAATCTTAAAGGAGCTTTACAAAATACAGTAATTTCCACACAATTTGGGGTGGGATTTTCCCTAGAGTAGGCTAGACCAGATTTACTGCCAATGACTGTGTTATACTGATGGGGAAATCCTACCCCATCTGCATTTGATCAAACTGTTTCAGAACATCTGTGTGCAGAGATGCTGTTGTATACTGTACTTGAACCTCTAATTTGGCAGCAAGAGGAATTGGATTTGCGGGCTCAGTTGTATTCAACTACATATGTTGCACAGACTGACCAGAAGTCTTCAAAGCAGTTGGCTTAACTTTTACCCGAATGGAAAGGGGCCTCACAGTTCATCCTGCAAATATGCTGTGCGAGAGGGACTGTATTGCATCATTTTTAAATTTCCACTTCCTGTATCCATATTAACTGGATTACCCAGAACTGCCCGGATAGAGGAGATTCCCCAACTGTGACACCATTACATTTTTTGCATTGTTTATATTGGCCAGGACGTCCACCTTGATCTCCAGCATGAGCAAGAAGGAACCCATTGCCACTGAGACAATAAAATGGCATGGAGCCCATTTACAGGGCAGTGGGACCTTTACTTTTGTTGAAAGAAAAGTTTGCATTTCCACATGAGAGCTACAGAATATACCAAAACACCTTGTAGTTAATTAAGTGCCTCAGAAGTGTAGTCACTTTTGAAAAAGAATCAGAATTACACCCAATTTATGAACAGCAAGCAATGACAAACAATTACCTGATACTAGACAGATGATCTGCTTTTAATGATGTTAAGTGATTCCTAGACTCCTAAGCCTGGTACACAATACCTCTCTTAGCAACTGTATTCTTGTTTCCCGAACAACAGACCACAATCAATACGGATAGGCTGTAACACCTCCTCCACTATTATCCTCAATAGTGGTGCTCACAAAGCTCCTCAGCCCTCTACACTTCCCTCTATACACTCAGGACTGTGCGGCAGGATTCTGCTCCAATTCCATCTATAAGTTTGCAGGTGACACCACTGTAGTAGGCCAAATCTCAAATGACAATGAATTGAAGTACAGGAAGGAGATAGAGTGCCCAGTATCATGGTATCATGACAACAACCTCAGTGTCATTAAAACAAAAGAGCTGGTCTTTGACTCCAGGAAGGGGAGTGGTGCACAATCTCCTGTCTACATCAATGATAGTGAGGTCAAAACAGTTGAGAGCTTCAAGTTCTTAGGAATGAACATCACCAAAGGCATGTCCTGGTCCAACCACATTGATGCTACAGCCAAGAAAGCTTACCAGCACCTTTATTTCCTCAGGAGGCTAAATAAATTTGGTATGTCCTTTTTGACTATTATCAACTTTATCGATGCATCACAGGAAGCACCCTATCCCAATGCATCACAGCTTGATATGGCAGCTACTCTACCCATGACTGCAAGAGACTGCAGGGAGTTATAGACTCATCTCAGCATATCAGAGGACACAACCTCCTTCCATGGACTTTACACTTCTCCCTACCTTGGTAAAGCAGCCTGCATAATCAAAGACCCCACCTACCTTGGACATTCTCTCTTCTTCCCTCACCTCCTATCAGGCAGAAGATACAAAAGCCTGAAAGCTCGTACCATCAGGTTCAAGGACTGCTTCTTTTCTGCTGCTATAAGACATTTGATGGTTTCCTAGTACGAGAAGATGGACACTTGACCTCACAATGGGTCTTCTGCACTAGTGTCTACCTGCACTATATGTTCTTTGTAACTGAAACACTTTATCCTGCATTCTATTATTGTTTCACCTTGTACTGCCACGATACATTGTTGTAATGAATTGATCTGCAGAAACGGTGTGTGAGACAAGTTTTCCACTGTACTTCAGTAGATGCGACAACAATAAACCAATTTACCAATTTAATGGAAGGATAAATTGACAAAATTGTGCTATCGTATCTTTGACATTTATTTGAGACAGCAGAAGAACCAGTTTAATAGCTAATCCAAGGGAATCTCTAAAAGTGTAGCACTCCCTCAGTAGTGTACAGAAATATCGGCCAAGGTCTCTGTGTTCAGGTCTTTAGAAGGGAAACCTTCTGATTCATGGCAGACTGAAAGTCCTCCAAAGCTGAATGAGTACTTTCATGGTAACTGAGGGAGAGGGGATGGCAATGGTCTTTGTAAAGGGATGGAGACCATTTATAGGCTTAACCTCTAAAATTTCACCAACCATGGGTCTTCCCACCAGTATCAAAGGGTCCACCACAACTTCTGATGTTCCTGGTACCAGTGGATATTGAGCTGAGTAACATCATGAGGCAGAGACTTTGCATTGGAATTTCTTTTCATATTCATTTTAGGATGTAGGCAGCTCCAGCTTTTATTAACATAATCTAATTCCCTGTGAGAAGGTGGAGCAATTGAGGTCATGAGCCTTCTTGAGTTGCTATTGGCTAGTGTTTCTAGGAGTTAGATCCAGCAATTATACACATATCTGTTGCAAATACATGATTCTGGCCTGTGAATATCTCTGGAGTCTAGAGGTGAGTGGGAAAAACAAACCTATACTGCCAGCTGTTCATTTCAATAGCTAACACTCCAGCAAGCTACAGTGGAGCTCTCTGCTTGCCTAATTCTTAATGTTGAGTCTATTTAATTTGGAATTGTTTGAATGAAATACAAAAACCCTTGAAAACTGAGCTGTTCTGTAGATACATCTATTCTTAATTTCCACCAAGGTGGAATTGCACTGTAACCAGTGAGGAACGCACCTGGAATCATTAAGGACCCCCATCACCCAGGACATGCCCTCTTCTCATTGCTACCATCAGGGAGGAGATACAGCAGCCTGAAGACACACACTCAATGTTTTAGGAACAGCTTCTTCCCTGCCACCATCAGATTTATGAACAGTCCATGAACCTATGTACACTACCTCACCAATTTTTTGCCCTCTATTTGCATTATTTATTAAATTTAATATATACATATATCTTATTGTAATTTATCGTTTGTTTTTATGTACTACAATGTACTGATGCCACAAAACAACAAATTTCACAACATATGTCAGTAATATTAAACTGACTCTGAATAAGTTCCTCTGTCTCTTGTGTATTCCAGAGTCAGACTGAGATCTGACTCCTTTGCACTTACTGTGAAATATGAAAGTGACGGGATAATTACAAATGTTCTTGCAGATGGTTGTGTTTTAAGAACATTATTTAATTATTTTAAAATTGTAGGTGTTTAAAATTCTTAAAGGCTACTTTACTACTTAGCTATTTCTTGTGTTGTGCATTCAGTCAAAAGCTATAGCTCTGCTACATCCAGAACAATTACAATTGCAAGGTCTTTGAATAGCTTGCTGGTGCCCTCTGATGACAACCACTGCATACTTCACAGCACAAACACAGAGCAAGGGTGTTTTCCATTTCATTTTGCGAACAATTTTTGATTTTTATTTTGGCAGAAGGTCAAGATTGAAATTGTTGCATAATATTTCAAAGATTTTGGCTCTGATGTTAATACAATAGCAATTGTGGTGGATCATTTAATGTTAAGATCCAGAAGTGACATTTAAAATTTGGATTTAATCATCATACTGATCATTGAGAAAACACCGGCATCATTCCATGCACTCTCCAGAAATAATTAAAGGCTTTAATGAAATATATAAATGAAGAATGTATGAAGGATTCAATTTATAAGTGAGTGTGGAACAATCATGAAGTGAAATGTTGGAATGTCCACAGCTGAGGGTTTTAAGGATTTCTCCATAAAAGGCATAAACAAGCACTGACATTGTAATTACTGTCTGTGTGGCAGCAAAATACCGGGGGTAGGGAATGTGAAATATCTATGCTTGCATTAAGCCAAAAGTAAGTTGGAAAATTACTTTTAATGCTCCATGTGGTTGAGAAGGGCCAATTTTAAACCTGTTGGTTAAACTTAAAACACACACAAAAGCTGTTGTTGGATGTAGAACCTCGGGGGATTGTAATAAAAGGTAATATAATATCTTCTTGGGGATTAAGTAAATGATGCAGACAGAAGCCTTGGCCACAACACCTAAATGTGACAACTTAGAAGAAATGGAGATTGATGGAGCCTCCCCAATGTTACCTGATATCTAAGAAACTCCTTTCCAAATATTTAGGCTAAACATTGGAAGGAATTTGAAGCTCTGATTCAATTCAAATAAAAATATCACATTTCTATAGTGCACTGAATCCATCCTGGTGTTTTGCGTGGAATTATGTGGAATTTACTTCTCAGTAACTTTCCACTTGGCCCAATCTATGCTGGTGTTTACACTCATGTATCCTTCCATCCTTCACCTAATCTCTTCTGTCCTTGTCATAGAATTACGGGATAGCTACGATAAAAGAGCAGGCCGTTCAGTGTGTTCAGTTCATACAGTTCTACATAATGTAGCTAATCCCACTTCTCAGTCCTCTCTCCACAGCACTTTCTGATATTGGTTCAGCTTTCCTTTGTACGCAGCAGTTGAACCTGCCTCCACTAATACCTTTGGCAGAGTGCTTGCTGTTTAAATGTTGTTTCTTGTGTCACTTTTAGAGATGTTTCTCCCCATGGGGCACAGTGACGCAGTAGCTGGCTGCGTTCTCTTACTTCTGCTGGCTTCGGTTTGATGCATACTGTGGTATACCTTATGGGTTTCTGTAGGATGCTCCAGCTTTCTCCCAAAGCTGCGCTGATCGGTTAATTGGTCACTGTAAAAAATATGTTCTTAGTGTTTGTAAGTGGCAAAAAGAATCAAAGGAGAGTGATGAGGGATAATTTGCAATGGTTCAAGAGAAAATATGGAACGGACGGGACTACTCTGCTCAGAACAGCCATGGACCTGATGGACTTCTTCGGCTTTTGAAAAACAATACTCTCATTATCTTCTCAAGCAACACACACAAAATGCTGGAGGAACCCAGCAGGCCAGGCAGCAGCTATGGAAAAGAGTACAGTCGACTTTTTAGGCCAAGACCCTTCAGCAGGACTTGTTTTTATGCACTGTTTTTTTTTAACCCACATCATTTATCTAGCATCCCCATAAGTACTATAAAAAAACAGAAAAATAAATGTTGGAAACACTAAGCAAGTTAAGCAGCATCTATGGAGAGAGAATCAAACATAATGTTTCAGGCCAACGACTATTCACTAGATCTATTGAAAGGTCTCGTCCTGAAATATTAACTCTATAAATTGCATATTTCCAGTACCTGGAGCATTTTGTTTTAATATATTTTTATTTGAATCCTCTGCCAGGAGATTATCTGAGAAGAACTTTCTCTGCATTCCTTATTGGATTGGTTTATTCTATTAGAAAGACAACATCACTATAATTCTAACTGGATAAATGGGATCAGTAGAGTAATGCGGTCTATGGTACTGGACTGCAAACTAGAACCGGGCGAACAGTTATGCCATGCTACAGCATGGGAGGATGTAGGATTGAGCCTCTGACTTCTCACAAGCTCCCAAGTGGATGGTTTAATGACTTGAAAGAATTCCTGAGGAAAAATCTTCAACAGTAGAACCTCGGAATGCAGCTCCAGAGTAAGACGGGACTGGGATCGTACTGGGAATAAACTAAAACTTAGCAGTGGATGTATTAACTTCAGGATGTATTGGGACAAAGCAGGTATCAATCCAAAGAGACAGTGTGCTGTCTTGTACGTAACTCTTGTTTAAACTCTTGGTGCAAGCTGAATGTCTGTAAAGCTATTGTTTGAGAAACTAGAAAAGGACACACTATCCAGTGTGATTGCAATGCTAACATACCAGTGAATACAGGGAAACAGTATTTTCCATGCCGAAAGAGACATGAGGTGGATAAGCCTAAGAATACTTATAGTTACCGTAAGCACATTTATTTAACAGTTAAGCCTTTCCTTCAACATCAAAAGGTCTATATACGGACACCATTGACAACATAGGCTGCGATAAGGAGGAGGCATTTAAGAATGGCATTAAATGTTGCCCTTGCCAGCTTGCCCACACCTGACAATCAAGTATAAACCAAATAATCTATTCTTGTTAAGCAATTTGAGGAAACTCATTTTGGAAGTAAAGCCAAATAGATGCTACTGTAGATGAGAATTATTTTTCTGCTCATCTCGGAAGTCTTGAGAGGTTCAAACAATTTATGGCACATACAATTTTCTTAGTATAAAGTATATGATAATAACTTAGGTTCTTCTTCAAATGAGTCAGATGTCAAACAGCTGAGTCTACTGAGAATATTCAATCCCTGATAATTAAAGTGAATAATAATAGTTTAAAGTATCATACTTCTACTCCCTTAACTGATAAGCAACCATTCTGTGAGATCTGGAGGAGGGATCTCCTTTTAGAAGTGAGATTCTTTCCGTTACAATCTAGCGGCTGTAATGAATAGCTGTCAGATCAAAGTTAATTAAGCTGTAAGCAACATGGGTTATCCTTTTTATATTTATTCATTTACAGGATGTGGGCATCACCAGCTAAGCCAGCATTTATTGCCCATCTTAATAAGTTGCAACTGGCCTTAACAAGTGGTATAAGTAAAAAAGAAGGTGGGGAAATGGAAGGAAAAAGGTCTGCACTTAAATTCAGATGAAAAACAATTGAATCTTTACACATGGGCTTTCAGGTTTGCCCTATGAAGAAGGGCTGAGAAAGGTCGTCCCACGCTTACTGAAGAATGAACGGTGATGCAAATGGAACTTCTGAAGGTTATTGACAGGATGGATGCAGAGAAACTGCAAACTTAGGCCAGAAAATCTAAAAATAAGAGGCACAATCAGAATCAGAGGTTGGTCATTCAGGACCAAGATGAAAAGAAATTCTTTTATTCAGATGACAGGAATCTTTGGAATTCTTTCTACGGATGTTCACTTATCAAGTAAGTTCAAGATCAATAGACTTTTGGAATTTCAGTCGGGTGAAACAGGATGAGACATTCAGACCAGTCACAAGCATATTACTGAAAACAGGAGCCAGCTTGAAGACCCTTATTCCAAGCTCTGTTTCTTACATGTAGTACATGAGATGCTACAAATCAGCTGTATTCCTTGAAGGAAGGGTGGGCACATGGGAGAGGAGGGAAGCACATTCTGTTGGCTAATAGTTAACTGTAGCATTTTTGCTGATCTCAACTTCAACATTTAAATGGAGTTGGCACAATGAATTTTTAAGCAACCTCTCAGTTGAAAAAAAGCAGATTAAATGAGAAGCCATTTCTAGTTTGTCATCATATGGGTCTTGGATTCCAAGGAGCAGTTAAGGATCCCAACAGCCTCAGGTGTCTGTCCTTCAGGTCTCAAAACAGTTAAATATTACCTGCGTTGCCAATACTGGGCGCTTTGTAATGCAGGGCTAAAAGCAGACACTACACACTAAATTTGCCTTTTGAAACATCTGAACATCCTGAAATATCTTCCAGCTAATGAAATTATTTTTGACATTAGTCCTTGCTGCAACTCACACTTAGAGCAGCCAATGTGCCCATAGCAACAGTAATGAGATAAACTTCATTTACAAAATTAGTAGGATATGGTAACGAGCGCACTTTATTCAGATCATGCTGCTCTGAATAAAGTAATAGGATCATTTCCTTTTACCTTGTTTTAGCATTTCAAAAACTAGATGGTGTCATAGTGTCCAAAGACTGCAGAAAGAATTGACAAGGATATTGCTGGGACATGAGGACCTGAGTTATAGGGAAAGGTTGAATAGGTTAGGAATTTATTCCCTGGGGTGTAGGAGAATGAGGGGAGATCTTATAGAGGTATACAAAATTATGAGGCTTAGAGTGTGAAAGGTGAAATGTTTAAGGGGAATCTGAGGGGGAACTTCTTCACTCAGAGGGCGGTGTGAGTGTGGAATGAGCTGTTAGCAGAAATGGCAGATGTGGGTTCGATTGTAACATAAAAAACAAGTTTGGATAGGTACATAGATGAAAGTAGTATGGAGAACCATATAGTGCAGATAGATGGGACTATGCAGACCTGGCCAGCATAGACCAGATGGTCTGAAGGGCCTGTGTTTTCTAGTGCTTCATGATTCTATTTTTAAATTGTTAAACGTGGTTCAAACACCTGATCTTCTGATTTAGGCATGAGAGCAACTTCTTAATCAAGGCAATTGTCAATTAGAATTAAAGATTTCTCTACTAAAATTATGAATTCCATTCAAATTCAACCTGTTTCCCACACAATAGATATAAGCCTGAAATCAATGTTTGTGTATCAGCTGGAAACTCTTGCCTGCAGTTGCAAGGGTTAAACCATCTTAAACCATCTATCTGGAGGTGGACATACCAATCAATGTTCCACCCATGGGAGTAGAATTCTGGACAATGTCCAACAAACCCTCCCATCAAATCAAGGCGTAGAGTTGGTGTGAGTCATGGAACAATCTCTCCATTTCTGCTGGTGGAGGGCAAATGCTGGGGAGAACGCATTGAAAAAATACAAATGAAAAACAGATCTGCAAAATCCATTCAGCAAAGAATGTTGGAAGCAGGAAGTCTGACAGAGGGAGTGTCCTAGAGGCAAGTCTATTAGAACTGGTATATACTAAGAGACAAAGGCTCAGCTTAATATTGCTCCAATTTACAACAATTAGACTTTGTTTTATTTTTCCACAGCTTTGTCCACACTTAGAACTAAACCATAAAATGGATAGCTTTAGTTCAATGTAGAGAGAGATTAACGTTAACTACTTGCAATGAGCTAATCAGAAGTGGGGGGGGATAAGAAACCAAGTTAGCCACAGAGGGAATGTATATTCCAACATTCACAGCCATTTTAACTGCACACTCTCTAAGATGGATAGCATTTTAGTATGGATAGAATGCCCATGCTAGAGTGAAACTGAAAGTCGATAAATAAAGCAACCCCTTAATTGATCGTAACTAAATTCCATTGCACTGTTGGGTTTGACTCAAACTCATTTCACAATGCAGTCCACTCACATTCTGATCCATGAAGTCAATGGAAAGTAACGTGGCAGAAAATTCCTCACTTAAGAATTCTATGGCACGTTTCAACTCTTATGTGTACTACATTAGAGAATTCTATTGGAAAACCAACTGGAAGACATGATCAGTGATCTATTGAAATTCTGAAACATATTTTGCTCACTAGGGGACACAAGAGACTGCAGATGCCAGAATGTGGAACGAAAAAAATAAACTACATGAAGAATTGAGTGGGTCATGTGGCATCAGTGGAGGTAGAGGGACAGTCAATGCAGCAGATCGAAACCCTGCATCAAGATACATTCTACATTGATGTGTGTGACTGAAATACAAGTTTTGACTGTGCTTTTGTAACTTATCACTACTATTTAAAGATTATTTGAAAGATTGATACTTTTCAAACAGTACTGCATAATCTTTCAAATGATTATATATATGGAACTAATGTCAGTATTTACAATGGAGCCAAATGTGGGACCAAACAAAAACTAATAACTTGGAAAATATGCAGAGCTCCCTCAAAATCTGCTCTGAGGTAGTCAGCTCCAGAGTAGAGAACATTCTCTACAGAAGGGAAAATTACCTTGGAATAGCTTTTAAAAGGTATGCCTTGGGAGACCTGCCTGTCCTGTAGAATTGGGATAAATGCTCATTTAAATGTTCTGCTAAATATTGTGGGCATGCTATGTTTTGTGCCTGAATGTGTGGCGACATTTTATGGGCTGGCCCAGCACACCCTTGAGTGTGTGGTTGTTAGTGCAAACAGCGCATTTCACCATATGTTTTGATGTACAGTACATGGGATAAATAAATCTGATTCTGAAGCATTTAGAAGAAATTTGCAAATTCTGATTCTCTCTCTCTCTCTCTCTCTCTCTCTCTCTCTCTCTCTCTCTCTCTCTCTCTCTCTCTCTCTCTCTCTCTCTCTCTCTCTCTCTCTCTCTCTCTCTCTCTCTCTCTCTCTCTCTCTCTCTCTCACACACACACACACACCACACACACACACAGAGTTTGGAATGTGTCCTGGGAAGGGATTCCAAGCTACAATCCCGACTTTCCCTGGCACAGGGAGATACTGTGACAACTGGTAACATAGCACTGCCATATCGTAAAATTCCCAAAACAGCTCTCTGCTCTGTTTTGTCTCTGCTTTTTTCACTGGAGTTCTGCTGGAAATTTGCCCACATCCCTAATGAGCAGTGTTCCACATTTCACTAACAAGAGGGAATTTCTCTGGGAAGTTTTCAGCAAAACAGATGCTAATAGCGGTAAAATGCAGAAGAATGCTCACTCTGTTCAAACTTTCCAGTCATTTCCACCCTGTTGACATGTTATTTTGGCTGTTGTCTTAGCAACAGTATGCTCATCTCCCCTCCCCCATATGATTTTATCTGTGGATGAGTCATGAGATTAAAATCAAAAGCTTTGGAAACACATTAACAGTCCAGTGTTGAATATCAATGCCATCCCTTAAACTGTGTTGGATGTGTCCTCTTTTAAACTCTATCCACCTCCTACAGTTTAAATCAGGGTGTGCCCTGGTATCTGCTTGTGTTTTACACAGTATCACAAAATAAAATCCTATTTCTGTGCTCAAATCCATCCATGACCTTGATCCTTTTCTCTGTTACATCTCCCATTTTACAATTGTCTGAGACACAAGACACCAGAGGTGCTTGATTATGGAGAAAACAATGAGCTGCTGGAGGTATCAGTGGTAGCATCCATGTTGGGAAATCCTGAGCCCAAGATATTGATGCAATCATGAAAAAGGCATGCCAGCCACTATACTTCATTAGGAGATTTGGTATGTTATCAAAGACTCCAGCAAATCTTTACAGTGGAGAATGTTTTGACTGGTATAGAGGCTCTTATGCATAGGTCAAAAGAGGCTGCAGAGGGTTGTAGATGCAGCAAGCTCCATCACAGGCACAAACCTCCCCACCATTGAGAAGATCTTCAAAAGGTGATGCCTCAAAAAGCTGGCATTCATGATTAAGAACCATCACCACCCAGGATATGTTCAATTCTCATTACTACCACCAGGGAGGAGGTACAGGAGCCTGAAGGTACACACTCAGCATTTTAGGAACAGTTTCTTACACTCCACCATTCAGATTTCAGGATCAGTGCAATAGTGATCCCCAACTCACTTTTTCCTCCCTCGCTCTGATGGCACAGATTCATCCTCATTGAGGTGAGATAAGGGTCAGCGTGAGTCTCAGTACCTGGTTATTGCTCCAGTCGCTATGGCTACAAGCATCCACAAGAAGGAACTGGGACACTTGGCAACATTGTGAAGGGGCTCATGAAAAGTCCCATTGATTGGTCAGAACTTGTAGCACTGGAAGGTGTTATCTGGGGAAAATCCAAACATGTTGAGCTACACTATTACTAAATTATTCATTATACCACAGAATTTCCTTGCTTGAATAAAGAGCTTTTGGGAGCCTAACTGCACTTACTTTCTTTCATCTTTAAAGTCAGTTCTATTCAAAGAATTAGGACACCAAAACAACCCATGCTTTTTTGTGAGATGGTTGTGGTGGGCCATGATTATAAATGTAAGTATTTACAAACGTAAATATCGGTCTTGTCATTAACAACTCTTACCAATTCTTGCAGCCTTCCAAAGGTGCTGTAGTGGTCAGCGGAACACTTTACAGCACCGGCTGTAAGATCGGGGTTCGATTTCTGCCATTGCCTGTAAGGAGTTAGTACGTTCTCCCCATGACTGTGTCGGTTCCCTCAGATGCTTCAGTTTCCTCCCATATTCTAAAGATGTATGAGTTAGTGCTGGTAAGTTGTGGGCACGCTAGTTGGAATCGGAAGCATGGCAACATTTGTGGCTGCCCCCGGCACATACTGTTGCAAACGACACATTTCACTGTATTTTTCAATGTACATGTGACAAATAAAGCTTATTTTTAATCTTTATCTTCAAGTTGGCTGGCTGCCTTTGTGATCCTTATAAACAGGATGAGGAGTAGCTTGATTCCACGTCGGTGATTTTGCAAAGGAGACCACACAGGCTTGCTCTGTACAGCCACACCCATACTGCTGAAGGAATTCTCTGGAGCAAATAGGGGAGCTGAAATTCTCCCCTGGAAATACAACTTTCTGTCTGCAAGGACGCGCCAGATGGAAAACCTCAGCATAAATTCTTTTGCCCCATTGTGACTGACTGCTGGACTGTGTACTTGCTGATAATATGCATAGCAATATATAAACCATTACTGTGTGATTGCCAACTTTCTTCATTTTAATATATTGTTTGCATTAATTTATAGAGCTGACCGTGGAAAAGACAGAAAATGATCTCTCACCACTTTATATTTGGGAATCCCGTATACTTAAGCAATGGCGCAAATTCAGCTAATGACTGTATTTAGGAGGTCGTGAAACATTGGCAGTGTTGCTGTTTAGTTCACAGATTAAAGTTAATGAAATCATCACTTTGCACTTACAAAGTGAACATTCTTTTTTGATTCTTCACCTCCCAGCAGCTTGGGAATGCCCCACCCAAGACAGCTGCAACCTGATCTGACTGATATTCCTGACTGAAGATCACAGGAAAATTCAATGTGCATCTGCCACAAAGCAGATCTTTGTCTACACTTACATCTTTATCTCAAAGGTTCCTGTACAGTGATTTTTTTAACTGATGGTCTTTATTATTATTCCTCCTGCAGGTGGTCTGACAGAGCAGTACTGAGACCCATTAGTCCCTACCAGTACCATTCTGTGATCGGTGCAGATGAGGAAGTCTTGAGGGAAACGACCCAAGGGTCTGTATTCACAGGGCGGGCCTCTGTGGACCTCAAACCCAATCACTGAGATGAATCATGAGAGAAAGATAAGCAGAGCTAGGCCAGGGCGCTGACCCTCAGAAGAGGGAACAAAATAGGGAGGTTAGAAATTTTTCTTTGTTCACTTAGAATAGAGTCAAATCTGATTTTAAAAGGACAATATTTTGGGAGAAGAGTACCACTCACAGCTGCTGTTTTCGTATGAGTGAAATAAAGCAAAAATACTCAGTGGCCACTTTATTAGTACCTCTTATACTGAATACAATGGCCTCTGAGTGTATGCTCATGGTCTTCTGCTGCTGTCTCCCATCCCCTTGAGGTTTGACATGTTGTGCATTCAGAGACGCTCTTCTACACACCACTAATTTAACACGTGGTTATTTGAGTTACTGTCACCTTCCTGTCAGCTTGAACCAGTCTGGCTATTCTCCTCTGACTTCTCTCGTTAATAAAGCTTTTTCACCCACAGAACTGCCACCCACTGGATATTTTATTTTTGTTTTTCACACCATTCTCTAGATGCTCTAGAGAGTCTTTAGGAGATCAGTAATTTCTGAGAGCTCAAACCACCCCATCTGGCACCAACAATCATTCCATGGTCAAAGGCACTTAGATCACATTTCTTCCCCAATCTGACGTTTGGTCTGAACAACATCTGAACCTCTTGCCCATGTCTGCATGCTTTTATGCATTGAGTTGCTGCCACATGATTGGCTGATTAGATATTTGCATTAACGAGCAGATGTACATGTGTACGTAATAAAGTGGCCACTGAGTATTGTACTCATTAAGAATTGGTTGGTCTTCTGAAGCATGAAGAAGGTGCTGGACTGATGATTGAACTTCAAGAACCATGCGATAATAGCCCTGGTTAGACCACACTTGGAATATTGTGTTCGATTCTGGTTACCTCATCATAGGAAGGATACAAAAGCTTTAGAGAGGGCTCAGAGCAGATTTAAAAGTCTTATTAGTGAGCATGTCTTATGAGGATAGATTGAGCAACCTCTGGAGCAAAAGAGGTCACTTGATAGAGGTGAACAAGATGATGAGAGGCATAGATCGAGTGAATAGCCAGAGACGTTTTTTCGCAGGGAGGAAATGGCTAATAAGAGGGGGCATAATTTAAATGTGATTGGTGGAAAGTATAGGGGGGATGTCAGAGGTAAGTTTTTACATAGAGAGTGGTGAGTGTGTGGAACACCCTGCCAGAGATTGTGGCAGAGGCAGATACATTAGGGGCATTTAAAGAACTCTTAGATAGGCATATGGATGGCAGAAAAATGAAGGGCTATGTAGGAGGGAATCTTAGAGTAGGCTAAAAGGTCAGATTAACATTGTGGGCTAAAGGGCCTGCATTGTGCTATAATGCTCTATGTTCTATATACAAAGCATTTGTAGGGTAATAAACACTGAACGTCATTCCAGACCTGCCATCTGCTTTTAACATTCACAGAATTCTATTTTTGTGGAGACAGTTTTCTTTAAATTATCTGAAATGTTTAGAATATCAGAGTTTGACAAGTGACTTGATTAATTCTTTTAAAACTACATTTGTTTGTTTCTTGGCTGTTTGTTTAGTAAATAAACTGATAATTGGACTAAGCAAAAAAATCTATGAAGCTGTACTTGAAATTGAACTCAGCAGGAGTGGGAGTGCACTACCTGGAATGAATGTCCCAAATTGTACTGTCCTTACTGTATATCATGTTGCAGTGGGGTTGGCTTCTCTGGGATGTGACCTGTATCTGTCATTTGGGGGAGATAACTGAAGCAGCTGATAAAGCAAAGCTTCGGTAATTCCATTCATCAGCTGACATTCCCATTTGATTAATGTCAGCTTTGAAATCTCGATCCCACGCAATCTTTCAATCCATGAGACTTAACTCCATCGCTACTGATGCCTAACAATGAGGCGTGGCAATGTCAGCAAACAGCTGCTCACAAGCCTCCCTTGATGATGTGGCCTGGTCCCCTACTAAAGGTAAGTGGTTGCCCACTGGTGAATGTAGGGGAATCCAGGGATTGAAGACAAACCTCCAAAACACTCTTGCAAGCTCTTTAGGAGAAACTCATGACAAAATGTTTCCATCTTCTTTAATTGATTTATTAATTCACAAAAATTATAGATGGTGGAAGGAATAGAAAACGTCGGGGTGGTGAGACTTTGCTGTTATTGGTGGGGTGGCTGACAGAGGTAATCCCCACCATAGGGAAGATCAAAGCTTTATTTGTGAGAAATTGAGAGGCAATCCTGCTTCTCTTGACCCAGGAGAACCTCCCAGATATAGTAAAACAAATCAACTATACTGGGCATTCAATGTCGACAATGCCCAGTGAGTTTGCCCAGGCAATGAAACTACAATTCCTCCCCACTAAGGCCTCAGGTAAAAATAACCTACTGTATAGGTCCCAATGATATTACTGAAGCATGACTGACATTTAAAAATGTCCTTACCAGCCTGGGTGAGGATCCGTTGCATCTGCAATTTAAAATGGTAGTTTGCCAAATGTGGCAAGGAATCAAGTGTTTAAATCTATCATCTATTGAAACAGCTAAGAGGTCACTGGGTTAAAGGTTGTTCACGTTTGCGCAAAGATTTATCAATCAAATCAAAAAATATCAGTTGCAATGAACCAGTCAAAAGGATTTTTAAGAAGTCTTTTAGCATACAACTCTGGTTGCTACTAAAGCTGATCTCCCCTTCCCCAGACTGGACCCAGGGTTGCCGAAATTCAGGGATTCTCCAGGGGAATCTAAAGATTGAATTCCAGAATATTCCTGCAAACAACTTAGGAGAAAATCATAACAAAGTGCATTCATCTCCTTTGATCACACCGAGCCGTTATAGAGGTGCACGCTGCTTCTATCACAGCTCGCTGCAAAACAAACGCTGAACACTATTTTTGCTTTTTGTAATACCCTTACGAGCTCTCTTAGGCTTTTATATAAGGGACTTTAGCATCCACAATTTCTGGTATCCGCGGGGGGTCCCGTTACCAATCCCCCGCGGATACGGAGGGCCGACTGTACTTTAAAAATAGAGATGATGGAGAAAACTCCCACTCAGAAATAACCCAATTACTAAACAGATTCAGTTCCCCTTCTAATTTAAAAATTTGCCCTTGACAGCAACAGTGAGGTCCAAGCTCCATTTCCAAAATTCGGTTCAGTTGAAGTCAATGGTTTGAATGTATCTTTCCAAGACTTAAACACGAGGAAATCTGCAGATGCTGGAAATTCAAGCAACACACACAAAATGCTGGTGGAACGCAGCAGGCCAGGCAGCATCTATAGGGAGAAGCATCTGTAGGAAGACTGCGCTTCTCCCTATAGATGCTGCCTGGCCTGCTGTGTTCCACCAGCATTTTGTGTGTGTTGCCTTCCAAGACTTAACTCGTCTTTTGATATCCCTGCGGCTAAATGGAAATCACACAAAAGCCAGATCAAGTAAGGATTGCAGTGACCTTCCCGAAAGGATGTTAAGTGAAGCAGATTGATTTTTATTAGAACAAGCATGTTCACCACTACCAATATTGCTGTTTCAAATTGAGACTACTTAATTAACTGATTTCACCTTCTTCGGCTGCCATGATAGCAATTTGAACACATCTCCAGATCATCAGTCCAGAACCCCAGACTATTCGACCAATAACTTGAAGTAATAAATTTAAAAATTGCAAGAAAGACTGCGGGCTAAAAGTAGCTTGCAGATTGGAGGTTTTTTTTGGGGGGAAGGTGATAAACTCTGCACAGAACTTTGAAACTTTGAAAGGCTTAAGGTTTCAATTTGGAAGTGAAGCATTTGGTACTTGGAGAACAAGAAAGGAAAATTTGGAGGGACAGTTACTTTGGTGGAGCATAAGATATATTGTGACTGAGAAAGGGAGGCTACAGATAAGGGAAGGTTCACTAATTGTTTGACAAGCTGCCTGAACTTTCTATTTTGTACAAAGGAGAGCACTAGGTATGTCGCAAAAGAGCGGAATAACATCTGATGGGAAATTCTAAAAACAGATGTGTGATCCCAAAGTGGGTGGAAGAGACACTGTTTTTCATTAATCCCTATCTGAAAATAGTATTCAGTTACTGCTTGTAGCACATCTCGTTTCAGATAAATTGAGCAGTAGTAACACAATAACATGAGACTGCATGATCACACCAAAATTCCAGCTGGAGCAAGTATAGACCAACCTCCATCCTGAAGCACATTCAAAGTAAAGCCTGCACTGCACTGGATACATATTCAATGGTTTAGAACTACAATTGCAGTTAAGCTCCCCAGATGTGAAATTTGTTGATCAAATGCAATGAAGTTAACTTCAACATTACAGTTTGACGTCTGGTTTTGGTTTTAATATTCTTTCAAACATATCCTAAGCAAATCCCTGAAAAATGTCCCTTTAAGGGAGAATCTTTGCTGGGAGTTTTTTTGGCAATGCCTTAAACTAAACAGTCTCACTCACAGCATGGAAAAAATTACTGCTCTTGCATCCCCTGGGCCCCTTTGATAGTCTGATGGAAATAGAACTTGCAGCCGGCATACAAAGGACGTGTAGTTTTTTAAGCTGAGGTTTAGTACTGGAAACAGTGAAGAGACTTGGCATTAAACAGCAGTGCTTGATGTGTTTGTATTTGAGGTGGCTGCTGGGCAGATGAAATCACAAGGAAAAAATTATACACCTATTTCATCAAAATGTTCAATTTTTGACATGCACTGTTTAATACAATTTCTCACTCTTACTTCTCCACTGAATGCAAAGCGCCATTATCTGGCTGACAAACCATTTTCTGCTTATTACTGCTTCTCTTCTCATGAAGCCACAGACTTCTGCTTGGTTATAGTATCATGGCCTAACCATTAGCTGCTATGTTGGGTGTGAAACTGGAGAATGGGTGTTGATAGCTGTGAGTGTGAGAGAAAAAGATTTGATTTTCTGAAGCGACTGAAGCTAACTAACACCGAAGTGTGGTTGTATTGTGGGAAACATCACAGCTGCTTAGTGCACAGCAAGCTCCCACAAAGAGCACAAAGAGATAATGATCAGATAAACTGCTTTAGTAATTGTGGGAAGCAAGGAGAGAAATTGTAGGAGCCCCAGCTGTGATATAGTCTTGTGCTTTTATTTAAGAAGGGCTAAAAAGAAAAACCTGGGAACTACAGACCAGTAGGCCTGACATCTGTGGTAAGTAATTTACCAGTGGTGGTTCTGAATGATAAGATATAGAAGCATTTGGAAAGACAGGGGATGATTAGAGACTGTCATCATGGCTTTATGTGTGGGAGATCATGTCTCAGAAATTTGATTGAAGTCTTTGAAAAGGTATCCAGGAAGATCAATGATGGCAGGGTGGTAGACGTGTTCCAAATAGACTTCAGAAATGTCTTGGATAAGGCTCGGTTTGGTAGGCTATAATGGAAAGTTAGATCACATGGGATCTAGGGAGAAGTAGCTAATTGGATACAGAATTAGTTTGCTGGTTGGAAGCAGAAGCTAACAGTGGAAGGTTACTTTTTCAGACTAGTGGCGCATGACTATTGGTGTTCCTCAGTGCTAGGTCCAATGTTTTTTGTCATCTCTGTCAATGATTTGGATACAAATGTACAAGGCATGGTTAGAAAGTTTGCAAATAACATTAAATAGGTGGTGCCATTGACTATGACTATTTACAGAGGCTTATTTGATCAGATTGGACAAGCAGGCTGAGGAATGGCAAATGGAATTTGATTTGGACAAGTGCAGTGTTGCATTTTCAGAAGACAAATAAGGGTAGGACTTTCTTAGTGAATGATGGGGTCCTGGGGACTGTTGTAGAACAGAAGGACCTGGGAGTACAAGTATATTATTTCCTGAAAGTGACATTGCAGGTAGACAGGGTGCTGAAGAATGTTTCATAGGTCAGGGTATTGAATATAGAAGTTAGGATGATATGTTGCAGTTGCACAAGATGTTCTTGTGGCTATATTGTAAATATTGTGTTTAGTTGTGGTCACCCTAGTGGAGGAAAGATGCCATTAAGTTTCAATGAGAACAGAGGAGATTTATGAGGATGTTGTTTGGACTTGATGGACTGAGTTATCCTTGAGCAGGTTGGGACATTTTCATTAGAGTATAGGAGAATGAAGAGTGATCTTATAGAGATTATAAAGGGGATAGATAGAGAGAAGGTGCACAGTCTTGGGGAAATCAAGAACCAGAGGACATAGGTTTAAGGTGAGTGGGGTGAGATTTAATAGGAAACTGAGGGTCAACTTTTTCATCCATAGAGTCATCAGTCTATAGTCAGAGGAAATGGTTGAGGCCGGCACATGAACAACATTCCAAAGCTACTTAGACAGGTAATGGATAGGAAAAGTTTAGAGGGAAATGGCCCAAATACAAGCAAATGGGACTTGCTGAGATGAGAATCTTAGTCAGCATGGACCAACTGGGCCAAAGGTCCTGTTTCCGTGCTGTATAACTTAATGATTGAAGGGTAAAATTCAGCAACTATTTTGAAAGTAACTCCCTGGTCTTCTATAAAATGCAGGGTGATGTAGCTGTGCTTTCTATTTCTTCGTTGTATTTTTGAGTACATTGCCTTTGTCTTCTCTGCAACGGGTTATTTGCTTTGAGCTTATTTGCAACATGTTAACTAAATAATTGTTGTCAATAAGTTCTTTGTTTTCTTTCAGTGTCTGATGAGATTATATATTTTAATGATTTCTTTTAATGAGTTCTAAGCCTATACTGTAATGGCCCTTAGGAAGGTAAGTGTGATAATCCCCAAGACCAGAGGGAGGGATATTGATAGGCATTGATTGTAATGTAGGAAAACTTGTGCTGCCTGATCATTATAATATTGTCAGCATTCAGCTGAAGTTCAAACAAGGTACTGATTGACAGATCAGGTAGAGGTCAATGTTACATGTTACAATTCAGTTAAAGCTACCTAGCAGCTCTTAAAGGGATGGCTGAGTCTGCAGCAGGTACCATAAATGAATTCAACCTGGAAAATGATGAAGTATGTAACAATAAGGGGAAGAGGAAGCTCTATAGTTTACAGATGCTGCTTTGAAGTCTTGGAGAAGGTGTAAAGCAAATTAGATGTTCTGATCAGAAGGCTATGGGAGGAGGTAACCTTGGAGATCAATAAAAGGGGTGAAACCCTTATCAGAATTTACACATGGACTTGAGAAACCATTATCAGCAGGGCAATGGACACGACTTATGGAAACTGGGCCAGCAGAGAGCCAACACAGATGTGATGGACTGAATAGACTCCTCCTGCATTGTAAACTTCCAATGAATGTTGTTTTACTAGGTGCCGAGAGTTGTCATCATTCTTTTGACAGTTCTGGTAATCCTCAACATCTGTTGGCTACTCTAGTTTTCAGAGCTTGGAGATTCACTGGAATCGGGGCATTGGCACACTTTTAGACTGAACCCTGATGCAATAACTGATGGCTGACATCAGAACTCCCCCTGCAGCACGAGCAAAGGCTGCTTACCCTCAGATCACTGCAGCAGAAACTCTGACTGTTCCATCGTGGGGCAAAGAGGCTTTGAAGGGGGTCACAGTAGTTCAGCAGACAGCTCACAATGTTGAGCTCCTGACTCAGGGGACCTTAAGAGTCTGTTCAGGACTGCAGGGTAGAGGCTATCCATGAGCCTGGTAGTGTGTACTGGACGGTACGATGGTTGTGTTATAGCTGCAGCAAGGGCTGTCCTCTCCTATGCAGCAAACAGACTCCAATCTCGCCTTCTGATGACTACTGAAGGCTTCTCCAGTTGTATGTCTGTTTCATCAGACTACGTGTAGCAGCATGAATTCGTCTGTACGCACTCAACACATTCACACATTTGGGGGCTTCATTGGAAATCCCTTGTCATTGAAAATCTGCCATTTGGCTTTCTGTAGCTCGCACGGCAGCTGTTGCAGAATGGAGGCATTGAGTCCGTGGCCAAAGTACCAGATGGCGATCAGAATGATTCACTACCTGTGGCCAGAGAGCAGCTGCCCTTGGTGTTCTTGGTGCCAACACACATGGCAGAGTTGGCATGTGTTACCCGCAAAAACAAAATGACAAGATTAATGACACCCTCAACCTGGAATCTCAGTAAGGCTGTGTACCTTATTCATCTGTTGGTCTCTACAGGTCTTCCCCAGCTTATGACTCCTAACTTATGTACAGCCTGCGGAGACAAAGGAATCTCGTGGGATGGATTTGCCAGCTGCTGCAAGGCTGAGGTCGTCTTTGGTTGCGTGGGAGCTTGGTTCGTGGCCACACTTCCGATTTGTACCCTGTCTGGATTATGAATAATTCGCAGGAATCAAATACTACCCGTAATTTGGGAATGACCTGTCTAACTAACTCTCTTTGAATGGAGAGGCTTAGTGATCTGGCTTGTGAAACTTTGGTCACAAAATGGCAGGTACTGAAAATATCTCCCAAGGAAGGATCCAGACTCAAACGCTTGCACTGCTAAAATCAGCTTGGTGAGCACTGATAATGCTGTCCTTTTTCTGCTCTAAAGCTTTATTCGCAGCTGCAGCATCTGGAACATCTCAATGGGGATGCCCTTTGTCAACTGCCTCACATGTTGTTCATTACTATAAGTTCAGAGAGGAGAATGAGACACTAAATGCTTTGGGTCAAAATGGTGTCTTATCTTCTTCCCTCCCTTCCCCTTCTCTCTCTTCTATGGTGGTCCTGCTCATTTTCCCAGCCATGCTATATTCTAAAGGCAATGCCAACTAATGCACTCAGATATGGGTGAGGATAATTTGTATAGAAGCTTTGGAGCCACCAAAAAGTCCTTCAGCCCCTGCCACAAAATAACCACGCATTACAACAGTGGTGTGCAGAAGAGCATCTCTGAATGCACAACACGTTGCACCTTGAAGAGGGTGGGCTATGGGCTACAGCAGCAGAAGTCCATGAGCATACACTCAGTGGCCACTTTATTAGGTACGGAGCACATATCTCTATCACAATTCCCCACCTGCGCTTAACCTTCTCCACTCCAGGGTCAAAAGACCTAAGCTTCTCCAGTGTCTTCTTATCACTGAACTGCTCCAACCCAAGCAACATCCAAGTGAATCTTCTCTGAATCTCCAGTGCTATCACATCCCTCCTATACATTGTTGACCTGAAATGTACACAGAACTCCAGTTGAGATCTTATACAGTTGGAGCATAATCTGTCAATTTCTATATTCAATGCCCCGACTAATGAGGACAAGTATCTCGTATGGCTTCCTAACCATGTTGTCTACCTGCATTGCTACCTTCAAGAAATTCTACATTCATGATGAATATCCTAGCCTTGTTAGTACTCCCAATATGCATCATCTTATGTTTGTCATTCTCTTGCAAAACAAAATGCAGCTTCTGCTTCTGTAAGCTGTTTCTAGGAAATGTGTGATGTCACTGCATTGCTGCTAGTCTTTCCATCTGCAGACAGGACTGACTAATATGGTCCCAGCTTACAATCTAACACTGCATCCCTCACTTTGCCCACAACCAGACAGCAACAATCTCAGGAGCAAAGGAGTCATCTTAGATCTTTAGGTTCATTAGGTTACTAAACTATACATTTGAAGGTAGCAATAAAAGCAGTTTTATTAAACCCATTTCTCAGGATAACTTGAAGAGCTCTCAAAGCATTTTCAGTCCCTGTCAAGCACAAATCTTCAGTTGTCCTTATAAACCTGTAGTTTGATAAAATATTACACTGTTTGAAAATTAGAATGGACAAACTTATTCATATTCTGTACTACTATTCATGAAAATGGTGGTAGCTTTGACTTTGGCTGATTTTCATTGAAGTCAATCAATATTTAAAATCAGGAGAGGAGTGAGGATATTATCAGGACAACAAAATCAATGCCAGACACATTACAAAGGTTAAAGTTTTCCTTAGTATCATTTCAAAGTCAAAGTAATCAAGATAATGCAAGACTGGGCAAAATCCAGGAAATTATTTTGTAAAATGCAATGTTCCCCGGTCTCTTGACTTTGGTGGAAACACATTGAAATCAATTGTATTTGTTAGTCGTTATACATCAACGTAAGTTTCCAAAAGTAAAGCCAATAAGTTGGATTGTTTGCCAGATTGTGCACTTATGTCTGGGTCTTGCCAAACCTAGAAGCAAACTTTCCCTGCTTGCATTTGTGTTAATTATCTGGACTGTGAAGGTGGAAATCAGCTATTATCTTTCCATGCCTGGTGCCTCAGACACAATAAGTTGCAGCATGGGATTGGGTATGTAGCACAGAGAAAGGCCATTTCACCCAGCCAGCCATTAACTGGCTTTACATTTCACTCGAACCTTCTTCTGTTCAGTAGTGTAATCTTCCAACTATTTCTCCCTCATGAGCTTATCTCCTTAAATGTTCAAGTTCAAGTTTATTATCATCAGCATACACACCCAGGGTATAAATGCCATGAACATTAGTGTTCTGCAGCAGCAGCAGCAGCACAGTACATTACAAACAGGGCAACACACGTCAACATAAATTTAAATCGACATAAGTTATGCAAAGTTTATTTCTTTATTTATTGGGATACAGCATGGAATAGGCCCTTCTGTGAGGCAAGCCACCCAGCAATCCCCTGATTTAATCTGAGCCTTATCATGGGACAATTTACAATGACCAAATAACCTCCCAATCTGGAATGCCTTTCGACTGTGGGAGGAAACCAGAGCACCCGGCTTCATATCTTTATTGTTTCATGTTTAATAGGCTGATTCACTCTTGAGACCAGAGTCTCTGGATTTCATCTCTGCCCACCCAATGCCATTCTTCAGACTCACCTATTTCAGCAGCAGAATCCACGAAGCAAAAGCAATCAGATCCCCGAAATGGGGTCATGAGCTACTTTGTGTCAACGGTTAGATGTTTTTAAAAAAATGGCTACTGAATTAAAACTCTCCACAATCAGGATGTACAATTAATAAAGTAATTTAAGCTGCTCCCTTCCCAGAGTCACCACAGTTGCTGAATTTTTGAATTGATCATGGATGGTAAGAGAAAATATTCCTTTTCTGCAACTCTGTTCTGTTTGCAAATCAGCTGTTGTTTTTTTTTAAAGTTATCCTCAAATTGAGGCGGGCCATATCTGGAATGCATTTGCATCAAACATCACAGAGCCACTTGATTCTGTGATGATCTTGTGCACACATCAGTAGCAGTAATCTGTGTGCAATGCACTCCTGACATTATGCCTGCAACATTCGAGTTGGAATCAAGACACGGTGGAAGGGAGCAGCTCTGCTTAAGCACCCTTAAAGGGACAGGCCTGTACAGAAAGCACCAATGGATCAAATTTCCTGAAACTTAAAAGGCACCACTGTGTGTGTGTGTGTGTGTGTGTGTGTGTGTGTGTGTGTGTGTGTGTGTGTGTGTGTGTGTGTGTGTGTGTGTGTGTGTGTGTGTGTGTGTGTGTGTGTGTGTGTGTGTAGGGCTGGTAGAGCCAGGGGATGAAGTAGGTTGGGGGATAAGTTCTGTTCTTTTTCCCGGTGACCACTTCTGCTATCACTATATATGGACGAGTGTCAGGGAAGTGGGATGCCTGATCCTGCTTAATTCTTCTGCGCTTCATTTACTCCCACACGAAGTTGCCGACTACCGTAGATTCCGGACTACAGAGCGCACCTGATTAAAAGCCGCTGGCTCTAATTTTAGAAAGAAAATCAATTTTTTACTTGTACAGGCCGCACCAGATTTTAGGCCGCACCGGATTTTCGGCCGCAGGTGTCCCACGTTGTAATATGAGATATTTACACAGAAAGATATTACACGTGAGGATTTTTTAACTTTTAATTAAATCCATATGGTAACATAAACAAATACATATTGCAAATGCTTTTTTTCGAACCGTGCCTGTAACGCGGCTACTTTTAAATATACGTTGCGTATACTTTTTTACTGAACAACATTCCAATATCTCCTAACGACTGGTAAAAAATATATATACTGCAGCCTACCAGGAAAAGTTATTGATCGCCTTTAACTTAAAAGCAGCGTTTTCGCTCGGGTCTGATGCCGCTCCGCCGCTCCCCCCCGCCTTCCCGTTTATCGCAAACTGGCATTTTTCCCACAAGACACGGCGAAACCGGGTGTGACATCATAGCATCCCGCGATGTAGTACAGAAAACAAATATAGTTAAAACACTTCTAACTTTAACTAGAAAATGAATTACTAAGCGAAAATATTATAAACTAAATAACTGCCATAAAGGCAGCACAATGCTTTTCTTCGAGTGTTTTCCATGTTGATGAGGGTGAGTACAAATGACTGATTTACAATAATTTAATTGTGAAAGTGCGCTTGATTTATCGTACAATTTCATTGGACCTCTGTGAACTACTCATCAATTTTATTGGTCTACTGTTACGAGGCAAAATGTTTTTGGCGGCATGAAAAAAAACCATGCATTAGCCGCACCGTAGTAAAGGCCGCAGAGTTCAAAGCTGTTCAAAATATGGGAAAAAAGTAGCGGCTTATAATCCGACATCTACGGTACTTTCACGTTAAAAGCTCTAGGCATGACAGGATGCATTTTGGGCCTCATTGCAACAGTGCAGGGGGCTACTCGTATCGCATTGCATGATTTTAGTACCAAAAAATTTCTTCAGTACTTTATTGATGACTATATTGTTGCATGTGGCACTGAACCACGCCAACTCAGGGGGCGGAGGGAGGGGTGAAGCAAAGAGCGCCTGTAATGGCCCCCTTCACCATTCCCCATTCCCATTTCCCTCTCTCACCTTATCTCCTTGCCAGCCCATCGCCTCCCCCTGGTTCCCCTTTCCCTTTTCTTTCTTCCATGGCCTTCTGTCCTCTCCTATCAGATTCCCCCTTCACCAGCCCTGTATCTCTTTCACCAATCGCCTTCCCAGCTCTTTACTTCACCCCTCCCCTCTCCCGGTTTCACCTATCAATTGGCATTTCTTCCCCCCCTCCACCACCCACCTTCTTACTCTGACTCCTCATCTTTTTTTCCAGTCCTGATGAAGGGTCTTAGCCCGAAACATCGACTGTACTCTTTTTCATGGATGCTGTCTGGCCTGCTGAGTTCCTCCAGCATTTTGTGTGTGTGTTGCTTGGATTTCCTGCATCTGCAGATTTTCTCTTGTTTGTAATGGGACAAAAATTAAATAAACAACAGGACAAGGAAACAGAATAGAGCCTCATGGCAACCTCAGGCCCTCTGGAATCAAATAAAAGCAATGTTGGTCTAAGCATATTAAAATCCCTGGCAAAAACCAACCAGCTTTACCCAACCTCTTGAAATGGAGCTTCCTTTGATTTTTGCACAGAGAAATTGTGCTATACAATTGCATATTTTATGGCAATTTTTTTGCAGATGTGCATCTGTTTTTAAGTTTAAAGGATTTCATGGGGAACTTTTCAAAGAACTTCAAAGGACCTACCTCTTTAACCTGCTCCATAGTATAACCTGCAGAACGAGAGGGCTCTCTTGCTATGGATAATTTCTTCCATCTTATTCACTGGTAATTTAAAGATGAATTTTACATCTGCTCAGTGGCCACTTTATTAGGTACCTCCTGCACCTAATAATGTGGTCACTGAGTGTACGTTCATGGTCTTCTGCTGCTGTAGATCAACTTCCTCACTGTTTAACGTGTTGTGCATTCAGAGATGCCCTTCTGCACACAACTGTTGCAACCTGTGGGTATTTGAGCTACTGTCACCTTCCTGTTAGCTTGAACCATTCTAGCCATTCTCCTCTGACCTCTCTCATTAACAAGATGTCTGGCGCCAACAATCATTCCACGGTCAAAGTCACTTAGATCACATTTCTTCCCCATTCTAATGTTTAGTCTGAATAACAACTGAACCTCTTGAGCATGTCTACATGGTTTTATGCATTGAGCTGCTGCCGCGTTATTGGCTGATTAGGTATTTGCCTTAACATGCAGGTGTACAAGTGCACCTAACAAAGTGGCCTGTGGGTGTTCACGAATTCTTTGTGTGCTCACAACTTGCATTCTGATCCATTTTTGCATTGTCAGAGACTCTGACTATCGTACACTCAACACTTGATTGTAAATCAGCAATAGAATGTAAATAGCTGAAGGCAAAGCAATGATCCCGATAAATTACAGCTTGGCAACCTGAAAGTGATCTGTTTATTCTGACTCTCTGTTTTCTGTTCTTTGGCTAATCC
Source organism: Hemitrygon akajei (assembly GCF_048418815.1). Classification (NCBI taxonomy): domain Eukaryota; kingdom Metazoa; phylum Chordata; class Chondrichthyes; order Myliobatiformes; family Dasyatidae; genus Hemitrygon; species Hemitrygon akajei. The sequence continues at coordinate 42,641,815 of NC_133141.1, forward strand.
TCTAATCATGCGCTATCCTAGCAACAGTGCCATGAGCTCTTGTATGGTCAAACACTATAATCAAACAACAGTTAATATATACAAGAACCGTCAAGTATTCCCAAGTTCAATGTCAAGCAAATGCACTTATTATCAGAAAGGGTTGGACAATAATTATTTGTCCATTTCTTAGTTATCAATCCATCTTATAATATTTTGGCCAATTCAAAGGATGAACAATGTAGGAGCAGTTCCTGAATTTTATCTTTGCTCTACAGAGGAAATGCAAGGAGGATGTAGATACGAGGAAATTCTGCAGAGGCTGGAAATTCAAACAACGCACACAAAATGCTGGTGGAACACAGCAGGCCAGGCAGCATCTATAGGGAGAAGCGCTGTCGACGTTTCGGTCCGAGACCCTTCGTCAGGACTAACCGAAAGGAAAGATAGTAAGAGATTTGAAAGTAGTGGGGGGAGGGGGAAATGCAAAATGATAGGAGAAGACCGGAGGGGGTGGGATGAAGCTAAGAGCTGGAAAGGTGATTGGATGTAGATAGCTTCTCTAATGCCTCTTCTCTCTGTGCAACCTGGGAACAGTTGAGTGGAGAAAACTGGACATGGTCCACAAAAAGCACAACTCAGAAGTCTTTTAAAAAAGAATTTAAAAAAAAAACAACTGAAAGCCACAGAAATACTGTAGTATAAACTGAAGAACCTACAGATAATATGTGTCACAACCACAGATTTGGCAATTGTGCTTGTGAATATGCCCGCGTCAGCTAATTATTATTTCAGTGTGATAGTATTTAACACCTTTATTTTCATCGTAGTGTTTGTTGAGACTTGAGCAAAGCACAGCAATGTTTCGCTGTCTGCTTGCATTCGGCCTTGCCTGAGAAATTGGTCTGTCAAGTCAACTGACTCTGAAGACTAGCGGGATTCATTTTATATTTAGTTATTCCTTTCAGCCACAGTGTAGGCTTCATTTTTCATCTCAGAGTTTTAGATAACAGCCCTGTTTGGCCTAGCATTTATTTACTTCTTTTCCCTCTAACTCTGTTCGCATTAAAGTCTGTGAGCTATCGACCCACTTCAGTGTCTCTCGCTCCTCACTTGGGCCATATCTGAACGTAGTGACAGCATGACATGAGCTGTTGCGTGAAACCATTGAGGATATAATATATAATGCTTCAAGCTGTTGTACTCTAATTGGATCTATGTATTTTGTGCCTTACGCATCTTTAAACCTTAACTGTAAACCTCATTCTTTGCAATCCATTCTTTAACTTTAATTATTACTTGCTCTTTAATTTTCAACATTTTTAGACACAACTCATCCTGACAACCATTCTGAATATGCAATACTGTGTATAAGTTGCTTTCTTTCTCTGAGTTTCTATCACCCATGATAACTTCACTGATTCAGCCTTCCCTTTAGATTGTACCAACTCCACCCTATTTGTTGACTACAAGACCAAGAATTTGTCGATGTCTAATACAACAAAGATGCTTTAATAGAGGTAAAGTTTTAATTTTATCAGCATCCTACTCATTATGAACAATTGTCTCCCCTGCTGCACCAAAGCCAATTTATATTGTTTGCAATGAGTTTTCACTTCAGTCAACTTATCATATAGCGAAGGTCCAGAAGTAAAGCGTATGACTATAAAATCAAATATTTCAAGCTTTCCTTTCTAGCTTATAGCATATTCGTAAAGTTCAGGACTGACACCACCGGATAGTTCATATGGGAATGGTGGTGGTGGTGGCCTTCTTTTGGTCGAGGTCGACCATGAATGCTGCATAATAGCTGTCAAAGACAATACGCAAGCCAGGGCAGTACGATATGGAGAGCAAACTGTTGCCCATGTAGCAGGCTCCCCCTCTCCACAGCTGATGAATCCAAAGGAACGACAGAGACTGGTGAGGTTCGGCACCAGTGGTGTCATAGGAGATGCCAGCCAGCAATTAACTCAACATAGGACTGCCTTAAGAAGCCCAGCTCTGGCTTCGGGTGTAAAGCCTTCCCCATGAGTGGGTATGGTTGCAAGGCAGCAGAGATTTGAGATCAGCTTTCCTTCTCCTCGGTGAGCTGCCAACCACGGCCGATGAGATCCATCTGCCCAAAATCCGGGGGGGGGGGTTGCTAGGCTGGGAAAACTTCTGTATGCACTTCACACTTCAGATTTTAGGTATTTTATGCTGGATCACTCAAGGGCATCCTTGGAATCTGCAATAACTAGTTTCAAAGAAATACAGGATCACAAACAGTTTCGTTAGGAGAGATGGACTCAGCAAAACCACTTGTTCATCAGAAGGCAATGAATCATCAAGATCAATCACAGACCAAATAAAATCTGCTTCATAATAATAAAGCAGATTAACACATCTTTGATAAGCCATCTGCTCTAATTGCATGGAAACTACAATTTTCCTATTATTGGCCTAAAATGAACATCATTTTATCTGACACAATATATTGCTTTCATTTGCATTGTGGAAAAACATCTCATGATGGGAAGAAATAATTTAGTCAATTTGGCCTGCTTCTTTAAAAGCAATCACATGCAAGGGCACTAGATTTATGGTAAATATACTTAAAATTGTTCGTTGTTGAAGATGAGTCATCCTGTACAATAACCATCAATTTTCCTAAACAGGTTAATGTATGCCTACTAGATCCTGGTGAGATGCCAGCACGTTTTTGCTTAACTGACTGCTCCTGCTTGTGGAAGTGGTTAATGCAGTGACAGAGAATAGTATAATTTGCCTGATAGCTTACTGGAATGCCTGAAGTCTATTTTTGTGTAGTCATGTAATGAGTGCAGTCGTGAAGGATACCTACGGTAAGTGGCAGAGTGTGGAAGGAACAGCTAGAGTTTACTGTCATGCATATGGTATTTTGTTCTGAGAGCAGACAACTCCAGGAAAGATTGCAAATGATTTGTTCTGGGAAGAAGCACATTGTGTGTTCCTGTTAACACTTTAATTACCTTTAAAATAAATTAAATGATTTTTCCGGTATGCCGTAATTATTTGCTATCTTGATAGGAGTATGATATTCACAGAAAATATAAGGTAAGGGAGTTTAAAAGTAGTACAGAACATGCACAGTAGGATTTTAGGGAATCAAAGTTAGGAAGCAGAGGGGAAAGGGTGAGAGAGAGATTACGAGCCTCAGTCTGACCTAAGATGCTATGTGTATTGCTAGGTTGGACCTAGGCTGTTTAGACCAGTATTGTCAAAGATTTCACCCTGCGGCCAAGAAATTAAGCCCGAACTACATTCATTTTTCGATGCGAAATATCCAATAACCCCTCCCCCATTATGGCCAGTACATTGTTATACTGGTAAAATCAAAATATACTGTACCACTAATAGTGCCCACATCTTAAATTGGCCTCACATTTTTTGCACATGCTATATCTGTGATGTCTTCCACTTTTAAATAGCTCACTGACACTCAGCAGGTAGGTTCAATAAGTGGGCAAAACTTTGGCAGATGAAGAATATATAAGGAGTAGTTTACTTTGGTAGAACACACACACAGAACAGTAGGAAGAATAGAAAAGTAAATACTGCTTAAATAGAAAAGGATGTACAGAATGCTGCCACAGAGATGGTCCTCATGCATGGAACACTGAGAGTCAGCATGCAGGTACAACAGAAATGCAAACCCTTTACAACTGTGGAGGGCATCGGGTGATACAACATCTGCTTAAAAATTTGGTCACTTTATTTCATGGGGAATATAGGTGCATTAGAGGATATTTATTAAAAGTCCATGAGTTGGTTTCTAGGATGCAAGGCTTGCCCAGTGAAGAATGCTTTAGTAGATTTAGCCTATACGCATTGGCATTTAAAAGAGTGTGAAGTGATCTCATTAAGCATGCAAGATTTTGATGGGTCTTGACAGGGTAGATGATGAAGAATATTTCTCCTCATAGGGGAATCTGGATCTTTGGAGTACCTCAGAGTATTTAAGATAGAACTGAGGAGGAGCTTCTTCTTTTGAATTTTGGGTTGTGAATATTCAGAACTCTCTACCGAAGAAAGCTGTGGAGGCTGAATCATTGAATATATTCAAGGCTGAGATTGCCAGATTCTTAGTTCATAGGGTAGTCAAGGGGTATGAAGAACAAGCAGGGAAGTGGATCTGAGACCAAGGTCTTATTGAATGTGAAATTAGGCTCAGGGTCCAGAGGGACTGACCCCATTGCTTGCATGCTTAGGCTCTTGCCCAAAGCTTGTATGACTATCATTTCCTTATTTGAACATCTTCTTAATTCCAAGAATGTTCCATATAAAACCAATTCTAATAAGATTTTACAATTTCTGATTTGCATATCATAAACTCTCTCATCTTATCCTGCTGCTGGGTTCATCAGGGCAGGGCAAAACTACCGTACAAACTAGACTTGAGCATGTGGACCCCACAGAGGAACGAAGGGGTTCCAAGGTTCGTAACAAGAGTCAGGTCCTGTTCTGCAACCCACTGAAACACAAGGTAAAATGGTTTACTTCCCCAGAGAAGCCTGCATTTATTTTTTTTGGGGGGGGGGGGAATTGATTCTTTTTTTGAACGTTCACTTGCAATGATCAAAATTTGAAAGTCCCTTTAAATTCCCCTTGTCTCTCGTTTGTTGTCTCTCTTACAGGGGCCATGCTGATAGGCTAGTGCAAATGCTTTTCAGACAACTGAAATTTTATTTTAGGTTGGCTGAACTAAAGCTCTATTTTACATCTGGGGTGAACCACATATTCTGTGCAGTGCAGAGGATCCCAAGGCCAGCCGCGAAAGGAGGGTTGAGCATGGGGCTAGCAACCCCACCCCGTAAAAACCCAGAGCTACAGAAATTCCGAAAGAAGCACCAAAGGCCTCATCCATGGGAGAAGAAAATTTATAAGATGGGTTACACCTGGGGACAACTTGAAGGACTGGCCCAGGACAGCTCTGGCAAGCTGCTGTCAGTGGTCTATGCCACAGTAGGGCTGAGGGCTTAAACTAAAAGCTCCGAACAAAAGGTTCTAGGTATTCTATCTGGATACACAGCCTGTTTATAAGGATAAAAAGTCTTGCATTTCTACTGCACTCTCCATTTCAGCTTCAGTACATCCAAAATCACTGTCATTGAAGGATATTGAAGTGTAATCACTGTTGGGATATATGAAATATTGTAATTAACTACCATGACTACCAGATAACCTGATTCAGTGGTGTTAATTGTGAGATAAATATTGCCTGTCAAAGAAATTGCTCCCCTGTTCTTTTTTGAGATTATGGAAACTTTTCAATGATCAATAATCAGGGACTAACTTTATTCGTCATATACAATTACATATATTAGGAATTTGTTGTGGTGTGTTAGTCAGGGTGAGACACGCAACAAAAAAACAACTCCACAATTATAAAGAATAAAAAAAATAAAAAGTGTATTATATATAATTAAAAGCTATCAAAGTTAGAGGTTAAAGCACGGATATGGAAAAAAATCTCCACCTAAAAAAAATACGCGTATCTTTGATTAATGTCTCATTGAAAGGGTAAGATCATTTCAATGCCATCCCAACTTTTGTGCTTAGGTCTCTGGAGTTGAATGTAACTGGAAAATTCTGATTCAGGATTGATAGTGCTAACAACTGAGCTGGACCCTGACCCCAACAAACCTCCAAATCTGACATTGGGACACACCTGTGTAAAACCACAAAGATTCTCTCAAGCAAAGCTTGAGATCCTCCTGATAAAGTTCATCCCTGGCTTCCACATGATCCTGCATTTCTAAGCAGCCACAAAGAAGCAAAGTACAAACCCTTTATTTAATGAGCAAGAATGAAAGAATGAAAGAACAATATCAGGAACAGGCAAGTGTTTTGCTGGAAAATACAAGTTACTTCAGAGAGGAATTGATTGTTTAGCTTTTAATCAGCCTGTTTTTTTTCCACAGCTTGTAACAGGAGCTGTGCCACAGTGTTATGGCGACCAACTGAAAACTCTCTCAGAATAGGAAACAACACTGCACGCAGGGGCCTGTTAGCTGACTGGTCTGTGAGGTCCCCTGTTGCTCATTGTTTTATAAACAACAATGGGAATTGGGTGTGAGTCTGAACACTTCCTTTTCAGAAAATGTGGAGCTAAGTGCCCGAATATTTTGCACAGTTACATTTACACGTTCACTTTCAAAATTGCTTTCCCCCACTAATACTTCTGTCTTTGATCACTGAAATAAACGGGATACAAATTCCTGTTGATATTAATTTTCACATGAGCAGCAAATACCATCTGTCAGACCCCAATGAATCATTTGAGCCTGAGCCAGGCTACAAATAGACTGCTCTTGGATGGGATCTGCAGCTGTAAGTGAGTCTATGCAAAGGACTGGCCCTGGGATTTATTAGTCATGCACATTTCCACTAGAGAGGGAGGGCTTGGTGAATAATAGAGGACAAATCTGGAACGCAAGAGCTGGACCGTGGCTTTGCTTATTGGACCAGAGGAAATATTTGTTGGAATTGGAGTCTGTTAATGGGTTGTTGCACCATATCCAAAGAAAATACAAGAGTAGGATTTTCTAATTTTCTCAGGCATTACCCCAAAAAACCATGTCAAGTGTGAAGTCTAACTGCTTGCTAGAATAGTTACAGTATTTCATGCCTGTGAAGGAGAGAAAAGGAAGAAACTATTCTGCTGTGCTGTGATTGAAACGTATACTTTGAGACGTTGCACACAGCATTGATTGAGATTGGCTATTGGTGAAAACTGGCTAGATGATTTTGGGACAAACACTGTATATAGGTGAGGAAAAGCATCCAGATAATCAATGCAAACAGTAGATTTACCGTGGAGAGCATTGTGACAGGCTGCATCACTGTCTGGTATGGGGGTGGGGGCTACTGCACAGGACCGAAAGAAGCTGCAGAAGGTTGTAAATCTAGTCAGCTCCATCTTGGGTACTAGCCTACAAAGTACCCAGGACATCTTCAAGGAGCGGTGTCTCAGAAAGGCAGTGTCCATTATTAAGGACCTCTGGCACCCAGGGCATGCCCTTTTCTCACTGTTACCATCAGGTAGGAGGTACAGAAGCCTGAAGACACACACTCAGTGATTCAGGAACAGCTTCTTCCCCTCTGCCATCCGATTCCTAAATGGACATTGAACCCTTGGAGGCTACCTCACTTTTTTAAATATACAGTATTTCTGTTTTTTTGCACATTTTTTAATCTATTCAATATATGCATATTGTAATTGATTACTTATTTATTATTATTTTTTTTCTTCTTCCAGATTATGTATTGCATTGAACTACTGCTGCTAAGTTAGCAAATTTCAACGACAATGCCGGTTGGTGATAATAAGCCTGATTCTGATTCTGAAAGGTGTGAGCATTGGGAAATATCTGGCTGGTTGGGGGGGACATGATTTATTTTGGAATGATTGAGGACAGGATGTCAGACCTATACCTTCATAAATATTCCCAAGTCTGGATCTTTTACAGGAATGAAACCAGTTAATATCTACCTCTTTTAGAATTACAGTAAAATATGACTTTATTTATTGAGATACAGCGCGAAGTAGGCCCTTACTCCCCTTCAAGCCGTCCTCCCAGCAACTCCCGATATAATCCAAGCCTTTAGGGAATTGTCACAAGTCAACTTGCAATGACCAATTAACCTACCAACCGTTACGTCTTTGTACTGTGGGATGAAACTGGAGCACCCGGAGGAAATCTACGTGGTCACATGGAGAACAAAGTCATTACAGGCAGCAGTGGGAATTGAACCTGGGTCGCCGGGACTGTAAAGCGTCGTGCTTACCACTAAGCTAGTGTAAAACCTCTGACTCAATGGCAGGAAACTGTCGGTATAAAGCTGTATGCGTGAATGAGAGCTCACTACTATATTCTTACTCAACCACAGATTCCCTAAAGAGCTAACTGCAGTGTGCTTCCCTTTGATCCAGTGCTCAGTGTGTGGTTCTTAAGTATGGTGCTAGTGTTTTACTAAGGGGGTTATGGTTGAGATCAGAAAGAAACTTAACATGGAACTGAAAGTGGAGGCAGTTAAGGGATGGTCTCTTACTTGAAAAATAACAAGAGGTGGCTAAACAGGTTGGCCTTCAAAATCCTGAGGTAAATGTACTAGAAGGATTGCCACAGACTGGATCCACATAATTGAATGGATGAACCATATCTTTTACTTCAAAGTTTAAAAGAAATTTATTATTGAAGAACCTATAATGTGTGTCACCATATACAGCCCTGAGATTTATTTTCTTGTGGGCAGTCACAGTAAATACAAGAACCACAATAGAATTTTTCTGGGGGAATTAGGAATAGACAGTAAATGCTAACCTTGTCAATAATGCCAGCATCCCATGTACGAATAGATGATAAAATTATAATCTGTTAATTAATAATCTGTTTGCCTAAATGATAATCTGTTAGTAGTCAATGCTAGTTAATGGATGAATGTTAGCTGGACAGTAACATCAACCTAAGAGGCAGATGTGGCCTATGTCATCCGAAGGATGAAATCTTCAATAGTCAGCAGCTGTCCAGTCTCTGTTTGTTATGTTAAACACTTCAATTATAATATAAATATATTTGTGAACTCAGGATTACAGGAACAATGATGACAGCTGCCAAATCTTGAGTTAATTGGCTATCACAAACTAAAGAATCACAAGAACATTTGAACTACCTTGTGAAGAAGTCTTAAAGGGGGAATTTATGATCCAAAACCAGGATCTGATGCTTGAACCAGACGGAATGACTTCATACAACCTCACTCGCCTCATCACTGAACTGTTCCCTCAACCGTAGACTCACTTTCAAGAACTCTTCATCTCATGGTCTCTATATTTATTGCTTATTTATTTACTATTATTGTTACTTTTTCACTTTGTTTTTGTATTTGCACAGCTTGTTTTTTTTGCACACTGCTTGTTGTCCATCCTTTTGGGTGTGGTCTTGCATTGATTCTTTGTGTTTCTCTTGTGTCTCAACCTGGCTGGGTCATCTCATCAGAATGGGAATCTTCCAACTGTTTATTACTCCCTCAGTATGTTTAGACCTCCGGAGGGGACTCGAGATAGTAGAACACTGATCCACCAAAGTAGAACATGTAAGATTTAACTTTGGAACGGATGAAGACAACAAATTCATTATCAGGGGCAACCCACAAAAAGCTAAAGGAACTGAGAGCGTTAGATAGCATCTGCTGAGGAAAATGGACAGTTGATGTTTCAGTCTGAGATCCTTCATCTGGTTCGAAAGATGGAGAGGAGGTAACCCATATAAAAGGAGGAGAGAAGGGTTGGATCAACGGCTGGCACGTGATAGGTAGATCCAGGTGAAAGGGAGGAGGGGTAGATATGCAGAAGCAGTAAGGGGAGAGAGGAAAGATGTCAGAAGCTGGGAGGTGATTGATGGGGATGGAAGTGACAAAGAGCTGAAGATGATGGAGTCTGATACGAGAGGAAGGTGAAGCATCGAATAAAGGGAAGGAGGTGGGGAGGGGACCCAGTAGGGGGAGTGTGAGGGTGATAGGCAGATGGAAATAGTGAAGGAAAAGAAAGAGACATGGCAACTGGTGCCAGGGATTACATTATCAGCCTTGCTAGCTGATTCCTCTTTACCCTCGCATGTTTACACCAATGCCCAAACCTAAGAGACAAGCATATAACTTACAAAATCCGTGATATAAAATATCTAAATAAGCTGGCCTATATCAGTAAACAGATGAAGTAGTGGTTATGGAATCTGGTACTTCTGCATGGAATCTGTTGGCAGCTTACAATTGTGGGAGGCACAGCTTCTTGGCAAGTTAGCATTGCTGCCTCACCGCACCAGCAGTTCAGATTCGAGCCTGACCTCCGGTACAGTTCATATGGAGAGTTTCTACATTTTCCCTGTGACCAAATGGATTTCCCCTGGGTGTCTGGTATCTTCCCACTTTCCAAAGGCATGCAAGTTGGTAGGTTAATAAATTACTTTAAAAATCCCCAAATGTGGGTGGATGATAGGAAAATCAGGATGAAGTGGTGGGAATGGTGGAATGATTATAGGCTTACAGGGAAGTATGTGAAAAAAAAGATTGATGGAATTTATCTGAGAGCTGGCATGTACTTAATGGGCCAAGTGGCCTCATACATTGTAAGGAAACAGGGTTTATTTTGAACCATATAGGTTGATGACAAAGGCTGTGGTAACAATACTGGACTCTGTCCTACTTTGTTGTTGATTTGTCAATGTTATTTTGTAGTTGAAACCAGGTAAATGTTTAACAATTTGCCATGACCTACAATGTTTAGATGGAAATCTGGGTACTGGCAAGTCAGTGAGTATAATACATCGGAATTCTTAAATGTGGCTTAGTGTTATGTTTGGATTTTGCAGACTTTTATCTGGACAAGTCTGCACCAGTCTGCACACCCCACAAAAACAGAGGTTTGATAGATGTCCTTATCTATGATATGAAAGAGGCTCCCTGAAGCCAAAAGAGTACTTAAAGGAGTGAGTCTGAATAAATTTTGTTCCGAAAATACCCAATTCTATAAACTCAGACAGGAAGAAAACAAACTTACAAACCTGGAAATTGGAACTCTAAATAGAAATGGTGAAAGGAGAGGGGAGATCCATCAACAACTGGAAACAACAGAGGACATGGCCAGCTCCTTCAATCAATGAGATCGTGGCCAATCTACCTCCATTCCATTTCCCTGCCAGATCATCATAATGATTAGTCGCAATAGTGTCCAAAATAAATGAAGGAATGAAGTATAGGATACATGTAGTGCTCTTTATTTTGAAATACAAGTAATTATAAAAAAGAAAGGGGTACACCAGCAAGACAATGCATCTTTTCACTGGAGGTGGCTTCCTGTCACCAACTTAAAACAGAACATTTCTTCAGCAAAAGAGAAAATCTATCTGCTTTTTTTTGATGTTCAAATGTCTCGACACCACTGAATTGTCCATCAACAATATCCTAATATTATAATTAACTAAAAATCAGGGCTCCTGCAGTGAGTGACTCACTTCTTGATACCCTCCCCAAACATTCCACCATCTACAAAGTACAAGTCAAGAGTAAAAACAGGAAATACTGGAATTATTAAGTAAGCCAGGCAGAACCTGTGGAGAGAGAGAGAAGTTAATGATTTAGGATTGTTGGAACAGAAAAACAAGTTGCTTTTACTTTGTGGAGGGCAGCGGAGGTGGTGTGGGGGCTGCATTGGAGGGGTGGGTTGGGAAATAGGAGTATCTGTGATGGGATGAGACCAGGGTTGCCATGGGGATTAGTAGTGGTTATTGGGTTATGGCAGTAGTTTGCGAGTGATAAAGACAAAAGGAGTACAACATGTTACACAATGTACAGCTGTCAGGCTGCACTAATGGTGTAAGAAAAATGAGCCAATATGTTATGTCACCCTTCATTAAGTTTGCCACCAACATCAATTTTTATTTTTATAAGAATTTCTATGCAGTAAAATATTCACAGGAATGCAACTGAGTAAAATATAACCCTGAAATAAAAACAACAAATGCTGGAAGCATTAACAGAGACCTGAAATGTTAATAATTTTTCCACAGGTGCTGCCTGGCCTACTGAGTGTTTCTCGCATTTGCCGGTTTTATCTCATATTTCCAGCATCTGCAGTTTTTAAAAGAAAATTTCGGAATGTGGCACTGAGCCACGTAACCAGAGGCTCAGATTCATGGAGCACTTTAGTGGAAAGAGTGATAGAGAGAAAATTCCAAACATCATGCACCAAGTAGCTGAAAGCCTTGGTATCAATATTGAACTGGAGGGTCAGAGATTGCAGAGGTTATTCACTGTTGTATTGCGATCCAGTGACGACTTGGGTCATGTATGTTTTTATTACACTTGATTAATTCTAGATGTAGGATGCAGTTATGGAACATTATTTTCTGTCTAGCATTAGCCATCCGGTCTGTGCCCGAGGTAAGAGAGCAAGTATACACAGCAAACTTTGAAAAGTACAAAATGGAAATGGATCTTACAAAAAGAACCACATATCATTAACATGTTCCTAAATAGGTAATGCCGGCTGGTGGCGCAGTGACATCAGCATCGGACTCCGGAGCGAAGGTTCCTGAGTTCAAATCCAGTCAGGCCTCTTCCGGACACGCTTTCTATCCATGCCGGGTTGAGTGTCGAGCTTGCAACTCGACCTCGTGAAAAAAACTGCACTGTGAGAAGGATGTGGGGTCCACTCACAGAATCTTTCCTCCAAGATAACCACTTTGAATAAAAATGGTCGCCGAGGCTCTGGCAGAGTACAGCACACAAAAAAACAGGTGATAGTTGTGTACTCTGACCCTGTTTGAATAAGTGCAAGCCTTAATTTTCAGTTGTGACTAACATTGTGTAATTGATTCCAGCTACTTGCTTGAAGACATGACTGAAAAAAGATAGGAGAAAGAAGAGATGGGAGTTCCTTTATGAATGGGTAACCCAAGGGGATTTTGGCTTTATGTTGAAGGATGGTGAATTGACCAACTCAAACACACCATTAAGGTGAGGCAAATGAACTCTATCTCAAAACTAGGCACACACCCATCTGTTTAATCTTCAAACTGTCCATAAATTGGCACCAACTTCTCAAGCTCACTTGACGGTCCACTGACTCTCTGGGAATTTCTGACTCAATAATGACTAACGTTTTTGTGACTGCAGCCAAGCTACCATCGTAAAAACAAAAGCCACAAAATAAGGATGCACAGAGATGAATACAGCTTTGTAAATGCACTCACAGAAAAACTACAGGTTCAAATTCTGGTGAGAAGGTAGAAGACTCTTCCAGTGGGTTTTTGTTGAGTATATTTTTTTCACAATCTGACTGCATGAAAACTTCACAAACAAGGAGCCTGAAACAACCTTGACATAAAGATTAAGTATTTGGAAATGCCTTGATCCTGACTATGATATCCAGCATGATGCTGCTTTATTAAGGATAAATCCATCTGACGTGACATCTAATTTATTTTTTTAAATTGAAGTCTCCTGATAAATAACTGAATAAATCAGTTTATTGCATTGCATCAGGCAGCAGACACCGCTGCTCAGACGTGCTGGAAGAACGAACCAGTCTCAACATTTACTGCCCGGCTATTATCGCAGTCTGCACCTCAGCTCCTGAAGAACATTCCATTCCCTTTATCTCTCCATAGAACGTGGTATATTTTATAATACTTGCAATTTTTTGACACATTATCAAGTTGTAACATCTCCAGTATGAATTATTGTTTGTGCATTTACTGTAGTTACGTAGGGAAAGCTTTCAACACAATAAAGAAATTGTTTTCTCCGAGCAATAAAATTATGAATAAGTGTATGTCTTTGAAATTATGTATCTGCTTGCATGTGTCTGTAAGTTAACGTGCTTCTGTGCGTCTGTTCGCCTATCTAAAAGATAGTGTCTTGTGTTCCTGTTGGATCGCGTGTGAAGTTTTATGTGTTTGCTTGTTTGTATTTTAGTGTATCTGTTGAATTGAGTCTTTCTGTGCATCTGTTAGTTCATGTTTGTGTGAGGGAGCCTGTCTTGAGCATGTTCCTACTGGATGATGTATGTCTGTTGGATCGGGTGTATTTCAATCTTGAGTATATACCTAACGTGTGCTATTTTGCATTGTGTGTTTGTGTGTATTTGTTTTTCTGTTAGCTCATTCTTTGGGACCTGTGTACTTGTGCATGTCTGATGGATCATATGTGCTTGACATATCATCTATATGACAAATGTCACTTTACAGCTATACATTCCAGTAACTATGCAAAATCCCGCAAATATCCAATCTGACAGAGTAATCAACATCATATATACTGTAGTTCAATAACCATATAAACACATACAGTATAGCCTAACAAACACAGAAAGTACACAAATAACAACACACACAAAATGCTCGTAGAACACAGCAGGCCAGGCAGCATCGATAGGGAGAAGCGCTGTCGACGTTTCGGGCCGAGACCCTTCGTCAGGGTTACCCATTCATAAAGGAACTCCCATCTCTTCTTTCTCCTATCTTTTTCCAGTCCTGACGAAGGGTCTCAGCCCAAAACGTCGACAGCACGTCTCCCTATCAATGCTGCCTGGCCTGCTGTGTTCTACCAGCATTTTGTGTGTGTTGTTGTTTGAATTTCCAGCATCTGCAGATTTCCTCGTGTTTGCTCTTTAAGTACACAAATAAGTCAGTCTGACTTAAACATTCACTACAATAAATACAAACGAAATCTGGTGCATACAGTATATATACATATAGAAAATCAAACACACACACTAATCCGTCCATAAAAGGAAAAGGTTAATTATAGTTGCATAACTTTCTTATGACTTGGTTTCCTAAGTTAGCTTTTAGCAATTAAGGATTGAAAAATCCTTGGACACTGAATTGAAGAGTTGGTAACTTATTAATAGCATCTGCATAATAATGTAAAACAATTTAAAAGGATCAACACAGCAGATGTGCATAATGTTACCATCCTCTTCAGAACTGTCCGAGGGTCTTCATTGTAGATTAATCCAATGCCAAGCCTTGAGGCGAGTGAGCCTCTGAAATAAATCTATTATCTCGTTTTATTATAATCCAGCTGTTGAAAGGAAACCTCACTTATGGCCAAAATGACAGATGACATTTACAACTGAGGGAACCAAAGAAAATCTGTTCACTTCTGTGGGAAGCAAAGAAATGGGTGCATCAATCAATATAGAGTACTGTGCAAAAGTCTTAGGCCCATGTAAAAAAATTCTGTAAAGCAAAGGTGCTTTCAAAAATAATGAAATGAAAAGTTTCTAAAAATCCAAAAAATTACTATAAAGAGCAGTGAACAGTAAAAAACTAAAGCAAATCAATATTTGGTGTGGCCACCCTTTGCCTTTAAAACGACATCAATTCTCTTAGGTACACTGTCATGCAGTTGTATAAGAAAATCAGCTGACAGGTTGTTCCAAGCATCTTGGAGAACTTATCACAGTTCTGCTTCTGTCCCTCCAGGTAATCCCAGACAACCTCAATAATGTTGAGATCAGGGCTATATATATGGAGGCCATACTATCTGAAACCATATAAAAAATCTAGGGTGCCTAAGACTTTTGCACAGTACTGTAACCCACCAGTTACACTTGCTTCACTTGGTACGTAACTTAATGTACATTTGGAATACTCAGTGTTTGGGGGTCAAGAGTGAGGGCAGAGGGTTGAAATGAGCATGAATGAGTGAAATTCAGCTTTAGGGATGGAACAATACAAGTAGCAATTTATTAGTTGTCTTTATGGGCCTTTTCAGTATTTTATGTACATACCTTGCATTAATCAGTCAGAAAGAAAAGTTCTGGAGGTTTGTAATGATTGGTTGATCCAAGCTCACAAATCACACAACTACCAGCACTGAATTTCATTCTTTTTCTCGTTCATTCGCTGTTTTAATGGTGAAACTGCTTCATAGCTTTCTCGGTCTTCTTTTGCTGTCACTATTTTGCTTCCTATCTAGCCATGGTGTCCAGGTAACCATCAAAAACTACATCAGACTGTCTGCAAACTGGTATTGTATGTGACACCAATATTGCCACCTGTGAGATTGCCTACCATAACTTCTACAACAGTACTTTGTCCTGTGCTTTCATTGACTCTTCCTTCTCATTTTCTGTTGGTATCCCACAATCTACAATATGCAAACTTCAGCTCACCTTCACCCAAGGCTTTGCTGTAAAGGTCCTAATTTGTATTAGAACTGGTAAAATCATCAACTTCCCCCATCTCCTACTACCACCCCAACTACATTAGCTCCCTTGAGCTTCCCACCTGCACTACCCAGACCCCAACCCACTGAGCCCACTCACACTACAATAATTGACTGAGTGGAAAAAAAGGTCTTTGAGCATGTTGACCATGCTAGATTGCTTCAGTTATGCCCTGGACCCCTGTACATAATAGGATTTTACACTAGTAAGCCCTTAAAGATACTTTAGATGAGAAAGATTAATGTGCCATTCCAGGTACAGAAGATTTTCTCTGCCACTAAATATTTTAAACATTTTTCATGACAGAACCATGCATGGTGAGTCACTATGTACAGTCAAGTGTGAGTCAGATAGATTCTTGGAATACAGGAGAATCCAAGATCATACAGGGAAACTTATGTTGAGACTAAGGTGAACCCAACCATGATCTAATTGAATGGTGGAACAGTTCCAAGGGAGATTATGGCTTACTCCTGCTCATTGGTAGACTATGTGAAGGGTGATTTTCACTGGGGCTCTTCCAGCTGAGAGCGGGTGCTTACCATCCAAAAATGTAAATAATGGCAAACCCAACTCCCTGATTCCCATGTGGTAGGACAATCCAAGAATACAACAGAGTGTGGCAACTCCTTGTGAGCTGACTTCAACACATCTCTTCATAACATTTATTATAATCATTCTACTTCTAACTACTAACTAAATCCAGAGAGTTTAAGAATAAATTAGAAACATAAAAACATAGAAAACCTACAGCACAATACAGGCCCTTCAGCCCACAAAGTTGTGCCGAACATGTCCCTATCTTAGAAATTACTAGGCTTACCTATAGCCCTCCATTTTACTCCCTCTATTTTTCTAAGCTCCATGTACCTATCTAAAAGTCTCTTAAAAGACTCTATTGTATCCACCTCCACCACCTTTCCCGGCAGTCCATTCCACGCACTCACCACGCTCTGAGTAAAAAACTTACCCCTGACATCTCCTCTGTACCTACTCCCCAGCACCTTAAACCTGTGTCCTCTTGTGGCAACCATTTCAGCCTTGGGAAAAATCCTCTGAATATCCACACAATCAATGCCTCTTATCATCTTATACACCTCTATCAGGTCACCTCTCAATCTCCGTCGTTCCAAGGAGAAGAGGCCAAGTTCACTCAACCTATTCTCATAAGGCATGCTCCCCAATCCAGGCAGCATCCTTGTAAATCTCCTCTGCTCCCTTTCTATGGTTTCCACATCTTTCCTGTAGTGAGGCGAACAGAACTGAGCACAGTACTCCAAGTGGGGTCTGACCAGGGTCCTGTATGCTGTAACATTACCTCTCAGCTCTTGAATGCAGCCCCACAGTTGATGAAGGCCAATGCTCCGAATGCCTTCTTAACCACAGAGTCAACCTGTGCAGTTGCTTTGAGCGTCCTATGGACTCAGACCCCAGGATCCCTCTGATCCTCCTTCTAACAGATTAAAAAAGTCAGCAGTCCTAGTCCTGTATCTCTTACTTCCAGCATTCAGATTTATCTTCATCTCCTGGTATTTCAGATTTCCTTCAGCTCCTCCTCCTAAACCCTTCCCGAGGCACACCCTATCCCCCTCTTTCAGCCAGTAGCACCTTCTCAAGTTCAAGTTCCCGTACTCTTTACCTTATCACACACTTTCCCTTTTCTCCTCTCCTCTGCCTCGCTGTTTTTCTCTCCACATCTGCTGACTATTCTCAGTAATTTTTGTTGCTAATTGTGAGCTTTGGAACAGGTTTGCAAAGGACACAACTTAGGGACGTTTCTCATCGGTCAACTAGCTTTTACCATACCACATCAGCAAAGAACAGTAATCTCCCCGCAGGTTAGTCTTAGAGTTAAACAGATGTACAGCACAGAAACTTTCAAAGTTCAAATTGCTCATTGAGATGCCTTTCTACGCTTGTCACATTTGCCCATATAAGGCCTGTGTGTCTCTACTTCTCCTCAATCCAGTACCTGTCCAAATACCTTTCATATACTGTAATTGTATCTGCCTCTCCTCTTCCTCTGACAGCTCGTTCCATGCAATTACCACCCTCTGTGCAGAAATCCTGGCTCGCAGCTCTTGAGCTTGGACCAATCAATGCTTCTGAGCAATTGTTTCCAATGACATCCAGAATAAAGTGGGAAGAGTCCCGCATCCTGGGTGGCAAGTCTACATCTCAGATCACAGTAATGTGTCAGCTTGTTCTCTCAATTATCAGAGCAAACTAGAGTACATGAATGTATCTGACTCGGATAATCACCAGCTCTGTCACAAGGGACACGCTCAGGTCCTGATGTTCCATCAGCAGACACGACAAAGATAGTACTTGGAGTAAGCTGGGGACCTTCATAACCTCAGCAGTGCAAATGGTACAATAATTCTCTGCATGGTTCAGAAGCAGAGGCTTATGATAACAAGCACATAAGAAATTGTAGGTGGAGACCGCAAAATAGCTTAGATCTATCCGCTATTTAATAAACCATTGGTTGCTTATCTACCTCAGCTACTACCCTTCACCATTATCTTTTGATACTTTTAGTCTCTGAAAGTTTATCACATTCAACTTGGTCAACTGTCGCAGAAAATCCTGTGTAAAGGCAGCAACGCTCATTCTCCCTTCAAAGCATTGGATGGATTGTTCAGTGTGGCAAGAGAGGTCAATGAAAGAATTGTTAGATTGAAAGGCCATAGTAAACTGACCTTTAAGCGGGATGTTTTGGCATCTCTGCTGAAGGTGGGTGTCAGATTTAGGCCCTTGTTTTAAAGGTTGTCTTCAATCTTGCTGTTATGTCCAAACCCAGCACATTATTTTCTTCATAGCAGTACATTAATCCCTTTTGTCTATAGTCACATAGAGGGAGCAAAGAAATCTGAAGCAAACTCCCTCTAAGCCTAAGTCCAAAAGATGAACACTTTCAGCCCAATCTTTTTCTCTGGAACAGAGTGTGTTTTCTACAGTAAAACTTTGAAGTACTGCAGACTCTGCATCATCAGCAGTCATATAAAATAAAGCCATTGCTGAAATGGGGACCGGCTGTGTGCAAATTTCAGCAAAGAATCCAACATGTGTTTTTTATGGATTCTGACAAAGCTCCAGCAGCTCTTTTGAACTCTTTCAGTCCCAATAAGACTTAAAAAGTTTCAAGCCAAAACCAAGTTTAACCAAGAATGTATTAAATAATAAATATTACTGATAATTAATATTACTGATTATTATGTACACTCCGCTATTTCTAAGTGGGTTGCGTATAAATCATATAGGAAAGCCGTGGGTGCAACTGAATAGGTACAGTTCTAGGGCTGTGTGGGACTTTATAAGGCTCTGGTGAGATTTGATGATGTGGAAGGAATTACATTACTGGATGTCAACTGACCATTCATCCCAACAATTCTGTGCTGCTGCTGTTTGTTCCACAGAATCCTTTCCTATCTTAATTTATACTCCTGAACTTGCCCTTCTAGTTCTTTTGACTGGAGAGTAGCTGGACAACCTGAGCCTTCAGCATGTATCAATATGCACTGGGTTAGGTTTAGGCTGGTTCCAGCCACCCCATATTGACCTGGTCCAGTATTTTATCCAGGTCATGATTAAATACGGAGTTTTACTGCATGTGCATTCTGCTCTTCATCAGTTGCAGTGTATGCGTGACATAGAAAATGGGATTTTTCCCCACTTTTTTGCAAATGCCTCTGAGTCAGATTGGCTGTGGAAAAGTTAAAACAGTGCTGGGCAGGGGTTAGATTTGGACTGACTGCTGTTAGAGCAGAGCGTGCAAGTTTTAATTTTATACCCAAACAGACCCCAATTTTCTGCCATATGATCTTATCTAGCTTCTGTGTAAATCTATCTTCACTAAGCATCACAAGCACTCCCCATGTAGCAGTCTCCACAGTTTTCTAAATTAAGGAATGTTTCTTGATTCTCTATTGACAATTATGTGATATCTACAACACTGAGCTTTGGGCTCCCCTCATCAATGGAAGAGATCGTATCATCAAATAACAAAACAGTAAGTGTATTGTTTTCAAGATTATGTGAAGTGTAACTGTGAATAGGTATATCCTGACTTGGCCTGTTAGGGAATAATTGCAAATACCCACAAACTGTTAACAATTAGACGTTATTTCCTGCAGTTGGTATTTTTTTTCTGGCGGATATTAATGAACTGCTGGTGTGTTCT
The DNA here is from genome assembly GCF_048418815.1 of Hemitrygon akajei. Taxonomy (NCBI): domain Eukaryota; kingdom Metazoa; phylum Chordata; class Chondrichthyes; order Myliobatiformes; family Dasyatidae; genus Hemitrygon; species Hemitrygon akajei. The sequence goes on from NC_133141.1 coordinate 42,661,737, forward strand.
CATAGGCTAATTTAAATGGTTTTTCTTTGTTGCTATCTGCATTAACACAAAAATTTGTATATGTGGCAACAAAAATTTGAAATTTTCACTTAGAAGCCACTTTATGAGGTGCTTCCTGCACCTAACAAAGTGGCTATGAGTGTATGTTTGTGGTCTTTTGTTGTAGCCCAGTCACTTCAAGGTTTGATGTGTTGTGCATTCAGAGATGCTCTTCTGCACAGCTCTGTTGTAACGTGTGGTTATTTGAGTTACTGTCACCTTCCTGTCAGCTTGAACCAGCCTGGCCATTCTCCTCTGAGCTGTCACATTACCAAGGCATTTTTGCCTACAGAACTGCTGCTCACTGGATGTTTTTTGTTTTTCTCACCACTCTCTGTAAACTCTGGAGACTGCTCTGTGTGAAAGTCCCAGGAGATTAGCAGCTTCTGACATAGTCAAACCACCCTGTCTGGCACCACTGTCAAAGTCACTTAGATTACATTTCTTCCACATTTGGATGTTTGGTCTCAACCCCTTGACCATGTCTGCATGCTTTTATGCATTGAGTTGTTGCCACATGATTGGCTGATTAGATATTTGCATTAACAAGTGGGTATGGGTGTTCTTCTCAGAGTTTGTCTTTATAAATCAAAAGTACAAATGCAAGGAAATCATCCAAGTTAAGCCAGCTCTTTCAAATACCCTTTCCACTTGGTGATGGCAAATTGTCAAACCCTTAATTTTACCTCTTCTGTTATTGTCACATTAAGATTTCGTTCTGCAATACTTCAGTTTGCATTACTGTAGTTTGTGCCATTCTGCTTTGCACCCATCACTGTCTCTGTTGCTACATTTATTATTACCATATATATATTGTTTACTTTGTGAGCTTCACACAAACTAATAATCTGAAAAGTTAAAGTGTAGAAAGAAGTTGCCTGGCATATTCTTATCCAAATGCATTCTCCTTTCCTTTCCATTCTATCCACATAAGCACATTCTTTCTTTTAAATGGTCTTTTTTCGTTTCCTTATGCTATGTCAAAAGCTGTTTGAATAAAGGAGTTATATTTGCTTACATGTCCAATTTCTTCCATTTCCCTTCTCTGATATGATCAGAGTTGAGGATTTATCAAAACACTGAAGACAAGATTTTGCATTGCTGCATTTCAAAATATTTTGCCATTTTAAAAGATATTATTACTTTCTCTCTTAAAGTTTGATGAAACCCCTGGTTTCTGAGCTTTCCTTCATAACTACAATCTTATATTTTTGATAGCAAGAAAGTGAATCTTCACAGATCATTCCCCAGGCTCAGTTATCACTCCTGTCAGAGATACGCACAGAACCACATACAATACTCTAACTGTGATCCAATAAATGCCTTGCACCAATTTAACAATCCTTTTCTTTCATAGTCTACACCCCCGTGAATAAATCCTCCGGCTACACTCACTTTAATTTCCATTCATTTTAATTTAAAATCTTTGAATTCCATAAAAGTTCGAATTGAATTTCAGCTTGTTAAGTTTAGTTTGTTTGACTGCTTCTCAAAGGCTTTGCATGTTTTAAGGAATAAACCTGAGGAAATGTTTAACAAAGTTGCTTGAGTTGCACCTGAATTCCTTAATATTTGTATCCTTTTTATTGGGCCCATCCCAGATCAAGCATTGCGGTTGGTGGCGGACAACTCCCACTGTCTGCCCTCTGCCACTCTCTAACTGAAGTTGTGCTGAACATGGACAAGCATTTCCTTTTTACTGATGTGCAGGAGCAAAACTCAGCATAGAAGCTGTGAAGCTTGATTCTTTTATTATTAATATTACATGTGACTTCCAGTCTGCGTCAGATGGACCGAAAATATATTCCTAGCCAAGAAAAAATATTTGCAATATTTTGCAATATCCTAATTGCAGCACCATGCAGGCAAGATAACTGTGCAGAAATAGATGTTTGAGGTATTTTGGAAAGGGTTCCCTCAGTATGCTATATTAGTGATGTTAAGTGCAGCAGCCACCTTAGAACACCTTTAGAGTTTCACTTTAATAAGATAGGAAATAATTGCCTCCAATACAGAGACAGACAATACCAGACAATATCTCCCAACTTGTAATATACTTGATGCTCTTTGCATCTTAAGTTGAATTGTCTGATGTGCAGTGAGGACCTGAGTTTTGTTTTGTGTGCAAACTGGAGTCTGGTTATACGCCGGGGAGGTCGCTGTGAAAATAGTTGGAGTAACTTGTTACACCAAAGAGGTCATCGATCAGCATTCCTCACAGTACAGATACAATTATCTCTCACCCCAGATAACAAGCAATCCCACCCCATTCTTGTCTACTTCTGAATGAAGTTTACTGTGGTTACTCTTTATTAACATTAAGACAGTAAGCCTCAGGTGAAAATAGACTCTTTGATGGCTAGATAGGTGCATAAACCCTCATCCACAAACCACACACACACACACACACACACACAAACACACACACACACACACGCACATACACACACACGCACATACACACACACACACACACACACACACACACACACACACACGCACACACACACACACACGCATGCACGCGCGCGCGCGCACTCTTCAAATCAGCAAACATCTTACCTGATAAACCATTACTTTGAAGTTATTCCGTTTCAGTAGCACGGCCTCATTCGCTTCGAGTTTCTTGATCTGTGCTGCCTGCTTCTCCATGTTGTGCTTGATGGTCTTGACGTTGACACTGACTTTCCGAATCTTCTCCAGCATCTTGTTGACGCTGTTGCTGGAGGTTGCCTGCGACTTGGTGAGCTTGCTCAGCTCATTCTGAATGGTGAAGACAGCGTTCTCCATCTCCAGATGCCGCTGCTCCAGCTGCTGTTGGCTGCTTTGGATCTGATCGACCATGCCCACCACTTTGTCCAGGAGAGTGAGCACCAGTACGCCATTGAACTGAGGCTCCGGCTTTGAGCTCTCCTTCTGCTTCTCTGGCTCCGGGACTTCAGGGATGTTCTGCTCCCACTCCTGCTCCTGCTCCTGCTCCTGCTCCTGCTCCTGCTCTTCAGTCTGCATGATGTCTGCCATAGTTGCAAATGTCAAACTAGGACTGAAAATACTGATTGAACCTAGGTTCACTGCGCTGGGATGGAAGCCAGTCCCGTGGAGAGAGAGAGAGAGAGGAGCCTGTATGTATGTGCTCTCACTCCAGTTACACAGCTGCTCAAGAAGTGTCCAAAATAAATCTGCAAGCTTAAAAGGACACCAGCTACTCCACCTAGCTGCACAGAGCGAGACTGCTGGAGTTCATGCCAGCCCCCTCCTTAAATTGTTTGAATAGTTGGGAGGGAGTTGAAGGCTTCCAATGCAAGCACAGGCAAATCTAATGAGGAATGCGCACCGCCAACAACAAAAAAATCCCAGACCTGAGATAGGAATGTTCAGAGAATTGGGCTCTACACTTTGCATAACAGACTCTGGAAATACTGCTGGATGAATCCCGCTTCAAAACAGGCTGCTGCACAAACCAGCTACGCATGTCTACTCATACAAAGGGACAGCTGTAGTAAATTTACTAGTCTAAGCTATTTCTCTTAATAAAGGAAGGCAGTTTCTAGTACAGCCGGTAAAATTCAGCAACAGTTAACATCAATTTCTATAGTTAGCAGAATGAGCACAAATCTGCGTGTACAGTAGATTCTCACTATTATCTGCATTTCTCCGAAGATGATAAAACTTCCCATCTGTGAAACATTCTGCACATGAAACAGGCTAGAAACAGCTGGAAACACTTCCCAAAAGAGGTTTTTCTTTGAATCAGCGTGCTAAAATGACATCAAGCATGTAGGACTCGATGCAAAAGGGAATCTCTTTAATGATGCCTTTATGCAAAGCATCAGAGTGAGTGTAGAACATGGAGAATGCTTTCTTTGCTTGATTTTATACACTCAGCGGCCAGTTTATTAAGTAAACCTGTACACTTGCTCATTAATGCAAATATCTATTCAGCCAAGCATGTCACAGCAACTCAATGCATAAAAGCATGCAGACGTGGTCAAGAGGTTCAGTTGTTGTTCAGAACAAACATCAGAATGGGGGAAGAAATGCGATCTAAGTGACTTTGACCATGGAATGATTGCTGGTACCAGACGAGGTTGTTTGAATATCTCAGAAACTGCTGATCTCCTGGGATTTCCATGCATAACAGTCTCTAGAGTTTACAGAGGATGGCGTGAAGAACCAAAATACATCCAGTGAGCAGCAGTTCTGTGGGCGAAAATGAGGCACATCAGAGGAGAATGGCCAGACCGGTTCAAGCTGACCGTAACTCAAATAAGCATGTGTTACAACAATGGTGTGCAGAGAGCACCTCTGAGCACATAACCCATCGAACCTTGAAGTGCATGGGCCATAGCAGCAGAAGATCATGAACATACACTCAGTGATCATATATTTCTTAATGCAATTCAATCATCTTGGAATGAGTTTATTATATTTTTCTTCAACTATCTGCTCTGCTGCAGAGAGGACATTTTCTCACTGATTCCATCTTTGAGTGTTCTTCCAGATGACCAATTTCATGGAAAATAGCATTTAGGAGAGGAATTAGGGAGTGTTTTCAATATGCTCTAATAAATCAGCCATGATGGAATGCAGAGCAGACTCAATGGACTGAATGGCCTAATTCTGCTCCTATGTCTTATGGTCTTATTCAACCACAACAAACATCACATGAGCAGTTAAGACCATTCCTCTTCTTCCTCAAGGGAAAGGTTTACATACACACTTAAGCCTATTACTCTTACAGGGGCATAGGCCGCTGACAGCAGCTCATCAGAGTCCTCTGTCCTGGGCCAATCTTCCAAGTTGTCCCCTTTTGTAACCCATCTTTGAAGATCCTTCCCCTCCCAGGGATGAGGTCTTTGGTGTTTCTATAGCTCGGGGTCTTTATGGGATGGGGTTACTAGCTCCATGCCCAATTCTCCTCCTTTCACAGCCAGGCTTGGAACCATCCATGGTGGAGTTAAGAGAAGGATTTGCTGTGTTATTATTTGTGACAGCATCCTATCATGTGCAATATGCTTGAATACTTTAAATTTGTTTACAAATAAGGATCAAAGTCCTGAGGTTGATTATTCCTGTCTGGGCAAGGGATAGTTACATTGTCCTCATCGTATGGGCCACCCACACAGTTTGATTTTTGATGGCTTAATCCATGAACAAGGCCTTGGTCTGAGGAATGGAATTTGGAGAGTGGAGCACATCTAAGGACAGCTGGGTAACAAATAATTGGTACAGTGCTGGAAAAAACATGGGGTAGAGGGGCCTCAGTTAGCTTTACCTTACTGTTTGTCTCCTGGTGTGAAGGGTCTCAATGCGCCAATCAAATAATTGTCATGGATGTGTCCTCCTTTGAAGGAATACAGTGAGGAAATGATTACCCGAATAAAAAGAAGGTATGAAAAACAGAATCTGAGCAGGATAGACAGGATCAGTACTTCTGAACAGGGGAGATCATTAAAATCAGCAAATGTGGACAGTGTTTCTCTTTGGATGGAAGAAGAACCGGATGCCGTCAAGATAAGAAAAGGTCTAAGATTTAGAAAGGTCATTAAAAAGAAATTCTTTCCCAGAGAGTGGTGCGGATGAGGGCCTCTGGATAAAGTGAATAGCATTGATCCACAGAAGGGTGGGCTGGATAGACACTAGAAGTGAAGGCTCATACACACTCAGTGGCCACTTTAATAGATACACCTGTACACCTGCTTATTAATACAAATATCTAATCAGTCATCAATCACCTGGCAGCAACTCAATGCATAAAATCATACAGATGTGGCCAAGAGGTTCAGTTGTTGTTCAGATCAAACATCAGAATGGAGAAGAAATATTATGTAAGTGACCTTGAACATGGAATGATTGTTGGTACCTGATGGGGTGGCTTGAGTATCCCAGAAACTGCTGAGCTCCTGGGATTTTCATTCACAACAGTTTCTAGAGTTTACAGAGAGTGGTGCAAATAACAATAAACACCCAGTGAGCGGCAGTTCAGTGGGTGAAAATACCTTGTTAACGAGAGAGGTCAGAGGAGAATGGCCAGACTGGTTCAAGCTGACAGGAAGGCGACAGTAACTCAAATAGCCACACGTTACAACAGCGGTGCGCAGAAGAGCATCTCTGAATGCACAACACGTCGAACCTTGAAGTGGATGGGTTATAGCAGCTGAAGATCACAAACATACACTCAGTGGTCACTCTGTTAGGTGCAGGAAGCAGGTGGTGCTGGATGATGAAAGATAGCTAGAGGCTTGAGTTAATTCCAATTATCAGCATGGCCTGATTCTGTGAGTTCCACCTAAAACTACGACGGCAGAATTTGAAATAGCTTCCTGCTCCTTGCTAGCATAATAATGTTCCTGACACCTTTGCAAGACCAAACTCTGCTTTGTGCATAAAAGAACCAGAAAAACATACAAGGACAAACAACTGGTATTGCAGGGGGTCATTCATAATGAGGTTATCACTATTTTACAGAACAATAGCCAATAGATGAGCATCAATAATTAACACTGAGAATGTGTGTTATTACCTCACATTACAAAAAACACTTTTGTTGCTTCTGCGTTTATTTAACGTTGATTGCCAATGTCACTGGAAATCAACCTACCCTATCATTTTGCCATTCCTCTGGTCACACCATTTATCAGAGCACACTAAACATGGACAAGCGTTGCAGGGATTTCAAGCCCTTGGAGTGTTGGGAACTGAGATATTTTGCAATTTAAAAAAAATAAATTAATAGGTTGACTCAACAAATGTTAATCTTTTTCTCTGTTTTCACAGCTGCTCTGACAAGATGTGCTGATGTTGGATGGTGGAAATTTTCCATAGTTTACAGTTGTCAAAGGGTAATAGTTCCAGAGAAATTCTTCTAATATCGCCAATAAAACTGACATAGTGTCCCCTATAGGTAGTTGGTGGAATCAGCAACAGGCAGCTACAGTTATTAACAAAGGGTTGAAAATGATCTATTTCATGATCAGTGTTGCACATCAAAGCTGGGTCAATCAACATGCCAATTCGGAATATAACTAGTGATAAAGACAAGAGATTCTGCAAATCTTAAGCAACACACACAAGAACTCAGCAGGTCAGGAATGAGAGCAGAATAAACAGTCAATGTTTTGGGCTGAGGCCTGATGAAGGGTCTCTTAAAATATATTCAAAGCTCGGGTAGATTGTTGTATAGAGGGGAATTAAGGGTTATGGGGAAAAGGCAGGTAGGTGAACCTGAGTCCATGGCCAGATCAGCCATTATCTTATTGAATGGTGGATCAGGCTTCTTTTTGGGCCAAATGGCCTCCTCCTGCTCCTATTTCTTATGTTTTCCTGTACTTGTTGTCTCCACATTAGAAGGCTTCAGTTCTGTTTTACTGTGTTGTTCCTCTTTTTGCAATCATTCTGCTTCTTCAAGTTTGGTCTGTTACTTGAAGAAGCAGAATTAGAGGCCTGGTGGGATTCGAGTGAGCGACAGCTCACTACATCTGCATTCTTGCTTGAGCTTCTGACTGGACCGGGTAGAATTGTAAATTCTGATTGTGTCACCTGGGCTTCATTCTTCCACTACTTGTCCATCCTCCATAAGGTCCTATTTGATTAAAAAGGGAACAGATTATTTGAGGGAAATTTTAATATATGTAGTTGTTTGCATAATATCAGGTGTTGGTGGGGATTGCGTGAAAAGGAGGGAAATTCCAGATGCATCAGTGTTTCCAACTCAGCAACTTTGATATTGGCAAGTGGATACGAGTGGGCTGCCAATCTGTGCCCACAAGCCAAGGTAGAAATTTAAAGATGTCAGTAACTTCTGTTTTAACACAAGCCTCAGGAATTCCAGCATATGAAAGGAGGTGAGAATAGTCTAAAGTTGAAGCTAAGTGCCTTTTCAGCTGTGTTTGTGGCTCAGAAAGAGTACAACTCTCTCCTTCCTACTCCCCCAAGCTCTTCTTCATCATAAACCCACCAGAGCTGTCCTGTGGTCCCCCATGAGTCTGGAATTGCAGTCCAATTGAAAATGTTTCTTCCCCTAAGTCACAGACTAGGCCTAAATGGTCCTAAATCTGTACAGGAGTCCTAAACCTGCCAATCGTGCTAACTTTCAGCTGGGTTTACCATCTTCACTTCACAACATTTGCGGAAACCTGAAACTTACTCCCCATCCCATCATCCAGATAATTTGGCCCATTGAACCCACCAACCCTCTGCTACCCAAATAAATATCCAGGTCATTGGAGCCCTTGTGGATTAATTGTGACCATTAATGAAGCCCCTCTTTCCTCCACCATCACCAACATGTTTGCAATTGGCCCAAAATAAATTCTCCGAGATTTTCTTCCTGAGTCACTCAAAGCAATTTTATTCCCAGAGACTCCAAGATATTTTGCAAAATTCCACATGATCCCACATGACTTGATAAGATACAGTATATGCATGGATGAGGTTTGCTCTCGCTGTGATGACAAGAACCAAGGTTTGCAGACTCAAAATAAGGAGTCAGCCAGTCAGGTCTGAGAAACAAAGACACTTCTTCACCGAGAGTGAATTCATGATCTTACTGACTGACCAAACTAGATGAACAGTGCGGACCATTGGCAAAGCTTAGATAAGGCTTGCTAGCTCTTGACCCTTTTAAAATATAAAGAGATTGTAAATTCATCTTAAGTGGCTCGTATACTAGAATCCCTGACTACTCAAAGTTCAAAGTGAATATCAAAGTATGTATACACTCATTGGCCACTTTTATTAGGTAGAGGAGGTTCGTGGTCTTCTGCTGTTGTGGCCCATCCACTTCAAGGTTTGCCATATTGTGCACTCACAGATGCTCTTCCACACACCACTGTTGTAAGCTGTGGTTTCTTGAGTTATTGTTCAAAGTAAATTTATTATCAAAGTACATATACTGTACATCACCATACACAACCCAGAGATCAATGTAATTGCAGACGTACACAGTAAATCCAAAAGACATAATAGAATCAATGAAAGATCGTACCCAACAGGACAAACAACCGATGTGCAAAAGACAACAAACTGTGCAAATACAAAGGAAAAAAAAGAAATAATAATAATAAATAAAAAAGCAATAAATATTGAAAAAAATGAGATGAAGAGTCATTGAAAGTGAGTCCATTGGTTGTGGGAACTTTTCAATGATGGGGCAAGTGAAATTATCCCCTCTTGTTCCTGTTGGCTAAAGGGTCATAACTGTTCCTGAACCTGGTGGTGTGAGCCCTGAGGCTCCTGTACTTTCTTCCTGATGGCAGCAGCGAGAAGAGAGTATGTTCTGGCAAGTGGAGGTCCTTAATGATGGATGCTGCTTTCCTGAAACAGCGCCCCATTTCAATGTGCTCAACTGTTGTCTTCCTGTCAGCTTGAACCAGTCTGACCATTTTCCTCTGACGACTCTCATTAACAGAGCAAATCCAAGGAGATCAGCAATTCCTGAGATAGTCAAACCACCCTGCCTGGCACCAACAATGATTCCACGGTCAAAGTCACTTAGATCATATTCCTTCCTCATTCTGATGTTCGGTCCAAACAATAACTGAACCTCTTGACCATGTCTGTCTGCTTTTATGCATTGAGTTGCTGATGCATGATTGGCTGATTGGATATTTGCATTGTACAGGTGTACAAGTGTACCTGATAAAGTTGCCACTGAGTATATGTTACCATATACTACCTTGAGATTTATTTTCTTCTAGGCACTTATAGGGGAAAAAAGAATTTATGAAAAGCTATTCATAAACAAAGACTGAAAAACAACCAATGTGCAAAAGAAGACAATCTGTGCCAATATATAAAAGATAATACTGAGAACATGAGTTACAAAGAGTTTTTGAAAGTGAATCTATAGGTTATGGAAGTAGTTCAGAGTAGTGGTGATTGAAGTGATTCACACTGGTTCAGGAGCCTGATGGCTATAGGGTAATAACTGTTCCTGAACCTGGTGGTGTGGGGCCTAAGGCTTCCATATCCCCTTTCCAATGGTGACAGCGAGAAGAAAGCATTGCCTGAATGTTTGGGGTCCTTGATGATGGAAGCAGCTATCTTGTGGGAGCACTCCATGTAAATGTAATCAATGGTGGAGAGAGCTTTGCCTGTGATGGAGATGAGCTGTATCCGTCGCTTTCTGTAATCTTTTCCATTCCTGGGCATTGGTGTTTCCAGACCAGGCCATGACCAACCAGTTAGGATATTCTCCACTGTGCAGCTATGGAAGTTTATCAAAGTGTAGCAGCCTGGGAAAGGTTTCACTGCTAATGTAATGGTTTCTCTGTAGCAGCAGTGTTTGGGTTATGACTAGAGGTAACGGGGGCTTTGGAATGTGCGCCGACCAATGAATGGAGTGTTTTTTCTTGTTATGTGCCTGCGACCAAGGTGATCTGGGTCTTTTGTTCGGCAGAAGATGGGGAAAGAGGATGCCAGAAAGGAGAGGTCGTAGACACCAGAAAGGAGTGGACTTGGAGTGGGGTCGGGAGTCGATGAAGCCTGGGGAAATCGATGGAGGACCAGCGGAAGGGAAGCTGTGAGCTCCAACTTGTGCACGTTAGACTGTTTCATTGAAATGGGCCCTTTTCTGTTTGTTTTTCTTTACTAACCCTTTGGTCAAATTAAGAGTTATAAAGTTAAATCATTTAATTGCATATGGTGTACTGTCTGTTACTTCGTGGTACTGATGTGTAACAGGGTAACACATCACACAGCATCCACACAGACTGGAGGTTTTGCATCTCAATCTCACACGTTTGGTGAGGCCAGACATTGTCTTTCCTGGATTTCCGCAGCTGGCAGAACTTGAGAGTTACAAAAGTTTTTGATGACATACCGAATCTATGCAAACTTCTAAGAAAGTAAAAGCACTGTCATGCCTTCTACAAGATAACACCTAAGTGCTGGTCCTAGGACAGATTCTCAGATATGATAATACCAAGGAATTTAAAGCTGCCGATCCTCAAACAAGAAGAGGTATATCTGGGAAGGTGCTAAGCATTTTGTGTTTTTTTTCAATGAGATAAGGATTAAACTAATACTAATAAATGCCCAAGTTCTTTTTGCCACACCTGGGGAAGATGAGTTCCCCGCAGGTCCTACAGACTCTCTGACAGATCTCATCTGTCATCTCAGGTGACTCTTATCAATTCAGCTCTCCTATCAGCTCAGGTGGGAGTAAGTTCAACTTAACCATAAGGGGGTATCAAAGACAGAGAATTAGCTCCACTCATACTCACCTTCAATTTGGTATTATCAGCTTCAGTAATGGAATGGTAGACCAGCACATAGAGAAAAAATAGTTTTGTAGAGATGAACAGAAGTTTTAAGAAGCATCTTGAAGGAGGAAGGAGAGCTGGACAGGTTGAGAGTTTTAAGAAGGGAATTCCAGAGCTTTGGGCTGTGGCAGCTGAAGGTTTGGCTGCCAGTAGTAGAGACATTAAATACTGGCATCAGTAAGGGGAACGCAGGTATAGGACTGTGCAAAAGGCTTAGGCACATATACTGTATATAGCTAGGGTGCCTAACACTTACGCACAGTACTAAATTTGTCAACGTGGAGTAGAACACCAAGTTTGTAAATCTGGTGGAGAAAAGGATGTTGAGAATGACGAGTGTGGGGCAATGTGGGAAAGGTGTAGGAAGGTGGCAGGGAAGGAGTGCCAGGGGCGGCAGTTAGCATGAACACAGACACAGCCCACCCTGAGACATTAGACAAGGTCATTTGACTCCAAACAATTGGTTAATTGATCATTACAGAATGTTTCTCTGCTGCTTCCCGCTACCTCCTCTCTCCCTTTCTCTTTTCCCAATCATGATTCCCCTCTCCCTGCCCCCTTCCCACTCTCAGTCCACAATAGAGACCCATATCAGAATCAAGTTTATCATTACTCACATATGTCTTGAAATTTGTTTTTTTTTGTGTCAGCAGTACAGTGCAATACATAAAATCAGTACAGTACTGTGCAAAATTTTCAGTCACCCTTCCTATATGTATGTGCTTGAGACTTTTTGCACAGTACTGTATGGGTTAGTGTTAAACTGTGGGCATGCTATGTTGGCACCAGAAGCATGGCGATACTATATCTCAGACTGTCCTAGAAATGGAGGAAGTAATAGGCACAGGAAGCAGAGTAAATCTGAAATGGAGCAGGATCCAGTGAATGGGGCATGTATCTGCTAAGACTTCACAGCAGAGTTTTGGATACATGGTTTGCTGGAGAGCAGGACAAGGGAGCACAAAAGATACAATATCATATGGGCAAGATTTTTTGCTATCACAAGGTTGCACAACTATGAGCCTTGCTACACAGAGCAATGGACAAAATAGTTACCATTGTGATCAAGGGACTGGTTGGCAGATGACAAAATGAAACAGAATAAATGTCACCCATTCGGGACCGCTAGGTGGGTTCTGATTCAGGTGAACATATCTGGGAGGATTTGTAGTTAGCTGATCTGGAAAACCCACAGGCCACTGGTTTCAACTTGTCATAAAAGCAAACCACCTCACCAGGTATGCTTATGTGCTTGGAGGAGGGCATTGCATCCTTTGAACCTGGAGAGACCTGGAGGTTCAGATCCCCAGAATCCAAGTCAAATCCCAAGCATGTGGCTCATGACCTGGACTTTGGAAATCTAGTAACGGTGTCACTGCAAAGTATTTCTCTTTTAATTCACAATTACCACATGAATCCAATCTTAAGCAGCAAAATCAAACATTGAATTCATTGGAAAAAAGTTGTATCTGATGGAATGCATCATCAAGCATATCTGACTAACTTTAATTCAATCAACACTGTCTACAACAGATACAACAGGCTGTTGAACTAAATATTGTTGCTCTATTCAATTGTGAATCTGAGAAAGGTAGGCATAAGATTTGGAGCTGATTCCATCATCAATATGCTTGCGGTGAATCTATTGGCAATTCTTTGCCTCGTCAACATAACATAGCTTTTATTTTTTAAATTGCTTATACAGCAGGCAGTGGAAACTGATTTCCTCTACTTCCTCTTTGCTGCTGATGGATTAACCTTGGATTAACGTCTCTTCCTGTCCTGAGTTTTGTAGGAAATGTGATCAGCTGTAAAATCATGCTAATCTACAGAACCGACACACAGAGAAAATGATGAAGTAAATATTTAAAATACTCCCAACAAATGCTAACATTTTAACTGGAACATTTTGCAAAAACTTCCTTGCTGCATTGCACCTCTGTTGAGTAGATTAAGATTTTATTTCCTGGAATGTAGGAAAATGAGGGGAGATTTGATAAAGGTATGCAAAATTACGAGGGGTATAGATAGGGTAAATACAAGTGGTCTTTTCCCAGTGAGGTTGGGTGAGACTAGAACTGGAGGTCATAGGTTAAGGGTGAAAGGTAAAATATTAAAGGGGGACCTGAGGGGAAATTTCTTCACTCAGAGGGTGCTGAGAGTGTGGAATGGGCTGCCAGCACAAGTAGTGGATGTGGGTTTGATCTCAATATTTAAGAGAAGGTTGGATAAGTACATTTATGGAAGGGATATCATGGGCTATGTCCAGGTGTGGCCTGATGGGATTAGGCAGAATAACAGTTTGGCTGGACTGAACAACAGAAGATGGGCAGAAGGGCCTGCTTCTGTGTTGTAGTGCTCTATGACTCTGTGACTTCCTGGGAACTCAACTAGGAAATCCAGTTCCAGCAGAGGGTCTAGGACCTGACATGTTCATTGTTTTCTCTCCACAGATGATGCCTGACCTGCTGACCTGCTGAGAGTTTCAAACATTTTACGTTCTGGTTTCATATTTTCAGCCTCTTAGTTTTTTAAAATATTCATTTACTACTGGACAGTTTTGCTGTTCTCCCTATCACCAGGAGAGGGAGATTTCACACCTCTATCAGCTGCCATAATTTATAACAAAATGTTTATTTGATTAGGTTTATTACTAGCATTGTAATATATTTCTTTAATCTTCAGATTTTCTTGCATTTGGAAAGTAGTTTCTACTACGATCCCACTCAGTGACGGATAAATAATGTAACAGTTTCTAAATATACTGAGTTAATTATAACCCTAGTGTCAAATTCTGGACTGTGATAGTGATTCTTGGAGTAGTTCAGCTATTAAAATCTTCCACATCATAATGTGAAAAACTAATTTCCTTTGGTTCTTCAGATAGCTCTATTAATTGGCTAACAATTCCTTTGTGGAGGGATTACCCAAGTGGAATAACAAAAGGAAATTAAACAGGTAATTCATGGCCACACAACAGAAGGCGATCACCTTATCTGTGTACAGGGTATGAGCAAAACCACTTATCATTGTTTACCTTTCAGTTGACCTGGAAATCTGGGACTCAAAGCTCTGTTGTAGTTTGTACTAGTCATTTGAAAATTGATTTCTTCTGGAGTGGAAACTGATTGCATACATTGCTGTTTGAATTGCACCTCTATAGGAACTCAACTGGACATTTTGGAGCAGATTCTCGCTTCTGTATTTGATGTGATTTCTATATCAAACACACATCGAATGATAACATACCCTGAGCGGTGCTCGAGGAAAATTAGTTCTCATTTTTCCAAGAGTGTCCAGTGATGGGCCTTCCCAGGAAAACCTGATTTTACTGACACTCTTCTGATCTGAGATCTCGTTCAGCGTGGTTCTCCTTTCCACCCTCAGCCTTCATATTTTACAAATCATCCTCTGCTATTCCCAAATTTTCACTGAAAAAAAATTCTTACCACTCCCTAATAAACATTCAGAAGTGGGTGGTTCCTCCAGCTTACTCCGCTAAACTCCTTATTCATCACTGATGACATCGCAGGTGCAACCCTATTGGTTAAATGTGTGGGGGAGACGGAGTCTGCAGGCAATAGATGTTGTGGAAGAGTAGTCTGTCAACTCAATTTATGACAGACCCCTCCTGTAGACTCCTGCAAATCTCAAGTTGCTTTGCAGTGATCTTTTGCTTCTTCACTTGTTATACTGTTATCTTCTTTGGCCTTGTATTATTAGAACTGAAGTCAGTGGGTATCACTGAAAAAAATAATTCAAATGGTTGGAATCAAACTCCATGCAAAGAAAGGTGGTCTGTGGTTGTCACGGGTCAATTCTCCCAGCCCCAGGACTTCACTGCAGGAGTTCCTCTGCCCAGTATCTCGGGTCTGACCATCTTCAGCCGCTTCATTTGTGACCTACCTTCCATCAAGGCCAGAGTTGGAAAATTTACTAATGACTGTACAATTTTAAGTTTAACTCACGATAGGCAGCAGTTAGCATAGCGACCGGGTTTAATTCTGCCACTGTCGGTAAGGAGTTTGTACGTTCTCCCCATAACCATGTGGGTTTCCTTTGGATACTCTGGCTTCCACTCATATTCCAAAAAACTACCGGTTAGTTGGTTAACTGGTCACATGAGCGTAATTGGGTGACAAGGGCTCATTGGGCCAGAAGGGCCTACTACTGTTCTGTATTTCTAAAAATAAATAAGTTTCTCACAATTCCTCAGCAAATTAAGTGCCCCATTCCTGCATATGGCAAGCCCCAGCAAACATTCGGGCCTGGGCTGAAAAGTGGCAGTAACAACTGCAGGAAATGGTCATCTTCAAGGAGAGAAGATCTAACCACCAAACCTTGGCATTCAATGGCTACCATCACTGTGTCCTCCACCATAATATTGTGATGAAAAGAGTAGGTCAGAGGTTGTCTCCTCCTCAGAGCCTCTCACCATCAACCATGCGAGAACACCCTGGATGAATGCAATACCAATAGCTCTCAAGAAACTGTCACATTATCCACAGCAAAACAGCCTTCTTGATGGGCACCCCATTAATCACCCTAGAATATTTATTCCCTCTGCCTTGGCCACTTGGTGTGCACTGTCTACAAAATGACCTACGGTTACCAGCTCAGGCTACTCTGATAGAACCTCCCAAACCTATGACCTCTATCACAATGAAAGGCAATGGCAACAGACAGTTGGGAACATCTCTTCCTCCAGGCACCTCTCCAAATTGCACACCATCCTGACTTGTTGCTAAATCACCTCTCATTTGCCCTTGCACTGTAGGGTACCTTCAGCAAAAAGGAAAACAGCACTTTAAGAAGGCAGCTCTCCATCACCAACTCAAAGGTGATTAGTCTTGCAAAAATTATCTTATGCAGTGTTCCACTCCTTACAGACCTCCTTTTATGTTCTCCCATCAACTACCTTCTTCCTTTTCACATGACAACTTGGTTTGTTTCTAGCTTTGCCAGGCTTTGAAGAAAAGTAGCTGGCCTGAAATGCTAGGAACGCACACAAAATGCTGGAGGAACTCAGCAGGCCAGAGAGCATCTATGGAAAATAGTAAACAGTCGATGTTTTGGGCCATGGCCCTTCATCAGGACTGGAGACAAAAGGTGAGAAGTCAGAATAAGAAGGTGGAGGGGGGAGGGGAGGAAAAACACAAGGTAGTAGGTGATAGGTGAAAACAGGAGGGGTGAAGTAATGAGCTAGAAAGTCAATTGGTGAAAGAGATAAAGGGCTGGAGAAGAGGGAATCTGATAGGAGAGGACAGAAGGCCATGGAAGAAAGGATAGGGGTGGAGCACCAGAGGGCAGTGATGGATAGGTAAGGAGATAAGGTGAGAGAGAGAAATGGGAACGGTGAAAAAGAAGAGGGGAACCATTACCGGAAGTTCAAGAAATTGATGTTAATGCCATCAGGTTGGAGGCTACCAAGACAAAATATAAGGTATTGCTCCTCCAACCTGAGTGTGGCCTAATTATGGCAGTAGAGGAGGCCATGGACTGACATGTCAGAATGGGAATGGGAAGTGGAATTAAAATGGGCAGCCACTAGGAGATCCTGCTTTTTCAGGCAGACGGAGCATAGGTGCTCAGTGAAGCGGTCTCCCAATCTACATCAGGTCTCACTGATATACAGAAGGCCACACAGGGAGCACCGGATACAGTAGATGACCCCAACAGATTCACAGGTGAAGTGTCGCCTCACCTGGAAGGACTACTTAGGGCCCTGAATGGTAGCGATGGAGGAGCTGTAGGGGCAGACGTAACATTTGTATCGCTTGCAAGGATAAGTGTCAGGAGGGAGATCAGTGGGGAGGGATGAATGGACAAGGGAGTTGCGTAGGGATCGTTCCTCTCCCCACTTTCTGTTAACTCAGTTTACTCCCTCCACAGATGTTGTGTAGTTGAGTATACAAGCTGGGATGTTATGTTGCAGTTGTACAAGATGTTGTTGAGGCTGCATTTTAACTATTATGTTCAGTGTTGGTTACCGTATTAGAGGAAGATGGTATGCTGGAAAAGAGTGTGGAAGAGATTTATAAGGATATTGCCAGAATTCCAGGGATTGAATTGTGGAGAGAGGTTAAGTAGGTAGGGACATTTCCCACTGGAATGTAGGAGAATGAGGAGTGATTTTATTGAGGTATATAACATTATGAGGAGCATAGATCCAGTGAATGTATATAATCTTTTCCCAGGGTTGGAGAATGAAGAGCTAGAGGGCATAAGTTTAAGGTGGGAGGGGAAAGATTTAATTGAACCTGAGGGGCAACTTCTTCATCCAGAGGGTGGTCAATATATGCTGGAGGGAGTGGTTAAAGCAAGTACATTAACAATACTTCATAGATATTTGGATAGATAACTGAATAGGAAAGGATTAGAGCAGTGGTTCCCAAAATATTTAGGATTAACATCCCTTTGGCTCCCAGCCCACATCCCCAGTGCCCCCTTCTCCCTTTCTGGCTATTACATAAAAACTAAAGAATTTTGATTTAGGATGCACAGAGAAAGAAAATAGGAACTGCAAATTCAAAGCAGCAACAAATACAGGACATTGTAAAAATTATTTAAATCTATTTAAAGCTGCAAATAAAGTTATTTCTTTATTTAATTACAGTAAAAGCAATTTTCCTCAACAATCTTGGAGCATACATTAGTAGTCCAACTGTTCACTACTTCATTGCTTTTTCACCTTTCAATGAGACGGACGGGCTTGGTGCAGTGATATCAGCTTCTCAACATCAGGCTGAATGTCACTCAGAAGGAGTCTCAGATCCCCATGTTCGATAATTTGCACTCTGTTTCATTGCTTTGAAAGAAGTTGGGAGACTTCACTGAAACCGCGCTCCACTAAATATAATGTTGGAGAGGGAATAAAGAACATCTTGACCTTTTTCCATAGTGCAAGATAGCGTTCAGAGATTAATTTCTGCAACCAAAAGTCTTGATATGATTTTCTGAACCTTGGCTTCAGCTCAAAGTCATTTTGTAGCAAGATCAGTTCTTCTCTATCCTCCCTGTTAATTCCTCATTACAAATGTTCAGGAATGCATTTATTACCCAATCTGGGATTTGGATCAGGAGAAGATCCTGAAATCTCTCTGACATGTCTTTATGCTGTTCACCCAGATGGACACAGTATACTTGAAGATCATCATCTAGTATTTTTTTCTTGCTCTTTTAACTCAGAGAGGCTTGGAAATTGAAAAAGGTTGTGACAGCTAATTTTGCGCTTAATTGAATTATACAGTGAATGGTAAATATGTAGGGTACAGCTTTTATTCAAGAAAGTAATAACCCAATGGTAGGCTCCTGTTGTTGATGATGTCCCATATGTTGCACAAGACCATAAGATATAGGAGCAGCATTAGGCTATTTAGCCCATCGAGTCTACTCCATCATTTTGTCATGATCAAGACCATTCAAAAGGGCAGATTCTGAATGTTACCCCATTGAATGCCATAATTCTTTGGAATTACGTCACTGCGTGATTAGAGTGTGGGAGTGTACATACTAGTTAACAATGTACTACATTAGTGAACAGCAATAATGTGCAGGTATTCAGTACAGATTACTTATGTCAAATACAGAAGAGTCGCATTGATTTTCAGCAATTATAATGCGCCTCGAGCGAAGTCTCAGAGAACAGTGGGTTAGCAAGAGATGAGGTAATTACGTGATCATTGTAATCAATTATGAGGCAGAGGATAAGTAATTTATTTCTTAAATGAAGCCTGTAATCCTTCACCTGACCCCCTTGCTACTGAGCGACCCACTACCTCTTTTATCTTTATCTTTTAGAAACTCTCACACCGCCCCCGGGGGGGGGGGGTGATACCCATTTTGGGAACCACCATTTTTGAGGGATAAGGATCAAACACAGGCAAATGGAACCCTCTTAGATGGGAATCTTGGTCAACATGGACCAATTAGGCTGAAGGGCCTGTTTCCTGTTTCCATGCTTGCATGCCTCCATGACTCTCTGAGATGACCTGCCAAGTATGTCTGGCACTGTCTGTATTTATATTAGGTTCACAGTATCTGCAGTATTTTGCTTTGGGATGGAGTATTTAAGATGTGTCTCACGATACATGTAATATTTTAAGGACAGTGATGTAAGTAACATGGCAATTAATGACAAGAGTATCTAAATGCTTGACATATTCATCTTGTGAATGAGGAGGCCAGCTGCTCAGCTTGCTTATGAGACAGGTACTAAATTTGGCAAAGAATTATAACACATTCAGTGAGAGAAACCAACCCCTGCACTGGAGACTTAGCTAGCTAACAGCAAACGTCTGAAATACTTGCTATGCTCTACCACAAACTGTGCTCTCACTACCATACTTCCCTTTTGTTTTTCTCTGCAGTTTAACTAAATGAAACTTGTGCCCTTGCTAATCAAAACCAATAAATAAGTGAACCTCAATCAGCCAGAGTCAGACTTGAAACAAAACCAATGTCTAGGCAGCCTCATTTCTGACTAATCTTGAACCTATTTTAGAGCTGTGTCCTTAAAGAGGCATTGAGTACGTCATTAGCTTCTGAAAGTGACTGATGAGCTCTTTAAGATCACTGACAGAAGCGCGATAACATCATGTTTTTGTACAGGATATTGCACTGCTAAGTTAGGCATTTTCTCTTTCCTTCATAGCCACCACCTCCACCGCTGCATATCAGTTGCCATATGTAAAGTTGGAAAGGTTGGGTATGGGCCAAAACATGGCAACGTGGTCCAGGCCCAGAGCTATCGATGTGATAGAGCCCAGGTCTTCGAGCAAGGAACGACCCAATGTTTGGATGATTTAAATGCTGGGCCAGATGGATTGAAAAGGCAGGGTGTTAGGGCCAGAGGTGAGGGTCGAGCCAGTTCTTCTCGTTGCTCTGTGACGTTTACTCTACTCTGCGCTGCACTGAAGCTGAGGCTGAGGCTGTGGCTTGCCATGGCTGCTCTGGACTTCGTGTCTGAGGACTCACTTTCATTTGTTTACTTTTATCGTTTGCACAATCTTCTTTTCTCTTTGTTCAACTGTTTTCTTTTTACGTGGGTTCTTTTGGGTCTCTTTGTTTTGTGGCTGCCTGTAAGGAGACGAATTTCAAGGTTGTATAATGTATACATGCGAAGATAATAAATATACTTTGAACTTTAGTGTAGGTCAAGGGCTGAGATCATCATTGTGATCTGTCCAGACGAAGGACATATCATTTGGTTCATGTCCAGTGTGTCATTTGTGATGTGAGAGAGAAGGGAATGTTGCACAGTTTATATTAAATTTTAGTTTAGACTTATTGTACCATTTTGTATCATTCACTCACAAAATTTGGAGTAGGAAATCAAAAACACAAGAGATTCTGCAGGTGCTGGACATCTAGAGTAACACATACAAAATGCTGGAGGAACTCAGCAGGTGAGGCAGCATCTATGGAAAGGAATAAACTGTTGATGTTTCGGGCCAAGGCCCTTCATCAGGACTGGCTGAAACATCGACTGCTTATTCATTTCCATACTGGCGGTCTGACCTGCTGAACTCCTCCAGCATTTTGTGTGTGTTACTTGGAATAGGCCCCATTTATTAGCCATTCAGAGCTCAATATGAACTGAGTGACTGTAAGTCATTGCAGAGGGTAATTAAGAGTTGGTTTGGAGAAGTAGATCGGCCAGACTCTGAGGACACAACACCTGACCTTTTATATTTTCGCTTTTTCCTTTCTCATTAACCAGGGAAGCAGCTATTCACTTGCACGTCTTCCAATCTAATGTTCAAAATGAGGTCTTCTCTTCATTGGAGAAATCAAATGCAGATTGAGTGACCAGCATGCAGAACATCTTCATTTAGTCTGAAAGGAGAACCCAGAGCTTTCATTCACTTGTAACTTTATTTCTCCACTTTTCTGCCTTCATCCTCCTACGTTCCTCAAGTGGTGTACTACCTAAGCTCAAGGAACAGCATTCCTCTCTCTGCGGCAAATGCTGACATAATACTCTATTTAAAATTGTCAGGTACCACAACTTTAAAAAAATAATTATTATCGTGACAAATTTGGTCAATGCCCCCTAATGCTAGAACCATTCCATCTGTTTTTTCACACTCCACCATTCTGTATAAAGTAAGCATGCACATTTTGCTCACTTTCCCAGTTCTGATGAAGGGACCTTGACTGAAACATTGACTTTGCTTCTCTCCCAGTGGCTACTGCTTCACCTGTCATACGTTCTCATCATTTTCTGTTTCTCAGCATCTACAGCTTTTTTGCTTCAGCGTGTCTATTAAATGTATATCCTTGTACCTCACTAATAAGGGAAAACGTGATCAGAAAAAACAAACCATTTTAGAGCATAAACTCACATGCTAAGAATGCATTCTAACTCCATTGAGATAGCCATAAATTTATTGCTGTACCGTTTGCCATTTTGAACTCTGTACTTCCTTTGTCACACTGTTTTTAATGGGTCGAGTGGACCTCTGGTTGTGACTTCAATCAATGTACAGCCTTTGAAGGGCAGAGAAAAGAATGCATCATATACAATAACCATTGTATTGACATTCAAGCTATAAATCCCACTAATCCAATGAGAATGATTTACACAGCCTTTGTTGGCGTCATTGTGCCACTTGGTCTTGATGTACACAAATGTAAATTCAATATTATTTCTTTTGTGCCTAATACCTAATACATCTACAGAGATGACTTCTGTATTGTATTTAATATTTCAGCTATATTTGAGTAATATTGTAAATATAGTGCTTGATTAAGCATTCTTTGTTTTCATAATTCATTATGGGTTATATTCATTGGGGTGGAACAGTAGCGTAGACACTTTACAGTACCAGCAACTCGGGTTCAATTGCCTGTAAGGTGGTTGTACATTTTCCGCGTGACCACGTGGGTTTCCTCTGGGTGCTCCGGTTTCCTCCCACTGTCCAAAAGTGTACCGGTTGGTAAGTGATTAGGTTAGGATTGCTGGTGGCATGGCTCAAAGGGCCAGAAGGGCCTATTCCATACCGTATCTCAATAAATAAATAAATTTGTAAGAATTACGTGAATGGCATATGTTATTACACCTTCAGTTACCTTGTTGCCTGTGAGTTTAGTATCTGTTCTCCCTTGTTTTGTGGCTCCTCATGGCTTGTTATTTTGCAGTTGGTTAGTAAAGTTATCGCTCATCACTAAATTGTCCCTGCAGTTCCGCATTTGGATCAAGCCTCCTCTACATCTCCTGAAAGGATGAGTGAGCCAATTTGACTGACCCAGCAGAGTATGCTCACCATCTGCTTGCCAATCTCTTCAACTCTCTGTCTCGATACAGCCAACCTGTGACCATCCAACTGCTCCATCAAAGCCCTGGTTTCCGGGGCCCAAACACTTTGATGGATCCCCAAACCGACGGCACAACTTCCCATCATCGTGCATCTTTCACTTCAACCTTCAGCTACCTCTGTATTTTATAGACTGAGCCAAGGTTGCCTTTGTCATCTCTCTTCCTTGATTGGGTGAGCTCTGACCTGGACCGCTGTTAACTGGGACTATAGGACCACCATTTGCAATAAATGTGAAGAATTCACCATGGAGGTGCACTGGATTTTCACCCATCTGGCAAGTGGAAGGGAGGCAGCAGATCAAGGCTTACTCTTGGTGCTGAATTGCACCATGGAATTCAGGACCCTTGTGGCAGAGTACGGCATCTCGGAGACGAATCTCAGCGTTTGTTCCTGACGAGAGCTGCCAAAGCAACCTGCACCTTAGCCCTCTCTGAGGCTGAAGTATGCAGGTGTTTCCAATGAGTGAATAGTCATAAAGCTGCGGGACCGGACGGCATCCCAGGGCGAGTACTCAGGATGTGTGAGGTACAACTGGCAGGTGTGTTTGCAGACATTTTTTAATCTCTCCCTCTCCCAGAATAGAGTGCCCTCATGCTTCAAAACATCCACCATTGTCCCTGTAGCTAAAAAAGACCAAGGTAACATGTCTGAATGACTGACGTCCTGTCGCACTCACCTCAATAATAAGGAAATGCTTTGAGAGGCCGGTCAAGGATTAAATCTACAGCTTGCTGCCACCCACACTGGACCCCCTACAATTCGCCTACCGACACAACCGATCGACAGATGACGCAATAGCCACAGCTCTACATACCGTCCTTACACATCTGAGAAGAAGGATGTTTATGTGAGAATGCTGTTCTTGGACTACAGTTCAGCATTCAACACCATAATTCCATCCAGGCTTGACAAGAAGCTCAGAGACCTCAGCCTTCACCCAGCCTGTTTAACTGGATCCTGGACTTCCTGTCAGATCGCCAGCAGGTGGAAAGAGTTGGCTCCCTCACCTCTGACCCTCAATACAGGAGCCTCTCAAGGCTGTGTCCTCAGCCCCCTCCTTTACTCTCTGTATACCCATGACTGTGTTGCTACCCACAGCTCCAATCTGCTAATTAAATTTGCTGATGATACTACACTGATTGGCCTAATCTCAAATAATAATGAGGCAGCCTTCAGAGAAGAAGTCATCACCCTGACACAGTGGTGTCAAGAAAATAACCTCTCCCTCAATGTTGCAAAAACAAAGGAGCTGGTTGTGGCCTACAGGAGGAATGGAGACAGGCTAACCCCTATTGACATCAATAGATCTGGGGCTGAGAGGGTGAATAGCTTTAAGTCCCTCAGCATTCACATCACTGAGGATCTCACGTGGTCTGTACATACCAGCTGTATGGTGAAAAAAGCACAACAGCGCCTCTTTCACTTCAGACAGTTCAAGAAGTTTGGCAAGGACTTTCTACAGGGGCACAATTGAGAGCATCCTGATTGGCTGCATCACTGCCTGGTATGGGAACTGTACTTCTCTCAATTGCAGGACTCTGCTGAGAGTGGTGTGGACAGCCCAGCACATCTGTGGATGTGAATTGAGGACTATATCCACTATTGAGGACATTTACAGAGACAGGGGTGTAAAAAGGGCCCGAAAGATCATTGGGGACTCGAGTCACCCCAACCACAAACTGTTCCAGCTGCTTTCATCTGGGAAACGGTACTACAGCATAAAAACTAGGACCAACAGGCTCCGGGACAGCTTCTTCCACCAGGCCATCAGACTGATTAATTCACGCTGATACAATTGTATTTCTAAGCTATATTGAATGTCCTGTTGTACATACTATTTATTACCAATTACTATAAATTGCACATTCTGACAGAGACGTAATGTAAAGATTTTTACTCCTCATGTATGTGAAGGATGTAAGAAATAAAGTCAATTTAATTCAATATACTGCATACATACTTTGGCAATAAATGTACTTTGAAATTTTGAATCATGGCCATTAACGGACATCCCTTGGGGTCTGGGATGGTCGGAGCACACACACGGCCTACAAACAGGAGCATTGGAGAGTACCATGAGTCCTCAACACCCCTCTCATCTTGGGATACCCCTGGCTCTCCACTCACGGCCCTCACTTCACCTGGTCATCCGGTTCTCTGCTAAGTAGGGGACCCATCAGCTAGATCACCTGCCTGCAACCTCAGTTGACTTCACCCCATAAATCTGTGGAGACGGAGGAAACTCTTGACCTCACCAAAATCCCATCGGAATACCACGACTTCAGTAAAAGGGAAGTCACCTCATAGACTACACAACAGCACTACCGACCTCCTCCAACATATCACCCCTCCCTAAGGTCATCTGTTCACCCGCTCCCTTCCTGAGATTGAGGCCATGAGTAACTATATCACTGAAGCACAGCTTCATTCAATCACCTTGTCCCCAGCCAGTACAGGGTTCTTCTATGTCAAAAAGGAGGATGAGGGTTATTGTCCCTGCATTCACTACCATGAAGAACTGCTACCCTCTCTGCTTGATGGATGGTGCATCTGAAACACTTCGTTGGGCCCAGATAATCATCAAACTGGATCTGCAGAGTGCGTACAATCTGATCCACATACGTAAGAGGGATGAATGGATGATGGCATTCAGAACACCCATTGGCTACTACAAATACTTGGTAACACACACAAAATGCTGGAGGAGCTCAGCAGATCAGGCAGCATCTATAGAAATGAATAAACAGTAGGCACTTCGGGCCGAGACCTTTCTTCAGTAGTGAGAAGGAAGGCAGAAGATGCCCGAATAAAAAGGTGCAGGGAGGGGAAGGAGGCTATCTGGAATGTGATAGGTGAAGCCCGATGGGGTGGGAAAGGTCAGGGGCTGGAGAAGAAATCTGATAGGATAGGAGAGTGGAACATAGGAGAAAGGGAAACATAGAAACATGGAAACATACAAATCTACAGCACATTACAGGCCCTTCGGCCCACAATGCTGTGCCGACCAAGTAACCTACTCTAGAAACTGCCTAGAATTTCCCTAGTGCATAGCCCTCTATTTTTCTGTGCTCCATGTACCTATCTAAGAGGCCCTTAAAGGACCTATTGTATCCACTTCCACCACCACCGCCGTCAGTGCATTCCACACACCCACCACTCTGTGTGAAAAACTTACCCCTGACATCCCCTTGGTACCTGTTTCCAAGCACCTTAAAACTATTCCTCTTCCTGCTAGCCATTTCAGGCCTGGGAAAAAGCCTGGTTATTCATGTGATCAATGTCTCTCATCATCTTATACACCTCTATCAGGTCACCTCTCATCCTCCTTCGCTCCAAGGAGAAAAGGCCAAGTTCACTCAACCTATTCCAATCCAGACAACATTCTTGTAAATCTCCCCTGCATTCATGAGGATTTTTATTCCTCATGTATGTGAAGGATGTAAGTAATAAAGTCAGTTCAATTCAATTCTATAGCCTCCACATCCTTCCTGTAGTGAGGTGACTAGACCCGAACGGAAGTCTAACTAAGTTTTATATAGCTGTAACATTACCTCACGGCTCTTGAACTCAATCCCATGGTTGATGAATGCCAAAACACCATGCGTCTTCTTAACAACACTGTCAACCTGCCCAGCAGCTTTGAGTGTCCTATGGACACGGACCCCAAGATCTCTCAGATCCTCCACACTGCCAAGATTCTTACCATTAATATTATAAATTTGACCTACTGAAATGAAGCACTTCACACCGATCTGGGTTGAACTCCATCTGCCACTTCTCAGCCCAGTTTTGCATCCTATCAATGTCCCGCTGTAACCTCTGACAGCCCTCCACACTATCCACAACACCTCCAACCTTTGTGCCATCAGCAAACTTAATAACCCACCCTTCTACTTCTTCATCCAGGTCATTTATAAAAATCAGAAAGCGGAGGGGTCCCCGAAACAGATCTCTGCAGAACACCACTGGTCACCATCCTCCATGCAAAAGGAGTAGGGGACTCAGGGGGAAGTGATAGGTAGGTGAGAAGCAGTGGAAGGGGAATAGAGGAAAGGAGGGGTGGGGATATTTTACCGTTTTCCAAGCCTTTGTTAACAAGATCCTCTGAAACATGCTACACAGGTATGTGTTAGTTTACCTCAATGACATCCTCACCTTCTTCAAGGACCCCCAAGATCATGTCCATTCAGTCCTTCAGTGTCTCCTCAAAAACCAATTCTACTGCAAGTTAGAAAATTACCAGTTACACCCAAGTTATTTCCTTCTTTTGTTACGTCCTTTCACCCCAAGGCTCAAGAGATGGTTCACTACCACTCCAATTCTCCGCCATCTGAACCCCTTTGGACCTTTTGTGGTGCAGGTGGCTGCATCTGACATGGGTGCTGGGGCCATCCTCTCCAGCAAGGACCAGACAAGACAGACCCATGTATCTTCTTCTCACATAAGTTTAACTCAACTCTGTGCTGTTATGGAGTAGGAGACAGGGAGCTACTTGACATCAAATGGGCCTTGGAGGAATTGAGCCTTTCCTGATCTGGACTGGTCACCAGAATTTCATATCCATCCAACAGACCTGCCAACTCAAGCAACATCAGGCTTATTTGACTGTCTACTATGAGCAATTCAACTTTATCTCCTACTGACCCGGCTCCAAGATCACTAAGGTGGACTCCAGCTCAAATGGAGATCTCCCCTCAGCCTATCATTCCATCCTCGCAGATCCTCACTACAATCATCTAGGATTTTGAGAACCAGATCTGCCTAGCCATACAGCAAGTGCCTGCACCAGCCAACACACCTGCCAACTGTACCTGCAACTGTGCACTCTGAGGCACTCTAGCCGGCTCACTTGTCACCTCTCTCTGGCCATCCAGTTGCACAATGGACCCTGGATTTTTTGTGACACCAGTTCTGGTGGCCTACCATGATCACAAATGTATGGTATTCGTTGATACCTGCTGTCAATTTTCCCAGTTAAATTCCTCCGACCAGCGGCTCTCTGGGTTCCTGTGGCTCCTACTGATCCATTGACGCCCATGGTGCCACATCACCATGGATTTTATCATGGGTTTACCACCTTCCAATGGGGCCACGGTGATTATGACAGTGGTGGACCAGTTCTCCAAAGCGGCCTACATCATTGCCCTCCTCAAACGTCTGTCATCCACTGAGAAGGTGGACCTGGTTCTCCATCATTTACTTCGCCTTTACGGCTTCCCTCAGGATATTTTCTCTGACTGAAGTCCACAATTCATCTCTCGCTTCTGGTGAGCCTTCTGTTCCCACTTCCACACCTCAGTGAGTTTGTCCTCTGGCTTTCACACGTAGACCAACAGTCAGTCAGAAAGAGCCAATCACCAAGTGGAGATGTTTCTGCGATGTTTCATGGACTCTAACCCTTCCACTTGGAAGAAATATTTACTCCGGGCTGAACTGTCCCACAATCTACACACCTCCTCTTCCATGGCTATGGGTATGTCACCCTTAGAAGTGCTCCATGGCTACAAATTCCCATTGTTCCCAACGGAGGAGCCAATGGTGGAGGTCCTGTCCGCCAGGGTCCTGGTTCGCCAATGCTGGAATGCTTGGAAAAGGGCACGAAAGCCAACATCCTAGCTGCCAACCATGCCTACTGCCACCAGACTAACAGCTGTTGGTGCCCAGCCAGACTACTACAGCCTGGGGACCATGTCTGGCTGTCCACCTGAGATCTGCACCTGCACAATGACTCCTAGAAAGCACTTATCCCAGTTCATTGATTCATTCATTCAAGATTACCAATTGCGTCAATCCAGTCACTTACCATCTCCAGCTACCACCATATCTCAGGATCACACCTACCTTCCATGTTCCTGCCTCAAGCCTGTTGTCCATGGGCCACTCAACCTACCTGAGCCTGCACCTCTGGATCCTAGGATGGTGGAAGGTGGTCCAGTGTACATGGCTTGTCAGTTGATGGATTGTCTTCATCCTGGACAGGGTGCACAATACTGGTCAACTGGGAAGGATATGGCCCTGAGGAGAGCTACTGTGTCCCATTCAATTACATCTTGGATCCATCACTCATTCGAGGAGTTTCACTGGACCCATCTGGATCA
This sequence comes from Hemitrygon akajei, assembly GCF_048418815.1. Classification (NCBI taxonomy): domain Eukaryota; kingdom Metazoa; phylum Chordata; class Chondrichthyes; order Myliobatiformes; family Dasyatidae; genus Hemitrygon; species Hemitrygon akajei. The sequence goes on from NC_133141.1 coordinate 42,690,459, forward strand.
TCCTGGGCCATTAGGTTCTAGCAGTGAGGGTGGGCAGGGTAGGGGAAAGAGTCCTGTGAGGCCTGCACATGCAGGCTCATCCCAGTCGCTACCCAGTTAACAGGACTCAACTGCCACTTGTTTCCAACGCATCACTTGTAGCCCATTTAAACCCAGCTCTTGTCCACAGTCACTGTTCACTCATATGAACCAGTTGCTCTGAGCCTTTAGTTACCTTGTTGCCTGTGAGTTTACTATCTGCTCGCTCTCATTTTGTGGTCACTTATGGCTTGTTATTTTGCAGTCGATTATTTCAGTTATCACTCACTACTAAATCATTTCCGGTGTTCTATTTTAGGTGACACCTCCTCTACATTTCCTGACAGTTCAAACATGACTGTTACTCAACATGGGCCCAAAGGAACATGTGAGGACATTAAATAACTGGTCAGAGGACAATATCCATTAGAGTGGCCATTAATGTCTAAGCTATATCCTTACCATAAGGAGGAAACAGTACAGAATCCAGAAAAAGACAATTTTCACGACTGTCATTATATTTCCAATTTATATTAATGATTTAGGTGATTGAATTAAAAACAATATACAGTGGCATGTAAAAGTTTGGGCACCCCTGGTCAAAATTTCTGTTACTGTGAATAGCTAAGTGAGTAAAAGATGACCTGATTTCCAAAAGGCATAAAGTTAAAGATGACACATTTCTTTAATGTTTTATTTCTTTTTTATTACCATCTTTTACAGTTTCAAAATAAGGAAAAGGGCCCGAAGCAAAGGTTTGGGCACCCTGCATGGTCAGTACTTAGTAACACCTCCTTTGGCAAGTATCACAGCTTGTAAACGCTTTCTGCAGCCAGCTTTCAATTCTTTCAATTCTTGTTTGGGGAATTTTCACCCATTCTTCCTTGCAAAAAGCTTCTAGTTCTGTGAGATTCTTAGGCTGTCTTGCATGCACCGCTCTTTTGAGGTCTATCCACAGATTTTCGATGATGTTTAGGTCAGGGGACTGTGAGGGCCATGGCAAAACCTTCAGTTTGCACCTCTTGAGGTAGTCCATTGTGGATTTTGAGGTGTGTTTAGGATCATTATCCTGTTGCAGAAGCCATCCTCTTTTCATCTACAGCTTTTTTACAGGTGATGTGATGTTTGCTTCCAGAATTTGATGGTATTTAATTGAATTCATTCTTTCCTCTACCAGTGAAATGTTCCCCGTGCCACTGGCTGCAACACAAGCCCAAAGCATGACCAATCCACCCCCATGCTTAACAGTTGGAGAGGTGTTCTTTTCATGAAATTCTGCACCCTTTTTTCTCCAAACATACCTTTGCTCATTGTGGCCAAAAAGTTCTATTTTAACTTCATCAGTCCACAGTACTTGTTTCCAAAATGCATCAGGTTTGTTTAGATGTTCTTTTGCAAACTTCTGATGCTGAATTTTGTGGTGAGGACGCAGGAAAGGTTTTCTTCTGATGACTCTTCCATGAAGGTCATATTTGTGCAGGTGTCACTGCACAGTAGAACAGTGCACCACCACTCCAGAGTCTGCTAAATCTTCCTGAAGGTCTTTTGCAGTCAAACAGGGGTTTTGATTTGCCTTTCAATTCTTAAAACAGAATCTGAGGCCACAAACCAGGCACGCCCGGGATCCTCTTCAGTTTGCGTATAAGGAGAAGGTGGGAGTGGAGGATGCTATCACGTATTTGCTGCACAAATCCCTCTCTCACCTAGATGGGGTCAGTGGTGCTGTGAGGATTACATTCCTGGACTTCTCTAGTGCCTTTAACACCATCCAGCCCAAGATCTTAAGGCACAAACTAACGGAGATGGGAGTAGACTCTCACATGGTGGATTGGATAGTGGACTACTTGACAGATAGACCTCAGTATGTGCGGTTGGGAGACTGTAGGTCTGACACGGTGGTCAGCAGCACAGGAGCGCCGCAGGGGACCGTGCTCTCTCCGGTCCTGTTCACCCTGTACACATCAGACTTCCAATATAACTCGGAGTCCTGCCATGTGCAGAAGTTCGCTGATGACACGGCCATAGTGGGGTGTGTCAGGAATGGACAGGAGGAGGAGTATAGGAAACTGATACAGGACTTTGTGATATGGTGCAACTCAAACTACCTGCGTCTCAATATCACCAAGACCAAGGAGATGGTGGTGGACTTTAGGAGATCTAGGCCTCATATGGAGCCAGTGATCATTAATGGAGAATGTGTGGAGCAGGTTAAGACCTACAAGTATCTGGGAGTACAGTTAGACGAGAAGCTAGACTGGACTGCCAACACAGATGCCTTGTGCAGGAAGGCACAGAGTCGACTGTACTTCCTTAGAAGGTTGGCGTCATTCAATGTCTGTAGTGAGATGCTGAAGATGTTCTATAGGTCAGTTGTGGAGAGCACCCTCTTCTTTGTGGTGGCGTGTTGGGGAGGAAGCATTAAGAAGAGGGACGCCTCACGTCTTAATAAGCTGGTAAGGAAGGCGGGCTCTGTCGTGGGCAAAGTACTGGAGAGTTTAACATTGGTAGCTGAGCGAAGGGCGCTGAGTAGGCTACGGTCAATTATGGAAAACTCTGAACATCCTCTACATAGCACCATCCAGAGACAGAGAAGCAGTTTCAGCGACAGGTTACTATCGATGCAATGCTCCTCAGACAGGATGAAGAGGTCAATACTCCCCAATGCCATTAGGCTTTACAATTCTACCGCCAGGACTTAAGAACTTTTTAAAAGCTATTATTAATGCTTTTTGAGATAGTGATTTAGATGCATGTCATATTTTTTACTGAGTTAAGTATTGTATGTAATTAGTTTTGCTACAACAAGTGTATGGGACATTGGAAAAATAAGTTGAATTTCCCCATGGGGATGAATAAAGTATCTATCTATCTATCTATCTATCTATCTATCTATCTATCTATCTATCTATCTATCTATCTATCTATCTATCTTTCTAGCAATCCTACAAGCAGTTCTCTCGGAAAGTTTTCTTGGTCTTCCAGACCTTAACTTGACCTCCACCGTTCCTGTTAACTGCCATTTCTTAATTACATTACGAACTGAGGAAAAGGCTACCTGAAAAAGCTTTGCTATCTCCTTATAGCCTTCTCCTGCTTTGTGGGCATCATTTATTTTAATTTTCAGAGTGCTAGGCAGCTGCTTAGAGGAGCCCATGGCTGCTGATTGTTGGGACAAGGTTTGAGGAGCCAGGGTATTTATAAAGCTTTGAAATTTGCATCACCTGGCCTTTCCTAATGATGACTGTGAACAAGCCATAGCCCCAACAAGCTAATTAAGGTCTGAGACCTTGGTAAAAGTTATCTGAGAGCTCAAATCTCTTGAGGTGCCCAAGTTTTTGCATGGTGCTCCTTTCTTTTTTTTCCCACTCTAAAATTGTACAAAACAAAAAAAAATACACTAATCTTGCTTAAAGTGTTGAAAAGAATGTTTCATCTTTAACCTTATGACTTTTGGAGTTCTACTCACTTAACTATTCACAGTAACAGAAATTTTGACCGGGGTGCCCAAACTTTTGCATGCCACTGTATCTAACACTGCAGACAGCACAGAAAATGTGTTATGTGCGGAAGATGCAAAAAAGCTCCAGTGGGATTTGGATAGGCTGAGAGAGTATGACAGATGCAATATCATGTGGATATACGTATGTGAGATTATCCACAATTTTCAATAAAATGGGAAAGCAGATTATCATTCAAGCAGTAGATTAGGGAAGAGGGAGATAAAGAATGTAAGCGTCCTCATACATTAGTGGTTTAAAGTCAGCAATCAGGTGCAACAGGCAGTTAAGATAGCAAATTGTATATTGGCTTCCATGGTGAGAAGATACAAAGGAGAATCAATTATACTGGGTCTCAGTGAGATCACACCCAGGGTATTGTCTCTGTATCTGAAGAAGGATGTTATTTCTATGCAGCTTGGCCAGCAAAAGTTTACCACAATGATTTCTGGGATCGATCTATGAAGAGGGATTTCATCAATTAAGACTATGTTGCTGGTGTTTTGAAGAATGAAAGGGTATTTCAGAAAAACCTAGTAGGACTAGACAGACTAGCTGCAGGAGGGATGTTCCTAATGGTGGGACAATCTCTCCTCAAGGATTCATGCTTAGCCCACTGCTCTATTATATCTACACCCATGACTTTGTGGCTAGGCACTGCTTAAAAGCCATCTATAAATTTGCTGGTGACAGAACTATCATTGGCAGAATTTCAGGTGGTGATGAGGAAGCGTACAGAAGCGAGATAAATCAGCTGGTTGAGTGGTGTCACTAAAACCTTGCGCTCAAGGTCAGTAAGACCAAGGAACTGATGGTGGACTTCAGGAAGGGGAACACACACCAGTCCTCATTGAGGGATCAGCGGTGGAAAGAGTAAGCAGTTTCAAGTTCCTGGGTGTTAACATCTCTTAAGATCTATCCTGGGCCTAACATATTGATGCAATTACAAAGACAGAAGCTACCGTATATCTCATCAGGCGTTTGAGGAGATTTGATATGTCACTTAAGACACTCACAATTTTCTACAGATGTACATGGAGAATATTCTGGTTGCATCACCACCGCACAGGAGTGGAAAAACCTGCAGAAAGTTGTAAGCTCAGCTAGCTCCATCATGGGCACTGACCTCCCCAGCATCAAGGACATCTTCAGAAAGTGAAGCCTCAAAAAGATAGCACCCATTATTAAGGACCTCTGTCACCCAGGACATGCCCTTTTCTCACTGCTACCATCAAGGAGGAAGTAGAGGAGTCTGAAGACACACACTCAATGTTTCAGGAACAGCTTCTTCTCTCCACCATCGGTTTCTGAATGGACAATGAACCCATTATTTTTTCTCCTCTCTACCTCACTATTTTTCCTCTCTTTTGCACTACTTAATTAACTTAATTATACACATACTTGTAATTTATAGTTTAAAAAATTATTATGTATTGTAATGTACTGCTGCTGCAAAACAACAAATTTCACGACAGATGCCAGTAATAATAAACCTAATTTTGCTTCTGATTCTGATTCTGACTGGGGGTCAGAGTCCAAGGATCAGGGTAAGCCATGTAGGTGAGGAGAAATTTCTTCACCCAGAATGTAGTGAGCAAAAAAACTCTCTACACCAAGAGAGGAAGTTCAAGCAAAATCATTAAATATCTCAAAGAAGTTGTTCTTTGGGCTTCTTAAAATAGGAATAGGGTTTTAAATTTAGATGATCATCTATGATTATATTGAATAGTTGAACAGGCTTGAAAGGCCAACTTTCTACATTATCTAATTTCTATGTTCCTATGTAACCTTAGAATTGGATAATGAAGGTCACATATAATTACGCAAAGGATAACTCACTGTGAGAGTTGTAATTTTAAGTCATCCTGGAACTCTGTGTCTGCGTGATTTCCTTACCTGTGGTGAAAATAAACAGTGAACAAAGGAACTTCAGTTTTAATTGATTGATGCAAGAAATGCAAAGGAAGACTAGACACTTACAACTCTGGGAGTGATAAATTCACTGGTAAAATGCAAGGAAAGGGAAATGTTCGTCAGTCTCTTCATCTCCTTGTAATGATTTTTATCCTGTGTGCCAATTATCTCAAAATAAGTTTGAATTTCGAATATAAGTTTATGATAGACCATAAGGCCATAAAACCATAAGATATAGGAAAATAATTAGGACATTCAGCCCATTGAATCTGCTCCGCCATTCCATCATGACTGATTTAATATCCCTCTCAACCCCATTCTCCTGCCATATCCCCATAACCTTTGATGCCTTAACTAATCTAGAACCTATTAACCTCCACTTTAAATATAGTCAATGACTTGGCCTCCCCATTTGTGGCAATGAATTCCACAGATTCACCACTTGTAAAAGGCTCAAAACTGCTCACAGATTGCCAAGTGTGGTCTAACCAATGCCTTATAAAGCCTCAGCATTACACCCTTGCTTTTATATTCTAGTCCTCCAGAAATGAATGCTAACATTGCATTTGCCTTCCTTACCACCGACTCAGCCTGCAAGTTAACTTTCAGGGAATCCTGCACAAAGATTTCCAGCTCTCTTTGCATCTCTTTTTTTTAAATTTGCTTCATGTTTAGAAAATAGTCTGCACCTTTATTCCTTCCACCAAAATGCATGACCATATACTTCCCTGTACTATACTTCTTTCTCTCGAAAGAAGTGATCCCAACACTAACTCCCACAGAACACCACTGGTCACTGGTAGCCAACCAGTAAAGGCCCCCTTTATTCCCATTGCTTGCCTCCTGCTTCTATCCATGCGAGCATCTTTCCTGTAATACCATGGGCTCTTATCCTGTTAAACAGCCTCATGTGCAAAATCTTGTCAAGGGCCTTCCAACAATCCAAGTAAACAACATCTACTGACTCTCCTTTGTCTATCCTGCCCGTTATATCCTCAAGAATTCCAACAGGTTTGTCAGGTAAGACAAATAAGTAAACTATGCTGACTTTGGCCTGTTTTGTCTTGTGCCTCCAAGTACCCTGAAATTTCATCCTCAATAATGGACTCCAACATCTTCCCTACCACTGAAGTCAGGCTAATTAGCCTATAATTCTTTGCTTCTGCCTCCCTCCCTGCTTAAAGAGTGGAGTGACATTTTCAATTTTCTAGTTCTCCAGAACCATTCCAGAATCTAGTGATTCTTGAAAGATCATTACTAATAGATAGATGAATAGATAATTTATTGATCCCAAAGGAAATTACAGTGTCATAGTAGCATTACAAGTGCACAGATATATAAATATTAGTAAGTAAAGATAAAAGTAGAAGTAAGAAAGAATTAAAAAAAAGTTACCTCAAGTAGTCTAAAAGGAGGGGGGTCATCACTTCCCTGGCTATAAGTTGACTCAATTTAGAGCCTAATGGCTGAGGGTAAGAATGCCCTCATGAAACGCTCTTTGGAGTAGTGCAGTTGTCTTAGTCTATTACTAAAAGTCCTCCTCTGTTCAGCCAGGGTGGCATGCAAAGGGTGAGAAACATTGCTCAGAATTGCCAGGATTTTCCGTAGGGTCTTTTGTTTTACAACAGCCTCCTGTGTGTCCATTTTGACTCCTATAACAGAGCCATCCTTTCTAATCAGTTTATTGAGCCTGTTGGCATCACCCATGTTGATACCATTGCTCCAGCACACCACCGCATAAAAGACTGTACTGGCGACAACAGACTGGTAGAACATGTGAAGGAGAGGCCTGCATACTCCAAAGTACCTCAGCCTCCTCAGGAAGTAGAGGCAACTCTGGCCCATCTTGTACACAGCCTGTGTTGGTGTTCCACTCAAGTCTGTCATCCAGGTGCACCCCCAGGTACTTGTAAGTCCTCACCACATCCACGTCCTCACCATCAATAGTAACAGGGAGCAGTGTAGGTGTAGGGTTCTCAGTACCTGTAACAGTGGTGTTAACTGTTCAGGCTAACAAAATGGCTTCTCTGTATCTTATAATGAAATGGCTTCTCTGTAATGCTGTAATGGGATCCTGTGTCTCATATGTTTGGGTTATGGGTATTGATAAGGGGAAAACTAACCAATGGAGAATTGTTATGCTATCTTGTCTGTGTAAGCTGAGCGGGAGTACGCGGTCTTTTTCAGGAGGAAAGCGAGAAGGACGGACGTGTGTGGAGCGGGCAGCGGCTCCAGGGCAATGGATACTGGACGTCGGTGGTTTGGACGGTGGCCGAAGGCTCAGGAGGTCGTTGTGGAAGGGAACCGGAGGCGTGAGCTCCAATGTATTTTACGTTGGGGTCAACTGGAGGCACGGAGGCTACATTGGCTTGGTCTTCCTAAAGTCCATCACCATCTCTTTTGTCTTACTGATGTTGAGCTGCAGATGATTCAGATTGCACCATTCGACAAAATCCTCTACCAGGATCTCTATTCATCCTTCCGTCCTCCATTTATACACTCAACTATTGCTGAGTCATCAGAGAATTTCTGCAGATGACATGACTCAGTGTTGTTTCTAAGGTCCGAAGTATACAGGGTAAACAGGAAGGGAGCCGATACAGTCCCCTGTGGGGCCCCAGTGCTGCTTATAGCCATGTCTGACACACAGCTCTGAAGCTGCACAAACTGTCCCCCATAATCTCTTCAGAGCCCTGGGGTGTAATCCATCTGGTCCAGTTGACTTTCCTACCTTCTGACCTTTCAGCTTCCCAAGCACATTCTCCTTAGTATTAGCAACTTTATTCACTCCAAACAAATCAATTTTCCTTTCTTTTTTATATCCGCCCTAACCAGTTTTGAATGAGGCAGCAAATTAAAACCCAGTGTTCTGGGACCAATCTTTAGAGCTGTTCCTCAGATCTGTCAGTTTTGCAAGGACACAAGCAATGTTGGAAATGTGCTTAAATTGTGTGTGGAATTCAACACGTTCAACATCAAAAATCCGACACAAAGCATCAAAAATTCCTGAACTAATTTAAAGGTGATGAAAATGACCAAAAGCTGATATTGAGAAGCCATATATCATGTCTCAAGTATGTCTACTCTGCCCATCAGAAATCATAGCCAATATGCTGTAGCAGCAACTAGTCATTACATGGCATTTTCCATCAATAAAATGGAAAAATTGCAGTGTAGAGATTGAGAGCAACAGATAAATGCAAAACAATAATCTAGGGTTGCCTATATTTTATAGGAGACTTCTGATAAGGCGTGACACGGAACAGAAAATAATTTTCAATGGGGAAAACATGTGTGGGCATCTGAGGCAGGGGGACGAAATGGATTAGCAGTGATTATCATTTGTTGAATTTCTTACTGATTTAAGAGTTTGAAGTTCTTTGGAGATTACCCCCTCGAGTGTCTACCAAAACTTTGGTGTCAAGGTCTTGCAGAAACATCAGGAATGGCACCTTCCATTGCTTCTTGCATCAATGTTACAGTGAACATTCAGAACAATCCCTGATGCTTAAAGAATAACTAGTAGGGTTGGGCATCAGTGGGGAAACAGGAAACTGAATGGCTCTCCATCACTTCCTTCTTGGAGCAGAAGATAGACAGAAAAGAAAATCCTAGTCCTAGAATCATGAGTGCAGAAATGACTATCCACAAACACCTATCGATGTGAATTCCCCCTTTTCTGGTTGCATTTCCATCATTAGCCCTCCGTCCTGATTCTCTGGTTACTAACTTACACTGCCAATTGACCTCAGGATCAGGATGTCATTTGCTGTGGGAAAAATAAAACAGAGCGGGGAAAGGCTATGAAGTATCAAGGAGAAGGCGCAAATGACACAGACAGCACCCGAGGTCAGGATCAAAGCCAGATCTCTGTAGAGTTGAAGACAATTTCTTATGAAATATAGTCATTTAATATTTTTACCCTTACACCATTTATTGCAGACATAGAGAATGACAGGATAATAAATAAATCATAAATTAATAAATATGTAAAAGACAACTCCGCTCAGTGGGATTTATAATGGGTGTGTTGTTCCAGCCTTCATCTTGTGTAGAAATCCAGTTCAGGCAGTTGGCCTCGTGCCTTTGCATGCAAAAATGGAATGATGTAACTATAACCCTGAAATGTTAAAGGACAAATGCACTGTGCATATTTGGATTGCAAATCCTGGCATTGAGCAATATGATCAGCAGTCCTCAAATACTTGTGACAAAATCAGTCCAGAGTTGTCTCTGGCTGTATACCAATGGAGACAGGAGGAGCAGGAATCCTCTTTTAGTCTGAGATAAGGCTTCAGGTTTCGGCCTATCTTATCTGCTTTTGTAGCAACCCTCAAAGGGCCTAACTACAGGTTGGCTGGGATTAAAACTCAAACCAGTTTAAGTGACTGTTGTTGACTATAAATGCAAGAGATTTAGTATATTTTGGAAGTCTTGAGCAACTCCCCCAAAATGTTGGAGGAACTCAGCAGGTCAGACAGCATCTATGGAGGGGAATAAACAGCTGACATTTCAGGCTGAGACCCATCATCAGGACTGAAAAGAGGGCAGAAGCCAGAATAAGAAGGTGGGGGTAGGGGAAGGAGTACAAGCTGGCAAGTGATAGGTGAGACCAGGTGAGGTGGGTGGGAGGGGAAATGTGGGTGAGTGAGGGAAGGGGGAGTGAAGTAAGAAACTGGGAGGTTAAAGGTAGAAAAGGTAAAGGGCTGAGATAGTTGTCATGTTCCTTCTGGTGACAGTACAGAAATGTCACTGTCTTGCAACTTCAGTGACCCTGGTTCAATTCTGATATCTGGTACTCTCTGTATGGGGTTTGCCCATTCTCTCTCATCACTGCGTAGGTTTCCTCTGGGTGTTTTACTTCCTCCCTCATCCCAAAAAAATGCATGGGTTAGTAGGTTAATTGGACACTGTAAAATGAGTAGTTGGATCTGAAGGCTATTTTTGGGACTGTGGGTAGAATAACATAGGTTAGTATAGGATTAGTGTAAATGGGTGCTTGATGGTTGGTGCAGCTGCTTCCATGTTGTATGACTGATGATATAATTGTAAAAATAAAACTGATTGTTTCAAGCCATGAAACATCTGTGTTTGTCAAACATACAAATTATTGATTGCAAGCCCAAAGTCATCTTCCTCCAACAAAGAGCTATTGTTCAGATTATTTCATGTGCATACCATGTGTCTGAATGCCTGAAGTGTTCTTCTCCATCAAGATAACAGGAGTGTAACAGTCTTTAGATATTTTCCTTGGAGTGACTTTAGCAATGTGGGAGAGTAACATTAAAATGCGTTCATTCAGATCCAGTCTGAGATACAAACTGGACAGTTGCTAATAGACAAGGGTGAATTAACGTGACTGTCGCCTCTGAGTCCATGAGGGTGGATTCAGGTCCCAAGCCCATTGTTGAGTACACAAATCCAGACTGATACTGCAGTGCTGTATTGAGGGAGGCATTCTCTTAGATGTGCAGACTTCAGGTGAAATGGCAAACCAAAGCTTGATCTGCCTTCTTACGTGGAAGTCAAAGACTTCAAGGGCTTAATGCTGTTGATGAAAATAGTTGTTAACCTTGAGATCCTGATCAATATTGATCATTTAATCAACATCACTAAAAAGGTTTTAACATTTTTACCTGGAAAATCAATTTCATATCTTTGACATTTTTCAGCATTTTGCAATTAAAAGATAATTTGTTATCGATTGAGAAATGTTCATATGACTTCCAGAGGTCATTTAGCACCAGGCATTTCCAGCTGTGAATCATCTGAGTGCCCTGATGCAATTTCTGTGTCAGGTGTCATGGGATAAAGTACAACGTTCGTAATTTCCCTATGCAATATTCTACTTGGAGAATTGTAGTGGAATTTGGAGCAAGTTGTTGCACAGTTAATCATTATTCCCAAGTAAAGTAAGGCTCACCTGTGCATGCTAGGCTCCTGAGAGGTAAATCTCCAGCTTACCTTTATGTTTTTGGCCACATCAGTACTGCCCTGATCCTTCTTACTCATTACCCACTGATCTCATTCCTGAAGAACAAACTACACAACTTGTAATTCCCCAACTTGCAGACAATGACACCCTAATCCAAAACTTAGTCTACAATGTCCCAACATCCTACACTCTGACCCAGTCTACCAGTGATAACCTACGATCCTTAATGGGCCCTGACTGAATTCTCAATTTCCACACCTCTTTGCTTTGTCATTTTCTCATCTCCATCTAGTATCCTCCAAAGTGGCTTGCTACATAATATCTATGAGTAATCATTGGCGTCAACATGGTTGTGATGTGTCTAGTGTGATAGTGTAGTGGGTAGTGCTTGTTGCTCTCACTTTCAGCTTCAACTGCTGGCTAGCAGTCTTGTGAAAAGGAGAGCTGAAGGTGTCAGTTTCTTCCTGCCAGTACACAGCCTCTCTGACAGCAAGCCTCATGTAGTGCCTCCTCACTGGCAACAGATGGAAACTGTATTCATTTCAGACTCAGGCTGAACTACAGAGGACAGGGAGGAGGTCTGGCCTCTGCACATGTAGCACGCAGGCCCACCAGTGTGTGAGCACGCACTGGTGCTCGTGAACCAGATCCCCAGCTATGGATAAATAGCCCCACTGCCTTGTGGGCAGCCTTGGGAGAGACAAAGGCTATGGGAGTAAACCCAGACTGCAAATCCAGAGTGGAGTCCCTAAGGCAGCTGGACGACATTGAACATCCTTCTGGCAGCTCCTGCAGCCAAGCCGGTGCCAAATGTATTGCTTCATTAGCTTTCCTTTTGACCACACTGGTGAGGCCAAGAGAAGGAACTTGATGACTGGGTATCTCAGGATCTCCATACCTTCCGCCCAGGCTTGTGATGATAATGATCATCACCCGTTGTTGTTCGAGACACATGGATGCCAATCACCAATCATTGCACAGGTTTGTCTATCTCCATTCCCTGCTCCAGACTTACAACCACTCCATGACCCAAGGTTCCAATCCCTCTTCCCCCGATCTCTAATCAAGAACAGATTTTAATCCCTGAACCCTCCATCCCAGTGACCACATCACAGGCCTGACTAGACTAACAGCTTCCAGTCATCCCTATCCACCACAAATGCAGCCATGGATCCAATCACTGAACAGCAGGTTTTCGTACCAATAATATTTGACACTTATTCAGTTATGGAACGATTCTTGATACAACTGGAGTTTGTTGTGGGAGGTAGACTCCTGTTGTGTATTTAATATTCAGTTGCAATCAGGAATGAAAGTGAGAATGAACAACATTGCAACATCTTAATAGAAACCTACCTGGTTGAACAAATTGTATTACTGCTGTGACAGGGGCTCACATACACCAGACCAGTGTAGACTTAGAGGCAAAACTTGCAGAAAATGCAACAAAGTAGGTCACGTTCAAAGAGCAGTGTGAGGCTGCTTTCCAAAAGGCAAAGGAAATGGTGATGGCAGACATTGTACTCACACATTCTGATCCACATTGTCCAGTGAAGGTTCCCTGTGAGGCCTCGTGTTATGGTATAGGTGCTGACACGTCACATGTTATGAATGATGGAAGCGAATGCCCCATAGTCTTTGTATCATGTTCCCTTACTGCTGCAGAGAAAAATTACATACAGATTGACAGAGCAGCCTTGAGACTGGTTTGGTGTGTAAAACATTTCAACCGGTACCTGTCTGGGAGAGAGTTTACCCTCATTACTGATCATCAACCATTTTCCTTCCACAGAAGGGTGTTCCACTAACAGCGGCACAAATGCAGAGATGGGCTCTATTTCTTGGAGGATACAATTTCAGCATCAAATTCAAGAGGACAACTAATGATGGAAATGCTGATGGAGTGTTCTGGTTACCCTTGGAAAAGGAAACACTCCTCTTGACATACTCTCCCAAATGCAAATCGAAACTCTCCCTATTACAACAGAGATGATCCAAAGGGAAACCAGAAAAGAACCCACACAGTCGCAGGTCTACATGGCAACCCGAAATAGCTGGAATATGCAGCAGAAATTCCAGCTCCCCCATTTTCACCATTGGCAGGATGAACTTGCCCTTAACAGGGGTTGCCATATGTGGAGATAGAAAGTTGTTGTACCATCCAAGCTGAGAGCTAAAGTGTTGGAGGAGCTACATGCTGGTCAACTAGGCAAGGTTAAAATGAAAGGATTGGCTCAAAGCTTTATCTGATGGTCTGAGATAGATCAGCAGATTGAGCAGCTCGCCATGCCCTGTTCAGGATGCCAACACATCCAGTACATGCCAAGAGCAGCACCTCTCCATCCCTGGGAGTGGCATGCATAGCCCTGGCAGAAGATTCATGTGGATTTTGCTGGACCATTCATGGGCACAAATTTCTTGGTTGTCGTAGATGCAGCTACAAATGGCTTAGCAGAAAGGTTTATCCAGTGTCTAAAGAATGTATTGTGAGCAATGTTAGAAGAATACACTATACTGACACTGAATCAGAAGGTCTTGAATTTCCTCCTTGCGTATCATAATGCAGCACACTCTACAAACAACAACTCACCAGCTATGCTGTTCCTGGGTCATCCCTTGCACTTACACTTGCATTTCCTCAAATCCACTCTTAGAAGGAATATGCAGGGCAAATAGCTGAGATGAATTGAATTGAAGGCTCTTCAAACAAGGAGGTTTGATATTTTTCGCCTGGACAAGCAGTCCTGGCAAGGCGATCAAAAGTAGGTACTTGGAAAGATTAGGGACAGAACTGGACCACTCTCCTACACCGTGGAAATTACATCTGATGTCATCTGGAGATGACACATCGATCTGCTGATGAGAGCAGAGTTAGAGAGGAAAGGTGGTCAGAGCTGTCAGATCCACATCCTGTAGTCCCAGAGTCAACACCTACAACCACTTCGAAGCCTGAAATTGTTTCACAGACACAAGTCTCACCTAACAAGGAGAGTCAACTCCCTTGTCAGGGAAGACATTATCCCACAAGAGTAAGAAATCCTCCACAGAGGATTTGCTAGAGAGCAATACATTACATATTTGAGATGCATTCTATATTGAGTTAAAGTTTATAGCTAAGCAGGGAAGAGTGTTGTGTATTGAATATTTCAGTAATACGTGAGTAATATTGTAAATATAGTGTTTGTTAAGCATTATTTGTTGTTTACATATTTCATTATGGGTTATATGTAAAAGTATATGAATGGCATACGTCATTACACCACCATGTCATAAGTGTGCACTTCCCTGACACATACACGAGTTATCCCTGGCTCCATGTTTTTCTTTCAATTAGTTTTATGTTTTGGAGTTATAAAACATAATACCTCCCACTAAAACAGTTGTGTACATTCCACTGCAATACACATTCCACACTCCTTCTGGTGTAATGCCATTGATTGGATGGTAAGTATGTTCTAAATTAATCTAGACAAGGATCGACATCTGCATCCATTACTTTCTTAAAATTTTTGATACTTTTTTGCAATTATCCATAAATGTCAATTAGATACACGCATGGAGATTCATCGCATTGAAACCTGTTGGAGTAATTAGCTCTTCTCTGCATATGAAGTATCTGTTTAAATGCAAAGTTATAGTTATTTTTAAAGTGAGTAACATTGCTGTTAAATGGTGTCAGATGATAAGTACCAATGAAACATATCTATCAAATACCAGTCCTGATGAAAGGTCTCACCCTGAAACATTGACTGTTCATTTACATAAGAGATTCTGCAGATGCTGAAAATCCAGAGTAACACACTCAAAATGCTGGAGAAACTCAGCAGGTCAGGCAGCATCTATGGAGTGGAATAAACAGTCAAACATTTTGGGCTGAGACCCTTCATCAGGAATGGAAAGGAATGGGGAAGAAGCCAGAACAACAAGATGGGGGGAGTGGAAGGAGTACAAGATAGAAGGTGAGAGGTGAAGCCAGATGAGAGGGAAGGTAGGCAGGTTGGGAAGGAGGGGATGAAGTGTGAAGCTGGGAGTTGACAGGTGCTACAGGTAAAGGACTGATGAAGAAGGAATCTGGTAGGAGTGGAGAGTAGACCATGGAATTAAGGGAAGGAGGAGGGGCATGAGAGGGAGGTGGTGGGCAGGTGAAAAGAAGAGAAGCAGTAAGAGGGGAGCCAGAATGGGGAATGGAAAGGGGGGGGGAGTTGGAGGAATTGCCAGAAGTTAGAGAAATAGATGTTCATTCCGTCAGGTCAGAGGCTATCTCCATAGATGCTGCTTGGCCCATTGAGTTCCTCAAGCTTCTTTGTGTGTTGCTCTATCAAATGCCGAGGAATATGAAGGAAAATGTAGAATTAGGAAGGAAATGGTGAGAGAAAACAATCGTCAAAATTGCCTACTGCCTTTGTAAAATAAATGTGGAACACAATATCCGTTGCACTTGATGCAAAGAGGTTTATCAAAGCATACTTTGTTTACCAAGTGTTAAATGGGTAATAATCAGGTGACTCTCCTTTTCCTATTTCTCTGCATATCCTTATCCCTTACTTCACACATTCTAGTCTCGCTGTTATTATGGAGGCAAGGCAAGTCCCAGCTTTTAAGTGCTAAATTGCAGCATGTAGAGAGAGTCCACTGAACAATTTCCTCTCCTATAAGTGCAGAAAAAAACTGTCATAAAATTCAGTTTCAAAAAGGAGTAAGACTATAAATGCCCCATCTATTATTACGAATTATAGAATTAAAAAGACAGTTACCATTATTATAGTGTCTGAGAAGTGGCTCTTTCATTATAAACACTATCTGGTGTTCTAGTAACTTTCAGGGAAGGAAATCAGTCAAGCCATTAGGTGACTCTAGAAACTCACAATAATGTTGATTTTTCTTTGCCTCCTCAGTTCAGAGGCAATTAGAGATGGATGATAAAGATGCTGACATCGCCCATGAAGGCAACATTCTGTGAATGGGCAAATATAACAAAATGCACATTGTGCACACCTTCTAGTTCAATGCCATTTATTGGATGGTAAATATATTCTAAATTTCTCTAGACAAGATTGACATCTGCATCCATTACTTTGATAAAGGAATAATTTCTAAGAACTTCTCAATTTATGCCACATCTACTGCCTACCCACGGGAATTCTGAAAACCAAGTGGTAGGCTCTTTTGTTTTGCTAGACACCTGTGTCAATGTTGATTTCATAAAATTAAATTAGGTGAAGAATTTCAGGACTTTCACCTTGTGAAGAAGAAAGAATAGTGGTGTATACGGAATTGTGTGAGCCAGCTGCAGGGGGATTTGAGGGGATAAAGAGGCCTTGCATTGCCTGAGCATGATGGCTGTCATGACATTTTCATTTACAGTACAAATGGAATATGATGCAGTTTTAAGGAAATTCTCCAGTGCCGGTCTGGGAACGGGGGGAAGGTGAATGAAAGTGTTTAACTGGAGGTTCAGTTCTGAGAAAATTCTCCAGTGACATTTTGCAGTTCAAGCAAGAAGGTGAGCCACCATCACCTTCTGAAGGGCAATTATGACTGGACTGTGCAAGAGTGCCCAATTTGTCAATAAGAAATTAAGAAGAAAATATTACCTTTGAACAGTCACAGTTGCCTTTCTGTGTATAGGTTTGAATGCACTCAGTCTCAGTTCTGCTCACTTCTTGTTTTGCTTGGATTTCTCGCTGCCATCCTCAATTGTACACCTCCACCAGATCTCCTCCTGCAGTTATGTAAGAGAAACTAATCAAAAATGTTAAAATAATACATCATTTAGCACACTAAACTTACTCTAAATTAACCTTAGATAACAGACAGCACAACAACACAACTGGAAGAACCTGTGATAGAGATACTGGTTCATTCCTTATTTTGGGTGCTGTATGTGTGGAGTTTGCATGTCATCCCTAAGACCATGTGATTCAGTTTACTCCCAAATCCAAAAGACTTGTAAGTTGGTGTCTTCATTGGATATTGTAAATTATACGCAGTAGAATCTGGGGAAGTTGAGGAAGATGTGGGAGAAATTAAAAATGAGACTAATGTAGGACTTGAGTAAATGGGTGGTTGATGGATGGTGCAGACACAATGGACAAGCAGCTGTTTTCCCGTGTTGTATCTCTCTATGATTCTCTTTCAAACTACTGTATATCAGTTCTTTGCAAATATTTACCTGTTTCTAACTTGATATTTCCATCAGGTTTCAATTAAGTCTGCTGTATCTGCACATTATGTTTCATAGCAGCACATTTCATTTAGGGGAACAGAAACTACCTTTGTGCATGTAACATGTAAAGGCCAACTCCAGAAATTCTGAAACAGATGCAGCTCTGATATTGCAGGAAATTTTACCGAAGCTTAGTAATTTCATACATTTTTGAGACCATAAACATAAGCTCATTTAAAATCTGTGCACTCATAAGGAACATATAAAATAATTAGGTGAATACAGTGAATGTGGGAAAATACTTATTTCTACACAAATCAATGCATGGTGTGCCTGAACGGTGCAGAAAAGGGATAATTTAAATTTAAACATTGGAAAATAGCTTTAAAACAGGTTGTCAAAGAACAAATTCCCATTTTGAGTTTCATTTCTGCTAAGCTCTTTAAGTCTTTTTGTTATTGTTTTGCCGTCTTGCTTGTGTGGTTAAGTAAACGACTAAGTTACACGAAATTGTTCGAGTTTCAGTAAGAGATATGCAGTTTACCTTTAGGAATGGACAGAGTGTTCTCTGTTTATCTACACTACGTTGGGTAGGAAAGTCATGTAATGTACTCATTTTATAACTGATAGTGTATTGTATGAGCAAAACGACTCAACATTAAATAGTTTAAATACTTTGCCTTGCAAATAAAATGTTATCTCAATGCATTTGTGAAGACATTACAAATTAGGGATAGGAATAATTGTCTAACTCTGGGATTGCTAAAGATGGCTTTCAGTTTGGCAAGCTTTAGTGAGTTTGTAACACCAATGCTGATTTTTTCATATATTTCATCTAGGTAGTCTACAATGCCATGGTATGAGCATTGACTTACTCAATTTCAGATATTCCAAACTCTCTGTTCTTCTTCTAGTTTCCCCTGCCACCCTGTTTCATTACACTCCTCCATCTAGTTCTCTCTGCCTTTCATCCACACATCTTCTGGTTCTCCTGTCCTCTCCCCAGTGTGCTCCAAATATCCATCATCCCCCCCCCCCATTTAATTTAATTTATCATCTTCCCTACTTATCAGATTCCAGCATCTGCACCCTCATGTGTTTCCACATATCAGCCTCTATTTCTACCTCCACTCTCCCTTACCCTTACCTGGCTCCATCTGTCCACCATCTCCTTCCTCACCTGGTTCGACCTGTTGCATGCCTAACCCTGAAGAAGAGGCCAGAAACAGGGTAAGAAAGTTAGTGTCCTCCATTATTTCTCAGGTAGTTTGCTGTGTCTTTTGTAAAGGCAGGCACAAAATATCTGTTTAATTTATTTACCTCTTCCTTAGTTCCTAATATAATTTATCTGGTATAAATGATTAAAAAAGGAGACAGTGTAGGCTATTTGGCCCTTCAAGCCTATTCTGCCAGTCATTATGATCATCCAAATTCAGTACCCTACTTCTGCTCCTTCTCATATCCCATGATTTTTTTTTAGCCAAAAGAATTATATATTTAACTCTTCCTGAATATATTTAATGATTTAATTTCAACTGCATTCTCTGGTAGAGAATTCCACAGCTTTGCCACTAATTAAATTTCTTTCATTTCAGTCCTAATAAGCCACCTGTAGACTGTGACTCATGATTCCAGACTTCCCCACTATTTCTTCATCTGGTCTGTGCAGTCTCATAAATTTCAATGGAGTCCCTCTTAATCTTCTAAACTCCAGCACGTAAAGCCCAGCCACCCCTGACCTGTTACAACACGCACCCATCCGTGCCAGCTTCCGAGGTTTAGACTCTCTACCTCCCCAGAGTATGGAAAGGTGGTGTGGCTCCTTTAACAATTCAGGACAGTTCTGCTAATTGCCGATCATGTTTTGGGTGCCAAAGATTGAGCGTTTAAGGAGCACCTGAACTGAGGTTTGATGTTCATTCGTAAGCCTACTCGTGATTTCATCTAGTGTTTGTTTTGTGCTCAGATTCTCGATCCTAGCCTTGGATACTGAATCATTTGGGTCCAAGCCATTCTTGTCAAGGACTCTCGTCACATAACCTTCTTCATAGCCAGTCATGCCATCCCACAAATCAGTCTGGTGAACTTAAGACCCAAATGAGCAACACTTACTCATGTAGTATCAAGGATGCGAGATCCTTCTATTTTTATATGACTGGTACATTTGATTCCAGGACACCTGAGCAGAACACCATCTGGAAACTTTCCCAGAACATTAACACTTTCAAGCATACAAGTAGGCCCCAACTTTGGGTGACTCTGAGTTCATCAAGAAGCCCCCAGAGGCTCAGTAATTTTTATAAATCAATGGAGACTTCAAATAAATAGAGGATTCCAAAATGTGACTACATAATGCTAACGCATTTAAGCAACTAAGGTGTTGTGGTATTCTGACAAAGGTTGAAAACGGAGTGGTTACTGAGATATTTAGTTAATCAGAATAGATAGTTTCATTAGGGTTCACTAAGTTTCTACATGAGAAGGGAACAGTATCATAAGAAATTCAATCATGCAGATACAAAGGTGTCAGGAAAAAAAAAATCAAATGATCCATCAAAAGTCATATTCTCAAGTTTGTTCATCTTACTGTGAGGAAGTACTGCTTACTTAGGGGAAGCAGGCCTGATAGCCTAACTCAGGGATGGCTAACCTATGGCGCATTGGATGATTAGAAGTGGCACATTGCACCCCAGTGATAATAATAAAAAAGTAAGCCTACTCATGCAAAAAGTATTAACCAAATTTGTAGATTTGTAGAAAAAAAAATCTATAACAGAAATTCAAGTAGCTTAGAGCTAGAAATGGGTTTTTACTGAGAGTAAATCTAAAACTTAGCAATTACTTTTAGTGATTTTATTATTTCGTGCACATCTTTTGGCGAATGTTATCTTTTTTCACATTAATCTGTTTTCAATTAAAAAAAAGTTCAATGAGTCAAACTAGGAAAGAAAGACTTCTGTTCTGCAGTTGTTCCATGACTGTTCAATACACGTTTGATACTTGTTTGATACTGAGGCGCCAGGCGTTTGCACCAGCGGTGCGTCGCAGGTTTTTGCCAGTCAGTTTACAATTGACACTCGTGCGCTACGGAGTTGTGCTTCGTTCGTCCTTTGTGAACATTTGCAGTTTTGTACTTTTTCAAAAATTAAGCCTTGTTCTTACATTCAGTTACCCATCACAGTGCAAAAGAAAAGCAGGAAGTGATAGTAAGTGTGAATTCAATGAACAGTGGGAAATGAGTTCTTATTTATAGCGGGTCCGTCAGGAAAACGGTTGTGCATTGTTTGTGAAAACATTTTGTCACATAATAGAGGACATGATCTTAATAGACACTATAAAACACAACATCAGACTGAAATAGAAGGAAAACTAAAGCTAGTGCTTGGGTCTGAGATACAGAAAGAATATGTGATTAAGAAAAAGGAAGAAATCAGAAGAAGATAAAATATATTAAAAGTCTCATTAAGGTAAGTAATGTTTATCTTGTTTTTATATTAAATCAATATATCATGCAAAAATGCTAAATATGTCTATATTAACATATTTTTACAAGAATTGAATGGGGGTACAAGAGTTGTATGGCGCATCTGAACTCGTGTGTGAAAACAATTGACGCATGGAACGTAAAAGGTTGGCCACCTCTGGCCTAACTGGTTCATGCTGACCAAGATGCCCATCTAACTTAATCCTATTTTCCTGAGTTTAGCCCATAACCATCTAAACCTTTCCTATCCAAGTATCTGTCCAACTCTCTTCTAAAAGTTGTTATTGTATGTACCCCAACCACTTCCTCTGGCAGCACGTTCCATATGTGTCAAACCCGCTTTCTCTCAAGTTCTAATTAAATCTCTCCCCTTTCACCATAAACCTATGTCCTCTAGTTTTTGATTCCTCAATCCTGAGTGTTCACCCTATCTACACCCCTCATGATTTTATACACTCATGGGATTAGGTGGAATGTTGAGTAGGAAGGAGGACGTTAAGATACTTTGTGAAGACTTCAAGACAAGCTGACTGAGTGGGCAAGAATATGGTGCAATGCAGATTATTTACTAAACAGTGAGAGATTTGTTGGTTGTGTTGATGATCACAAGAATATGGGTGTATACAAATCCTGAAAGCCAACATGAGCTATAGCAAGTGATAAGGAAAGCAAATGGAAAGTTGGCCTTTATTCTGAGAGGATCTGAATAAAGGAGGAAAGGTACTTTAATATATTCATGTCAGGCCTTGATGGGACCACATTTAGAATATTGGTCACCTTAAACAAAAATGACATACTTGTGATAGAAAGAATGAGACTGGATCCAGAAAGTATTGATAGATGAGGAGAGATTGAGTAGGATCAGTCTGCATTCTCTAGTTTAGAATGAACAAGAGAATATCTCATTGAAACTTACAAAATTCGTATAAGGCTTCGCAAGCTGGATGTAGGGAAAATGTTCTCCTGGTTGAGGAGCCTAAGGCCAGGCATGCAGTTATAAGTTATAAGTTATTTATGACTGAGATGGGGAGAAACTACTTCACTTTGAGTCCTTGGAGTTGTTTACCCTGGAGGCAGTGAAGACTCAATCATTGTGTTCGTAGACAAACAGAGCACAATAAATATTAAGGGAATCAACAGATACGGGATAATGGCTGAAAATGGCATTGAAGTAAAAGAGCATTCATATTCATAATCAAGGCCCACTTTATATAAATATGATGGGATATATAATTGAGGGTGTCTACTTAAAGATGACGAAGTAAGTTGAATTCATCTAAATTATATTCCTTTGTTTTCAGATTTATGCTTTGAATCCACACATCAGTTATTTTTTCTGTGAATTCAACCCTAATAGCTTTAAAAAGGATCAGAATCAGAATCAGGTTTAATATCACCAGCATTTATCGTGAAATTTGTGAACTTTGCAGCAGCAGTACAATGCAATGCATGATAAATATAGAAAAACAACTGAATTGCAGTAAATATACAGTGCCTACAAAAAGTATTCAACCCCTTGGAAGTTTTCATGCTTTATTGTTTACAACATTGAATCATAGTGGATTTAATTTGGCTTTTTCTGACACTGCTCAACAGAAAATATTTTGTGTCAAAGTGAAAACAGATCTCTACAGATAAATTAATTACAAATATAAAACACAAAATAATTATTGCATAATTACACACCCCCTTCAAGTCAGAATTTAGTAGGTGCACCATTGGCAGCAATTACAGCCTTGAGTCTGCGTGGATCGGTCTCTATCAGCTTTGCACATCTGGACACTGCTACTTTTCCCCATTCTTCTTTACAAAACTGCTCAAGGTCTGTCAGTTTGCATGGGGATCATGAGTGAACAATCCTTTTCAAGTCCAACCACAAATTCTCAATTGGATTGTGATCTGGACTTTGACTTGGCTACTCCAGGACATTAACTTTGTTGTTTCTAAGCCATTCCTGTATAGCTTTGGCTTTATGCATCTTGTACCTTTAAAAAAATTAAATCCACCATGAGTTCATGGGTTCAATGTGCATTCAGAAATAGGATGGCAGAGAGGAGAAAGCTGTTCCTAAATCGCTGAGTGTGTGCCTAAAGGTTTCTGTACCTCCTACCTGATGGTAACAATGAGAAGAAGGCACGTCCTCTGCAATGGAAATCCAGTGAGACATAGTGTAGATGCAGACTGCAGTTAAAATACCACTTCTATACATTCCGATAGCAAAGTACAGCAATATTTTTTAGTGGTGGATTTAATTTTTTTTAAAGGTACAAGTAAAGTAAGCCAACTAACATGACTAAATGTAGCTGCTTTAGCTGCACTGCAACATTTTATGTACTTCATTGGCTTTAAAGAGCTTTGTGAAGGCATGAGGGCTGAAAGATAATAGACAAATATAACTTTTTGTTCTTGATACTTATCACACTCTGCTACAATAATCCAAATCCTGTGACATTTGGTGAATGTCTTGTTTTTCTCAATGCTACTTTTATGTCCTGAAAACAATGATTTTTTTCTTACTTCTGTATACATAAAACAGCTGCACTGGTGTTTTGCTTGAAGGCCCTGGAATCAAATGTACCAGTATATAGTGATAGAAGGATTGCCCATCCCTGAAGCCATATTAATATTTTGCTGATTTGAGTCTTCAATCAAGTGGGGATAATTGCTATTGATGCACGGTGTATAATTTCATTTACAACTCCTTAGCAAATTAAGCAGTCCATACCTGAGTGCAGCAAGAGCTAGACAACATTCAGGCAATGAAAATCAAACACTGTAGATACCTGCCAGTCTGAAAACATTAAGACATTGCCTGATAACTGGCAAGTAACATTATTGCTGCAAACATGTCAGGTGATGTCTATCTTCAACAAGAGAGAGAGTTTAACCACATAATATTCAATAGCGTTATAATTTGAAAGTCTTCTCTTCATCAATATGCTGGGGTCATCATTGACCAGAAGCCTAAGTGATCCAGTCACATGAAAGCATTGGCTACACAAGCATGGAGGCTGGGAATCCTGTGATAAATGGCACGGCATGCCCAGTTTGATGCCTTAAATCCTTAGAACCATCAACAAGGTGCCAGTAAGGAATGTGATGGAATACTCTCCACTTGCCTGGTTGAACGTAGCACGAACAGCACTCAGGAAACTTGACCCCATTCAGAACAATGTGATCTGCCTGTTGGTAAATTAATTTATTGTCACTGCTTTCTTCAAATCAGCAGATGTTATAGGACCTGAACATTGCTAAAACCACGGTAAATACTTTTAAGTGTTTGATCACAAAGGAAAAATATAAATTTTCAGAACATTTTTGTTTCACATCAGCTTATGAATTCTGTTGGCTGGAAATTGATTTCACTGTTCACTCTTATATATGCAATAACTTCACATCTACTTTGTTTCATGCTATATTATTCAACAAAATATTTTGTTCCATAATAAGACTGTGGTATAATGGATAGCTTTAACTCTGGAAGAAAAACAGGATTGCTAATAAACATGATGGTTACTGCAGTTATCAATGAAAATGACATATGTTTTTCAACATGTAGTAAGATGTGTTCTTTTAGAGCTAACCCTTCCTGTTTTACAAACTTTCAAAGTTCCAACACCTCTTCTGCAAGTTTTGTTGATGAGGCTTTTGTTTCTATTCTGCAAATGCTCCAGTTTGGCCTCGCGTAATTTGCAAGTTAAGATAGCCAAAGATAAATCAATTCATGTTAGTGCAGGAAAGCAACAAAATCTAGAAACTAAACTTAATGTTAGTAAGTTAATGATGAATGAATTTAAATAGTTTCCTGATCGATAGGGTGTAACTCTTTGCTAATTTACAAGAGCTACTCAGCCTTATCTCTTTCCAACTACAGCAACATAAGAAGTGGTGATTTGCAGAACTGATCACATAAACTTGATATGCAGCTACTGTAATTGGACAAAAAACAAGTTCATGTTCAAATCAAGTAGAGAATTGAAGACTAGGCCACAGGGGAATTTTTGCTGAACTACCTCGCTGTTTTTCACAGCCAAAAGTTTAAAACATCTTTTGTTTTCAAAATAGTGCTGAATATTTTATGTTTCCAGAAATAGTTTCAGGGTTAGGCTGAACAGGGACCAAGGACTGAGAAGGTTTTTGTACAACAATTCGACTGTTATGAAATGGGTTTTATATTGGGGTGACAACGTTTCCTCGCGCATTAGAAGCCGTTGTAGATGCTGTGAATCCTCTAGAGCTGTTAATAAAAAAAACTTTTGGTCAGCTCCACTTAGTACGTTAGCATGCTATTGCATTTAATTTTATTTGAAACAGTGCCCATCATTATCATTGTCAGCATATACACAAGTTCAATGACACTGAGAGTAGGACAAATGTTGAAGCACAACATAATGTCTATAAGCACAAGTTCTCCCTAGGGCTGTGTTATTTCACCTTTCCTGTTCTCACTTTATACAAATGTCTGTACTTCCACAGACAAATCCATTCAAATCCTAAAGTTTGCGGATGACACGACTGTAGTTGGTCTCATGTGTAATATTGATGTGACCTGCTATCAAACAAAGGTAGACTGTCTTGCAACATGGTGTGCTTGTAACAACTTGGAGCTTAATACTATCAAGACAGTGGGAATAAGGATTGACCTCTGCCCCCCCTTTGGAAATTAATGATCAATTGTGCCTGAAGTTGAGTTATTCAAACTCCTGGGGGCCACCATTACCACCATTGAACAAACACGTTACATTCATCACTAGGAAAGCCCAGCAGATATTGTTCTTCCTATGCCAGTTTAGGATGTATCCTGATGAATTTTTACTCACCCATCATTGAGAGTGTTGTTACCACCTCTATCAACATTTGGTTTCTTGCCGCCTCCTCCTCCCTCTCCAAGCCCAGGTTGCAGTGAGTGGTCCACTCACCAGCAAAGATCATTGGATGTAAGTAGCTGACGTTAAAGGACCTGTTCATCACCAGAGCGAAGAAGAGAGCTGAAGAAATTACTGCTAACTCCACCCACCCTAGCAGTCACCTATTCACCGAAGCTTCTCGACAAACTCACTCAGGTGTAATACCTTAAATATCCCATGCACAACGTCCATTAAATGGTCTTTCCTGCTCTCCTTGTTCTACATATGTAATTATTATGTAGTCTGTTCATATGTTCACATTTATTTTTGTCTGATTATTGATGTTTGTGCTAATTGTTGATTGTTAATGACTGTTTGCACTATTGTCTTGTAAATTGTTGGTTGCTATTGTGTTGTCTGTTCTGGTATTGTCCTGTATTTTATGCTTGGTACTGAACCACAATCAATAAAGTAATTCTGATCAACACACACACAATGCTGGAGGGACTCATCAGGCCAGGCAGCATCTATGAAAAAGAGTGCAGTCGATGTTTTAGACTGAGACCCTTCATCAGGACTGAAGTAAATAAAGTGAGGAGTCAGATTAAGAAGGAGGTGATAGGTGAAACCAGGAGGGGTTAAGTGAAGAGCTGGGAAAAGATAAAGAGCTGGAGAGGACAGAAGGCCATGGAAGAAAGAAAAGGGGGAGGAGTACCAGAGGGAGGTGATGGGCTGGTGAGGAGATAAGGTGAGAGAGGGAAACAGGAATAGGGAATGGCGAAGGTGGGTGGGGGGGGGGGGGGGGGGGGGGAACATTACCGGAAGTTCAAGAAATCGTTGTTTATGCCATTAGTTTGGAGGCTACCCATATGGAATATAAGGTGTTGCTCCTCCAACCTGAGAATGGCTTCATCATGACAGCAGAGGAGGCCATGGACTGACATGTCAGAATGGGAATGGGAAGTGGAATTAAAATGGGTGGCCACTCAACTTCATCAATTTTGTCTCCAACTTCCACCCTGCCCTCAAATTTACCTGATCCATTTCCAACATCTCCCTCCCCTTTCTCAGTCTCTCTGTCTGTATCTCTGGTGACAGTTTATCTACAGCTGTCTATTATAAACCCACTGACTCTCACAGCTACCTGGACTACACCTCTTCCCACCCTGTTACGAGGGGTGATTGATAGGTTTGTGGCCTAAGGTAGAAGGAGAAGAGTTATACAGCTGTTGTTACATGCACATGCAGGTCCTTTGAGTGATTATGCAGAAAGTTTGAAGTTAATACCTCATTTCCTTCTACCTTAGGCCACAAACTTATGAAATCACCCCTGATGAGTTATTAACTTCAAAGTTTCTGCATAATCACTCAAAGAGTTGAACTGCACGTGCATTGTAACGAGAGCTGTATATCTCATCTCCTTCTACCTTAAGCCACAAACTTATCAATCACCCCTGCTGTGGACACTTTTTGGAGGTCCAAGATCCATATGCTCCACGACTGCTGGACTGTGTGTGTAAATGTAGGAGGGGTCTATGTTGAAAAATAAATGTTCTAGGTTTTCTAAAATTGACTCCTTCTATCTTAGGCCACAAACTTATCAATCACCCCTCGTACTTGTAAAAATGCCGACCCCTTCTCTCAACTCCTCCATCTCCACTGCATCTGCTCTCAGGATGAAGCTTTTTATTCCAGAATGAAGGAGATGTCCTCCTTCAAAGAAAGAGGCTTCCCTTCCTCCACCATCAATGCTGCTCTGAACTGCTTCTCTTCCATTTCACGTACGTCGGCCCGCACTCCATCCTCCCGCTACCCTACCAGGGATAGGGTGCCTCTTGTCCTCACCAACCATTCCAACAGCTTCCACATCCAGCAAATAATTCTTTGCAACTTCTGCCACCTCCAACAGGATCCCACCACCAAGCACATCTTTCCCTTCCCCCCCAATTTTCTGCTTTCCGCAGGGATTACTCCCTACGCGACTTCCTTGTCCATTCGTCCCTCCACACTCATCTCCCTCCTGGCACTTATCCTTGCAAGTGGAACAAATGCTACACCTGCCTCTACACCACCTCCCTCACTACCATTCAGGGCCCCAAACAGTCCTTCCAGGTGAGGCAACACTTCACCTGTGAGCCTATAGGGATCATCTGCAGAATCCAGTGCTCCCAGTGTAGACTCCAATATACCTGGCAGATTGGGAGATTGCTTCACTAAACACCTATGCTCCATCCATCAGAAAAAAGTGGGATCTCCTAGTGGCCGCCCATTTTAATTCCCATTCCTATTCCGACATGTCAGTCTCCTTCTGTTCTCTCCTATCAGACTCTCTCCTCTCCAGCCCTGTATCACTTTCACCAATCGCCTTCCCAGCTCTTTACTTCATCCCTCCCCTCCCAGTTTCACCTGTCACTTTGTGTTTCTCCCTCCCCTCCCCCCACCTTCTTACTCTGACTCATCTTCTTTTCTCCAGTTCTGATAGAGCGCCTCAGCTCAAAACGTCGACTGTTTACTCTTTTCCCATAGATGCTGCCTGGCCTGGTGAGTACCTCCAATGCTCTATGTGCGTTGCTTGGATTTCCTGCATCTGCTGATTTTCTCGTGTTTGTGAAAGTGATTCTGATTGAGGGTTCCGCAATTAACCGGCACTTTCTCCCAAGCCAATTTCTTAGAAGAGCAATTATGGCTACAAAGTCACAATCACACATTATCACCATTGGAAGCTTTGCTGCATTAACATTGTAGTTTTTCTTTATGAATTTGACTTTTATTTAGGGAATCGTTATTCATACGCCTGTGTTAATGACTTCGAGAAATACAGTCGACGCAAAGACTGACTGACTCACGCACCCAAGCATTACAGTTCGGGCGCGGAGCGACCGATGACATTTTTTTTTGATTGCGCACGCGTATAATCGAAAACCCGGAGGGGCGAGAAAGCCCCCTCCCTCGGTGTTATCACGTGATCGTACATGCGCATAGGGCTCTGCTGGGACAATTCCGTAGGGCAATCAGGTGATGTTGCGGCAGCAGAAACTGAGGGGAAGGTAAATCTTTTCTCCACTTATCCAGCTAAAAGTTAGCTTCGAATTGACGTCTACTAACGTTG
Organism: Hemitrygon akajei; assembly: GCF_048418815.1. Classification (NCBI taxonomy): domain Eukaryota; kingdom Metazoa; phylum Chordata; class Chondrichthyes; order Myliobatiformes; family Dasyatidae; genus Hemitrygon; species Hemitrygon akajei. The sequence continues at coordinate 42,719,429 of NC_133141.1, forward strand.
TCGGGGCGATCCTAAAGGGTGTGTGGAAGCCTGCGACGTTTTGGGGGTAAGGTCGGGTTTAAGGCGAACCAAGGGCTCTGGGGAGGTGATCGGCTCGGGCCCGGCTGGGTCGTGCAGTGGGAGGCTTTACCTGTCCACCCCCTCTTCTCAATCACCTCTGCTCTCCACTGTGGCACCCTCCTTTACTCGTTTTATTTTTTTTCTGCGATCCATCTGTTAAATTAGACAGGAGACAATCTGTAAAACGAAAAGTCATTGTTCTATGAATTATAAATGCGCAGTTGAGCTGGTTGGTGGTTAAATTGGTTATGTAGTCTGCGTATAATTGGTTATGTAATTTTATATAGTCTAGGTTAGACAGTTCTGTTTTGCATTTGAAGATCCGATGAGGAGTTAACACAGAAAAGAGCTGGTTACATAAATATTCCATCTAAACGCATGAAATTCTCCACGCATTGAATATGAAATAAAATCAGAGATAATCATCGAGCTGAGAATAAAAAAGTTAAGGTTGTATGTCCGTGACCTTTCATCAGAATTGGAAGCATTTTTGGTTGTCAGAAGGAAGAGTGAAAAAAAACCAAAAGGAATGTCAGTGAAAGGGTGGGGACGCAAATGCATTGGTATCTGCCGATAGAGAATGTTTTTAGTTATGCTAATTGCAGCCAATTGTTGGAGGTGTAAATGGAGGCCTGAAAAGAGAGTTAATGCTTTATCTTTACTTGGCCTAATGTTAGGTCCGATATCATTGGCTTTCATTAGCTATCCTTGGAATTGTGTGTGAGATCTTAATAGTGGCTACGGTTCTGGGAAAATAGTGTAGAAATTTCACCCTTGGAATTTCCTAATCAGCTTTAATAGAAAGCAAAGCTGGGGATGGAGAAAATCTGCAGATGCTGGAAATCTTGAGCAAATCATGCAAAATGCTGGAGGAGCTCAGCAGGTCAGGCAGCATCTATGAAGGGAATGAACAGTTGAAGTTTTGGGCTGAAACGTCAACTTTGGCTTGATGTTCCACCAGGTTTTAAAATGTGTCAGATAACCAGGGACATTTATGAAAACATCTTGGTCAAATGCAGTGATGCAAATCAAAGCATGCCTGTTTATAAACCATTTGAATCAAACTAAATGGTTGAAATATAGTTCGGAAACCTACATAACAAATACATAAAATATATATAACCTTCCCCTTGGTCTACCTAATCGTTAGGTTTGCAGATCATTTGAACTTAATACATTGTCTAATCTGATTGCCATATCTGAGCTGTAGTGGAATCTGAACAGCTATTTTTCCCAGTGAAACATAAGACAATATGTGCAAATAGTCGAGACTTTTTAAAGATTCAATAGTTGAAAATTACCGGTTACATGTGCAATCCCTAATTCCGATTTGTCCTGTTATCTCTTGTCTTGATTATTCCAGTTGTTGTTTGGCTGTCCACACGATTTCATTTAAGTTCATTCAAATCTGTTATATACTAATATATAACATGTCCTCTTCATCCATCGGTCTTGAGTTGTTTTGCCTACTTTGGCTCTTGGACTTTAAATGCCTTAGTTATCCAGCCCTCAATTTTCCAGGCTTCTAGTTTTGGCATTATGTGCATCCTCCAATTTTAATCACTACATTTGACTAACCTTTTAATTGCTTATCCCCCCAAGCCCTGCAGTTTTCTCCTGAAATGTCACTGCCATTCTATTTTTTTCGGTACTTCAATTTCCTTCCATGTCCTGAAGATATGGAGATTGGGAGATGAGTTGGCTGCTGTAATTTGCCCTTAATGTGTAGGTGTTGAATGAGTGGTTGAATCTGTGGAAAATTGATAAACTAGGATAAGATTGATATAAAAGTGGGTGTTTGATAGTCAGCATGGTTTTAGTAGGCTGAAGGGCCTGTTTCTGTACTGTATCTCTCTGATTAAGATGCTCCTTAAAACCATCTTTTTGATAAAGCCATTGGCCACCTGTTTCAAATGTTATTTTGATGTGTAATTACCTTTTTAGTAGATTAAGACATTTGTACAATGCATATTGTTGTATGACTTGACTTGCTGTGAAATAAACTATGTAGAATATTTTCATATTTCTATTATTTGCATCAATACAGTGCAGAGGTCAAATATGTCAATTCCTTTGCAATTATTTTTAACAGTCAGAGCTTTCTCTTTAAACACCATGAACAATTAAGTATTCCATCAAACTGAATTAAGAATGGAAATTGTACATTCTACTCCAGTGCTTTGTGGTTACAAATCTTTTCAAGATAAAACTTGATACTAAATCAAGTAATTTACAAAAAGGTAAAATAAATTTTGTGCAATGTATGAAAAATATTAATTTTTAAGCAAGTACTGAAATGTGAAGATTTATAAGGTATTAAAACTGTTGTAGCAATCAATAGTGAGGAACAGGAACTTGTTTCAATTATGAGAATATAATCTATATGAATTATATAATCAAGTCTCATATGTAAAGTATCTGAATACAGCAGTAGCATTGACTGAAATCTAACAGTACCTAAGTGTTTTTGTAAGTTTGTAGGTAAATAGTAATTTTTCCATAATTTTCTTTAGAAAGAACGAGGATATCACTTATTGAAAATACTTGGTAGCACTGCAGTGATCCACCATGGGAGAGCTTTTCCGGAGTGAGGAGATGACACTGGCACAGCTTTTCTTGCAGTCAGAAGCTGCTTATTGTTGTGTCAGTGAGCTCGGAGAGCTTGGAATGGTCCAGTTTCGAGATGTAAGTTGATTGATTTCATTTCCCTAAGTGATTATATAACATGACTGTGAGTACCACCTAATTGTCTTTGAGAGCCTGATGTAGCCTTCCTGCTAATGGAAATAACTGTTTACTCTTGGTTTCATATCTTGTGTGCTTTATATTTAATGGGTTTGGATGCTTGTTTGCTTTATATTTGTATGCTGTCTTGTGTTGCCTAGAGTTTCTGAACTGGCTATTTCAGTCTTCCAACACTGAGAAAATAAATATTAAGTTGGACTGCCTTTGTTATACATACAATAGATCAACTGGATTCCCGTTTGCTTTCGGCAAACTGAAATGGAGGTTTATTTCAAAATTCCTAGTATTTCTTTCATTTTGATATCCAGTGCTATAAAATGTTTATCACTGGAAGGATTTATTTAGTGCCTCTTCGGCAATTGACAACTATCAGTTTGGGTGCTTTGACACATTCTGTGTTTTTAGTTTGGTGCATCCGCCCTAATGGTCACATCGGTAATCTTTGCTGCAGGGAATTACGAATACATTAATAAATCCTGCTCTTTTTTGGTTTGTTCCATTTATGTAGAACCTGCATTCATTTTATTCCACAGATATTTCCTGGTATTGACTAGCAGAATTTTAACATGTAAATCTCGGCTTTATAAATCAAACAACCTTTAAAATTGTAATTTGTAAACGTCTTACAGAAATTCGCTCAGTTAATTTAGTTTATCTTCTTCCTTGTGCAGTTAAATCCAGATGTGAATGTATTTCAACGCAAATTTGTAAATGAAGTTCGTCGTTGTGAAGAAATGGATCGCAAACTCCGTTAGTATCTGTAATGAATTTGACAGGGACCTTTACCACTTAGTTACAATCCTTGTGGTATAATATTGGGGAAGTAGCTATGTTGTTCCATTTTTCATATTTGAAATCACTTCTGTAATAAGTGTTGAAAGCAGTACACAAGTCTTAACATTCATTTGTATTTAAAATACTAAGGCACCAAAATGTTTTTTGAGGAAACTTTTCTTACAGCCAGAAATGAGTTTGAGAATAAAGAGTTACTAAAGTATTTGTTTACTGGTGTATATCTATCTTTTGAATAAAAAATGATGATGCAAATCAAGCAATTGGTTTTTTTAAAAAAATCCTTTTAATTGGTTTCAGGTTTTGTCGAAAAGGAAATTCGAAAAGCCAACCTTACAATTTTGGACACTGGAGAGAATCCAGAGGTTCCTTTTCCTCGTGACATGATTGATTTAGAGGTAAGCAGATCTAGATTGTCTTGGATACAATCTGTTCAGAAGTTCGACTTTAGTATAGGAAATAAATTTTGTTTCCTGATGGACTTGAAAGAAGAGATTGGTTATGCTTCACAATAAGTAGATCATGGTGATGGGAGACTTCTATATTATGAAGCAAAATGCTTTGCTTTATTTGTGCCATTCACCCTCATTTCTATTTGAGTTTGAGAGTTGAGGTTCTTGTTAAAATAATTGTGATACTGGAGTAGTGATGTATGTTCTTAAAGCTAAAAATTTTGTGTAATAACTTACAACTTTGATGGGATCCTTACAGTTGGTGGGGTTCCTAATGTAGGTTTCCAGGGTGCCATAGATGAATCCTGGATGAGTAATTGAAGTTCATTTTGTAGATGATGCACTCTACCACCACTAGTGGTAAATTGGTTGATAGGATGCCTGTGAAGTGGGCTGCTATGTACTGGATAACGTCAAACTTCTTGATGTTGGCACAACATTTGATCCAGGCAGGTCGAGAATATTCCATTATGTCCTTGATTTGTGCCTTGTAGATAGTAGGAAGGCCTTGGCATCTCCTGAAGTGAGTTACTGACTAGAATAAAGAGCGCCTCTAGTTTTTGTGGCCATAGTATTAACGTTAACATAGTATGATTGGTCCACTACTAGTCATTGGTGATCCCAGGATGTTGATGGTGGGAGACCTGGTGATAAACCGATTGTATTAGGTGGGTGTTTGGAGATTGTCATTGTCTGGCAGTTTCATGGATCAGATGTTACTTCTCACTCTAGCTCTTGGCATATGCAGGTGTGAGCTGCTTCATTTACTGGGGAGCTGTAAATAGAATTGAAATGTGAAGTTAAATAATGAATAAGTAATATAAATCTTTTGTATTTGGCTGTCAATCTGTTTGAAGCATGCATGATAGATTAACTTTTATAAAGATATGTTTAAATTCAACTCGTTGCTAAGTTTATTTTCAGTTAGGATTATAAATTATTTAGTAGTGTTCTTGAGTTGAATAATTTACTTCCAGTATCTACTTGATGGTTTTCTCCCTGCATGCACTAGAATGTGCTCAAATAACACTTGAATAACAATTCGAAAGAACTGTGTTGATAATTTATTAGAAAATCTCTCTTTTAAAACATTGTTTGCAAAATCAGTGAAATGTGTAGGGGTTTCATAATCTCCATGAAGTGACAACAAATTTAGGCTGAGTCCTGGAATGAATTTTCATTTAGTTTTACATTGTTGATTGATCTGTGCTGACAATAGCATTTACAATAACCTTAGTAGAAAAAATCTTTGGACCTTGATTTTGAGTCTACTTCCATTATCATTTGTGATAAGGTGTTAATTGCAATTTGGCAAACAATATGGGGGGGGGAGGGAGAGTGAAGTTTTGCATTCAGGAATATTTTTTTCTATCTCGACCACCTCCAACCAAGTATGGCTATAAATTTTGACTGACTTTTGATTGACATTTTTAACAAAGTTTTAAGTGAATTTTGTGCTAGGTTAACATTATTGAAGGTTGGAAGTTTCAATCTTTCTCTATATTTGCTTTATTATGTATGTGGAAGGTCATAATTAACCAACTTATTTCATTATCTACTCCGAAGTGTTTAAAACAAAGTTGAAGGCTTTGTGGTGCATGGGATCTGCTGGACTTTGAGGGCTTTCTGTTGTATTGCTTTCATGGAATATCCTGTCAGGGTCACAGTGTGTGGAGCTAGGGTCAGATAGAATGGCTGTGAAATAGAAACCAAAAGGTAAGTCTTTTTAGAATTAAAAGGAAAACGGTAATTAAATTTCAGGGATAAGTTTTGGGACAGTTGTGAGGCATAATACAGTAACACTGCTGTCCCAGTTGGCACTTGGATATGGTGTCAAGGTATTAAACATAATTTCTGAAAGTTTTAGTGAAATGTTAAGCTATGCAGTAGCAGCAAATTTAATGGTAGTTTAACATTTCACTAATAAACTCTCAGAAATGATGCTTAACACCTGGACCCATATCAAAGTGTCAAGGGAGACATTAGTACTATTGAGCAGATTATCTCCAATATATACTGGTTTTAATTTGTGCCCACACTTTGCTTAAACCACCCAGTTTTCTGCTATACAGTACTGAAAAGATATTGAAATCTGGAAATGGGTGAAGATGGTTTAGTGGGATAGTAAAAGGTCTTGCTGAAATTAGGAATATTTGAACAATCTGGGACATTAACAGTTATCTTTTTGTTGAATGGATAAAATATCATCGATGAACAACCTTAAATAATGGAGCAGCTTGCTTGGTTAATTACCTTAGAGCAAATAAACATAATTAAAGTCAAATTTATTGTGATATGCTCAAGTCAAATCGCTTTTTATTGTCATTTCGACCATAAACTGCTGGTACAGTACACAGTAAAATCGAAACAACGTTCCTCCAGGACCATGGTGCTACGTGAAACAACACAAAACTGCACTAGACTATGTGAGACAACTCAAGGCCACACTAGATTATGTAAAAACAACACAACTACTAGACTAGACTACAGACCTACACATGATTACATAAAGTGCACAAAACAGTGCAGGGCAGTACAATAATAATTAATTAATAAACAAGACACTAGGCACAGTAGAGTGCAATGAGAACTTACTGTCAGCAGTCTTGTGGATGGATGGCGAAAAAGAAACTAAATAAATTAGAGCAGGGGTTCCCAACCTTTTTATGCCATGAATCCCTCCCATTAACTTGAGGTTGGGAACCCCTGGCTTAGAGAAATTCCTTTTTATAGAAGATAATGAAAATGTGAAATTTACTGCCACATGGAATGGTTGAAGTAGACAGCATTAGCATTTGACAGGAGGTTGTTAAGTAGGGGATGCAAAGAGTATGTGTCATAAATGTAGTAAGATTAGGAACCCACTGATGTGTGCAAATTAACAGCAAACTCAGACAATGGTCAGATCCTCTGATTATTTTTTTCCCTAAATAGGTACATTAGTCGTATTGGATTCTAGGAGGCAATGGCAGGGCAGTCATATAGATAGCATTCCTTATTTTTTATAATGTCATATGATTAGATGCTTATTTGTAGATGTATCATGTGAAATGCAAACTTTACTGGGTATTTTACAATTCAACATCAATTGAACTCATCAAATAATTATAACTTACTGTGCAGGATGTAGTGAAATAAAACCTATTATTTCTTCTCATGCACACTTTTGTATGCAACTACGTAGATTAGTGGTTGATCTTTGAGACTTTCCAAGTAGATCCCAAAAGAAAAAAAAGGAAGAAAAATGCGCACCAGGCAGAAAAGACCGGAAGGAAAACCCTGCAACCCCGGAAACAATCTCTTTTTTTCAAACAGCTTTCTGTAGCGGGAGTATTGCTATATTACCATTATCCTCATTGGTATTAACTTATCTTCATAATGCTCACATTACAACACTTCTCCCCCTTTAAATTCCAACATTCCCCAAAGGTAAACGAACTGGGAAACAAAAAGCAGTGGTGTCATTAGCTTGCGTACCCCTGAAACTTATACTAGTGTCTCAGTAACAGTTTACCAATGCAAAACACCTGAAAAACATGGCAGATTCAACATTCAGTCTAACAAAGGAAACTGTCCATTCAAATATTCAGTCTGTCAGGAGGTTTGTAAGGGTGCTGTGCTGCAACAGATGAAAATTATTAAATCTAAGTACAGGAGCTGTCTTACTGACAGACACCTCACAGACTGTCTCAGACTGGCTGTCTGTAGTTATGAGCCACATTTCAGGGAACTAGCAGAAAGTATTCAGTCCCAGTCATCACACTGAGTGCAACAGTCAATATTTATTCATTTATTTTTCATGTTGAAATAAAATTAAATAATGAAATATAGAATTAAAGGTGTTGTAATGTGCGCATTATAAAAATAAGTAATACTAATTAGGATAATGGTAATATAGCAATGCTCCTGCTACGGAAAGCTGTTAGTAAAGAGAGATTGTTTCCAGGGTTGAGGGGTTTTATTGCCAGTCCCTTCTGTGTGTGTCTAAATGATTTAGTAGGTTGATCTTGCCTTTCACTAAGGCCGAGGTAGGGGATCTTGGGCTTAAAAAGGTTGGCGACCACTAAACTAGATGATAAATCCCACAATAGATCTGGTGCAGTGGCTCTTAAAAATCAAAGCCTGGTTGTCATCTACCAAATTGGGTGCATTACGGTGTTCAGGTGATGTTAACAGTAGTAATAGAACTTGCGGATTTTGTTATTTTTCACCCTCCAGGGTATTACTGGAATATAGTTCAATTTAAATGGTGCATTGCTACTAGGCAACCTTATCTCCAATGTAAAATGGTTTAATTTGAATTAACACTGACATTTTTGTCATGTTTTTCAGGCAACCTTTGAGAAACTGGAAAATGAACTGAAGGAAATTAATACTAACCAGGAAGCATTAAAACGTAATTTTCTAGAGCTGACTGAACTGAAGTACATCCTTCGTAGAACCCAGCAGTTCTTTGACGAGGTCGGATTATTGTACATCTTTCCAATTATATCCCATGCCTCCTTGAGGATTAGTTTAAGCTTGCAATGCATGTGTACATCACGGTTGGCCTTCAGTCCATGTTTCTAGTTTGCAGGGTCACTTTAAGAATGCCCATTGCAAAAAGACGTAATATTCCATATCAAGTACATCAAAGAATTCCTAAAATTCATTTGTATGCTGATTTGCCTTCAGCACAAAAGTGCATGGTTTTATATTTAGCTTATTTGCTTCTCAGCCTAATTACCTTTAATCAAAAATCACTTTTAATACTATTTTGAATTGGTAATTATACTGTACTTTAGAGAAATTGATGGGGTAAGAATTAATGCTGTTCTAAGCTCTTCAACTGTTCAATGTCCAAGTCTAAACTTGCGTGTTACCTGTGCTGAATGGGCAAGTGTACTGATTATTGCTTAACTTGTTAGAAAATTTGGATCAAATGTATACTGTACCTATTGTTGCACTTCTTTAAAACAAAAGCAACTATCTTCACTCTCTGTACACCACCAAAAGCAGGATGATGGTTGATGCCTTTCTTCATACTGCCTGTAGAGTGAGCAACTCAGCAGGTTGCTGGCTGTTTATGGGAGCAAAAGAGTTGTCAACATTTTGGGTCGAAATTCTACATCAGTCCCGATGGAGGGCTTCATGCTGGGACATCAGTAATTCCTTTTCTTTTACAGATGCTACTTGACCTGCTGAGTTCCCCCAGCAGACTGTTTATTGCTGCAGATCCTGGTATCTGCAGTCTCTTGTGTCTGCCTGTAGATCAACATTTTCCAGAGTGGGACTAGCTCTTCTCCCCCCCCTCCCCCAACCCCCCCATTCCTTTTGAACTTGTTATCTTTGAATGTGAAGGCTGATCTCTCAAGCCCAGATGATCCTGAAGCTGAACACTAAAGCCTTGAGTGAAGCAGTGGGGTAAAATTGTGAGAGGTCAGAGCCCATGAGAACGTTCTGGGAATGTTGAATTGGCCCTGTCCCCAACTTGCTGTCAGAACATTCAGAAACATTGAAGGCATATTAAAATTCAACCAATCAATATATATTTTTTGCATGCAGCTAATTATAATCTCTATCCATAATGATTGTAATTTGCATTCTTTTTATCCCTGTAGCTATATAAACTGTCTCTTAAAGTGAATAGTCTCAAGGTCCTGCACTAGCTGTGTGCTGCAGTACACTTTTGCTTTTGGAGCCCATTGGGTGTCCAGTAGCAGTTAACAGTGGAGAATTTGCTGACAGAGCTCAGCCAGTCAGTTATGGACTTCAGTATCAGCACAAGAATCCTGATATTTGTGAGAACTCAACCTGAGGAATACTGAATGTTTGATGTAGGGCTACTGGCTTTTACCAGCAAAATCCTGGACGTTATTTCTCTGAATTATATCTTGTCATATTGAGTGGCTAGATGTTCCCACCTGAATATTATTGCCAACCCTTTGTCCAAGAATTTATGAACAGTTATTATATAATCAAAATTATCACAAAATTTGTCACAAAAGGAGGTTATTGTTGGCTGGTTTGAAGAACATGAACTGTGAAAAAGTGTGAATGAAAATCAAAAAATTGCAGATGCTGCAATCTGAAATAAGAGAAAATGTTGGCAACTTTCAGCAGATCAGGTAGCATCTAGAAAGAGAATATTTCTGATGAATGACCCTTCATCAGCACTTGTTTTTGCACATCTCCAGTCATTGATTTAAAATATTAAATGCTTCTCTCTCCACAGAATGCTGTCTGACCTGCTGAGTATTCCCTCCACTTCCTTTGGTTAGAAGTAATGACCATTTGATCTGTTGTTTGCATTTAAAGTAAATGAACTGGCATACTGTTTTGCCAGGGTGTTTCTCAGTGCATTGGTGCATTAATCTTCTGGATCCTCTACAGTATAAAATGCAGTGTACTGGATTTTCATTGATCATGGATTCTAGCTAATATTATTGATCAAGTAACTCAAAAAAAGAGCAGCTAAATTAATATTGTAGAAACAAGTCATTATCAAGCAATTGGCATCTTAAGTATTCTGTTGTGAAATTTTAAAAATGGGAAAGCTAAATGACATTTTACATGTTATAAATTAGTTAAAAACAAACCTACACTTGGTCTCCCACTCAGCTTTGTATGTTGCTCACTGCTTTTTGTAGTTTTGAAATGTAGTGCATAAGACTGACATGCACATTTGAAGAGTTTAACATCCTAATGTCACGGAGTTCACCTATGATTAAGATAAATACTGACATAGATCTTCACAGTAATATGCAGCTGCTAATTTAATTTTTTTTAATATATATCGTGGCTCAATGTTTTGTTTTTAACTGAAAATCCTGAAAATAGATTGGAAATGACAAATTACAGATTTTCAAACTGTGAAATTACCTTTAAGGAAGCAGGTATTTTTCCTCTGTGTATAAATGTGATAGATCTGGTGGTTGTTTTGGAAAATTTCCATTTTTCAGCCGTTCAGAGTGTTTTTAACTGCAGTTGTTTCTGGCTATAAATTTTGATAGATTCTGGAAAACCATTTGTGAGTGAGTGCAAAATAGTTTACTTGTTATGCAGCATTCCATCTACCATGGGGTAAGGCTGAAGGAAGAAGCCAGGACAGATGAATATAGGCCAGGAAGGCTATTTGGGTTGGGGTGGGAACAGCTAGTATAATAATTGTTGTCCAGGTAGAAATATAAAGATCACAAACGAGAAAATCTGCAGATGCTGAAAATCGAAGCAACACATGCAAAATGCTGGAGGAACTCAACGGATCAGGCAGCATCTGGTGAAAAGAGTAGTTGACGTTACAGGCCAGGACCCTTCCTCAGGAAGATTTTTTGACAATTTTCCAAGTCACCTGAAGACTGGTTTCCAAAGCAGAATTTTTTCAGCTCTCAGCTAACATCTTATTTTGCTTTTTAGTGTAGCCTCAATGATGTATGCATAATGAAATCCTGGTTCTAGTTTGCGTTCCTGTGGATTAAACTGTAGTTAGTACAACCTTTATGTTGTTTGCATATCATGTTCGCAGATCAACCTGCTCATTACAATCTTTGGATGTGATAGCATCAAAATGCATTTTATTTCCTAATGTTAGCTTGTAGGATTTGATACTGGCATCTTTGTTCCTAATATGCATCCTCCTTTGAATATTTCAACTGCAGAGCCCTACTGTACTTTGAAACAGTGTCTGAAGTAGAACTTCTGATTTTTTTTTCTTTTTGAAAATGTTCTGTCTTTGTAGAGCAATCAAGTAGAGTCTTCTCTAAAACTGGGTAGCAATATTGAACTTCCAAAAGACATGTGAGGAAAAATGCCTGTGAAGAATTTTATCATTGTGATCAGTGAATACCATAATTTATTGATTTAATTGAGCAGTACATGTTTTCAATTGACTTTTGGGATGATCCTTCAACAAAAAAAATTGTATTGTATGTACTCCTTGTAACAACTGTAAAGCCAGTTTAGCTGGCCGGTGAAGGATCAAGAATATGTTAATTATGTTTGTCCTTTTCCCAGTCTTCTTTCTTAAAAATAGGCAGAGCAGTAACAACGGAAGAGCTAAGTTTTGAATCATTCAGCGTAAGCAGCATTAAGTGCAGGAATCTAAGGAAGACTGGAAAAGTAACAGTTAATGGCATGCAGATTCCCATCCCTCCCTCCCATCTCCAAGTTTCCTGTGAATTTATTTTTCTTTTGCTTTGCTGTTCTGCTTATTGTTTTGAGTGAACTGTCGCAAACTTAATTTGTTTTTTTTTCTTGACCATTTTGAAAAAATTCAGGACTGTTTCATGGTTGGTCTCCAATAAAGAGCCATGCATCAAAATGTTTTTTGTTAACAGACATCTCCATTCCTGCACTTTGTAAGCTAGTTATTAATTTGCATTTAAAGAGAAATCAATAATTGGCTAATTACAATCCTTTTTTGGTATAACTATATTGGAACGTGGGGCTTAATGGTGGAGATCAATCTCAGAATGGGGGTTGTGATGTACTCTGCAAAGGTATTTTTAAAACTTCATGGAATGATTTACTGTGCCTTTCAAATTGGCTGTTTGAGACTGAATCCCTTATGCGTGTCCATTGCAAAGTCCTTAAGTAGATTTGAATATCTTTACCAAATGGTCTAAAGTAAATGAGTATTCTCTCATGATTATACCTGCCTAAATCTGTTTTCCAACTTTGCATCAAATAGCTCTTTTCAGCCATTTTTTTAACATTTCTTCCAGTTAAAGGACAAAGTTGTTCCTCTGGCCTAATGACTTTAAATACAATCATTTTGTAAAAATGCAGCAGGGATTCAATAATCATATCAACATGTAGTTAGTTGTATAGTCTTCGCTAGTTATAAAACTGCAGTTTAAACAAGTGCCTCTAGCATTTGTTGAGCACTTGCCATAAGATGGATTCTCACCCCCCCCACCCCAGGAAAAAATATGTATGGTAAACAGTTCCTATTTTACTGAGTATTACAGAAACATATGTTAGTGGATTTAGCAAATCTATACTAATGGAAAAACTTAACCAAGGCTTATAATCTGCAATGTGAGGAGCATAATGTTATCTTTAGAATATTTCAGCTAAGGTTCTAATGTAACTTGACATTGTTACTGCATTTGCTTTCTATTTTCTCAAGTGCTTTTTTGAAGTAAATTGTCTAGGTCATATATGTCAAACTCAAGGCCCGCGGGCCAAATCCGGCCCGCGGTGGAATTATCTTTGGCCCGCGAGATAATATCTAATTACTATTAAAGCTGGCCCCAGTAATCGAAGCGCCTATGGCGTATGATATGGCTAATGCTGAGTTTATTCAGGTACCAGGTTTTCAGTGTTTATTCGGCAGTCTTCTTCATAAGAAACGGAATTTGTGAAGTGAAACACTTTGTAGTTATAGCAGAGACTGAGACACATGAGAGCAGGCTGAAAAAACGGAGGCAACGAAAGCTGCGTTCGCACGCGTCCGACTGATCCGGCCCGCATGAAGCTGCATTTTGCTCAATCCAGCCCGTGACCTAAAATGAGTTTGACACCCCTGGTCTAGGTGAACTAATCTGTCTTTTTTTCTAAACACCTAGATCTTCAAAAAGGATTAATTTATCTATGCAACAGAGGTATTGAAATTTGTCATTCAAAATCTAGTGCACAGTGCTAACACTGCACTGTTTGCATTTCAGTTACATGGGCACAATAGCTTATATATACTTGCTTTAAGGGTCAAAAGATCCAAGATCAACTCAGGCACTTTTTAGTTGTATTGAATTACATATCGAAAGAATAATATTAGCTGCCTCTGCTGTTTGCTGGTATCTTGGAGAAGACCAATTCAGGAATTTGAGATCTGTTGTATTTTGGGGACCAATTGAAGAACTGCCACTTTACCTTGGGCATTAACCTGCATTAGTTTGTAAACTTTGCTAATTGGCACACACTGGTGGATGTGGTATTCTCTAAATATCTGGGGTAGTTTTAATTGACTTTATGATGTCAACTTCTAGACTAACAGGCTTATGTTATGGTTGTCTCAATTTAGAATTAATCCTTAATTCTTAAGTTTTCATAGAATGCGCATGCGTATGAGAGGCACTTGCTCTACATAATTTAGTTTGATCTAAAGAAACACCCATTTTACAGTATAAGGCAATCCTTTTCTTGCCTTTAAGTTTATTTTGAAGATTTTGTTGTCATGAATTTAGAAGTTGCATTCCACACCTTTTGTAAGTTTGTTGTACATTTGTTAACAAGTCGTATGTCATTCAATATTAAACTTTCAAAATAACAGCCATTGAATTCCTCGCTCCAGATTCTTATAAACATTTTTTGAAAGCTTGTCAGGCTTTCCTGAACGCTCTTGTGACTAGTTGGTAGAGAGACTGGCCAACTCATCTTTATCTCCTGTGTTTTCATCCAACTATAATTGTTGGAATGAGAGTCCTTCTGTTCAGAAATGCAAGATCCATATTGAAAATCACTGCCTTAGGAAGTGGTGGTTGTATGGATGGTGACAGATAGTTTCTCTGAGATTAGAGTTGAGGCTGATATTCAACTTCAAATTTGGATGTAAAAATTGGGATTGATGATTGGGACCTCTATAAAGAAATAGCTTAACATTTGGTTGTATTAGTTAACAGGATTCACTATTAACCTGTGCTTTGATAAACATAACATTTTACTGGTTACATGTATTGGATCTTCAAGTACCTTTTTCACAAATTTTTAAATAGTCACAATTTTAAAACACTGAGTAAAACAATGATATACACCAGAAATATGGGGGGAAAATCACTGATTTCTAAGAGCTAACACGAGGAAATCTGCAGATGCTGGAAATACGAACAACACACACAAAATGCTGGTGGAACACAGCAGGCCAGGCAGCATCTATAAGGAGAAGCACTGATGAAGGGTCTCGGCCCGAAACATCGACAGTGCTTCTCCTTATAGATGCTGCCTGGCCTGCTGTGTTCCACCAGCATTTTGTGTGTGTTACTGATTTCTAAATCATTTCTTTGCATGCCAAGAACACCTTGTCATATTCTTCCTCTGGCTCAGGGTGGACCTCAACATATTTGTCAACAGTTTGGGATTGGCTAAAATTAATTTCCCATTATATTTGTTAAGTCATCAGTGCTGCTCGTGGCATGGTGACAGATAAAAACTGTATAGATGATTATAGTTGTCCCATTCATTACCGAAATCTAGCTATCATCAGTATTATAAACACTGTTCCCTTTCCATTAGTCTTACTCTTTTCCTGTATTTTAGACATAATGACCAGTAGTTCAACACTTTTAGTTGAATTAGTTGAAAGCGTTCTTGAAATCAACTATGCTAAGATACCAGTACAATTAACTAATGAGTTGGATGCTAATAGTTGCAGATCAGGAAGATATGTGTACTGTTTTTAAAAAAAAAAAAAAGATTTTGTTTTTTTTAATCTTATGGGCATCACAAACAGAATTGGAAACCTTAAATTACTGTTCTGATTGTGCAGAGGCATAAGTAACCCATTGTAGTGACTTCCTTTGCTTAACTGGTCAGAAAAGGGGCAGCATAGTAGCTTAGCGCTTAGTGTAACACTGTTACAGTGCCAGTGACCCGGGTCCGATTCTGCCACTGTAAGGAGTTTGTACGTTCTCTTCATAACTGTGTGGGTTTCTTTTGGGTGCTCCAGATTCCTCCATATTCCAAAGATGTACAGGTCAGGGTTTGTAAGTTGTGGGCATGCTATGTTGGCATCAGAAGCATGGCGACACTTGCAGGCTGCACCCAGCACAATCCTCAGACTGTGGATGGTCATTGATGTAGGTGACACATTTCACTATAAGCAACACGTACAACAAGCTGGAGGAACTCAGCAGGTCGGGCAGCATCCGTGGAAATGAGCAGTCAACGTTTTGGGCCAAGACCCTCCCCCCGAAACGTTGACTGCTCGTTTCCACGGATGCTGCCTGACCTGCTGAGTTCTTCCAGCTTGTTGTACATGTTGCTTTGACCCCAGCATCTGCAGTGTACTTTGTGTTTACATTTCACTATATGTTTTGATGTATATGTGACAAGTAAAGCTAATCTTTATTCTTTAAAATCAATTGGGATGATCATCAAAGTACCTGGACACTTTCAAATTGGGCTTTTTGCCAGTTTTTGAACAAAGATCTATTTTAGCTTTCAGTTTAATACTATTTGCAGTATTTATTTTTCTAATTATATTTGTCAAATATTTTCAAAAAGATAACCACAAATCTTTTGCATTTAATGGTAACAAATATAATTATCTGTGATTACTTTAATTGTGTTTTTGCAGTGGTGGAAAATTAGAAATAGGAAGCTTGTTATTGACAATGGAATTATTCAAAAGTAGAATCTAAGCTTTAAACTGAAGTTTCAGGTCAAAAGATTTTGGGAGGGATGCAAGATCTGCTTTATGCTTTTTTCGAGATATAGTTCCTTTTTTTAAAAAAAACACAACCACCAAGATTTGAGAACATTTAGATCATCAATGTTTAATGGCCAAATGCAGTGATTCATAATTTACCTTGGTTCATAAGAAATTTCCTGTTGACAGCTTTAATTTTATTTTTAAACTCTTTTGGGGTTCAGGTATGATGATTCAGTTGTGATTTGATAGTGTAGGTCACACTAGCAAAGTAAAAAGAATTTACTCTGCAGACAAGATGCTCATCTTTCTCTGATCCAAGAAAGACTTCTTGATAACAGAGCATAGCTTTTATATATTTTTTTAAAAAACGGACTGAGTATAGACCATATGCCCCTGCCCCTACCCCTCCCTGAGCCTTCTCCTTTTATCAAGGTCATGGCTTTACTTCTAATTTTGCCATTTTCCTTTACTGTTCCCATCTTCCTTGGTCCCTTGATATCCATTTAAAAATTGAATATAATTTTAACAAATATTGTAATTATTGTGGATTCTACTTCATATCATTGTTTTCTGATTTTTTTAAAATTATGGATAAATGATATGCACATGACTTTACTGGTAATCTTTTAAAAGTCTACACTTAATATTCATTATATCCTAAGTACGCTGCAAAGCCTCAATTACAGTTAAAGTGTAAATTAGTAAAGTTGACCTTAGTAGGGAAATTAGAACATGCACAATAAAGCAGGTGAGAGTTAAAGCATGTTGTGAGGACAGAGTTGAAGATGTTTCCTAATACATTTTGTGATGCTGTACTAAGCAGTAGCAGTGTACATGTGATCCAGAAGTGCTAGAGGGAGAACTTGAATCTCTAATTCATTGTTTTTCAGTACTTTAATTATTAACAAACATCTGTATTTGGACTTCACGCAAACAATTTCAGATTACTTATAAAGTTTGGCCAGGACAGTTGCAGCTACATGTTTCAACTCATATTTATATCAGTTTTATCATCAATAGGTTTGCCCTATGTTTTAATTAATAGTGAAGAGAGAATTAGAACTCTAAAATGTACTTGTATTGACGCCAAAATATTAGAAGTGTTATCATAGCTTGATATTCATTAATGGTCTTTTTCCTTAGATTGCTATATTTAATATTTTGACTGATCTCTACACTGCTATAGAAATGGGACTGTAGGGGATTCCTTCAATAGGTGGCTTCAACTACATGAAATAAAGGCACAGATAAATGGACATTTTTTGTAAAATGTCTTCCACAACGGCATTGTAGGCATTTTCCTATGCAGGATACATGTTTTTTTTAATCTGAAGTATTGCTTTCACAAAATGCAGCAAAAACATTAAAATATTTTCAATAACTATCAAGCAGTTGATACTATGTCAGTATCTTTTTGAAATAAGTAAAACAAATTTCCACTTCTGTGGCTGTCTCTAGCATGCACATCTTGGCGATGGCATTTTGATCTTTCTGATATTCTCATTTGAGATCTTCAGAAATATCCAACTTGCTTGAATGAACTTGCTCTTCATCTGTATTCATCAGCTTCCTTGTTCATTTTTGCTTTTCTCTGTATTCTCTGTATTTTCAAAGTTTAATGTATATTGTTTAAATTTTTTTAAGTTATGTTTTTTAATTTAATTTTCACCTTTTCCTTTTCTCCTGGTTCCTGGTTCCCCTGCATGCCACTAACTGATTTCATAGTATGTTAATTGATTTGTGAATTCAGGCTGAATTGCATCATCAGCAGATGTCTGATCCAGACCTACTTGAAGAATCATCTTCTCTGCTGGAGCCAAGTGAACTGGGACGTGGTGCCCCCCTCAGACTTGGGTAACTTAGCTTGCTATCTAAATATTTTGTGCTT
The DNA here is from genome assembly GCF_048418815.1 of Hemitrygon akajei. Lineage (NCBI taxonomy): Eukaryota > Metazoa > Chordata > Chondrichthyes > Myliobatiformes > Dasyatidae > Hemitrygon > Hemitrygon akajei. The sequence goes on from NC_133141.1 coordinate 42,737,715, forward strand.
CTAACTAGTTCCAGTCCTGTGAAGAAAAAAAATGTATGTTAGAATTATTTATTTAAGAAACATGAATAATAGCAAATGGTGATTAGTATTTTGGTTTTAGAAGAATTTAGACTGCAAGTAAGAATTTCAAGTGATTTGAATCAGAAATAATGGTTAAATAACTAAAATAGTTGGCCATTTTGCTCTTAATTCTAGCTCCTTTTTTTGCTCAAAATAAACTTCAGAAGTTAAAACCATTAAGTCATTTTTTATGACACAAGTATGTTCAAATATAATATCTGCAGCATTGCCAAATGTGCCTTAAAACTGGATGTTTTCCCAGCTACTTCTTGGGTTAAAGCAAAATAAGCCAAAGCTAGTGATATTTAGGGATTGGCAGATAATTGTTTTAAGATTGCCCATAGGTTAAGATAAGCAATTAACTTATTTAAGTTGCATCATCACCTTTCCACCTTTGCTTCATCTCTGTAACTTTCCTAGCCTTAGTTTTTGTGTATTGCTCTACGCTTATCTGGTCATGAGCTGGGCATTCTGCCCACATGCAGTAGAATTTCCTCTTTTCAGACCAAACATTTGATCACTTTGCTGATATCGCCTGTGGATTTTTAAAAATCATGATGCAGCATATTTTCTAACTTTGAAACACTCTTTGATGTAATCGATTTTGTGAAGCACTTTAAGGTGATTATAAATAAGGAAATAAGCCATATTTGACTGTTAATTTTCTTCTAGGTTCTGCATTGGGTAGGTGTGTGTCAGGTTCAGTAGTTAATGTAGTCTAACCAAACTTGGGGGTTGACATGCAAACAGGTAGTGTGCAGGATGCAGATAAATGTATACTTGTTCTTGAGGAAATAAAACGGAACTACCAGATTGAGACAAGGAAGGCTTAAAGTTAAGAAGTTGAACAAGTTAGTGGTTTTCAGGCTATTTTGAATAGGGGCCAAATACTAGGCAGTTCAAATGTATTTTCCTGGGCAAATGTAGAACAAATTGGTGTTGGGTGCACAAATGAAGGAAGCACAAATTAAATTTGTCAACTTTCAGAAGAGCTGTGGATCTGTACTTTATGCTGTGGCGCACGAATATGCATTCACAGTTTTAAATTGTGTAGATTTTGTAGATAATTGAGTGGACCTATTGCTTTTTGTGGCTTGGTAGCTCATTCCACCCTAACCCTCATGCATTTCCCTACTCAAAGTTGTGTGAAAATAGTGAACTGTTTGAATGGAGGGAGAAGCGCAGGATGAGGATAATTGCAGAGGAGTAAAGGAGCTGTACTGGAAATCAAAATTATTGTGGGTTGGGTGGGGGAATGTTGATTGAGAAGGAGAGCGAATAGAGAAATGAGGCTAGTGCCTCATTGGATTTATACCTTTCTAGGTGGCATGATGTGTATTTTTTCCTCATTTCTTTCCTCCTCCTCCCCTTCCCCCACCATCCATCTCCTCAATAGTCTTTTACATTAAATTGCTTGGAGTTTGAATTGGGAAGCAGCTATTACTTTTCTAATCTATCAGCTGGTGCATTCCAATTGTTTACCAATTTCATTTTTACTACAACTTTAGTATTATTTTGTTTTGGAAAGTTCATTGCTTTTGAAGAGGCCTGCATAAGCACATGAGTAAGATTTTGTAAACATCACATATATGCAAGAATTAAGTACCACATTATAAAACAAATTTCATGAGATTGGTTCAAAATAAGATGTATTCATCAATTGGCAAAGCTGAACTATTCAATATAATGTTCTTAAAGAAGCCAAAGATAGAAAAAAAATAGAAGCTAACGTTAGGAAAAATAGATATGATTTGTTAGATATAGATAGTTCACCATGAATTACTGTTTATATTTTGCAAATGTATGTTATGTAGCTTGTGACCATACATATTCCTATGTATAGCTTTGTTGCTGGTGTGATAAACCGAGAAAGAATCCCTACTTTTGAAAGGATGTTATGGCGAGTATGCAGAGGAAATGTTTTTCTTCGTCAAGCTGAAATTGAAAATCCCTTGGAAGATCCTTTAGCTGTAAGTAATAATTTTTAAAAATGACTGGTTCCATAACAGACTATAGAATTGATATTGAATTCAAATAATTGTCATTGCAGCATATATTTAGAGATACAGCCTGTGTGACCAGTTAACCTGCTAATCCATACGTCTTTGGAATATGGGAGGAAACGAGCACCTGGAGGAACCCACACTGTCACAGGGAGAACTTACAGACTCCTTGCAGACAGTGGCGGATATTGAACCTGAGTTGCTGGTGCTGTAATAATGTTGTGCTCACCAGTATGCTACTGTACCACCCAGTTTTAGTTCCAATAGGATTGACATTTCACTCCTAGGAATATTGAATTTTGATGCATGCTGTCTTGAGGGTACGCACAAGCATTATGTTGACAACCAGTAGTTTAACTGTACCTAATAAAAGGATCTTTGCTGATTGATATCTACAAGTTGTTTTGAGTGTAAAAGCAGATAAATGTCAGATAGTGGAAACGCCAATCTGTTTTATACACATTTCACATTTTATCAGCTTATGGTTTTATTTATAATTTTGATGGATAGATCAGTATTTGTCACATGTACAGTGGCATGCAAAAGTTTTGGCACCCCGGTCAAAATTTCTGTTACTGTGAATAGCTAAGCGAGTAAAAGATGACCTGATTTCCAAAAGGCATAAAGTTAAAGATTCTTTACTATTCTAAGTTCTTTACTATTTTATGCAAGATTACTTTTCTATTATCATCTTTTACAGTTTCAAAATAACAAAAAAGAAAAGGGCCCGAAGCAAAAGTTTGGGCACCCTGCACGGTCAGTACTTAGTAACACCCCCTTTGGCAAGTATCACAGCTTGTAAACGCTTTCTGCAGCCAGCTTTCAATTCTTTCAATTCTTGTTTAGGGGACTTTCGCCCATTTTTCCTTGCAAATGGCTTCTAGTTCTGTGAGATTCTTGGGCCGTCTTGCATGCACCGCTCTTTTGAGGTCTATCCACAGATTTTCGATGATGTTTAGGTCGGGGGACTGTGAGGTCCATGGCAAAACCTTGAGCTTGCGCCTCTTGAGGTAGTCCCTTTGTGGATTAGGATCATTATCCTGTTGTAGAAGCCATCCTCTTTTCATCTTCAGCTTTTTTACAGACTGTGTGATGTTTGCTTCCAGAATTTGCTGGTATTTAATTGAATTGATTCTTCCCTCTATCAGTGAAATGTTTCCCGTGCCATTGGCTGCAACACAAGCCCAAAGCATGATCGATCCACCCCCGTGCTTAACAGTTGGAGAGGTGTTCTTTTCAAGAAATTCTGCACCCTTTTTTCTCCAAACATACCTTTGCTCATTGTGGCCAAAAAGTTCTATTTGAACTTCATCAGTCCACAGGACTTGTTTTCAAAATGCATCAGGTTTGTTTAGATGTTCCTTTGTAAGCTTCTGACGCTGAATTTTGTGGTGAGGACGCAGGAAAGGTTTTCTTCTGATGACTCTTCCATGAAGGTCATATTTGTGCAGGTGTTGCTGCACAGTAGATAAGTGCACCACCACTCCAGAGTCTGCTAAATCTTCCTGAAGGTGTTTTGCAGTCAAACGGGGGTTTTGATTTGCCTGTCTAGCAATCTTACAAACAGCTCTCTCGGAAAGTTTTCTTGGTCTTCCAAACCTCAACTTGACCTCCACAGTTCCCGTTAACTGCCATTTCTTAATTACAGTATGAATTGAGGAAACGGCTACCTGAAAACACTTTGCTATCTTCTTATAGCTTTTTCCTGCTTTGTGGGCATCATTTATTTTAATTTTCAGAGTGCTAAGCAGTTGCTTAGAGGAGCCCATGGCTGCTGATTGTTGGGACAAGGTTTGAGGAGTCAGGGTATTTATAAAGCTTTGAAATTTGCATCACCTGGCCTTTCCTAACGATGACTGTGAACAAGCCATAGCCCTAACAAGCTAATCAAGGTCTGAGACCTTGGTAAAAGTTATCTGAGAACTCAAATGTCTTGGGGTACTCAAACTTTTCCATGGTGCTCCTTGCCTTTTTTCACTCTAAAATTGTACAAAACAAAAATAATACACTAATCTTGCTTAAAATGTTGAAAAGAATGTTTCACCTTTAACTTTATAGCTTTTGGAGATCAGGTCATCTTCTACTCACTTAACTATTCACAGTAACAGAAATTTTGACCGGGGTACCCAAACTTTTGCATGCCACTGTACATTGAAACATAAAATGAAATATGTCTTTTGTGTCAATGACCAGCACAATCCAAAGCTGTTGCTGTTTCTCATAGTTATTTTGAATATTTGAAAAAATAATATTTTGAATATATGTCTAGATTCGAGGAATGAATGTAGTCCACAGAATTAAGTTTGGTTTTGTGTTCGATAATCTACTTTGTGTTTAAGCACTATCTTTATATTAATTTTCTAATGATGGGTAATAAACATGGCTTTTTTACATGTATTGCCAGTTGTTTTATTATAAAAAGCTTACAGAATTAGTAACTACCCTAATGTATAAAGAGGACAGATAATACAAATTTTCTGCTTGTCTTTTACTGTAAAGGTGTTTAAATGTCCCTACATAATTTATCAACATATTATTCCAGTAAATGAGATGTGCAATAATTTAAATATTTTGTAATTCTAGTACAAGAGATTTCAGCTGAATGTGTTTACCATCTTTTTTAGGGTGGTCAGGTGGACAAGTCTGTTTTCATCATTTTCTTTCAAGGTGACCAACTGAAAAACAGGGTGAAGAAAATTTGTGAAGGGTGAGAATAGTAATTTGGTTGATAATATTCTGCATATGTTTAATTCCTGTTGCTTGTACATATGGCACTATATCAGTTATGCTGTAATGACATCTAATTACTTTAATGCCTGACATTTGTCAGTAATTGTCCTGAAGGTTGCCAAATTCATGATTTGTAGGTCTCAGTTAATAACTTTTTAAATCATCAACCTCCTTAATTTACCAAGTGAGGTCATAAAACTGGTTCTTTGTAGCTTCACTGTAAGATAATTTGTTATTAAGCTAAAATGTACTTGACCCCTCTCAGTGGTTTTTACTTGCTTACTATCCATTATGCCCTGGCATTTAAGGCAGCAATGAAGGTCTTCCATCTGTCTGTCCTTCGCCACTCAGATGTAGAAGGATTCTTCATTGCTGTTTCCATAACAGTTTTGTTTTACTAATCAGGGTTGTTAGCCCTGAGCTAAACTCCCGAACCTGGAGGACCGGTGGACCACTCTTAGTCAGGCCTCTACCCTTTGACCTGTTTGGCATGGGTGACACTACCAAGAGATAAAACAAAAAGCTCTGACTTCAGTCAACATGGCTCTCTGGGTCATCGAGGCATACAAGCCTCCAAACCATGGCAAGGTTGTGGTCCTCTTGGAGGTCTCTGGTTCAGAAGAGGAATATTTTTGATATCCTCTTTGCTGGTCAGTATGTGCGTGACTTGTGTGTCTGTACAGTGCAGTGTGGTTGACAGAATGTGTTGGAGTTCAGATGCTGGTGCATCTGATCTCCTGCTCTACTCCTGCACTGATTTTAGGGAATTCCAGATTGCACTGAGCTGAGAAACTGAGAACACTTTGTATCTGAAATCTTAACTGGTCTGGTACAGACCCATTCATTTAAATTGGGTTGGAAGGAAAGAGTAAATTATGCAGCTGTGTTTTTAAGTAATTTGAATAACTTAACCTTTTAGATAAATACACTTCTCAACATTCTAAAAATCTAAATTCTAAGGCATTTATTTTTAAATATTATTGGTCATTGGAGATGTTTGGAAATAATTGAAAACAGATTCAGACTATTGAGATAGAACCCATGGCCCTGTCCCGTTCTATCTCAGGAGATCAAAGATGAAGCTGGTAGATCTGTGCTTCATGGCACAGCTCTGGTAGTGAGACCTCTAGTTTAATCAATACAGTTAGTATAGGTCAGCATGGTTGGGTGGGAATTTAAGGCATGAGCCTAGTTAAGCAAAATTTGATCCATTATCAATGCTTGTGTTAACAAGAGCCTTAATCTTGTAGGTTCAGAGCATCCCTCTATCCCTGCCCAGAAACTCCTCAAGAACGAAAGGAAATGTTAGCTGGTGTAAACACACGAATTGATGATCTTCAAATGGTATTGTATTCAATTGTTGGGATAGTCAAGTCTCAGTTTTTGTACGATTTCTGCATGATTTGAAGGCATTTTACAACATAAGTTGACAAATACTACTTACTGCCTTTATGTGCTGAATGTCTTTGGCTTTCTAAATATGTATCAGCATAACTTTTCTATGATAGCCTTATGCTATTTTCTATACTGTTCTATTGACCAGAATTTAATTGTTGCTCCATTTTTTGCTTCTGCAGGTCAATTCATTGACCCAGACTTTAAAATGCCCTTAATTCCATTACAAATTTGAGTCAGTTTTACATGTTTGAAGACTGCAAGCGCATTTATAATATGCCTGACTTTACATTCAATGATGTATTCAGTATTAAAAGAGCATTAAAACTACAGGCCATCCCCCAATTAAGAACACCCGACTTATGGACACCCCCTCAAATGACTGAGCTCAGAGTTTGTTCCTACAAACTAAAGTATGTATGTCTGTCTGTCTGTACAAGTGACAAAACAACTTCCCCTTTTCTCTCCTCCTTTACTAATTGTTCTTGTGTTTTTAGTGCCATTTATTACAATACTATAAAGGTCTAGTTACTATATCGACTGACTTTTGTGTATTTTTCAACTTTCTGACAAAATCTATGGATGAATGTCTGTAAAAGTAGAATCGATTCATTATCGGGGATGTCCTGTACTGTTTTCTTTAGCTAATGACACAAGGCTATGATTTTCTGTTTCAGAAAGGTTTGTTTGTTTTGAGAATTAAATTACAACTCTTGTGTTTTCATCTTTTTCAAGTGTTTTTAGCTTCTTTTGTTCCCTTAGCTTTGTCATTTCTTATCATTAGCTAGATGGGTTCTTCAATGCAATGTAGAGTGAGTAGTTACAGATCTACTGTTTCAGCAAAGATTATCAGTTCTGTATATTCAAAAATGTATTTTTGTCATCTCTAGGTTTTAAATCAGACAGAGGATCATCGTCAGAGGGTACTGCAGGCAGCTTCGAAGAGTATTCGTGTATGGTTTATTAAAGTACGGAAAATGAAGGCAATTTACCATACCCTGAATCTCTGCAACATTGATGTCACGCAAAAGTGTTTAATTGCAGAGGTCTGGTGTCCAGTTTCTGATTTGGATTCAATTCAGTTTGCCCTTCGAAGGGGTACGGTAAGTCGCTGTTAATGCTAATTCAAGTTCAGAAATATACATTGCTCATTAGATCTATTAAACTTACCTGCTTCCTAGACACAACGATTTGTAGTGATTCTGAGATTCATGGCAAAAATGCTGAAATGGTTTCTGAAAGGAGGAGCCTAATTTTGTTGATTTATGTTTTTCTTCCTGGAATATACTCACACTGTTTAATAATTACAATTAATGTAGGTCTAAATTGTGATTGTGTAATTACAGTCTGTGGTCTGCTCATGTCTAAGAAAGTGTGGACAGGAAGTGAAATATGGATCCTGCCGACTCTGCATCATGGTGTGCTCTAGTTGCCAACTGGGCCTCAGTGCAATATGGAGTCCTCTCCTCTGAAAATTTGGGGCAAAGTTTACCAGCTTGAAACACTTGGAGACAATAAAACTGAAATACATTTTTTAAGAAGCATAAAATAATATTAAAATTGTTAAACATTGACTAAATAATTTGACTTTTCTGTTGCCTAAATTGTATGCTTGAAACCAATAGAATTAGGGATTATCCAAAATACTCTGTTTTGGGAAACAAAAGATTGCATTTGAGGGGAGCATGAAATAATATTAAAATTGTTAAACATTGACTAAATAATTTGACTTTTCTGTTGCCTAAATTGTATGCTTGAAACCAATAGAATTAGGGATTATCCAAAATACTCTGTTTTGGGAAACAAAAGATTGCATTTGAGGGGAGCATGAAATAATATTAAAATTGTTAAACATTGACTAAATAATTTGACTTTTCTGTTGCCTAAATTGTATGCTTGAAACCAATAGAATTAGGGATTATCCAAAATACTCTGTTTTGGGAAACAAAAGATTGCATTTGAGGGGAGCATGAAAAATAATATAAGAGAATGCTGGAAATGTTTTTCAGGTCAGACAACATGCTGCTTGGCTGATGAGTAATTTCAGCATTTTTTACATTTCAGTAACTTTTGGGTCTCTGTGCTTCACACTATTAAAACTGGAGAAATTGCTGGATCTCCATCCATGTGCTGTGAAATTCAGACACTCAACATTGGTCTGATATTATTTTTAAATGTTTTTTCTATTTAGTCTTTTTGTTTCAACCAATTGAGCCCTTCTGGAGATGAATGGTTTTTTTTACAAGCTTGTTCTGAGCAGTGATGAGTAAAAAGCACTTTGTAATTAATCCTTTGTGGTAAGTTATTTTGAAATCTTATTTCACTAATTCCAGTTATGGCTCTCTGCTTATTCAAGGGAGGATCATATCTTCAGATGCTTTGTCTGTTAGTTATTATACATGGGCTATTTGCCACAGTAACGGGAACAAACAAATGGGAGCAAAACAAAAACCTTTTGAAAACGGATGTTTGTGCAATTTTACTTTTCATTACAGCTTCTGTTCTCTTCTTTCTTCTCCATTCTTTTGGCAGAAAAACTGTTGGCACCACAGAGGAGTTTAGAAACTTCACTGTGTATTCTTAGCTTGAATGTATTCAGTTCTATATACAGTCGGCCCTCCTTATCTGCGAATTCCGCATCCACGAATTCAACCAACTGCGAATCGCGAAAACCCGGAAGTGTTCTTCCAGCACTTGTTGTTTGAGTGTGTACAGACTTTTTTCCCTTGTCATTATTCCCTAAACAATGCAGTATAACAACTATTTTACATAGCATTTACATTGTATTAGATACTATAAGTAACCTAGAGATGATTTAAAGTATACAGGAGGATGTGCGTGGGTTATCGTGGATCGGGATAAAAAAAATCAGAAATTCTCTTACTAAGTAAGTCGGAACAGGTACATCCGGTATTATTTAGCATCAGTTAGTCAAATGTTTGTCTTAGTATATAGATAGAAAGGTAAAATATGCCTTTTTATGCATATAAAACACTTAAGAACGTATGTTTCAGCGCCGGACTCGGGAACGGAAGTTCCTGAGTTCGATCTAGTGACAGACCGCTCCCGAGTGCGCTCTCCTCTGTGCCGGGTTGATGTGGAAGATCAAAAACCCCAAAACCCAATAATTAAACCACTGTGTTGCTTAGTAATAATTGTAGCTTTCATCGGGGCAGAGCCTTTCTCACTTTATCCTTTAAAATTGTTCCGATCGTTAACTGACGTAGCCTAATGCTTTTCCAATGACCGATGGCGTTTCACCTCTTTCCGATTACTTTATTATTTCCATTTTATTTTCAATCGTGATTATTTTCGTGAACAGAAACACTGTGGATTCAGAGCTCTGCCGCCGGGTCCTAATGTCCACTGCACCGATACAGGCTAAATAAGGTCTGGGGTTCTGCAGGGTCCTAAGGTCCACTGCATTAAGCCAGGAACCAATCCCTCATGAATAAGGAGGGCCAACTGTATTCAATTAATTACCTTAATAAACTAGAAGTCACTTTGTTTTAACCTTGTGTTCAAACTTGGCTTGTGTTTATAATGGCACTGAAGAAGCTATACAATCCATATCTTTTGCCTATTGATTTATAGAGAATTCCTTAACGTTGTGGTTTTAAGCAATGTTTTCTTTCCATTCAGGAGCGCAGTGGATCTACAGTTCCATCCATCTTAAATAGGATGCAAGCCAGCCAGACACCACCAACTTATAACAAGACAAACAAATTTACTTACGGCTTTCAAAACATTGTGGATGCATATGGAATTGGAACTTACAGGGAAATTAATCCTGGTAAGAAACTGCATTGAGCTGTCGATGTTTCAGATCGGAATGTTTCAAGTTTTTTATTTAGTAAAGCCTACTTTTGTTGTCTTTTTTCCCCACAGCTCCATATACAATTATAACCTTTCCTTTCCTCTTTGCTGTTATGTTTGGGGATTTTGGCCATGGTGTTCTGCTGACTTTATTTGCTGTGTGGATGGTTTTGAGAGAAAGCCGAATATTGTCACAGAAGATTGAAAATGAGGTATTCTTTGTACCAATAGTAACTGAATCAAGAATTGTAATTTTCTGATGTTTTCTGGGGACTTGAAGATGATAGTAATTACTTAAATGTTTTGTGATTTTTGTTGAGTCGTAGGGTGCAGAAACAGGCCCTTTGACTCACCACATCCATGGTGAACCTTTGCTCATCTACACTAATCCCATTTGCTTGCATAAGGACCTTATCCTTTTTTTTTCTTGCCTATTTAAGTGCCGTCTCAATGTCTCTTAAACATAATGATTAGATCTGACTTCACTATCACCTCCAGCCACAAAATCCAGATATCAACCACACTATATTTAAGAAAAACATAACTCTCAAAGTTCTATATATGTACTGAATAATTACCAGCATGTTTTTTGTTCATCGGTACATATGAAAAGAAGATAGAAATATTAATTCATTGGTAATTTATACCAATAGTAAGATGTTCAAGCTGTTTTCAGTTGTGTTGTGGGTAACAACAATCGATGTGGTTACTGTTGTTCCAGTTTTAAATTGAGCTTCATTCCTAACAGATCTTCAGCACCATTTTCAGTGGACGCTACATTATTTTACTGATGGGAATTTTCTCTGTGTATACGGGGCTCATATATAATGACTGCTTTGCAAAGACTCTCAATATGTTTGGTTCAGCATGGAGTGTTAGATCAATGTTTCACCCATATGGAAATTGGACGTAAGTATTGCAAAAAGACCTTCAAGGTTGTTTTTTTTTACATTGCTTCATTATGAGTTCTTTGTGCTTACACCACAAAACAAATTTGTACTGGGAAAATATTGCATAGCAATATAAAGTTTTAACATTAAACAGTGAAGTGGGTATTATACTAGGATCCAGAAACTTAAGAGAAATATATAATTTAAGTTTGGTGAAACTAGATTAAAGGTTTATTTAATATTTTAATTGACAATTGTTCAAGCCATCAATAGACTATTCTAACATTTCTGTAATTAGAAAGCTATTAGCTGAAACCTGAAGGCCAATAACCAATTTGTTTAATTGTTTAAATAATACATGGCCCAAGTGACAAAGAAAATATATTAAAATGTCTTTACAATTCAGAGCTGACATATTTTGCATGATTCAAAAAAAACCCACAATGCTTTCTGCAAGTTGTACTCTGTATAAAATATTTAAAATTAACATTTTAATTGCTCTAACTGCCCAGTAGTATTACCACAATTACTCATTGATGTTCATAAGTATATCTTGAGATTGTGAAAGACTCCATATAAATGCAAGTATTTTTAATTTGATTTAATGCCATGAATTTTAACACTCTGGCTTCACCATTAGTGAAACAAAAATGCAGTTTTAGATGATGTTTCATAACTGTAATCTTTTGTAGAGAGGAAACCCTTCAAGGCAATCAAAATCTTCAGCTAGACCCTGCCCATCCCAATGTCTTCAAAGGGCCATATCCGTTTGGAATAGATCCTGTAAGTTGTATTTTTATTAAAATTTAATCATAAATGGAAAATGAATTTGGTCTGCCATTTGACTGCTTTGGAAGTGTTGGACTAGTGACTTTATGTAGTGAACTATCTTGAATTGTTGTTCAGAAAATAAACTGGATAAGCTACCTTAATGTAGATGGTACAAGAAATGGTAAAATTTAAAGTCTCCTGTCGCAGGCACCTAGCCCTCTGACTCTTGAAAATCTTTCTGCCATTTGCAAGGTTGAGAGAAAAATGCAGTGCTCTTAATTTGCTTGGATGAATGCATTTCCAACAGTATTTAAGAGCCTTGATGCCATACTTAGCAAAGCATTTCACTTAATTTGCACCTCATTCAACACTAAATGTGTACTACCTTCAGCTCCTGTGGAAGTATTCATCATTTACAAAATAAATTGCAGTTACTTGTCTAGACTACCTGCAGTCTTGTTTACTAAGAAAGTCAAAGGGAGTACATGCAGTGGGACATCTTGATTTTAAATTTCCCCTTCAAATTCCACGATGCTGATTTGAATGTATATTGCAGCAAGGCTTCATTGCGGGGGCTGAAGCATTTCTCAAGGGTATTTATGGATTGGCCTTTCCTGTCATGCCCACACCCCACAAATGAATAAAAATCACTTAAATCTTTCAAATTTACCTTTGACTTGGAACCCTAAATTAGTTTGTCTGGACAAATCTAGAGAATAGGTTGAGTTAACTTGGTCTTTTCTTCTTGGAGCGACGGAGGATGAGAGGTGACCTGATAAAGGTGTACAAGATAATGAGGTTAGTCAGAGGCTTTTCCCCAGAGCTGAAATGGCTAGCATGAGAGGGCATAATTTTAAGGGGCTTGGAGGTAGGTACAGAGGAGATGTCAGGGGTAAGTTTTTTTTACACAGAGTGGTGAGTGCATGGAATGGACTGCCGGCGACGGTAGTGGAGGTGGAAACGATAGGATCTTTTAAGAGACTACTGGATGGCTACATGGAGCTTAGAAAAATAGAGAGCTATGGGTAAAGCCTAGGTAGTTCGAAGGTAGGGACATGTTCAGCACAGCTTTGTGGGTTGAAGGGCCTGTATTATGCTGTATGTTTTCTATGTTTCTAAATCATGAAGGTTCTGGAAGGAAATGTAACAGTGTAAACATATTGGATAGATCTGCTTAAAGTCAAGGAGGTTTAACTGTGCAAATGCAATTCTTTGCTGTACAGCATGAAAACCAATAATTTGCAAACTCTGCTATGCACGAAAGAATGGATGTTTTTAATGCCATTGCTCACTTGAGAGAAAACTCCGATTCAGCACTATTTTAATTAACATCGACTAATGAATAAATACAATTTTTTTTAGATCATAAACAGAAAATACAGGTGATGAATGGGTAGAGAATGATTCAGATTAAGGTCCCATCATCAGAACTAAGAGGGAAAGGAAATGGATGTTTTCAGTCCTATGCAAAGACTAGAAGAGGAAAGGACCTAACGATAACATTTTACTTGTTAGACTTTTTGGGCAGTTCATTTTGTGTTAATTCTTCTAGCCAAGTCTATTAGAAAATTCATTGTTTTCTCATAAAATTATTTTTGTGCATAAAGCAGAATCATAGAAGATAGATTCCGATGAATATGTTTCTTCACTGCTTTTGACCTCACCCTTCCAGAATAAATGATTTCCATGTCCTGGCTTTAGCCACTTTTTTTTAACCTGATGACCAGTTCCACCTCTTCTGAATTTTGGGTCTAAGGGAAAGAAAATAGTTAGCCAAATATTTGGTCTTAACCCTGAAGATTAATAGATTTTATATTTTATTTAGATATGGAATATTGCTACAAACAAACTTACATTTCTGAACTCCTTCAAGATGAAGATGTCTGTGATTTTGGGTGTCATCCATATGGCCTTTGGAGTGTCTCTCAGCCTTCTGAATTATATGTGAGTCCGAATACATAAGGAATAGAAAAGAAGTTTGATCTGTTGAAGTGATTTTCAAGCAGATTTTGAAGTGTCACTTCATTAAATGTTTAATAATGAAGATTGACATTTCCAAATACTCAATGCATGGGACAGAATTTCTTAAAACTGATATTTGGCCCCTGTATGGAGTTCTGGCAACCAAAGGATCAAATGAAGCTAATCATCTGATTTATTATAATTATAAAACTAATGACAGTCCTGGGGGTTTACAACATTGATCTTTCTGTGGGGTGGGAAGGGAGGTAGAGGTTGTTGGTGGTAGTGATTCATGGTGGATTTGAGTTCTTTTTGTCAAGTTTTAGTAAGCTTTTACATGTCAATTCAAATTTGAACCATCATTTAGGTTGACTTCCATAGTTTACTAATCTATTTAAATGGCTCAATAAGGTATAAATTTGACCAACCAAAGTTATGACTTGAAACTTATGACTTTATTCCATCTCTGCACCCTCTCAGGATGGACTACAGTTATTATCACTGGCATGTTAAGTATTGATTTATTTTTCAGTAAGACCATAAGCTATGGGAGCAGAATTGGACCATTTGGTCCAATGAGTCTGCTACGCCTTTGCATTATGTTATTATCCCTTTCAATCCCAGTACATTCTATTTATGTTAATACACCAAAGTATGGGTACAGGTAATTTATAAGCTTATTGATTTCAGTGTTTGCAATTAGCTGTTAAATAATGTAAAAGTACAAACATTGAATATTTCTAATTTTTCATGTTATTTGTTTTCTCTGCTTTATTCTTAGATATTTTAAAAAACCACTGAACATCTATTTTGGCTTTATCCCTGAAATGGTATTTATGCTGTCTTTGTTTGGCTATCTTGTTATTCTCATCTTCTACAAGTGGACTGCTTATGATGCCAGCACTTCAAGAGATGCTCCCAGTCTTCTCATTCACTTCATCAATATGTTCCTCTTCAGCTATAATGATAAAACAATGAAATATCTATACAAGGGTCAGGTATGGAATTATGGAAATGTACTTATGCAATATTTCTGCATAGCAGTTTGAAATCAATAGCTTCCAGTTTTGAATATAAAATACTGTGGTGACCCACTTTCTGCGCAGGCGAACTGGCTCACAAATAGCCAGCGCACGGGGGGAGACTTTGGTAATGCACCTCCGATGTCATTTCAGGGATTTAAATACCAGCACCGCGAAGTTTGAATAAACTAGTCTGGAAACGACTTACCGACTGCGTGTCGTTATTTCAGCGCTGTGTGTAGCACATCGCTGCATTGGTGACCCTGATGGTCCAAACGGGATTTGGACCAAAGATGACCGACTCTTCATCTGTTCACGCAGTTTTGCTCAAACTGCCGACTTTCTGGACGCTGCGACCACGCGTGTGGTTTAGCCAAGCAGAAGCCCAGTTCCAGATTCGGCAGATATCCTCTGATTCCACGCGTTACTACCATGTGGTGAGCGCCCTTGACCAGCAGACGGCCGCCCAGGTTGCGGATTTCATACAGTCGCCCCCGGAAGAAGGCAAATATGAAGCATTCAAAGCGCTGCTCATTGGGACCTTTGGCCTCTCACGGCGTGAGCGGGGTGCCCGCCTGCTTCACCTGGACAGTTTGGGAGACAGACTGCCGTCACCATTGATGAACGAGATGCTGTCCCTGGCTGACGGACACAAGCCCTGCCTCATGTTCGAGCAAGCGTTCCTGGAGCAACTGCCCGGGGACATACATCTGCTGTTGGCCGACGCAGATTTCAGTGACCCCCGGTAGGTGGTGGCCCGGGCAGACGTGCTGTGGAAAGCCAAGAGGGAGAGCGTGGCGTCCGTCGGTCAGATTACCAGGCCACGCGCCCAACAGCAGACCAGACCAGGCCCGGCGAGGGAGCGCACACAACACAGAGGCAGGAGTGAGGAAGACAGTGAACAGTGGTTTTTCTACCACCAGAGGTGGGGCACAAAAGCCCGCCATTGTCACCCGCCCTGCAAGGGCCAGGGCCAGGGCCAGCTGCCGCTAATGACTATGGCGGCTGGCCACCAGGACAGCCTCTTGTACATCTGGGACAAACGGTCGGGATGCCGCTTCTTGGTCGACACCGGAGCGGAGATCAGCGTCTTGCCCCTGACGTGGTACGACACCCACAACAGGAAACCAGGACCCACCCTGAGGGCCGCAAACAGCAGCATGATACGGACCTATGGCACCCACACAGTGCAGCTGCAGTTCGGCACCAGCCGGTTCATGTGGGACTTCACACTGGCTGCCGTGGCCCAACCACTCCTGGGGGCGGACTTCTTGCGAGCTCACAGCCTACTGGTCGACTTGCAAGGGAAAAGACTGGTACATGCCGAGACTTTCCAGACGTTCTCCCTGGGTGAAGCCAAGTTGCCGGCCCCACACCTGGACTCCATCACGCTGTTGGACAACGAATTCACCAGAATCCTGGCAGACTTTACATCGATTCTGGCACCGCAGTTCACGGCAGCCATGCCTAGACACGGGGTACAGCATGACATTCCGACCCAGGGACCACCCCTCCACACCCGCGCACGAAGGCTCCCCCCGGAAAAGCTCCGCCTGGCAAAGGAGAAGTTCAAGAGGATGGAGGAATTGGGGATCGTATGGAGGTCCGACAGTCCATGGGCCTGCCCCCTGCACATGGTGCCCAGAGCAGCCGGGGGTTGGACACCATGCGACGACTACCGCAGACTGAACGAGGCTACCACTCCAGACCGCTACCCCGTGCCGCACATACAGGACTTTGCAGCAAACCTGCATGGGGCAAGAATCTTTTCCAAAGTAGACCTCGTCCGGGGATACCATCAAATCCCGGTGCACCCTGAAGACATCCCCAAAACAGCACTCATCACCCCGTTCAGCCTGTTCGAGTTCCTCCGAATGCCGTTCGGCCTGAAGAATGCCGCACAGACGTTCCAGCGGCTAATGGTGCGGTGGGACGCGACCTGGACTTTGCGTTCATCTATTTGGACGACATCCTTATAGCCAGCAGTAGTTGTCAGGAGCATCTGTCCCACCACCGCCAGCTCTACTCCCGCCTGAGTGATTTCGGCCTCACGATCAACCCGGCCAAATGCCAGTTCGGTCTCGATACCATCGACTTCCTGGGCCACAGGATTACCAAAGACGGGGCAACACCTTTGCCCGCCAAGGTAGACGCGATCCGCCACTTTGCCCAGCCGAACACGGTCAAAGGCCTGCAGGAGTTCATTGGTATGGTGAACTTCTACCACTGTTTCCTCCCCTCAGCAGCCCGTATCATGCGCCCTTTGTACACCCTGATGTCGGGTAAAGGCAAGGACATTACTTGGGACGAGGAGGCCGAGGTCGCTTTCGTTAAAGCCAAGGAAGCCTTGGCAGATGTCGCGATGCTGGTGCACTCCAGAACAGACGTTCCGACCGCCCTCACGGTGGACGCATCCGACACAGCAGTCGGTGGGGTGCTGGAGCAGCTCATCGAGGGGCGCTGGCAAACCCTGGTGTTCTTCAGCAAGTACCTACGACCACCCGAACTCAAGTACAGTGCTTTCGACCGGGAGCTGTTGACACTGTATCTGGCAATCCGGCATTTCAGGTACTTCTTGGAAGGCAGGCCGTTCGCCGCGTTCACGAACCACAAACCGTTGACCTTTGCGTTCACGAAGGTGTCCGATCCCTGGTCGGCTCACCAGCAGCAACATCTGTCCTACATCTCCCGAGTACACGACGGACATCCAGCATGTCTCGGGGAAGGACAACATCGTGGCGGATGCACTCTTCAGACCAGCTGTCCAGGCTCTGTCCCTGGGGGTGGACTATGCAGCATTGGTGGAGGCGCAGCAGGCAGACGACGAGATTCCCAGCTACAGGACCACAGTCTCGGGTTTGCAGCTGCAGGACTTTCTCGTAGGCCCAGGTGATAGGACCCTCCTGTGCGACGTGGCTACCGGCCAACCTCGCTCCATCGTCCCGGCAGCCTGGAGACGGTGAGTTTTCTACTCCATACACGGTTTGGCGCACCCATCTATCAGGACAACCGTCCGGCTGGTCTCCAGCAAGTTCGCGTGGCACGGACTTCGCAAGCAGGTCAGTGAATGGGCCAGAACGTGCGTGCAGTGCCAAACAGCCAAGGTGCAGCGGCACACTAAAGCCCCGCCGCAGCAGTTCGAACCCACTCACCGGAGGTTCGACTACATTCATGTGGATGTCGTGGGCCCCCTACCAGTGTCCCGAGGAGCGCGGTACCTCCTAACGATGGTAGACCGGTTCACGAGGTGGCCAGAGGCGGTCCCGCTCACCGACACATCTGCCGATTCCTGCGCCCGAGCACTGATTGCAAGCTGGGTAGCATGCTTCGGGGTACCGGCCCACATTACCTCCGACAGAGGCGCCCAGTTCACCTCCAGCCTGTGGTCGGCTGTGGCCAGCCTGTTGGGAACGCAGCTGCACCACACTACTGCCTACCACCCACAGTCGAACGAACTGGTGGAACGCTTCCACAGTCACTTGAAGTCGGCTCTCATGGCCCGCCTGAGAGGACCTAACTGGGTGGACGAGCTTCCCTGGGTCCTGCTTGGAATTCGTACAGCGCCCAAAGAGGATCTGCACGCCTTGTCGGCCGAGTTGGTGTACGGCGCGCCCCTGGCCGTCCCGGGAGAGTTCATACCAGCCCCAAGGGGGCAAGAGGAAGAACCCACAGCAGTCCTGGACAGGCTACGCGAAAGGCTCGGCAACCTGGCCCCCGTACCAACTTCACAGCACGGACGGACCCCGACCCATGTACCCAAAGACCTGCAGAACTGTAAGTTTGTGTTTGTACGAAGGGGCGGACACCGGGCACTGCTACAGCGGCCGTACGAGGGGCCGTTCAAGGTGATCAACGACAACGGGTCCACATTCGTGCTGGACATTGGGGGGAAAGAGGAGGTTTTCACGGTGGACTGACTCAAACCAGCCCATGTGGACTTGGCGCAGCCGGTCGGGGTTCAGGCACCACGGTGCAGAGGCAGACCTCCCAAACAGAGGCTGATCCAGACTGTGGACATTGGGGGGGGGGTTATGTGACGACCCACTTTCTGCGCAGGCGAACCGGCTCACAAATAGTCAGCGCGCGGGGGGAGACTTTGGTAATGCACCTCCGACGTCATTTCCACCCGGAGAGGGCGGGCGCAAGGGATTTAAATACCAGCACCGCGAAGTTTGAATAAACTAGTCTCGAAACGACTTACCGACTGCGTGTCGTTATTTCAGCGCTGTGTGTAGCACATCACTACAATACATTCTTACAAATGTATTTCTTGCTTACAAAGTTAAATTGACATGTCTGTGCAAAAAGTTGAAACAAACCGATACTTTCTCTACTGCACTCTATCTTCTAATTGGGAAAAACTAAGGTTTAACAGACAAATAATTAATCAGAGTTTCTGTTTTGTCCACAGCAAGGTTTGCAGTCCTTTTTGGTAATCGTAGCTCTGCTGTGTGTTCCATGTATGCTTGTGGTGAAACCATTGGTGCTGCGTCATCAGTATTTGAGAAAAAAGAACTTGGTAAGCATTCATGTTTCCAAGTTCAAATTGTTTTTGTCCGTGGGATAGTAGTAACTGTACTTTAGTATTGTATTTAATTTCCTGTTCTGGGGCAGATTGGCACTTAGAAAATAAATCTCTTTCTCTACCTCTTAATATTCCAACATTAAATTACTGATATTAGTGCAACTGAGTTAAACTAATATATAGTTAATGTGCAAATGTTGTAGTGGTGAAACAGATTAACAGTTTATCTCAAATGTATTGGCTAAGACTGGTAAGGAAAAAATCATTTATTAGGTTGTGCACCCATTGTCCACAATAGGGGAAATACTACTTTCCCACATTAATGGTATGTTCTTGACTTAGTGGGTGAGTAATGTTCCATTTTTCAAAATGACTTATTTCAATACTGAATGCAAAATCAAATTCCATTTGAAGTGTGGATTCGCATTCCTCTATTCAATTTGTGGTTAATATTTGCATGTTAATGTAAATGTATGCAGATGTTTACATAGAGAATATTTTTCTGTTGTGAACAACAGCATTTGGCATCACAGCTTTTTTTACTTGGTAAAAATAATTTCCGTTGAATAGTATATATTATTGCAAAGTGTAGCGCTTTGCCTTAATTAGGCTTTAATCTCATTACTCGTCCAAAGGTTTGTTGGATTATATAGCGAACAAGGGAATGGGAAGTAAAAAGCTGAGGTGTTCAGCATGATAAAGCTTGGGTAGGGCATTTTGAAAAGTGAGTGCGATTAGAAAATACTTGAAGTACTCAGGGCAGAGAACATAAGCTGAGAAAGTTAACATATTAGCAGTTCCCTAGAACTTGGGGGAGGGTGTGAGATGGAGTGATGGAGGTTTATTGGATGAAACTGAGCCCACTGCTGAAAAGTTAATTTGGATCTTAATGTCGAAATACAATTGTGGAAAGATTATTTAATCATTATATCTCATTTGTATTTGACATATTATTTGGCTATTGTGGTTTTATCACTGTACAGGGAACACACAACTTTGGTGGAATCAGAGTTGGGAATGGACCAACTGAGGAAGATGCTGAGATAATTCAACATGACCAACTTGATACCCACTCAGAAGATGGTGAGGAGGTAAGTAAAGAATTTGCTTTGTTCATTAAGTTTTATAATGCTGAACAATAGTTGTGCTGTTCATTATCCAGAATATTCCTGCATCTTATGGTTCTTTCAAAAAAAAAGCAAAAAGAGGATTGCCAGTACAAACTAATGAAGAGCAGAGGGAGCAAAGGATTGAGTATCAACACAATCAACTGCCAGTTGAGTTTATTTTCTTCGCATTACTGGTTGTGTTTTGTCTCCATAGAGGGCAGGCTGAGTCTTCTCTGGAAAAGTTGGAAGTATCTGGCAAGCTCCAACTGTCTTTTGTTTGGTTGTTTGGTTGTGTAATCATTTTGGAATCTTAACCTAATCAAAGTCTAGAATATTGAAAATTAAAGTATATTGTAAGTCATTACTGTGTGTGTGTGCCTATCATTTTTGATTTCTTGTTAGCTTTTTGTAAATTTCCTTGAAATTGGTTAAATATAGTCAGAGTATTAAGAATTGCATTCAATTATGAATGCCATAATCCTTGCCTTTTTGGTTTTTCATGATGTGATGTCATGATCACTTGTTGCAGGTTTAAGCTAGCTTCTTCCTCTGCTGTTGAAAGGTCTTGTGCCTTTATTGGCAGATTTAATGCATCTTGATATTTGCATGATTTCTTTATTTTATTTTAATTGAGGAACAGTTCATAATTTTACACTCAAAGGTCTGGTAAAAATCTAGGTACTGCACAAATGATTGTGAATAAATCTTGAAGTATAACTTCAAGTTAAATGTGTTCCCTTGTTTTCCAAATAAAAAGGTGAGATATTCTTGAAAATGGTACATGCATTTAAGAATTTAACATTTACTAACAAGGCATTCATATTTTCATTGCATTTAACTAAAATATACACTTTTTTTCCAAGCCAACTGAGGAACAATTGGTAAGGCTGTGTTCTTGACATGTTTATTTCATTATTCTTCACGACTTTTTAATTGTGAAAATTCTGGAATACAGTGGATTTCAGTTAATTGGGCCATCGGTTAATTGGGGCAGCTGCTTATCTGGGACAAATAAAGAACAAAAACTAATTGAGAAAATAGCCTGGATTCCCTCCGTTTATTTAGAACACTATGCTGCTTATTTGGGGCAGGAGGCTGTTGCATGCACTTGTGTAGCTGTTAGACACTATACCATTTTTAAAGCGAACAGTTTTTAAATGGCATCATTTGTGTGTGTGTTCAAAAATCAGTGATTTTTGTCACTGATAGTTGGCGAGAAATACAGAAGACAATTCCAAACTGTTTTGCTGACTCCGGTGTCAAATATTCAGGCTTAGAAATGGCAGAAACAGCTGGGAGTGAAAATTAAACAATTTCAATACTTTAACAAGTTAGGAGCCATGAAGAATTTGAAGAAATGACAATCATCTTGAATGTTGCGATGAAAATGAAGATTTGAAGGATGCAATTGTCAAAAGCATTGTATGGAAACAGTTCATTATTTGCATTGATTTTGTTTATCTACAGTCAATCAAAGAACACAGCAGTGCACTCTGGATGAATTCCTCCAATAATTTTTAGGAACTAATAAAAGTTTTATAGTACTGTAGTGCTATTGGTAGTGTTCTAATTTTTTCTGTATTTCATTTAAATACAAAATTTGTTACTCAAGCGGTAGTTTGTCTTTATACTTTAATATCTATTTCCATGATACTTCAGTCAATTGGGGCAGCTGCTTAATTGGGCCTAAACGTACTGGTCCCAATGTCTTAACTGGAATCCACTGTATATCTTGTGTGTGACATTCAACACACTTCTATATGCTTTGTGGATGAGATACTTTTATCCAGTATTGCTTTGTTTCAGAAATAACCCCAGACTGAGGTTCAAAGTATTCAGCTTTTTTTTGACTTGAGAATGTCAAAAACATTCTCAGCTCTGTTCAACTGAAGTTTAGACACTCAATTTTTTTTTTAACTGACCCTAAAATAAAACTGCTTGGATGCTAGACCTAGCTGTTGCCTTTCCTTGCGCAACAGAAACTTGTTTGAATCCAACCAGAAATCACTGGTAGTACAAGGGTGTCCACAGCTGTAGCCTTGCCATAGCTTTATGCATACGAGTCCACAGTTTATAAGCCTGCATAACTTATTCTTGCTTCTGCAAAAAATTTACATCAATTGCTGAAAAAATTGTTGCTCAAGGATCATATTGGTGGACAGGTGAGAAGAGCAATTGCTCAGGGACTTGGATCAATTCCATCATTTAATTACATCATGAGCAACCTAACCGAACACCAAATATTTCACTTATTTCCCATATTTGCCAGTGGGCCTGTGGTGCCATGAAGTCATTAAGCCTGGGAATGGGTCGTTTGGGTCAACTGGTCCATGCCGACCAAAATGGCCATTCAAGCTAGTCTCATTTGCCCATATCCTTCTAAACCTTTCTTACTCATTGTACCTGTACAACAGTCTGTTAAAAGTTGTTATTGTACCTGCATCAACCATTTTCTCTGGCAGCTCATTCCAGATATATACCACCCTCTGTATACATTTTTTTAAAAAATGCATCTCAAGTTCCTATTAGATCTTTCCCCTCTCACATTAAACCGCCAGTTCTTGATTTCCCAACTCTAGAGGAAGCTCTTATTTGCCCTTTCTATGCCTGTCATTATTTTATATACTACTTAAGATCACCCCATCTTCCTATAGTTCATGGAAAATATATTCTTAGCCTGCCCAGCCTCTTCCTATAACTCAGTACCTCATGTCCTGGCAACATCCCTTGTAAATCATTTCAGCACTCTACACTTAACTTTTTTTATATAGCAGGGTGACCAAAACTGAACACAATACAAAGTGGCCTCACCAGCACCTTGTTCAAATGTCACTTAACCTTCTAACTTCCATACCCATTCTAACTGGTGGCAAATTAAGGGAATTGTGCACCTGAATTCCAAGCTCCCTGTTCTATAATGCTTCCCAGAGCCCTGTCGTTCTCTAGTGATTCAAGAATTGATATCATCACCTTAAACATCTTGAGATAAGCACTAAATCCTTATTAAAGAATTTTAAAAATAAGTAAAATTTCAGTTAATGAAAATCTTTCTTGTATTTTCAGTTCAGTTTAACAATTGTTGTAGTGTTAGTGCCATTCGAGCCAAAATACTCCCATCCTTTGTAGAATTGTTTCCAAAGTTTTCTTTGATCTAATTTTAATTCTCAGGCTCTGCTTTCTCATGTTAAATTCCACATTTTCAGAATTAGTTTTTCTTTATTAAGTCAGTTTCCCTTTTATCATGAAAACTTAATTGACTAATATTTTAGTTTCCATGGAATGAAGTCCTAGTTTGTTGATTTTTAAAAAAAAATTATTTACTTAACCCTAATGTAGTGTATGTGTGGTGCATGGCCAAGTATTTAAGGCGTTGGACTAGCGATCTGAAGGTCGTGAGTTTGAGCCCCAGCTGAGGCAGCGTGTTGTATCCTTGAGCAAGGCACTTAACCACACACTGCTCCATTCCACCCAGCTGAAAATGGGTAGTGGCAAAATGCTGGGCGTTAACTTCGCGATAGACTGACATCCTATCCAGGGGGGAGTCTCGTACACTCAGTCGCTTCACGCCACAGAAACTGGCATAAGCACTGGCCTGATGAGCCTATAAGGCTCGGGACAGACTTTAACTTAATGTAGTGTATGAAATATATTTGGGGGGTGGGGTAGAAAGAATTCAATTTTCACTTAGCACTTTTATTTTTACATTCATCTCAGAGATCATTTCACTTTCATTGTTGATTTCCTCTTTCACTTCAAAGACTTTGAATATTTTAGGTTATGCATATTTGAAAATATTTTTTCAAGTAATGGTTTGAGATAGCTTATGTCTTGCATTTACATTATGTTATGTGTTTAATCTGTTGTTTGTAGTTTAACTTTGGCGATGTTGCAGTACATCAGGCCATCCATACAATTGAGTACTGCTTGGGATGTGTTTCTAATACTGCCTCCTACTTGCGATTGTGGGCACTCAGCTTGGCTCATGCACGTAAGTACAACATGCATTCATACTTCATAGGAGTAGTTCCTACAGTATACATTTGTAGATGAGAATTTCTAAACATGAGTATGATGTTTAGATATAGTCAGAAAAGTAGGACACAGAAACAGGCACTTAATCTCATCTAGTCTGTGCCAAAGCATTTTAAATTGTTTACGCCCAATGACGTGCACCTGAACCGTAAACCTCTATACCCCTACCATCCATGTATCCAAAATTATTTTAAACATTGAGGTCAAGTTTGCATACATGATTTGGGCAGGCAGCTTGTTCCACACTCACTACTTTCTGAGTGAAGAAGTTTCCTATGTTCCCCTTAAAACTTTTTACCTTTCACCCTTAACCTATGCACTTTAGTTGTAGACCTACCCAACCTCAGTGGAAAAAGCCTGCTTGCATTTGCCCTACCTATACCCCTCATAATTTTGTATACCTCTTATCAAATCTCCCTTCATTGTCCTACATTCCAAGGAATAATGTGATAACCTATTCAATATTTCCTTAGAACTCTGGTTTTCTGGTCCAAATAACATTATTATAAATTTTTTGGTATACTTTCAACCTTATTTACATCTTTCCTGTAGGCAGGTGACCAAAACTGCACATAATACTCCCAATTAGGCCTCATCAATGTCTTACGCAACTTCAGTATAACATCCCATCTCCTGTACTCAATACATTGGCATATTGGCCTTCATAAATCAAAAGCTTTCTTTACAACCCTATCTACTTGTGCCACCACTTTCAATGAGTTATGAACCTGTATTCCCAGATCCCTTTGTTCTACCACACTCATCAGTGTCCTACTCTTCAATGTGTAAGACCTACCTTGATTGGTCCTTCTGAAGTGCAACACCTCACTCTTGTCTGCAGTAAGCTCTATCTGCCATTTCTCAGCCCATTTTTCCACCTGGACCAGATCCTGTTGCAAGCTCTAGTAGTCTTCCTTGCTGATTCCACTACACACCCAGTCTTGGTGTCGTCAGCAAATTTGCTGATCCGGTTAACCACATTATCATCGAGGTCAAGTATCGTGTTAAACTGTAAAATCTTTCTATTTCTGGCCTCACTAGCACATGGCATAGGTAGCAATCCTGAGATGACAACCCTGGATGTCCTGTCCTTCAACTTAACACCTAACTCCCTGAACTTGCAAAACCTTGTCACTCTTCCCACCTGTGTCATTGGTGTCTACATGGACCACAACCCCTGGCTGCTCACCTTCCCACTTAAGAATGTTGAGGACTTGATCTAAGATGTCCCAGACCATGACACCCAGGAAGCAACATACTATCTAGGAGTTTTTTGTCCGAAGAACCTCTTTTCAGTTCCTCTAACTAATGAATTCCCTATCACCACAGCTTTCCTCTTCTTCACACCCTCCCCCTTCCCTTCTGAGTCACAGAGCCAGACTCAGTGTCAGAGACCTGTTTGCTGTGACTTTCCACTGCTAGGTTATCACCTGCAACAGAATACAAAGTGATATACCTGTTGTTCAAGGGGAGTGGTCACAGCGGGTACCCTGCACTGGCTTCTCAAACACCTATCCCTTTTCTGACTGTAACCCAGTCTCCTGTGTCCTGCACCTTGGGTATAACTGCCTCTCTATATGTCCTGTCAATCATCCCTCAGACTCCCCAAATGATTCAAAGTTCATCCAATTCCAGCTCCAACTCCTTAACGTGATTTGTTAGAAGCTGTAGCTGGATGCACTCCTTGCCAGTGTAGTCTTCAAGTACACTGGAGGTCACCTTGCCTTCCCACATTCCATAAGAGGAGCATTCAACTATCCTGCCCTGTTCTAACTGGGCAAATAAAGAAAGGAAAACAAATGACTGGGGGGGGGGGGGAGGGAGGGGGGGAGGAGAGGAGAATTCTGCCTACAGCTTTTTTGCCTTCTCTCACTCAAGCATCTCCTCACTGAAGCTAAAGCCTCAAAATCCCCACTCTAACACTGTCCATTTTAACATGGGTCACTCTGCTTGCCCTTGTCTCATTTTAATTTGTTCTTGCCAATCAATCCTGATTGCTGATCGGCTGCTGCTCAAAGCACCAAATTGCTGCTAATCGACGCCTTATGTACTCAATCGGTGAACCTGAGTGAGCTACGCCTTCTCATGTTCCAATTGCTGATTGGCCCCTGCTCAAAGCAACAAACTGTCGCAAATTGATGCCTTGTGTACTCAATCGGTGAACCTGAGTGAGCCACATCTTCTCATGTTCCAAATGCTGATTGGCCGCTGCTCAAAGCAACAAACTGTCGCAAATTGATGCCTTGTGTACTCAATCGGTGAACCTGAGTGAGCTACGCCTTCTCATGTTCCAATTGCTGATTGGCCGCTGCTCAAAGCAACAAACTGTCGCAAATTGATGCCTTGTGTACTCAATCGGTGAACCTGAGTGAGCTACGCCTTCTCATGTTCCAATTGCTGATTGGCCGCTGCTCAAAACACCAAACTGCTGTAAATAAATGCCTTATGTACTCAGTTGGCGAACCTGAGTAAGCTACGTCTTCTCGTGCTTCCGATCGCTGATTGGCCGCTGCTCAAAAAAAAAACTTGCTTTTTGTGGTTAGTTTTATTCCAGGTTACAAACAATGAGTAAGATTCCAAGTGAAAGAATTTCTCACATCTTAAGTATATCATTAGCTTTTAGTATCTGTTTCTAATAGCACATAATACTCGAATATTAAACAAAATTAAGCAAGATTGTGCCTTTAGCTACAAGGGCAGTAAAAGTTTGGAACGTGGCCACATGAGCCTTGTATCCACCAAGCGACACACCATCTTGACTTGGAAACATTGTAGTTTCTTCACTGTTGCTGACACAAAGTTCTGGAAGTCCTTAATAGCCTTGTGGGATACCAAGGACTGCACTTGTTCAAGAAGACACCACCGCCACCCCCACCACCTCAAGTGCAACTTGGGATAGGCTTTTAAATGCTGGCTCACCCTGTGAAGTCCCATCCCCAGAATGAACAAAAAAATATATTGAAGTACTCTTACAGCTGCACCATTCTGCCTCTGAGATAATAATGTAACAAATGCAAAGGCTGACCTTTTAATGAGCTGTGGAGGTTGGAGCTTGCTAAAAGAGTAATATTAAAGATTGACATACTGGCTTATCAATTACAAATAAGACATTTTTTAGAATTTATCCCCCATGCCAAGTTCCTTGACCTTGTATTATAAAGTGACATTGTACTATAATTACGTTTTAAAAATTTTGTTGGTGAAATGAAGATTGTTTGTCAGCAATCATTAATATTTGTGTCTTTGGTTTGCAAAATGGATTGACCATAAGACACGAGCAGAATTAAGCCGCTTGGCCCATCGATCGTAGCTGATTTATTATCCCTTTCAACTCCATTTTTGTGCCTTCTCCCCATAACCTTTGTTGTTCTTACTAATCAAGAATGCATTAATCTCTGCTTTAAATATACCCAATGACTTGACTTTCACAGTTGTTTGTGGCAATGAGACCCACAGATTCACCACTCTCTGCCTAAAGATATTCCACCTCATCTCTGTTCTAAAGGGACATCCTTGTATTCTGAGGCTGTGCCCTCTGGTCCTAGACTACCCTCAGTATTGGAAGTACCCTCTAAACATTCACTCTGTCGAGGCCTTTCAAGATTCAATAGATTTCAGTATGACCCCTCATTCTTCCAAACTCCAGTGAGTACAGACCCAGAGTCATCAAATGTTTCTCACATTGTTAACCCTTTCATTTCTGGGATCATTCTCATGAACCATCTTTGGGTTGTCTCCAGTGCCAACACAGCCTTTCTTAGATAAGGGCCCAAAATGGCTCACAATACTTCAAATGACCAAATGGGCAATAGTTGGGTTGATAAAAATAATTCCCATTTGCAATACTTAACCTTCTAAGACAGTAACTATACTGGCACACATTTTTTTGTGATTGCACATGTATGCTGTGTCCAGGACAAGTCATCTGATACGGTAACACCCAGGAATGTAAAATGTGTGTAATATCTAGGAATTCAGGTCAAGACTTTATTCAATTCCTAACAGTTGTATCTGGTTTAAGATTTTTATTTTCTTTAATCCAATCATTTGCGCGCATAGAACAAGATATAAAGTTAGGGCAATGGGAATGGCATTTAAACTGAGTAGCAGATCTCCCTCTTAAGATCTCCAATAAATAGAAGATGCAAAAAAAAATGTCAATTTGTTCAGTGGACTATACCAAATGCCTTTTAGGCCATAGAGACAGTAGCTGCCCAGACATCAATCTTTTTCAGAAGTGCTTTCATTTAAACTGGAAGCTGATTACATATGTCACAATTCTGACATTTCAATTTGCTAACCATAGCAAAAGGTCATAACAGTTCTTTAACGAAAATCCTTAACAGAACCAGATTAGGCCACATTGTAAAAAGGTAATTATTCTTATGAACCCAACTGTTGCTTATTTACTGGACTGAAAATCTGCCAGTCCAATTTACAGAGCAAAGAGGCAAGCATTTAAAGATTGCTGTGAGAAACTAATGTACTAAGTATTTTAATTGATTGGGTAGGATTTTAAGTTAATTTTGCTTAATTTTTTTCAATTTAAATTAATTTTAGCTTTATTAAGACAGTCATATAGACAGGATTATGTATTTCTCATTTAAGTTATTTAAAGCCAAATTTCAATAGTCTTGCACTAATTCATTTGACTGAATTTCACCTCAGAAAGAACCATTGCATCAAAGTGAAAGATACACTTTTAAGAAAATTTTATATTTGAGGTGGATTTAGTGTTGATTCTGGGATGTTGGCCAGGGAGAGGATGCTGATGTTGGTTTGCATATTCTTTCAGCAGTTTGAGGGAATTTTCAGAGGCTGCTTTTAGGTGCCAGCTGTAAGTAATCGGAGATTGCTGCTGCCTGCTAGACCATGAATATTGTGCTGGATTTGAAGTCTTGATCTTCCAACACCCTTTATTGCTGTCTAAAGGCAAAGCAAAATCTATCATCATTGTCTTCCTTCTTTAAGAACTGGCTTCTGTGATACTGGAAGTTGTCCATGTTTTCAGAGTTGACGTGAGCCATTTTAGTAAGAAGGCATATGTTGTAAATTGGGAGCAGGTCAGTACTGCACCTCTTATGGACATTAAGAACCATCTACAGTATATAGTTCATTGATGGAATCAACAGTGATTTGGATCTGAGTGTTGTGGAAAAAAAATCTCAGCAGCAGCAGACAGAATAGATCAGGCCGACTCAAAATTGTTTCAGACTAAAGGGTATTATTACATGATATCATGGAGAGCCCAGACACCTATAGGGGAATTCTGAAACTGCTCAACAATGGATTACACTCTTATTTATACCTCAGGTGTATGTGACAAGAAGCACTAAAATCTGAAAAAGGAGGGAACTTCAACTACAACTCGTTAGAATAGTGAAATTGCACTATATGTCCTTGAGCGGTTATACATTTTATCATCTCAGGATAGTATATCAGGCTTTCCTAAGCTCAGACGTGCTGATTCTTAGAACAAGGAAGCACAGACAGTTATTTTCCCATCCCATCTACAAAACACATTTCAGTCACACAGTGTACATTAGTCGCAGATAAGTGATTAGAGACTTTGAATTCACATACTAGAAGAAGGTCACTAACCCCTTAATGTTCGTCACAATGTCTTACTATTTTTCTTCCACACTGAGTCTCCAAATTTGTGCAAATATAAATGTCATCTGAGTACTGCCTTCAAATACGAAGGTTGGGTAACCTTGGTTTTGGAGTGTAAGCTGCATAGATTGAACAGTTCCTCGTTTATCCAGTTGATTAGTTCTACTCAGTCAAGTACACCTGCTTCTGCAGCGTCAGCCATTCACTTACGGTATCCTTGCACCTCTGGTAGAACATGGTTGGGAACATGTCTGGGAATATGGCCAGACGTGTCAAATGTTCAATGGGGAGAAGGGTGAAAGGGCTGAAGGAGTGGGATCTTTCGGAGTGGAAGGGAGGTGGGGACAATAATAAAAAAAAATTAAGGAACAAGAAGGATTAAGGGTCATACAAGAAGGTGGGATAGAGAAGCGAAGATTATGATAGCATATTCCATATACAATTCAGATGTGACCAGTTGAATATTTTTAAATGTATTAGTTAAAAGATGTTTTAGTAAACTGCAGCATGAGGTGATTGACATTTTCCTGAGTAATTGGAACAGATGTTAAAGCTACAGCTTTCTGTCCTGTGGCTGATGTCTTTGGCAGTGATGCATTCCCTTTAATTTGTCTAAACTTCTCTTTTTCCAACATGGGTGTTTGTTTTAAAGTGTACTGAGAATCTCAGTCATCAGCAAAGTAATGGGGTCATCAAGAGTGCTATCATACAGCACCTATTCGGGATGCTCAGTTTGGGTTCCGTCAAGACCACTCCGTTCCTGACTGCATCACTTCCTTGGTCCAAACATGGACCAAAGAGCTAAATACCAAAGCTGAGATGAGAGTGATAGTCCTCGACATCAAGGCCACATTTGACTGAGTATAGCAGCAAGGTGCTCGAGCTAAAATGGAGTCATTGGGAATTGGGGGGAAACCCTCCACTGGTTGGAATCATACCTGACACAAAGGAAGATGGTTGGGGTGATTGGAGGTCAATCATCTGATCCTCAGGACACCACTACAGGACTTCCTCAGGGAAGTGTCCTAGGACAACCATTTTCAGCTGTTTCATCGATGACCTTCCTTCCGTCATAAGTGGGGATGCTCGCAGGTAACTGCGCTAAGTTCTGCACTATTTGTGACTCCTCAGATAGTGAAGCAGTTCATGCCTAAATGCAGCAGGACCTGGACAATATCCAGGCTTGGGCTGATAAGTGGCAAGTAACATTCGAGCCACTTAAGGTCAAGCATTGACCATCTGAAACATGAAAGGCTCTAACCATCGTTCCTTGACATGCAGTGCCATCACCATTACTGAATCACCTACTATCAATATGCTGGGGGTTACCATTGACAAGGAACTGAACTGGTCTAGCCATATAATCACCGTGGCTACCAGAGCAGGTCAAAGGCTAGAATTCCTGCTGTGTGTAACTCACCTCCTGACTCCCCAAAGCCTGTCCACCATCTAGGAGGCTCAGGTCAGGAGTGTAATGGAATATTCACCACTCGCCTGGGTGAGTGCAGCTCCATCAACACTCAAGAAGTTTGACACCATCCAGTACAAGGCAGTCCACTTGATCGTTACCCCTTCCACAAGCATCCAATCCCTCCACCCTCGATGAACAGTTCCAACACCTTCCAGCACAGTTTACAAGATGCACTGCAACAACACACCAAAGTTCCTAAGGCAGCACCCTCCAGACCCACAACCACTGCCATCCAGAAGGACGAAAACAGCAGATACTTGAGAACACCACCACTTGGAAATCCCCCTCCAAGTCACTCACCATCCTGTCTTGGAAACATATCGCCGTTCCATCATTGTCACTGGGTCAAAATTATGGAATTCCCTCCCTAACAGCACTGTGGGTGTACCTACACCTCAGGGACTGCAGTGGACTGAAGGCAGCACATCACCACCTTCTCAAGGGCAACTTGAAAGGGGCAATAAATGCTGGCTTAGCTGGCGACGCCCATATCCCATAAATGAATTTTTTAAACCGTATCTGATTTTCACTATATAATGGTGTAAAAGTTGCTAATGTTCACAGACTATTTAAAATAAATTAATTAAACTGTTTCTCTCTTTCAGAGCTCTCTGAAGTATTGTGGACTATGATTATGCACATTGGACTGTCAGTAAACAGCTTTGGTGGATCTTTTCTCCTTTTCTTCATTTTTGCTGGTTTTGCTGTGTTGACAGTCGCAATTCTCCTTGTCATGGAGGGTCTTTCTGCATTTCTGCATGCCCTTCGTTTGCACTGGTAAGATCGAGAATTCTAAATTCATTCCTCCTGACTGGAGTTAGCATATTCAAAACCTATTTTCTTTTAATCTGCTTAAACTTCTATTGGCTGAATGAATAAATACAATGGATGGTCAAATGTTGAACCATGCTCATCAATGAGGTGCTTGATGTAGCCCCTGGACATCCCTTTAGAACAGATGAAGAGGAATTTCTTTAGTCAGGGGAAAGTGAATCTGTGGAATTCAGTGCCACAGACTGCTACAGAGGCCAAGTCAATGGGTACATTTAAAGCAGAGGTTGATTGGTTTTGATTCCTAAGGGCATCAAAGGTTACAAGGCGGTTGCAGGAGAACAGAGTTCAGGGGGAAAATAAATCAGTCAGGATCGAATGGTGGAGCAGACTTGATAGGCTGAATGGCCTACTTCTGCTCCTGTGTCTTATGGACTGTATTGAATTCCAGCCTGTTGTCTGTGACTACCCTGTAATTTTGCACAGATATAGGTCACCTTCGCAGCCCTTTGATACCAGTTGGCCACAGGCCCTGATGCCTGTCTATGTCACTGTGGAGTGGGCGGTAAGCAGTTATGTGGACTTGGTATAAGTCCTGTGGCTCGGCCCTGTTGTTTCATGATAGGTTTACCTGGCTTCTGTCAAGTCTTCACACTTTTTTAGATATGTGATAATAGGTATTTAAAAATTAGAACTAATTAAATTCTTATTCAGAATGATTAAAAATAAATTGTTTAGAAACATTACACTCCTAGAAGTTTAATTACAAATAAAGATAAACCTAGATAGAAAAAACACTAAACTTGTGTGCATAAGCGTTCTTAATCAAGTTCAGCAAACCCATTCAAATGAATGGAGTAGTCCTACTGACACCAGCCATCTCTGTAATAAAGCTGAAGATCCAAATGTCTGCATTGTAATGCTCAGGTGTTGAAGTCCGATGCGTTGTAGTCAGAAGTTCGCCGTGGAAGTGCTGTTATGGATGAACATGACTCTAGCCCACGGTATCTTTTGTAGGGGAAAAGCATGATTGCTGTTTTTGGCTTGTATGTTCCTCTAAGGGGAAGATAACTACAAATCGTGCCACAACCTGAAATCACTTCTATTTTAAAGCTTAAAAATAATCATGGAGAATTAGTTAAAGAAAATAAAGCCAGATGCATTATTCACTGATAGGAGTGTTGAGGATTGAGCCCTACTTGGTTGTGGTGTTCTGCATTTGAATAGCCTGATGCAACAGAAGCACTGGATTCATCAGTTAATATGCCACCAAAATTGTGACATTTGATAATCAATACACCCAGGATACTGACCTGCATATACTTCCAAACTGCCCTTCAGAAATAGGTAGTGTACCACACGTTGAACCATTCCAGTTAGTATGGTATAGATACTTCCATTTTGTTGCAAGATAGAAAGTTCTTCTAAAACCCTCTTAAATGTTGCTAGCATATCTGCTTCTCTCACCTTCAAGGCAGCTACCACTTTGTGCGTAAAACAGAAACTTTCCTCAAACTTCCTCTGAGCGTTTACCACTCCTGACAAACTTTTGCCCAAAAGTATTTGACATTTCCACCCTTGGAAAAAGACTCAAGCTATCTATCTTATTGATGCTCCTCATAATTTTATATACTATCAGATTACTCCTTGGCCTCCAATGTTTCAATCCAGGATTGTTCAACCTCTCCATGTAGCTAATGCACTGCAATCCATGCAGCCTCCTGGTGAGTCTCTTTTGCATGCTCTCCAAAGCCTCCATATTCTTACTGCAGTGCGATTACCAGAACTACACATAATATTCAATGTAGTCTGATGACATAACTTGCCAGCATTTATATTCAACACCCCAATTAATGAAGGGCAAGCATGCCTTGTACTTTCTTTACCCACCTTATATACTTCTCTCTACACTTTCAGGAAGTTATAGTCTTGTACCCTCAGATCCCTTTGTAGATCAATGTTTCTAAGGCTCCTGCAATTTACTTTATATTTTCCTCAAACAGGATCTCTCAAAGTGAATTAGCTCACTGTTCTCTGTATTAAGTTCCATCTGTCATCTCTCTGCCCAAATTTCCAGCTATTCCATATCCTGCTTATCCTTTGACAACCTTCCTTGCTGTCTGCAACTCCCATCAATTTTCGTGTTTGAGTTGTTGCAGCGAAGAGTGCTGGTAAGGGGAGGGGTAGAATAAATAACTAACTTGAATACTCAGGCCTGCCCTGAACCTTGCTAGTTGGTTTTCGATCTTGTAATAGATGGTGCATCTCCAACAAAAATATTTTATTAATCTTTCCTCATTCACGTATTGCAAACAAATTATTGCAAATCCCTTGTACAAATAGAGCAGATGCATGTTGCAGCTTGGTGTGGATTTCACAGTGCTTTGAAAGTGGAAAATACAATTATGTAAAAAGAAGTGGGTAATTAGGTGTTATGATGTTACACTCTGAGTCCTCCTGGACAACTAAATCTCAACAGTGCCACTCAACCCAGTGAAAATTAATTCTTTGAGTATCTTATTGCAAAAATAAGCCCACCGAATAGAAATCCTGGATGCTCAGTGTGATTTGTCAAGCAGTGATTTGAATGTTGAAAATACTGATTGAGTTTAAGCATTGCACTGACAATAGCACTGGAAGTTAAAATATATTAGTTCAAAAATGGTGGTTCAAATTGCCACTTAATAGAAGGTAGGTGAGGTATATATTTGTGTGCACATGATGTAGTTTTTCGGATAATTCTAACCATTCCAAGCATATTAACAAGATGTAATCAAAGTAGTATTTAGGGTCATATTAATAATCTGGTTGGATTTTCCCATATTCCTGGTTCTTCCCTCAACTGATCTAATGTTTCACGACTGAAGTCCTGTTTTCTCTTTTTTTTTACAGTTTATATTAAGTCCATAATATTTTCCCTATGTTTGCTATACAACAGGTTTTTAAAAATTATACTCCACTGATTGCAAAGTATATTTAAGAAGCTAAGCAAATCCTTAACTGATTCAAATTTTCTTCTCCCAGTTCTTATGAGAAGTCTCTTTACAGATCCAACCCAGCATTAATATTTGTACTTTTAGCATTTCCTTTTATTCTATATCCCTTTTTGGACTGCAAATCAAGAGTTTCATACATTTCCCAGACTTGACCATGAAGTCTAGGCTAACATTTGCACACTCACAAGGTTTCCAAATGCGATTAGGTGTTTGTTAAACTCAGCCCCTATCTGATGTAGACACCTTCTTGGTACTGTTCAAAGAGGAACTGTGTGTTTTCATTGACTCTTCACAGCAGTACCTTGCCCCTATTCCCCACTTTAAGGAACTTTCAATTGCATTTAAAGCCAGTATCGCTGATCTTCATGTGGGGGCGGGGGGAATAATTTGTTTGCTGTGTGGCACAGCATATCTAGTGAATGCACTAATTCTACTTTTTTAAAAAAGTTCATTTTAGAGTAATTCTGCAACTATATTTTAAAGCGAGGCTATCCATTCTGGAAAATAACTACCCTAGATGCCCTAATGCCTCAAAGAATTAACCATTGGTTGTGCAATAATGATGATTGTGAGTTTTGCGGAGGAATTGCTCTCGTCTTTGGAATTGTTTGTTTATAGCCTGGATTACTTTCTGCATTCACACACACATTTTGGATGTTGCACAAATTTAATCATATTCTGCATATAGTAGTGTGTAGGATATTAGTGAGACAGCTGGCTATCAGTAAAGGTTCCAATAATCCAAAGAACTTTGACTTAAACGTCATCTATTGAAATATGGCATCAATAAAAGATGTATATGAAATCTTAATTTTTTGATAACAATGAGGGAGACAAAAACTATGCATGAACCTTTTTAGTGTAACCAAATATATTTGTATACTAATTTTTTTAAATTAAATTCCACTGCTCATTATGATGTGCTTAGTAGTTGGCCATGTGTGCATGTTAGTAGCTAATGTTGACAGTTGATCCAGTTGTTCATGATAAATCCACTTAAGTATGGTATCAAAGTTCAGATGACAATTATCAGTCATATCCATAAGTAGTATCCAGAAGTGTGACAAAAGTACTATATCAGCATGCTTTGTTAGGGTGTGGCCTAAATGTTTCAAGTTGTAAGTGCAATGTCTGTTCTGAAAGATATAAAGGTTAGTCATCATGTCTAGCTTGCCCACTTGACCACTTTATGTGGATGCTTTTGTCAGATAACAAGTTAAGATGGCTGTCCAATATAGCATTTCACTTTGCTGTTTTTTTTTGGTTCTGTATGTTGTACCTGTGGCTGTAGTGCAAACTAGTTGGACATTTTATGCACAATATATTCAGAAAAAATGCATGTAAATTCAAATCTCCTTTATATAATTTTTAATACTTGATGTTTTATGAAGGCTAAATTGATTTCTGCTTTTAGTGTATAATACGTAGTACAACTAAATTGGGGTTGTCAAGTCCAAATTCAGACTCGCTCAATATTTTATTTAACCTTTACCGTAGACCACTTTGTCTATCATCACTTTGGCTGCTGACAAGGACCGATCTACCTGTCATTCTGCCATGGACACAACCAAATGGAACTGAACGTGGATTATATTAAATCAGTTTCACTGATTATCCTCAGCTGCCAGAAAAGCAATTCTTAGCACCCCGTTCATTACTGTATTGAGGCTGATCCAAGAACATTTGCTAGTTTCTGGTGCCCCCTGCTGTCCATGATGCAGGCTTTTCCTGTTGAACTATCAATCTACTTTCATATCCAGTATATTTCTCTATGATCTAGATAGTTGTAAGCATGAAGGTACAGAACTCAGAAAAATAGAGTTGAGGCCAAAGATCATATCAGCCTTGGATAGAAGAATGACCAGTTGATGTACTGTTACTTTTTTTCATGTTCTTATTAATTTTATCCAGAATTGTGAACAAAGTTACTAAGATGTTTCAAAAGTGGAAAATCTACACACGTTAACATCTTAAAGTTTATTTTTAATATTATCATTGCTCTGTCAATCAGTATGATTATCTACTTAGTTTTGTGCACAAATGTAAATTATATCAAAAGTGTGAAGCTGGTATCTAAGGACAGGGTGAAATCAATTCCATTTTTCATCGTATTAGGTAATTCAAAGGTTCAATGCAGGATCTTGCTGTTGAGACCATGTAACTATCGTGAAGTTATATTCTTAATAATCAGCATTCATAGTACATTGGTATGCTGAAGCAGTATTGAGACCTTGTGCAGTATGTTAGCATAGTATAGTTTTCTTAGATGACATTGCCATATGTCAAAAATCCAACACTTTTTTTCTCTCGTTTTCACAGGGTTGAGTTCCAGAATAAGTTCTACTCCGGTTCTGGTTACAAGTTTGTTCCCTTCTCCTTTGAAAGCATTCTCGAAGGGCGGTTTGAAGAGTAAATGGCATTTATGTTAAATTTAGCTGTTGTCAATGTATAAATAGTGATGCTCATGTGGATCATTTAGTCCTTCTGTTTCTCAGCACAATGTTGTATTGTAGTTTTGATGTATTTCTGCATGCACTAAAACCAAATGGTTTTCTGATGTTCATGAATGCAGTTGTCAATTGTGACTCTTATAACTGAACGTCTGATTCTACTTGGTATTCACTTAATGGTTTCCTGCAGTATAATTATCCCTTTTGGCAAACATGTTCATATGGAAAAGCTGCTCACTTTTTGGAAGGTTAAGACTAATCAACAGTATTGCTGTATTATGGCTCCCAGTAACTTGTCTTTTGTTCCAGTCTTCCAGCTATCTGATTTATTTATTTTATTTTATATTTGGAAGTGACGGGCAGACAGTCGAATTTCAAAATGAAGTGTAAAGAGGCATCTGTAAAATGTAGCGTGTGGAAGCAATTATTGCCTTCCAGATTATTGCAGTCACTATAAAATCTGTAATTTGTGTGTGTGTATATATACGATGTAGGAAACCTGAAGTAGAGTATGAATGAAGAATTGAAAGTTGAGTGCATCAAGCAGGATGGTTTAGAAAATGTCAGGAAAGTGAATTTCACTTGTTTCTAAAGTTGTGGTTAGGGTACTCTCTGTTTAGAAGAATTACTCTGGCCTTTATACATTGAAATTCCAAAAAATAACTTTTTAAATTCTCACAATTTCTGTAGCTCAAGGAAAATAGTTCTGGACACTATATGTTTAATACCTGTTAATTTCTTTGTTCAGAAGAGAAAAGCATCAAAGTTAATAAGTGTCCATACTGCTTGCTCTCCCACCCAATCAGATTTGTGTCTCTGTGACTTGTTTTATTTTCAATCATTGTCCAAGTGACCCCATTTTCTGATGCAGCCCATGTTTCTGCTTCATTTTTTTCCCTCTTTGCCCAATATAATGAGAACACTTATACACTTAAAGGTGTCAATAATCTTTTGTTACTTTGGTCTAAAGGGAACAATATGATGAGTAAAGGAACCATATACTTTTGGTTTTTCAAAGCTTTATCACAGTTGATTTTAATTGCTGTGGAGATCTTAGTTTTCTTGGAGTTGACTGAGAAAACAAACATCATTCAATGGAAAATTGGTTTAGTTTAAAATTGCAGAATTTCACAGAAAACATTTTGTAACAAAAGGTTTCTTTGATTAGTGATGTCACATTCATAAATATTTGCCAAATTTGAATTGGCACTATGACAACCCAAGCCATTAGTGTGGCCCTAGATTTCCAAGGAACAGTGAATATTGTGATGTCCCATTGCTGCCATTTTTTAATGCAATTGTTAGATCCTCAATGTATATGTTGCATCGTTTATAAACCATACAGGACTGTAATGA
Organism: Hemitrygon akajei; assembly: GCF_048418815.1. Lineage (NCBI taxonomy): Eukaryota > Metazoa > Chordata > Chondrichthyes > Myliobatiformes > Dasyatidae > Hemitrygon > Hemitrygon akajei. The sequence continues at coordinate 42,776,687 of NC_133141.1, forward strand.
AACATTGTTAGAATGTGACGCTTTTAATGCATCAATTCATATAAATCTCCTGTGACCATTTGAAGTCATGATTTGGATTAAGAAATTATTTGGGGGAAAAAATCCTGTCTATAATATGATGCCCACAAAATGTTCTGCTCATTGAGGTCATTAATTTGATGTACATCTTACTCCAGAGTACAGCAGGATGAAACAGCATAGATCTTATTCTGGGATGTGTAAGATGACAGCTGCCTGATTTTGTCATTTTTATTCAAGTTAATGTAAATCTTTTGCTTCTCTTCCCTGACCTCGCACCATGATTAAGAGACTTTAAAAGGCAGCTGTCTGTTTTTGTTCAATGGGTGATTTGATCTAAGCAAGTGAGCAGTCTTTTATAAGTATCTGGAAATTAAACATCTTTTTTAAACCCCAATGGCAGCTGAATATGGGGTTTGTCTTTTCCTGTAGATGAATGTTAGTTAGGTGACAGTTTTAAGTGACTATCTTTATCTACGTGCATAGCGTTTTGTGTGTGAACGAATATTAAACATGCTTTTGCAGTACATGTATTGTAACATGCAGGATGTTTCTTAGTGCTGTGTAGAAAATGCTGAATGATTGCCCAAATTAAGGCTACATGCCCTCACATATTTTTAATTGATTTGCACTAAAATTTTGCATATCCTTAACTATTTGGACCAACATAACTTTCTTTTCACTTTTCACTACCATATCTAACTTTAAAATTAATTTGTTACTTTTTCTGATGTACTCCTTTGTCCACAATTAATGCATTAATACACTTCCATTGTGACTCTTGATCAGTTGCACAGTGATCATGTGTGTAATAATGAAGTGAGACACAGAATTATTAGCAATTTCAAAAAATATACTTCATTTTATATTTAGGGATTTTCTCATCTGTGCAAATTTATCTTTTTATTTATCAGTGTTTTCCAATTTAGACATTGTGCTTCAACAGACTTTTACAATAATGCATTCAAATATTTGATTTGTACTAGCTAATGTCTATTTTGATTTAGGTTGACTGTGTAACATTTGACATCAAGCGTCAATGTTTAAATCGCTACCCCATTCTCTAGTAAAGATGTTAAATTACATCTTTAAAATGTTGCATTAATTTTATGCATCTCACAGTGACCGAGGTGTCCTGATTGTATGCTAATGCTTCTTTGCTGTTGAGACATTTGTTTACGGGTTTTGACTGTTTACAGCTTGCGAATGTGCACCCAGCTGAAGTTTTTTTTTGGTCATTTTTGAAATACTCTTGTATGGTTACATTGTAAAAATTCAGTGTGTATAATTTCAGTGTATATTTAAATATAGAATAAAAGTCTGGTGAAGTGTGTATTTTAAAAAAAGTCTGGAGACATTTGATTGATCTTTGTATCTACATGATACATATTTGCTGATTGCTTGCCTGACTATTCCTTATATCAGTGGGAACTACTTGGATTTAATGAAGAAGTTCATAATTGTGAAGTACAAAATGCCACCTTCCCTGCTTGCCAGAACTAGAGTTACAGTCAAAATAAACCTCTGAGGAGTATTAAATGGCCAGAAGCCATAGGGACAGTACAATTTTTGTTTTGTTTAGCTGTTGTATTTTTAACAGTTGAATCACAAACTATTTCTAACATTAAAGCAACTAAAATTAAAATATAAAATTAATGTATCTAGGGGAAAACTACCATAGCATTGTATTTTTTTTTTGTTCTAATATATTTTACTGGCATACCAAGGTTTTGAAGTAGTCTGTGTATGACACGGGATGTCTTGTGCCGCTGAGGTTCTTAATAGGCAGAGGTTAACTTCACAAAGTCTAAAATTCCAAAATACCAATTCATGGGGAAATTATGTTCTTTGCACGGAATACAAGATAAGTCTTGAAATTTGTATGCAGTCTCATTTCCTGTGGGGAAAATATATTTGCTTTTTGATGATTTAATTTGGTTTATGGGGTTTTTATAAATGGATTGTCCTTTTTGTAGGACATGAAATGTCTCACTTGGGTATGAGCTTTAAAATAGCTTTGGTGCAGATCTATATTTAATAGCAAATAACAATTCCCTTGTGTCACATTCTTCATTGTACAGAAATTACTAAAAGGGTTACCAGAAAAAGGATCTAATGCTTTCCTGGCATATATGACGAATAAACTTTTCTTGGGCTTCCAGCCGGGTACAGGCATCAATTTTAATCGGCGTTTCAATGACAAACTCTGCCACCTTCATCGGCGATGATGCCTGGGCATGTCTAGTCCAGTGGTTTTAGACCCCCATCGTCCGTCCCTCCTGATTTACATGAAAATATGTAATTAACTATTTGCAATAAGATCCCGGATCCTCCTCAGGCAATGATAGGCTTCTGTTCCTGAACAGTTTGTATGTTGGAAATGCGGCTGTGAACATCTCTGGCAGTGCAGAAGATGCCTGTGGAAGTAACTTGTCCCATATTGAATAGATAATTTGTTGAAGCATTTAAATCTCATTTTGTCATTCTTATTAATAAAGTTGATATTAACAAATTTAGCATGAGACTCTGATACTTTGAAAGCTTTTACTACTACAGTTGGGGTTTTAAGTGCTATAGGTGGTGTTGAAAAGGACACTGCTGCAAGGCCGGACAACATGTCTTTTTACAGGATTTGCAAAATGGACATCAACGTGTTCACTGAAGTGTATTCTTGAGTTTGATGTGGCAACATTCCAGCTAATCAATTGCAGTTGCCTGCAATTCTGTAGCAGCCAGCAAATCCATTCTTCTGGTCCTCCAAACACTCATTTATATGTATGGGTTTGTACGTAAACCAGGGGTTTGTACGTAAGCCAGGTGTTTGTAATCTGGGAAGGACCTTTAATAGCAGGTCACTTGTATTTGCTGGCAGTTAGGTAAGTCAATATTGGAATCAACATCATATGAACTTGTTTCACGTGTGTTTACTCCAGGGAAGCAAATTATTTTATTTATGCTTGGGAAATATTTCTAATGGCTGTGTTGGGTATACTGTGTATTTACAATGAATTAAATATAGCCAAATTGAAGAAATAGCAAGCAGGATAGACAAAGGAGAATCAGTGGATGTTTACTTGTATTTTCAGAAGGCCTTTGACAAGGTGCGACACATGAGGCTGCTTAGCAAGCTACAAGCCCATTGGTATAGGACAAAGTAACAGCTGATTGGCAGGAAACAGTGGGAATAAAGGAAGCCTTTTCTGACTGGCTGCTGGTGACTAGAAGTGTTCCACTAGTAGGGGTCAGTGTTGGGACTGATTCTTGTGTTGTATCAATGAATTAGATGATGGAATTGATGGCTTTGTTGCAAAGTTTGCAGACAACATGAAGATAGGTGGAGGGGCAGTTAGTTTTGAGGAAGTAGAGAGGCTACAGAAGGACTTAGACATATTAAGAGAATGGGCAAAGAAATAGCAGATGGAATAGAATCTCGAAGTGCATGATCATGTATGTTGATAGAAGAAATGAAAGGGTTAACTTTTCTAAATGGAGAGAACATACAAACAAACAGAGGCACAAAGGGTCTTGGGAGTCCTTGTGCAGGAGTCCCTAAAGGTTAATTTGCAGGTTGAGTCTGTGGTGAGGAAGGCAAATGCAATGTTAGCATTCATTTCAAGAGGACTAAACATAAAACCAAGGATGTAGTATTGAATCCTTATAAAGCTATGGTGGAGCCTCTTGGGAGTATTGTGAACAGGTTTGGGCACCCTATTTTAGAAAGGATGTGTTGAAACTGGTGAGGGTTCAAAGGAGGTTCACAAAAATAATTCCAGGATTGAATAGCTTGTATGAAAAGTATTTGAAGGCTCTGGGTCTGTATTCACTAGAATTCAGAAGAATGAGGGGTGACCTCATTGAAACTTACTAAATGATGAAAGGCTTTGATAAAGTGGATGTGAATAGTATATTTCCTATGATAGGAGAGTGTAAGACCAGAGGACACAGCCTCAGAATAGAGGGGCATTGAGTTAGAATGGAGATGAGGAATTTCTTCAGCCAGAGAGTGGTGAATCTGGAATTTTTTGCCACAAGCAGGTGTGGAGATCAAGTCTTTATGTATATCTAAGGCAGAGGTTAATTGATTAGTGTAGAAATAGCAGGGGCTCTGACAGAAATATTTCAAATTTCATTAGAAATGGGGATGGTGCCGGAGGATTGGCGTATTGCTCATGTGGTTCCATTGTTTAAAAAGGGTTCTAAGAGTAAACCTAGCAATTATAGGCCTGTCAGTTTGATGTCAGTGGTGGGTAAGTTAATGGAGAGTATTCTTAGAGATGATATATATAATTATCTGGTTAGACAGGGTCTGATTAGGAACAATCAACATGGATTTGTGCACGGGACAAAACTTATTAAATTTTTTGAAGAGGTTACGAGGAAAGTTGACGAGGGTAAAGCAGTGGATGTTGTCTATATGGACTTCAGTAAGGCCTTTGACAAGGTTCCGCACGGAAGGCTAGTTAGGAAGGTTCAATCGTTAGGTATTAATATTGAAGTAGTAAAATGGATTCAACAGTGGTTGGATGGGAGATGCCAGAGAGTAGTGGTAGATAACTGTTTGTCAGGTTGGAGGCTGGTGACTAGTGGTGTGCCTCAGGGATCTGTACTGGGTCCAATGTTGTTTGTCATATACAGTAATGATCTGGATGATGGGGTGGTAAATTGGATTAGTAAGTATGCAGATGATACTAAGGTAGGTGGTGTTGTGGATAATGAAGTAGGTTTTCAAAGCTTGCAGAGAGATTTAGGCCAGTTAGAAGAGTGGGCTGAACGATGGCAGATGGACTTAATGCTGATAAGTGTGAGGTGCTACATTTTGGTAGGAATAATCCAAATAGGACATACATGGTAAATGGTAGGGCATTGAAGAATGCAGTAGAACAGAGTGATCAAGGAATAATGGTGCATAGTTCCCTGAAGGTGGAATCTCATGTGGATAGGGTGGTGAAGAAAGCTTTTGGTATGTTGGCCTTTATAAATCAGAGCACTGAGTATAGGAGTTGGGATGTAATGTTAAAATTGTACAAGGCATTGGTAAGGCTGAATTTGGAGTATTGTGTACAGTTCTGGTCACCGAATTATAGGAAATATATCAACAAAATAGAGAGAGTACAGAGAAGATTTACTAGAATGTTACCTGGGTTTCAGCACCTAAGTTACAGGGAAAGATTGAACAAGTTAGGTCTTTATTCTTTGGAGCGTAGAAGGTTGAGGGGGGACTTGATAGAGGTATTTAAAATTATGAGGGGGATATATAGAGTTGACGTGGATAGGCTTTTTCCATTGAGAGTAGGGGAGATTCAAACAAGAAGACATGAGTTGAGAGTTCGGGGGCAAAAGTTTAAGGGTAACACGAGGAGGAATTTCTTTACTCAGAGAGTGGTAGCTGTGTGGAACGAGCTTCCAGTAGAAGTGGTAGAGGCAGGTTCGGTATTGTCATTTAAAGTAAAATTGGATAGGTATATGGACAGGAAAGGAATGGAGGGTTATGGGCTGAGTGCAGGTCAGTGGGACTAGGTGAGAGTAAGCGTTCAGCATGGACTAGAAGGGCCGAGGTGGCCTGTTTTCGTGCTGTAATTGTTATATGGTTATGTGATTCTTGATTGTTCAGGCGGTGAAGGGATACAGGGAAGAAGGCAGGAGATTTGGACTGAGGGGAAATGGATCAGCCGTGATGAAATGGCAGAACAGACTTGATGGGCCAAATGGCCTAATTCTGCTCTGATATTTTATGGTCTTATGATCAAATTGTATTTCCAAAAACACTTTTTGTTCTTTCATTTTGTTTCAGGGCCTATTAAAGTGAATAAATTTAGTTACATAATGCTTCTTGTAGATAATTTAATCATATTGAATTCCAAGTTAGGAAAAGGCTAATGTACCACACTGCATAATTAAAATTATATTTAAAGTGGGGTGCAGTGTATATATAACCCATACTGTGATGCACATGCTGGAAAAGGATATCGAATCTCAAAGAATGGTGGTATGATAAACAAGCAGTGTATGAATTAAGATGAGGAATTTAGAAAAATGGAGGGGGGGGGGGGGGATCTTAATGAAACCTGTTAATTATTAAACGGCCTAGATAGAGTGGTTGTGGAGAGGATGTTTCCTATAGTGGTGACTCTAGGACCAGAGGGCACAGCCTCAAATTCAAGAGACATCCATTTAGAACAGAGATGAGAAGGAATTTCTTTAGCCAGAAGGTGGTGAATTTGTGGAATTCATTGCCACATATGGCTATAGAAGCCAAGTCATTCAGTATATTTAAAGCGGAGATTGATAGGTTCTTGATTAGTTGGCATCAAAGGTTATAGGGAGATGGCAAGAAAATGGGTTGAGGGGGATAATAAATCAGCCAAGATTGAAGGTGGAGCTTTCAATTATTGCTCTATTGCTAATTTATCCTTGTCATAAGGGAAATGGACAAAGTCTGATCACTGATTTTTCCATTTCCCAAGAAAATTAAATAGAGCTTTTATTTTAATTCTGGATTCTAATCTGTGAAATCTTTTCTTTTTATAGTATGTAGAATTTTTTAAATGATTTTTGTTCCAGCTCTGGTGATTTACCTTTATTCCAGGACTCCTTTTAACCTTGTAGTTCAAGGTTAATTTATTTGGAGTTTGCAAAATAAGCTAGAGAAGAGTGATCAACTAGTTAGATGGAAACTTATTCCATTGTTTGGGAATGTAGGAGGAAGCTGGACAAAGATACTTTAAGACTATAATTAGAAGATACCTACATGTAAAGAATGGTAGAACTTTGGAACTCTGTTTTTATAAAGTTAATTTTAACCTGAGACTTTTGTTAACCAAGGGTCAAGGCACTGGAAAGCATAACAGCTTTGTGATCTTCTTGAACAGACTTGAAGCTCTAAGTGTTTATTCTTGCTCCAGCAGTATTAAAGGCAGGTTATTTTGTCTGGGAATCCAAAGGTGTAGTCCCATTTACTTAGGTTGAAAATACATAATCTTCAATATCAGCCAAAATGGAATTTTCCTTTAAAAGGGAGTTTAGGGAAGGAGGTGGATTGGCCCTGACCAAGTCTGCCCTTTAGAATGGAAAACATAGAAAACCTACAGCACAATACAGGCCCTTTGGCCCACAAAGTTGTGCCGAACATGTCCCTACCTTAGAAATTACTAGGTTTACCTATAGCCCTCAATTTTACTAAGCTCCATGTACCTATCTAAAAGCATCTTAAAAGACCCTATCATATCCGCCTCCACCACCGTTGCCTACAGCCCATTCCACGCATTCACCACACTCTGAGTGAAAAACTTACCCCTGACATCTCCTCTGTACCTACTCCCCAGCACCTTAAACCTGTATTCTCTTGTGGCAACTATTTCAGCCCTGGGAAAAAGCCTCTGACTATCCACACGATCAATGCCTCTTATCATCTTCTACACCTCTATCAGGTCACATCTCATCCTCTGTCGCTCCACAGAGGAAAGGCCGAGTTCACTCAACCTATTCTCATAAGGTGTGCTCCCCAATCCAGGCAACATCCTTGTAAATCTCCTCTGCACCCTATGGTTTCCATGTCCTTCCTGTAGTGAGGCGACCAGAATTGAGCACAGTACTCCAAGTGGGGTCTGACCAGGGTCCTATATAGCTGCAACATTACCTCTCAGCTCCTAAACTCAATTCCACGATTGATGAAGGCCAATACACCATACACCGCCTTAACCACAGAGTCAACCTGCACAGCTGCTTTGAGCATCCTATGGACTCGGACCCCAAGATCCCTCTGATCCTCCACACTGCTAAGAGTCTTACCATTAATACTACATTCTGCCATCATATTTGACCTAACAAAATGAACCACCTCACACTTATCTGGGTTGAACTCCATCTGCCACTTCTCAGCCCAGTTTTGCATCCTATCAATATCCCACTGTAACCTCTGACAGCCCTCCACACTATCCACAACACCCCCAACCATTGTGTCATCAGCAAACTTACTAACCCATCCTTCCACTTCCTCATCCAGGTCATTTATAAAAATCACAAAGAGTAAGGGTCCCAGAACAGATCCCTGAGGCACTCCACTGGTGCCTGACCTCCAGGCAGAATATAACCCATCTACAACCACTCTTTGCCTTCTGTAGGCAAGCCAGTTCTGGATACACAAAGCAATGTCCCCTTGGATCCCATGCCTCCTTACTTTCTCAATAAGCCTTGCATGGGGTACCTTATCTGAAATCCTTGCTGAAATCCATATACACTACATCTACTACTCTTCCTTCATCAATGTGTTTAGTCACATCCTCAAACAATTCAATCAGGCTCGTAAGGCACGACCTGCCGTGCTGACTACTCCTGATCATATTATGCCTCTCCAAATGTTCATAAATCCTACCTCTCAGGATCTTCTCTATCAACTTACCAACCACTGAGGTAAGACTCACTGGTCTATAATTTCCTGGGCTATCTCTACTCCCTTTCTTGAATAAAGGAACATCATCTGCAACCCTCCAATCCTCGAGAACCTCTCCCGTCCCCATTGTTGATGCAAAGATCATCGCCAGAGGCTCAGCAATCTCCTCCCTCGCCTCCCACAGTAGCCTGGGGTACATTTCTTCTGGTCCTGGCAACTTATCCAACTTGGTACTTTCCAAAAGCTCCAGCACATTCTCTTTCTTAATATCTACATGCTCAAGCTTTTCAGTCTGCTGTGAGTCATCACTACAATCACCAAGATCCCTTTCCATAGTGAATACTGAAGTAAAGTATTCATTAAGTACCTCTGCTATTTCCTCCAGTTCCATACACACTTCCCACTGTCACACTTGATAGGTCCTATTCTTTCACATCTTATCCTCTTGCTCTTCACATACTTGTAGAACGCCTTGGGGTTTTCCTTAATTCTGCCCACCAAGGCCTTCTCATGGCCCCTTCTGGCTCTCCTAATTTCCTTCTTAAGCTTTCTGTTAGCCTTATAATCTTCTAGATCTCTAACATTACCTAGCTCTCTGAACCTTTTGTAAGCTTTTCTTTTCTTCTTGACTAGATTTATCACAGCCTTTGTACACCATGGTTCCTGTACCCTACCATAACTTCCCTGTCTCATTGGAACATACCTATACAGAACTCTACACAAATATCCCCTGAATATTTGCTACATTTCTTCCGTACTTTCCCCTGAGAACATCTGTTGCCAATTTAAGCCTCCATTTCCTGCCTGATAGCTTCCCCTTATTCCCCTAATTGGAACAGGTTGAAGCCGTAAGGGTTCTTAAGCTGTTCTACCATTCAACAAAATCAATTTTTTCAGAATCAACTCTACCAGTCGACCAAGTTCCCACAGTCTTTGACTCCACTGTAGAGTACAATATGTCAACTTCAACCTTGAATACACTTAGTGAGTTAACATTCGCCAATCTCTTGGAGGGGGAATACCAAATAGTGTCAATCCACTAGGAGATGAAATTTCTCATCTCTTATAAATGCACAAAACCGTATTCTGAAGCAAAACTCCTTAGTTCTTGTGTGCCCTGATAAGAAGAAATGTCCACCCTATTAAGTCCCCTTGGAATCCTACATGATAAATGGTATTGACCCCATGCTAGAGATGCCCACTGCAGGTAGTCTTGTTCTCATAACAACATGGACATTAAGGGCAGAATTAAGCTATTTAGCCCTTCAAACTTGCTCGGCCCTTCAGTAGCTGTTTCTACATCTTTATACCATACCTTCACACTCTTAATCCCTTCATGTCTTTTATGTCCAGAAATCTAACTACTTAATAGCAGCTTGGCTGCAAATGATCCAGTGACCTTGGTTCTGCAGAGTAGTTTCTGTATATTGAATAACTTCCTTTTATTTCTGAAAATTGTCTTCATTCTTGTGGAAAGCTTGAAGGTGACGTGTAAAAGTAACAGTGAAAATGATTGAAACAATTGTTAAGATAATGACCGCCATGTTTGAGATAAACTATGTTGAAGACCCTTTGGTTGGGATCATGGCTTGCATACCATCATGAAGCCAATGTAAAATGGTGATGGATTTCTGTGTGCTTCTGAAATCAAAAAGGGTTTTCCATTGTCTGTCCTGATGGAAAGAGGCCAATAAATGCTGGTAATGCCCCCAGCCTTTTTCTTTGAGTTGTTGCATTGTTTTCCTCTGCTTCTGGATGGGGATAATTGCAATGCAATTCAGGGAGCTCCTCTTTGGACACAAGAGGGGAGATGGCATTCCACCCTCCTTCTCTATTATAAACTTCCCACTCAGAAATGAACTTCAGACTCTACTTGGTGACAACCAGGTGACTGCTGAGTCTGGTTTTGATAATCCAAGTCAGCAATTCTGTTGGACCTCCTGTTCTGGTTTCTTTTTCTGTAATTGAAGCAATTACCTACACAGGGTGGCAGAATGTTAAACAGTTAAGCATTTTTGAGACCTTCCTGTCAATATCTCTGATAAATATTTCAGATGCAACAGGAACATCACAGAAGGCAAGAAAATTGTCTCCTGGGGTACGTCTCCAGTGTGTGTCCAAAGTAATCCCAGTTGCTAACATGTTTTAACACTTGGATTTCCTTTCAAATAACAGATCTTATTATGAATAAACCCATTCCCTCTACTTCAGAATTAGTGGCAACACAAAGAGCACTGCAAAATGGGACAAGGGGGAAATAATTGTGTTGAATCCTGTATCGAATAGGAAACTCAGTCTTCGGTGGAAAAAAAAGTCAAATGACATTAAATTACATATGTTGTAATTGCTCACTTCATGGGTACTTAGACAGGCTAGTTTCGTACTATTCTTCACTGAGATTGATTCTGCAGTTGGTCTGTTGATTCAGTTGTAAAGCAAAAGTAAAATGGTGATAAGTTTCCGTGGGCAGCTGATTTGAAGAGGCTGTTCTAATGTCCCTCTTGAGTAAAGGAGTCAAGGACTTTGGTCACGTTGAAAGAGGCCAAGTGGAGTTTAATAAAGTCCCTGCAATTTTCTTGGTTGTATTCTGTTATGCCTCTGGGTTAATGTAATTCACACTGTGATTTTGGGGAGTAATTCTTTGTCCACTGGGGAAAATTGGTTGAGAAGGACCCCAGTGCTGACTTTTATTTATTTTTAGTTTTATTTGGAGTTACAGCATGGTAACAGGCCCTGCCTGCCCAATGAGCCCATGCTGCCCAGATACGTCTGTGTGCCCAATTAACCTAGTAACCCCTATGCCTTTGGAATGCTGGAGGAAACCCATGTGACCACAGGGAGAACATACAAATTCCTTACAGACGGCGGTAGAAATTGAACCTGGGTCATTGGTGCTGTAAAATGTTATGCTAACCATCATGCTATTGACTTTCCCTATGATAGATGGCATGAAGGCCCCCTCTGTAGTAATCATGATTGAAACACTTCCTGAGGTCCCCTAGAATAACCTCATCTTCCCTTATGTGAACAATGAGATTTGGATTCATGACTAGAGCTTTTCATCATCATCTCTGGAACTTTAAAAAAGGTTTGTATCAGTTCTCAAGGTGTTTTATTTTTACTTGTGATGTGGCCTTTTTGACTTCTCATCAGTCGGGAGCAGAACAGATGTTGTTAAAGGTACTCGTGTTAAGGGTCAAGTCAAGGGTGGGGATGTCTTTGAAAGGGGCTGCTGACAATCTTTCTGAAGCTGAGGAGTTCACCTCTCTGAGACTTTGAGTCATAGAGTTATACAACACGGATAGGTTCTTCAGCACAATGCATCCATGCTACCCAAGGTTCTTACCAAGCCATGCTAATCCCATTTGCCTGTATTCGGCCCATACCCTGCTCAGCTTTTCCTGCCCATGTACCTGTCCAAATGTCTTTAAAAAGTAGTAATTGTCCCTTCCTCTGCCTTTTCCTTGGTTGCTCCTTGCTGTGTGGGGGGAGAAATGTCCCTATGACTGTCACTTAAGCACATGAGAGGGGTAGTAGGCCTTACATTTAATGTGCATGTGAAAATGCTCCTCCACCAACCAGCCTTACTGTACAAAGCAACCTTCCCACATTAAAGTTTCAAGGTGAGACCCTGGAGGTGTGGACTTCTCCCCACCTCTCAGCAAAAGCATATGCTGATGCCATTACATTAGATACAGTCTATGGTTGAGTGAGGAAGAGGATATCTGAAAATCAAAACCTTTGATCTATCCCAAATCTCATGGTTTATTAGACAGCTGTAATCCCTGCCTTCCCACGTGCAACTGAGATCTGCAGTCACTAGAGCAGGCACTGCGACTACTCTAGAAAGGCACCATCAATATTTACCCCCAAACGTGGTAGGATAAATTAACCAATGTCAGTTCCTTTCTCACTCAGTCATCACAGGCAAATAATAATGTTCTGAGATCTGTCATAGGTGCAGATTACCAGGCAGACAAAAAATGAGATTCAAGAATATGATCAAGATTTGAAAAGAAAAAAAAGAATACAATCAAAGTCTCTTTGGAAAAACTGAACACTTTTTGGTAATCCCTGACCTACAATTGCTCAAAGAGGAGAGAAGCATTTGGGATGGCATTGGAAGACTTGAATCCGTACACTTTGAATCCCTGTGCAAACAAATGAAGCTGCTGCCCCATTAGAAGAAATGTCAATGGATCCTACAATGACTTTTGACATTTAAGATTCCTCAAGACCAGAGTAGAAGCAAGTCCATAAGACATATGAACTGAATTAGGCCATTTGGCCCATTGAGTCTGTTCCACCATTTCATCATGGCTGATTTAGTTTCCCTCTCAACCCCATTCTCCTGTCTTCTCCCTGTAACCTTTGATGCCCTGACTAATGAAGGATCCATCAACCTCTACATTAAATACATCCAATGGGTTGCCCCCCACAACTGTATATTGCAATTAATTCCACAGATTCAGCACCCTCTGGTTAAAGAAATTCTTCCTTATCTCTGTTCTATAGGGACATCCTTCTATTCTGATGCTGTGCTCTCTGGAACTTGACTCTCCCACTATAGGAAACATCCTCTTCACATCCACTCTTTCAATATTTGATAGGTTTCAATGAAATTCCTCCCTCATTCTCCTAAACTACAGTGAGTAATGCCCAGAGTCATGAAACATTCCTCATGAGAATGATCCTTTCATTTCTGGGATCATTCGCATGAACCTTTCCGGATCCTCTCCAAAGCTAGCATATTCTTTCTTAGATAAATTGTCCAAACCTGCTCACAATATTTCAAGTGTCGTCTGACCAATGCCTTATAATGCTCACCAATTCATCCTGGATCCTGAAAGTAAGTGGAGGAAGGAGAAGAGGGAGAGAACCTGCATTTAAATTCTCTAAGTGTCCACTAGATGGTGCAAGAGACCAGGATTAAACAATGTGTTCAGCCATTTGTGTAAGAATATACGTAGGCAAATGATATGCATTAAATGCTGGTTTGCTCTGTAAATTGTTGAAGCTAGGGGTTAAAACAGGTGGGTCCAACAGGACTTTGCATGAATTGCACTGAAATAAGTGATCATTTACAGAGATCCGTTTGTTGAGTTACGGCTGCACATTTACCTGGATGACAATATTATGGAACACGCTTGGGCTTGTCTTCCCACCCAACAACATACACCTAATCGTCCTGTTTTTATGGACCAAGTCAATCATATCCATGGATTAGAGCAGAGAAATGCAGTGCACAAGAATAAACTACAGCTGCTAAATTAAAATGATCTATGTATGTGACATGAAGATATGATATAAATGTTTTACATACTTCATATAGTTTAAGTTGTCTTCTATACCTTAGGAAGAGTTGCATGTCTGGGTTTTATACATTACAATTAGTATTTCTTGTCCATAATTTTCTCCAATTGTCATTGATTCAGCTGCAACTTCTCTTGAAGTACATCCCGCAACTCACATAGGATCTCATATGTGTCCGTTTTAACAGTAAGTTAAAACAGTGCATTAAGACTGTGGGTTCATACATTGGCTTCAAATAAGGGAACACTTCTACTGCTACAGCCTTGATTAGGTCAAGAATTTGTGATACAAACCAAAGAGACCCTGCAGATTGGAGGGTGGCAAAAGTGAATTAACTTTGAAGAAAGGAGCAAATGAAAATCAGGAAAATATCAGTCATGGGAAAACTTCTGGAATTTATAATAAAAGATGTAATCAGGATCAGGTTTATTACTACTGACGTATGTCATGAAACTTGCTGTTTAGCAGCAGCAGTGCTGTGCAAGACATAAAAATAATACTATAATTTACGATAAGAAATATAAAAAATAAATAGTGCAACAAGAGAGCAAAATAATGAGGTAGTGTTCACGGGCTTTTGGACTGTTCAGAAATCTGATGGCGGAGGGGATGAAGCTGTTCCTGAAGTGTTGAGTGTGTGTCTTCAGGCTCCTGTACCTCCTCCCTCATGATAGTAATGAGAAGAGGGAATGTCCTGGAATGGTGAGGCTACTTCATAACAGCTGCTGCCTTCTTTCTTGAGGCATTGTCTTTTGAAGATGTCCTTGATGGTGGGGAGGCTACTGCCTGTGACGGAGTAGCTGAGCAGCTTTTTCCAACCTTGTGCATTGGCAGGACACCAGACGGTGACGCTCTTCATGGTACATCTGCAGAGATTTGCTAGAGTCTTTGGTGACATACTAAATCTCAACTGAAATAAGGCCATTGGCATGTCTTCTTAGTAACTGCATCAAAATATCTTGGGCACAGGAAAGTACTTCAGAGATGCTGACGCTAGGAACTTGAAGCTGCAAATAACAGAACACCTGGCAACGAGTAATAGGATTAAGCAAAGCCAGCATGGATTTATGAAAAGCTATCATATTTGTATCATTGGCACTCAACAGTGAAGACATGACCAGTAGGGAGGAGAAGGAAGAACTAGACGATTTTAATGTGTTTAGGGTTTCGGGTGGTTTCAATAGGGTCCCAAAAAAGAAGCAGGTCAACAAAGTTGGAGCAGATGGAACTGGGTGCAATGTAATGTTATAGATTGAAAATGGATTATAACAGAAAAGAATGGGAATCAATGGGTCTTTGTCAGATTGCCTGTGATGAACAGATACTGACAATATCAGCATTTGGGCCACTTTTATTCACTATCCATTTTAATGATTTGCCAATGGGACCACATACCTGAAGTCCAAATTCGCTGGTGAAAGTGGGTGGGATGGTAAATACAGGGGAAACAAGGAGGCTTCAAGGAGACAGTGAATGTGTTGGCAAAAATTTAGCAGAGAGAATGAAAAAAGTGAGGTCATCCATATTGGTGCAAAAGAAGTGTTATTAAAATAGAGGATGACAATATCCACAAGGATCCTGGTGGATTGTCCACACGTCACTGAAAGCTAACTGCCCAAAGCAATTAGGAAGGCAACTCATATGTTGGTCTTCAATATGTGAGGATCAGCATCTTACTGCAATTATATAGGACCTTAGTGAGGCTGCATCTGGGAATTTTGTACAATTTTATTCTCTTCACCTAAGAAAGAATATGCTTGCCATGCAGAGAGTTCAACAAAGATTTACTAAACAGGTTCTCAGATGTCAGGTTTGTTTTATGAGGAGAGATTCAGTAGATTAGGCCAATGTTCACTGGTAATTGGTTTATTTGTGTCTCGTGCTCTGAGGTACAATGGAAAAGTTTGTTTTACATGCCATCCATACAGGCTATTTCATAACATCATACAGCACAGAATATAATGTTGCAGTTACAGAGAAAAGGCAGTGCAGGCAGACAATAAGGTGTAAGGACATGATGAGGTAGATTGTTAGGTCAAGAGTAGAAGATCCTCATCAAGGGATCAAAGGCAGAGAGGGTCAGCAACTTTAAATTCCTTGGTGCCATCATTTCAGATGATCTGCGTTCTACTTCCTTAGGAGTTTGCAAAGATACAGCATTGTTTCTAAAACTCTGACACACTTCTATAGATGTGTGGTGGAGAGTATATTGACTGGTTGCATCACAGCCTGGCACAGAAACACTAAATGCCCTTGAACAGAAAATCCTACAAAAAGTAGTGGATGCGATCCAGTCCATCATCGGTAAAGCACTCCCAAAAATTGTGCACATCTACACAGAATGCAGGAAGAGCAGCATCCATCATCAGGGACCCCCACCACGCTCTCTTCTCGCTGCTACCATCAGGAAGAAGGTACAGGAGCCTCAGGACTCACACCACCAGGTTCAGGAATAGTTCTTACCCCTCAACCATCAGACTCTTGAACCAGAGGGGACAACTTCACTTCTCAATCACTGAACTGCTTCCACAACCTATGGACACATTTTTAAGGACTCTTCATCTCATGTTCTCACTATTTATTGTTTATTTATTTGTTTTTTTTGTGTATTTGGACAGTTTGTTGTCTTTTGTACATTGCTTATTTGTCCGGCCCGATGGTGCAGTCTTGTGTTTCTTGGATTCTATTGTGTATGCCCACAAAAGTGAATCTCAGGGTGGTATATGGTGATATATATGTACTTTGATAATAAATTTACTTTGAATTTTGATCTTAGATGATGTCGGTTCAATCAAGAGGTGATTTCATTGAAGCTGCAAAATTCTTAGAGTGCTCATCATGGATGTGGATGTGGGTGGGGAGGGAGGGGGGGTCCCCCATGGCTGAAGAGTCTAGGAATACAGTTCAAGTTCGCAGACCAAGTAGTAGGGAAGGAAACGAGGAGAATTTTCATCATTCAGAAGGTGGTGAATGTTTGGAATTCTCTATCCTGGATGGGTGTGGCTATTCAGTCACTAGGTTCATTCAAAACAGTGATCAACAAATTTCTGGATATTAAGAATATAGAGACAATGCAGGAAAATGGCTGTGATCTTTCAGAAACTCAAAGTAGGCTTGCAGTCCTAGATGGCCTGCTCTCCTAAGTCATACATTCAAACATTTATAGTCTGATTGGTGTAACAACAACTACTAAGCTAATGTTTTCTCTCAATTCCCATTTTTGCAGCAGGAATTTGCACTTATTTGGGCCTGCTCAAAGCTCCAAAGTTTGACTATGGGGATGTAAATACCACCAAACTAGACATGCCCGGGCATCATCCCTGATGAATGTGGCAGAGTTTGTCATCAAAACATCAGTTGTAATCGATACCTGTACCTGCCTGGAAGCTCAAGAGGAGTATACTCAACACTATCAGTTTGTTTTATATCTAAACCTCTTAGAGATATTTAGCTGATACAATGGTTACAGACGAGTCTTTGAGTTTTGGCTTAAGTTGATTGGAGATATGGGGAGTCTTACTTTGTAATTTCCCACGTAAGAGATTTGGTTATAAATGTAGCGTCAAACAACAGACTTCCCCATAAGGATGGATGGAAAATCAAAAGATGAATTGCCTTTAAATTTGAGAATGGATATATTCTGCAGATGTGATTTAGAAACTAGACACTGGGGTCTTATTAAAACACTTTCCAGGAATTTTTAACACATTAGACATTGGAATGCCTTATCCTTTTGATCTCTGCAGAATCTAAGCTTCCTGGAACTCTCACTCAGGATGATATTCAGTGTAATTATCAGCTCTGATAGGCAACCCCTAGGTAGAGAATAGAGTCAAAGGTTGTGGCTCAAACATCTTGTCCGCTGGAAGCACAAAGCCAACAGCCAGAGGTCAGCAGGTTAAGTGTCAGAGGTCAGTGTGGACGAGCTGGTGTGGAAAGGTTGTAAATTGAAAGTAAAGCCATCGGAGCTCAGCAAGGGCTGCTGCAATGGATAAACACGTGTTCGCATCCCAGGCCATCACAACATGCTCTGTTTTGTTTGCATGATCGTGTTGCTGCATGACTTGATCAGTAAATCAAAGACTAATGGTCTAGAGAGAGAACTTTAAGTGCCACAAAGGATATATCTTGAGATATAAGTAAACTGCTGGAAGGATGGGGTGGAACTGTTGGTAAAAAATAAAATCAAATCCTCAGGAAGAGGTGACTGCAAGGGTAAAAAGACCCTGATGGGAGTTATATACAGGCCTCCAAATAGTAACCAAATACAAATTACAGTGGGAGATAGAAAAGGAGTGTAAAAAAGGGCAATGTTACGACAATGATAGCAGATTTCAATATGCAAGTAAATTGAGAAAACTGGGTAGGTGCTGGATCCCAAGAGAGGGAATTTGTAAAATGCCTACATCATGGCTTTTTAGTGCAGCTTGTGGTTGAGCCCACTAGGGGAAAGGCAATTCTGGACTGGGTGTTGTGTAATGAACCAGATTTGGTTAGGGAGCTTAAGGTAAACTCTTAGGAGACAATGATCATAGTACGATAGAATTCACCCTGCAACTTGAGAGGGAAAAGTTAGAGTCAGTTGTATCAGTATTACAGTGGAGTAAAGTGAATTACAGAGGCCTGAGAGAGGAGCTGGCCAAAGTTGATTAGAAGGAGACACTAGCAGGGATGATGGTAAAACAGCAGTGGCCAGAGTTTCTGGGGGCAATAAGGAAGGCGCTTGATAGATATATTTCAAAGATGAAGAAGTACCTTCTCAAAAGATGAAGTCAAAGACAGCATAAAGTGAGAAGAGAGGGCATACAATATAGCAAAAATTAGTGGGAGGTTAGAGGATTGGGAAGCTTTAAAAATCTAACAGAGGGCAACTAAAAAGCCATAAGGAGAGAAAAGATGAAATAGGAAGCTAAACTAGCCAATAACATAAAAGAGGATGCCAGAAGTTTTCTCAAATATATAAAGAGTGAAAGAGACGTGAGAGTGGATATTGGACATCAGTAAAATTATGGTGGAGAGGTAGATAACAACATGGCAAATGAACTTAATAAGTACTGTATCCTGCGTCTGTCTTCACTGTGGAATTCACTAGCAATATGCCAGAAATTCGAGAGTGTTAAGGGATGGAAGTGAGTGTTGATTCTGGAATGGTTCGGAAGGATTAGAAATTGCAAATGTCACTCCACTCTTTAAGAAGGAGGGAGATAGAAGAAAGGAAATTCTAAACCAGTTAGCCTGACTTCAGTGATTAGGAAGATGTTGGAGTCCATTTTTAAGGATGAGGTTTCAGGGTACTTGGAGGCACATGATAAAATAGGATATAATAACAAGATTTCCCTTAAGGAAACAAAGTCAGCATAGCTTCCTGAAGGGAAAATCCTGCCAGACAAACCTGTTGGAATTCTTTGACAAAGTAGAGTCAGTGAATGTTGCTTACTTGCATTTTCAGGCCTCTGACAAGGTGTCGCACATGAGGTTGCTAAAGAAGATAAGAGCCCATGGTATTACAGGAAAGATGCTAGCATGGATAGAAGATTGGCTGACTGGCAGGAGACAAAGAGTGGGAATAAAGGGGGCCTTTTCTGTTTGGCTGCTAGTGGTGTTCTGCAGTAATTGATATTGGTATTAGCTTCTTTTCATGTTATATGTCAACGATTTGGATGATGGAATTGATAGTTCTGTCACCAAGCTTGCAGACAATACGAAGATAGGTAGAAGGGCAGGTAGTGTTGAGGAGGCAGGGAATCTGCCAAAGGACTTAGACAGATTCGGAAAATGGGCAAAGAAGTGGCAGGTGGAATATAGTGTAGAGAAATATATGATCATACACTTTTGTCGAAGGAATAAAGGTGTAGACTATTTTCTAAATGGAGAAAATTTTAAAAAATCAGAGGTGCAAAGGGACTTGGGAGTCCTTGTGCAGGATTCCCTAAAGGTTAACTTGCAGCTTGAGTCGGTAGTAAGGAATGCAAATGCAATGTTAGCATTCATTTCAAGAGGACTAAACATGAATGAATGAATGAATGAAATTTTATTTATTTCGGTCAGTACAAACATTAAAAAAAGCATAATTTTCAGCAATGATTTCATAAGACCAAATTAAATAATAAAAATCTTTAAAACAGACGGAAAGGGAGTAGGCTGAAGCTACAGCTTATTACGCCTAACCCTCTTACTTATACAAAAACATAAGACCAAGGATGTGATGCTGAGGCTTTATAAGGCATTGCTCAGACCACACTTGGAATATTGTGTGCAGATTTGGGCTTCTTATCTAAGAAAGTATGTGTTGGCATTGGAGATGGTCTAGAGGAAGTTTACAGGAATGATTCCAAAAATGAAAGGGGTAACATATTAGGAGCGTTTGATGCCTCTGGGCCTGTACTCGCGGGAGTTCAGAAGAATGAAGGGGGATCTCAATGAAACCCATGGAATATTGAAAGTCTGGATAGTGTGCGTGTGGAGATGATGTTTCCTATAGTAGGTGAGTCTAGGACCAGAGGGCACTGACTCAGAATAGAGGGACATCCAGTTAGAACAGAGATGAGAAAGAATTTCTTTAGCCAAAGGGTGGTGAATCTGTGGAATTCATTGCTACAGACAGCTGTGGAGGCCAAGCCGTTGGATATATTTAAAGCAGAGGTTGAAATGTTCTTGATTAGTCAGGGTGTCAAAGGTTTCAGGGAGAAGGCATGAGAATGGGATTGAGAAGGATAATAAATCAGCCGTGATGGAATGGCAGAGCAGACTCAATGGGCCAGATTGCTTAATTCTGCTCCTATGCTTTATGGTCTTATGATCAGAGGACTGTCCATGAAATAAATGCTTCCTTCATTGGTGAGGTCTGGAACTTGCTGCTTAAATAGGTGGTGGAAGTAGAAACCCTCAGTATATTTTTTAAAAAAAGACTTGGATGAGCATATGAATGACCTGCAGGGTTGTGGACTAAGTGTTCAATTAAACTCGTGCACTCTTGACTAGACTTCCATCTCTGTGATAAATTTCCATAAATATTCTTAATCTTGTTACTTGGTTTTGATAAATGTTGATAAATGCTGATTTTGATAAATTCCTTCCAACTCACAGGTCATGAAGGAAGAATAGGCTAAGGATAAAGAATGATAGGAAATTCTGAGAGGCATGAATAAGATACTGTAGATAGGCAATCTGTTTCCAATGAGAGGGGATCTAAAAATAGAGGGCATAGTTTTAAAGTGAGAGGGAGGGGGTTTAAAGGGGTTCTGAGGGGTAAATTTTTCACACATACATCAGTTGGTGTCTGGAACAAGCTGCCAGAGGAGGTGGCGGAGACAGGAACAGCAACGACAGTTAAGAGGCTTATTGACAAGTTCATGAATAAGCAAGACATAGAGGGATATGGATTTAATGCAGGCAAGTGTTATCTTGTAAGGAGTTTGTACCTTCTCCCCGTGACAACATGCGCTTCCTCCAGATGCTAGAGAACACAGCCTCAGAATAGAGGAGCGTTCTTTTAAATGGAAATAGGAATTTCTTTAGCCGGAGGGTGGTGAATCTGTGGAAGTTGTTGCCAAGGGCAGCTGTGAAGGCTAAGTCATTGGATATATTTAAGACAGACATTGTTAGATTTTTGATTAGTCAGAGCATGAAGAGATACGGGGAGAAGGCAGGAGATCAGGGCTGAGAGGGAAAATGATTCAGCCATGATGAAATGGTGGAGCAGACTTAATGGGCTAATTCTACTCCTATGTCTAATGGTCTCATTATTTAAAGGGTAGCTGCACCTCTTGGCGTGGTATCAATTTATACCTATCAGAAAGCATTACCTTGGATTTCTGGTCTAAAATAGGGTGGTAATGGTAGCTCAACTTGCCAGAAAAATCCTATACATCTAATAATTTGCTATTTGAATATAGAAACCAAATCTTGTTTGCTGGCTGTTGACTCCTTTAGTGAAGAGTAGATGTGTGATTTCAAGTGAGCATGGAATTGAAATTCTTTGGGATCAGACATAAAAATAAAGCTCTTTAGGTGGAGGAGGAAAAGTCCTCAACAAGACTGAACAAAACTCAACAAAAGTGAATGCGGGCTCACTTTTAACATTTAAGAAAAACTTGGACAGGTACATGGATGAGAGGGGTACGGAGGAATATGGTCTGGGTGCAGGTCAGTGGGACTAGGCAGAAAAATGTTTCGGCACAGCCAAGAAGGGCCAAAAGGCCTGTTTCTGTGCTGTAATGTTCTATGGTTCTATGCTCTGCTTTCCTCCCACATTCTAGAGATGTACGATTTGTAGGTTGATTGATCACATGGGTGTAAATGAGTGGTGCGGGCTCATCGGGCCGGAAAGGCCTGTTACTGTGCTGTATCTCTAAATAAAGTGGGATTAGTATAGGACTGCATGTTTGTAGGCATGGGCTTGGTGGATTGAAGAGTTTGTTTCTATGCTGTACAACTCTAGAACTCAATGAATAGAAGCTTAAGTGAAGGTAAGAAGCTTGTCACAAAAGTAACTGCAAAGTAAAGCAGCTTGATCTCTTGTTTCTGGCCTCCTCTCACCAAAGTGTTAATCATTTAGGTGGAAAATGTGATATTATCCTTATACCTAGTGCACAAAGAAGTCTTATTATTAACACCTCTGAGGTAATGTTCTAATGCATCCAGACATTTGGAGGCAATATTAGGTTCCTGATTGTGAGGTAAGCACAATCTTGCCAATCTAGCACCTCAGATTTGTTACAATGGCTAAGAACTGTGAACATATTTACTCTGTGGACTGCAGGATATTCAGCTAGTGCAGATATTTTTTTAATTTATTGAGATATAGCGCAGAGTAGGCCCTTCCAGCTGCACCACCCAACAACCCTCTATTTAACCCTAGCCTAATCATGGGAAAATTTACAATGACCAATTAACCTACTAACCGGTGCATCTTTGGACTGTGGGAGGAAACCCGCGCGGTCACGGGGAGAATGTACAAACTCCTAACAGACATACAGTATGTTCTCTTCTCTATAAAGTCTTTTTCCCTGATCTCTGTTCACTGTGGTGCTTGCATATGCTTTTTTTTTATTGTTCAAAAGCATCAGCCAGTCATGGAGACAAATTATCCCAGGATTTATATGGGCATGAAAGTATTCTATTAAAATTATAGGGTTTCAAATGCTGTAGATGGCTCAGAATGCAGAAGACTGCCAATTGCAATATTCTTGTTAAATTTCGTAGGATAGACTGTCCTGCTGCAGATGCAGATTCAGTGACTGGTTAGACATATACTGTATATGTATGCAAATCATTGTTATAGGATCACAGTCATTCAGCAGAAAACTGGGCCCTTTGGCTCACAATGACTGTGCCACCATCAAATGCCTTTCTACACTAATTCCATTTGCTGATACTTGACCAATAGCCTTTGATGCTGAGGCAATCAATTGCTTTTCCGACATTGAACAGAGAACAGTATAGTACAGTATAGACCCTTTGACCCACAATGTTGTGCCAGCCTTTTAACCTACTTTAAGATCAATCTAACCCTTCCCTCCTACATAGGCCTCCATTTTTCTATCATCCATGTGCCTATTTTAGAGCTTCTAAATACTTCTTAAATATTATTAGAATCTCTGCCTCCAGCACCTCCTCTGACAGTGTGTTCCAGATTCCAACCACCCTCTGAATCAAAATAATCTTCTTCAAAGCCCCTCTAAACTTTCTGACTCTTAACTTAAGCCTGCATACCCTCTAGTTTTCGATATCTCTGCTCTGGGGAAATGTTTACTACAATCTCCCTATCTATGCTTCTCGCAGTTTTGTATCTGTCAGGCCCACCATTGCCACCCCCCCTTCCACCCTCAACCCCTGTCCTCCTCTGCTCCAAGTAAAACAAGCCCAGTCCCTGCAGTCTCTCCTCATCACTGAAATGTTCTATCCCAGGCAGCATATGAGTGAATTTCCACTGCTCCCCTCTCCAAGTAATCCTCCTGATGGTGTGCTGACCAGAACTGAATGCATGGGGTTAGCTGACTCCTAACGAATATTTTATAAAGTATTGCCATATCTGCCCTGCTCTCATCAGTAGGTTAATAGGGCAGGACAAGTGGGACAAACTGAGATGAGGAAAATACAAAGGAACTTTAAAAAAAAATTCTAATAGGTAGTTCTATTATTCTGGTCTCCCCAAGGTGACGAAACCAGTGTACATACAGGAAAGTATACCCTTTCAAGAAAATAAACTTTTATTTATATAGTTCCTTCCATTCCCTTATGTTATCCTAATGTGCTTTACAGCCAGGACTTGAGAAATGGTATTGGACTGTATTGCTGGTGCAAGGTCTGAAGAAACACACTCAATGTTTTAAGAACAGCTTCTGCCTCTCCACCATCAGATTTCCAACCCATAAACACTACCAGACTATTTTTGCTCTCTTTTTGCACCACTTATTTCATTCTTGTTGTTCTTTGTAGTATTTTTATGTCTTGCACTGTAACGCTCTCGCAAAACAACAAATTTCATGACATATGAGGGGTGATTGATATGTTTGTGGCCTAAGGTAGAAGGAGTCAATTTTAGAAAACCTGGCACATTTATTTTTCAACATAGTCCCCTCCTACACTTACACACTTAGTCCAGCGGTCGTGGAGCATACGGATCTTGGACCTGCAGAAAGTGTCCACAGCTGGGGTGATTGATAAGTTCATGGCCTAAAGTAGAAGGAGGTGAGTTATACAGCTCTCGTTACATGCACGTGCAGGTGAACTCTTTGAGTGATTATGCAGAAAGTTTGAAGTTAATAACTCATGTTAATAACTCATCGGGGTGATTGATAAGTTTGTGGCCTAAGGTAGAAGGAGATGAGTTATTAACTTCAAACTTTCTGCATAATCACTCAAAGAGTTGAACTGCATGTGCACGTAACGAGAGCTGTATAACTCACCTCCTTCTACCACAGGCCACAAACTTATCAATAACCCCTGCTGTGGACACTTTCTGGAGGTCCAAGATCTGTATGCTCCACAACCGCTGGACTAAGTGTGTAAATGTAGGAGGGGACTATGTTGAAAAATAAATGTGCCAGGTTTTCTAAAATTGACTCCTACTACCTTATATCAATCACCCCTCGTATGTCAGTGATATTAAACCAGATTCTGATTCTGATATGATTTTATACTACTTACTACCTTTATCAGGCCCCCTCACTTGTCTGCAGTTCTTGAAAAGCACCATACATAAGCAAGGCCTAACTTTCTAAAGCAAATATTTCAGTGGGATTCAGCAGGCATTCCTAATGTGATGTGCTTCCTGTGTTAACTTAACTATCCATTATCCTGTTATAACTTAAATCAGACAAGAAATGAGTTATGAATGTGTGTCATTTTTCAATGTCTATACTAGAATGAATTGACCAATAATAAAAAAAACAAAATGAGTCAAAACAAATTGGATTACAACTCCGGATTTAAGAGTTTGGCAGTAAATTGATTTAGTTTTAGTCTCTGAAAATATAATTTATTGCTTTACTTTTGCTGTGAGACCATGAGTCTTTTTAACATTAAACAAATTGGCTTATTATAATTGATTACAAGGATATTGGTAAAGTATTGCCTGTGGAGGAAATACTCGCTTGAAAGAAGTAGAATTCAGAGGTTTACAATTATCAACTGTTTCTGCTGCTAAGAGAAAAAATATGGATTTTCACATATGATCTTGAAAGGAATATCAAGAAAGAAAATGTATGTGATCCAGCAGTTAAACATTAGTCCTAAATAGCTGTATGCTGCTGATACATTTTTACAATTTCCTTTTCCTGAATATTTTAATATGACGCAGGTAAGGTCATGATAGTTGTACTTGACTATTTGGCATTTCCATGACTTGAAGCACATGTATCAGTGCTGAGAGCTGGAAGTAAGACCGGTTATCTCAGATGTACCAATGTGCTGTCTTTAATGGAAAATATCAGTGTAATTTTAATGTTAGTGTATTTAGCCTCTACTAATGAGATAGTAGGGAGTTATTGTATTTATATTTAGTGCAAGCTCAGCTCCACGGCTATTTGAGTGAGTTTGATTTTGCTCTTGTTTCTTAAAATAAACTCTTGAATACTCTCTATGTATATTGGGGGAATTGAGAAATGGTGGCATAGAATAGAATCCATCGGCTTATGCTTGCTCTCCAGAGAGCAATGTAGCCAATGCTTCCCATAATCCAGCAAGTCAAGTGCATAGGCTGATCCCTTCTGAATTTATTGATCATCTCCATTTACAACACCCTCCTAGGCAGTGAGTTCCAAGTTGTTACTACTCGCTGTGATAGAGTTCTTTCTCATCTCTTCCTCAAAATCTCTTCCCCAAACTCTAAGCTCTGACTTAACTCCTTGCAACAGCAACTAACTGAGACAACTTTTCACTGTTAACCTTATGTAAACCGGTCTCCTCTATCAGATTTCCACCCAGCCTTCTTTGCCACAAGGAAAAAAGGCCCAACTTCTACTTCCTCGCCTTACAGCTAAACTGCTTCATCATTGGAAAATCTCAGCAGCTTCTTGGGGACCTTCCCATCCTTCCTGGAGTGTAGTGACTAGAACTTGGCACATTGTCCTAGATTTGGCTTTACTGGAGCTTAATAAATGTTCAGCTTAACTTGGCTGCTTTTGTAATCAATGTCTCCAATTCATAAAGTCCAAAGGTTCGTATCCTTTGCTAACTACACTCTCTACATGTATTGGCCCTTCAAAGATGTATGCAGATGAATTCCTAAGTCTCTTTTTTCCTGCCTGCACTTTAGTATATTTTACTTCTCCCCTCACACTTTCTACCAAAATGCATCTTCTCATAACTACAAACATTTGTACTTACTGCCAGTTACCTCACTGGAATTTAGAGCAGCAATGAAAGTCCTCCATCTCTGGCAGTGTTCACGGCTTCCTTCATTATATCAATAGCTGCCTCTCAGTTTTCACTGGGTGGAGACTCAGGAAAACAGTTGTGCTCAGATGTAGAAGGATTCTTCATAGCTGTTTCTGTAACAGTTTGTTTTACCAGTCAGGGTTGTTAGCCCTGAGATGGCTTCTACCCTTTGACCTGTTTGGCATGGGTGACCCTACCAAGAGCCAAAGCATAACTCCAGCCAACGCAACTCTCCAGGTCATTGAGGCACACAAGCATCCAAACAACGACAAGATTGTGGTTGTCTTGGAAGATCCATTCATACCTCTCAGTATTAAATTTCATCTGCCCATTTTACTAACCTATCTTTGTCCTGGAATAATCAGTTTCAAAGAGATTTATGGCATCTGGCCCCTCACCATTTTCAATATCAGCCATCTTTGACATCTTTCCTTTGTTGAGAATTTTCTATTGTAATGACGTCAACAAAAACCTAAAGATTAACCATCTTCCAATTAACGACTGTCATGTTGCACTGTCCTCTTTTATCAGGAGCAGATCTTAAACTGTGGGCTTCTCAGGCAGAAGGGCCTGTATCGATTTATGATTTCATGACATCCACATACATGAATCCCACACACATCCCGTTTCTTATTCTCCCCCTATTCTTGTCAAAACTCTTCAAGTACTATAACTGACTTACACACTAGTGGCAATTTACAGTGCCACTTCTCACTAGCCCACAAATCTTTGGGATGTGGGAGGAAACAGCAGAACTCGGGGGGTGGGGGTGGGCCCACATGCTCACAGGGAGAATGGCTTGCCAATAGGAGGCAGAGGGTGGTGCTGTATTGTTCTATGTTTCCAGTTTGTTGATGAAATCTACAAGTGAGGCTTAAAATGTTGGACAGATTGGTAATTGGAATCTAGTGTGATTTGATATTGTTTGCATGTTCAGAAAAATGCTCCAAACCCTTGGGTGACATTCCAGTCCAATTCTGGGAGCATTATTGGATTGTTAAATGTACTTTCTTTTGAATGAAATCTCTTACCTGTTCTTCCCACTAAATGTAAAAATTGAAAAAAAAACACTCTTTCAAAGAAGTGCAGAAGAGCTATCCTTTGCCAATATTTACCCCTAGTTCAATTTTATTGAAACCCACTATGCTTTCTCTCAAAAGCCCACATGTTTACCTTTTTTTGGGAGCTTAAAGTGTGAAGAATGGTTTTCTACATTATGCTAGCAAATATATTTCAAAAAAACTTTGCTGTTTGTCAAGTTCTCTGGCACATCAGAAATGGAAAGTGAACAATACCAGACAAATGCAAGTCTTATATCTTCAGTGTGCACAGATAATGAAGAAAATAGTGGACCCTAATTTGTGTAATGGTGACCTATCAACCAAATGTTCACACAACGTTGATACAGAGGCATCTGGAAAATATGAACACAAAAGATTCTGTAGATGCTGGAAATCCAGAGCAACGCACACAAAATGTTGAAGGAACTCAGCAGTCACGCAGCATCTATGGAAATGAATAAAGAGCCAACGTTTCAGGCCAAGACTCTTCTTCAGGACTGGAAAGGAAGGGGAAAGATGTCAGAATAAAAAGGTTGGGGGAGGGGAAGGAGGACTAG
Organism: Hemitrygon akajei; assembly: GCF_048418815.1. Lineage (NCBI taxonomy): Eukaryota > Metazoa > Chordata > Chondrichthyes > Myliobatiformes > Dasyatidae > Hemitrygon > Hemitrygon akajei. Next base: position 42,804,907 of record NC_133141.1, read on the forward strand.
CTGGAAGGTGACAGGTGAAGCCAGGTGTGTGGGAAAGGTAAAGGGCTGGAGAAGGAGGAATCTGATAGGACAGGAGAGTGGACCATGGGAGAAAGGGAAGGAGGCAGGGCACCAAGGAGAGGTGATAGGCAGATGAGGAACAGAGGTAAGAGGTCAGAATGGGGAATAGAAGAAGAGGGAAGATGGAAGGAACAAAAAAGATTACCAGAAGGAAAAATTGATATTCATGCCATCAGGTTGGAGGCTACCTAGATAGAATATGAGGTGTTGTTCCTCCACCCTGAGGGTGGCTTCATTGTGGCAAAAGAGGAGGCCATGGGCTGACATGTGGGAATGGGAATGAGAATAGGAATTAAAATGGTTGGCCATCAGGAAATTCTGCGTTTGGTGGATGGAACGTGGGTGCTCAATGAAGCAGCCCCGCAATTTACATTGGGTCTCACCAATGTAAAGGTGGCCACATTGGGAGCACCAGACACAAAGACGACCCCAACAGATTTGTAGATGAAGTGTTGCCTCTCCTGGAAGGACTGCTTGGGGCCCTGAATGGAGGTGAGGGAGAAGGTGAATGGGCACGTGTAGCATTCCTGTCACTTTCAGGGATAAGTGCCAGGAGGGATATGAGTGGGGAGGGACGAATGGACAAGGGAATTACAGGAGAAATCCCTGTGGAAAGTGTGGTGGTGGGGGAGGTTAAGATGTATTTCATTTAAAGGTTCATTTATTATCAAAGCATATAACTTAGAAATTCTTCTTCTCCGGGTAGCCATGAAACCAAGAAAAAAAAAGAAAGGCAACACAGTCATCAACCCCCAAATCTCACCTCCCCGCGCAAAAAACGAGCAAAACGGATCAGGCACATTGACCCCTAAATCCCTCTTCCTGCACAAAAACAAAATGAGATCAGGTGGGAAAATACAGAATATAAAAACAATAAGACTGGAAAAAAAAGTCTATAGTCCGAAGTCCAATTCCAAAACTAAAATGTGGGGACCGCTCTCTGGGCCCAGTGGCAGACACTCTCTCTGGTACAGAGTGATCAAAAGACAGGCAGCCAGTGCTCACCGCTCCGCACTTGCTTCAATGCTTAATCTCCCTCGTCGATTTAAGCAGTGAACAACAGGAGCTTTAATTGGTGAAATGGAGCCAAACTCGGGCTTGTGCCCCATCCTGCAGCCCTATGAGGTTCCCGCACGCTGTCTCTGCCTCCCAGAATCCTCTCAGAGACTGCAGAGCACTGGAACATGCAAACAGTCGCCAAACTTCCACAATGTTTCAATTGCCCTCTTCGCTTTAATCGGTGAACAATGGAAGCTATAATCAGCAAAATGGGGTCAAACATAGGCTCACACACCATCCTGCAACCTTCTTGCCATGAGGTTCACTCATGCTGCCTCTGTCTCCTGGAATCTCCTCAGAGACTGTAGATGGCTGAAGCACCCAAAGATCTCCAAACGGCAGAACATAGGCTCCAACAGTTCCATAATCACATTCAAGACTAGAAACAAACATAAAAGATATAAAACAAGTGAAAAAGATGGTTTTGTGATCTATCCAGAAGATGTCAACCAAAGGAGCTTTGTACACAGGCGCCATCTTGATTGGAAGTGTTGCTTTTCATTGTTGACTTAGAAGCTTAGTCAAATATACTTTATTAAAATTTAGACTGCAAGCCCCATTTTTTGACATTTTTGTTGGTAATAGTTTGCAAAAAAATATTTTGTTCTTTGTATAAGCTTTCCCCCAAAGCTCCAGCATTTCGTTCTATCTCTTTGAATATGAACAAAAGTCTATTCTATCACCCACCCTTGTTATCTTGCATTATTGACAATACATCCGGCAAAACAAATGCCTGAAATGGAGGCAGTATGACTGTTATAAGGGTTGCCTTATTTGTAACGTTTGAAACTTCTAGTGCCGCCCGATGATGCAATCAGATGTTACAGATAGTGTCTAATCATGTACGCATCATGGCTGACTGATTCTGGACCTGATTATTGTAAATGTTTTGGAAAAGAGATAGTTATATGTCATTAGAATATGTCTGATTCAATCAAGGTTATGGACAAAAACTTTGTTTTAGACAGGATATGGAGAACTGGGTGGCAAGGGAGTGGGAGTTTGCATTGGGTGCCTGGAATAAAGTGCTTTCTTCAAGTTCATTGTTAAATGCAATTAAACTGAGTTTTCACCAGTAGTTTTTTTTAAAACGCCAAATGGCCTAATTCTGCTCCTATGTCTTTGGTCACAATATGGACTTCTACATAAATGATCATTGCTGATGGTTTATAGGTTAATTGTTTCGCTGGGATGTTAAATAAATATAATGAGAGATATGGGAAAAATTGGGTATGTGGAATCAGCTTACAAAACCATTATGATCCCACGGAACAGCAGAATAAGTAGGAGTTAATGAACATGCTCACGTTCTTGAGACTGGCATGCTTTTTGATTTGGAATGATTTTGAATGTCAGTGAGAATTTGACCTTTATGTAGTTACATGATATAAATCAGATATCTTTCAATGTGAGTCTCTGTGCTCACAATATTTCCATATTTTGAAAATACTATATCATGTTTGACAGCAGAAGTATATAAGAAGACACGTTCCTTAAACAGTTGGACATGCCAAAAATTGAAATCCTATCAGAAATCAACTTTTAGTTGTTTATCTAATGGATGCCAAGTGGAACAGGAAAAGACTGGAACATGAACAACTTTGATCAGACAGACAACCACGAGTCTTGCTTCCAGTTAAAAACCACAGAATGCTCAAAATATCTGTTTGAAAATAACATAACTTGGAATAATAGAACATGTTTAGTGGAACTTGGAGAAATCTCTGTTTTACAACCCTAGTATTTATTAATTTAAAGAATATGTACACCACAAGCCACTTGTGTTGAGATCCAAATTTTTTGCTATTTGTTTTTTTTTGGCAGTAGAAATATTGGCTGAATAATTCTCCAAATATATGCTTTTCTTAAAAAGAGTTGGCTTACATAATTGTCATTGAACTTCAAAGTATTCGTCACATTTCATTTTGACCCCCAAGGAGAGGTTTAAATAATAAATAAAAGCCGTGGATGAAACAAGAGGTACGTCATCTGCTGAAGGCTAAATCTGTGGCATTCAAGTCTGGCGACCCAGGCTTGTATCAGAAAACCAGGTATGATTTGCGGAGGGCTATTTCAAGGGTGAAGTGACAATTTTGAATGAGGTTGGAGGCAACATCAGATGCACGACAACTCTGGCAGGGTTTGCAAGACATTCCTTCCTACAAAACGAAACCCAATAGCATGAATGGCAGCAATGCTTCACTACCAGATGAACTCAACGCCTTCTATGCCCGCTTTGAAAGGGAGAACACAACTACAGCTGTGAAGATCCCTGCTGCACCTGATGACACTGTGATTTCCATCTCAGAGGCCAATATTAAGCTGTCTTTAAAGAGAGTGAACCCACATGAGGCAGAAGGTCCCGATGGAGACCTGAAAACCTGTGCCAACCAACTGGCAAGATTATTCAAGGACACTTTCAACCTCTCACTACTATGGGCGGAAGTTCCCACTTGCTTCAAAAAGGCAACAATTATACCAGTGTCTAAGAAAAATAATGTGAGCTGCCTTAATGACTATCGCCCAGTAGCACTCACATCTACAGTGATGAAATGCTTTGAGAGATTGGTCATGACTAGACTGAACTCCTGCCTCAGCAGGGACCTGGACCCATTGCAATTTGCCTGTCGCCACAATAGGTCAATGGCAGATGCAATTTCAATGGCTCTTCTCATGGCTTTAGACCACCTGGACAACACAAACACCTATGTCAGGATGCTGTTCATTGACTATAGCTCAGCATTTAATACTATCAATCCCACAATCCTGTTTGAGAAGTTACAGAACCTGGGCCTCTGTACCTCTCTCTGCAATTGGATCCACGACTTCCTAACTGGAAGACCACAATCTGTGCGGTTGGTGATAACATATCCTCCTCGCTGACGATCAACACTGGCGCACCTCAGGGGTGTGTACTTAGCCCACTTCTCTACTCTCTATATACCCATGACTGTGCGGCTAGGCATAGCTCAAATACCATCTACAAATTTTGCTGACGATACAACCACTGTTGGTAGAATCTCAGATGGTGACGAGATGGCGTACAGGAATGAGATATGCCAACTAGTGGAGTGGTGCCACAGCAACAACCTTGGCACTCAATGTCAGTAAGACGAAAGAGCTGATTGTGGACTTCAGGAAGAGTAAGACGAAGGAACACATACCAATCCTCATAGAGGAATCAGAAGTGGAGAGAGTGAGCAGTTTCAAGTTCCTGGGTGTCAAGATCTCTGAGGATCTAACCTGGTCCCAACATATTGATGCAGTTATAAAGAAGGCAAGACAGTGACTATACTTCATTAGGAGTTTGAAGAGATTTGGCATGTCAACAAATACACTCAGAAACCTCTATAGCTGTACCGTGGAGAGCATTCTGACAGGCTACGTCGCTGTCTGGTATGAGGGGGCTACTGCACAGGACCGAAAGAAGCTGCAGAAGGTTGTAAACTTAGTCGGCTCCATCTTGGGTACTAGCCTACAAAGCAACAAAGACATCTTCAAGGAGCAGTGTCTCAGAAAGGCAGCATCCATTATAAGACCATAAGACCATAAGATATAGGAGCAGAAGTAGGTTATTTGGCCCATTGAGTCTGCTCTGCCATTCAATCAAGGCTGATCCAATTCTTCCAGTCAACCCAACTCCCATGCCCTCTGCCCATACTCTTTGATGCCCTGGCTAATCAAGAACCTATCTATCTCTGCCTTTAATGCACCCAATGACTTGGCCTCCACAGCCGCTCATGGCAACAAATTCCACGGATTTACCACCCTCTGACTAAAGTAATTTCTCCGCATCCCTGTTCTAAATAGACGTTCTTCAATCTTGAAGTCATGCCCTCTTGTCCTAGACTCCCCTACCATGGAAAATAACTTTGCCATATCTTAATCTGTTCAGGCCTTTTAACATTCAGAATGTTTCTATGAGATTGAATTCAATTGAATTGACTTTATTTCTTACAACCTTCACATACATGAGGAGTAAAAATCTTTACGTTACATCTCCATCTAAATGTGCAATGTACATAGTAATTTATAATAAATAGAACAGTCAATGTAATATAGAGTACACTCAAATCAACGTGAGTTCATCAGTTTGATGGCCTGATTGAAGAAGCTGTCCCAGAGCCTGTTGGTTCTGGCTTTTATGCTGCAGTACCGTTTCCCAGATGGTAGCAGCTGGAACAGATTGTGGTTGGGATGGTTTAGGTCCCCAATGATCCTACGGGCCCTTCTTACACACCAGTGCTTGTAAATGTCCTGAATCTTGGGAAATTCACAACTACAGATACGCTGGGCCCTCCACACCACTCTCTGTAGAGTCCTGCGATTAAGAAAGGTACAGTTCCCTTACCAGGCAGTGATGCAGCCAGTCAGGATGCTTTCACTTTGCCCCTGTAGAAAGTTCTTAGGATTTCGGGGCCCATACCAAATTTCCTCAACCATCTGAGGTAAAAGAGGCACTGTTGTGTATTGTTCCCTGCCCCCCCCCCCCCCCCCCATTCTCCTGAACTCTAGGGAATACAGCCCAAGAGCTGCCAGATGTTCCTCATACGGTAACCCTTTCATTCCTGGAATTATTCTCATGAATCTTCTCTGAACCCTCTCCAATGTCAGTATCTCCTTTCTAAAATAAGGAGCCCAAAACTGCACGCAATACTCCCAAGTGTAGTCTCACGAGTGCCTTATAGAGCCTCAACATTACATTCCTGCTCTTATATTCTATACCTCCAGAAATGAATGCCAACATCGCATTCGTCTTCTTCACCATCGACTCAACCTGGAGGTTAACCTTTAGGATATCTTGCACAAGGACTCCCAAGTCCCTTTGCATCTCTGCATTTTGAATTTTCTCTCCATCTAAGTAATAGTCTGCCCGTTTATTTCTTCCACCAAGTGCATGACCATACACTTTCCAACATTGTATTTCATTTGCCGCTTCTTTGCCCATTCCCCTAAATTATCTAAGTCTCTCTGCAGGCTCTCTGTTTCTAGGCAGCATCATCATAAATCTCTTCTGCAGCCACTCCAGCTTTCCAGCTTTAGTCTGTGAGAGCATTTGTCTTTTCAGCTCTTTGAATACTCCTTGTTCCTCTTTTGCACGATTTACTTAGTTTTGTAACTTATAGTAATTTTTATATCTTTTGCTGTACTGCTGCCGCCAAACAACAGACTTCATGACATATGTTAGTGGTAATTGACCCGTTTATGATTCTGATCCTTCATCTAGCTCAATAATCCTTGGACATCTGCTCTTTCCTGAGACCTGATCACTCTGAACTTAATTGCCCTAATACTACCAAATGCCTCACCAGCCACATGCTCTAAAATTCCCTTCTATTTTCATACCTCACTTCAGGGTCAGAGAACTGTTCACTCAGTCATTGTCAGCGAAACCAGAGCTAATTACAGGAGGAAGAAGCTGGAAGCTCACATGTCAGTCCTCATTAGGGGATTGGTGGAGAGGATCAGTAGCTTTAAGTTCTTTGATAGATAGATAGATACTTTATTCATCCCCATGGGGAAATTCAACTTTTTTCCAATGTCCCATACACTTGTTGTATCAAAACTAATTACATACAATACTTAACTCAGTAAAAAAATATGATATGCATCTAAATCACTATCTCAAAAAGCATTAATAATAGCTTTTAAAAAGTTCTTAAGTCCTGGCGGTAGAATTGTAAAGCCTAATGGCATTGGGCAGTATTGACCTCTTCATCCTGTCTGAGGAGCATTGCATCGATAGTAACCTGTTGCTGAAACTGCTTCTCTGTCTCTGGATGGTGCTATGTAGAGGATGTTCAGAGTTTTCCATAATTGACCGTAGCCTACTCAGCGCCCTTCTCTCAGCTACCGATGTTAAACTCTCCAGTACTTTGCCCACGACAGAGCCCGCCTTCCTTACCAGCTTATTAAGACGTGAGGCGTCCCTCTTCTTAATGCTTCCTCCCCAACACGCCACCACAAAGAAGAGGGTGCTCTCCACCACTGACCTATAGAACATCTTCAGCATCTCACTACAGACATTGAATGACGCCAACCTTCTTAGGAAGTACAGTTGACTCTGTGCCTTCCTGCACAAGGCATCTGTGTTGGCATTAACATCTCAGAGCATCCTGTGAAGGCATTTACCTCCTGAGGCCAGCACATAGGTGCCATCATAAAGAAGGCTTGACGATGCCTCTACTTTCTTAGAAGTCTATGTAGATTCAGTATGTCACCAAATACTTTGACAAACCTTTATAAATTCACAGTGCAGTGTATCCTAATTGGTTGTATCATGGCTTGGTATGGAAACACCAATGCCCTGGAATAAAAAGACTACAGAAAGTGGTGGATACAGTTTAGTCCATTACAGGCAAAGTCCTCCCCACCATTGAGTACATTTACATGCAGCGCTGCCACAAGAAAGCAGCATCAATCATCAAAGACCCCCGCCATCCAGGCTATGCCCTCTTCATGCTGTTACCATTGGAAAGGAGGTACAGAAGCCTTAGGTCCCACACCGCCAGGTTCAGTAACAGATATTACCCTATAACAATCAGGCTCTTGAATGGGCGTGGATAACTTCTATTACTTTGAACTGATTCTATGACCTACAGACTCACTTTCAAGGTTTCTTTACAACTCAAGTTCTCAGTATTATCTTTTATATGCACAATTTGTCTTCTTTTGCACATCAGTCGTTTGTCAGTCTTTATATATAGCTCTTTGTAAGTTCTATTGTATTTCTATATTTTTCCTGTAAATGCCTGCAAGAAAATGAATCTCAGGGTGGTATGTGGTAACATATACATACTTTGATCATAAATTTACTTTGAACTTTGAATTTCCTGTTCTATGGAATGGTACACCACGCTCTCATACCTTGTTGCAGAGTGCTACCCTATCCACTGGAAGCAAGCCCCTCTGTACAGCTGAGTCCACTTGCGAGACAAGGGCCATTCCAACAACGTAGGATACCAATGTCACCGGGTCCAGAGAAATCCTGAAATCAGGGCCCGAGCTCACCTCCCCCTCATACCTCCTACTCCCCGACCAAGAATATTTGGCCCCAAATTTTTGGTTTCATGAAGGGAATTTCTACAAATACTCAGATTTTATTTACATAAGCAAATAGGAGGAGTAGGTCACTCAGCTTCTCAGGCCTGCCACACCATTCAATATGATTGTGGCTGATCTACCTCAAGTCTCAACTTCTCTTCTCTGCCAATTCTCCATTGCCCTCAATTCTCTGATCTGTTGAACAATTATCTAATTCCTCTTTAAGTCCCTCCAATAATCATTATTTATAAAACGAGGGAAACAGAAGTTTGTGTGGCTGAACATTGGTCTCTTTATTGAGACATAATGCTCAGCTTGCACAAACGGAGGAGGATAGCATAGCATTACGGGTTTGAGGAGATTTGGTACAAGGCCATAAGATATAGGAGCAGAATTAGGCCATTCGAGTCTGCTCTGCCATTTCATCATGCCTGAAGGAATTTTCCTCTTTGATATGCCACCAAAGACTCCAGCCACCTTTTACAGAAAAGCATTCTGAGGCAGTGGCATCACACTTGATATGGAGGCTCCATTGCATAGGATTGAGAAAAACTGAAGAGGTTGTCGACTCATCAAGCTCCGTCATGGGCACCACTCTCTTCACCATTGAGGGCATCTTCAAAAGACGATGCCTCAAGAAGGCACCATCCATTATGAAGGAGCCTTACCATCCAGGATATGACCTCTTTTCATTCCTACCATCAGGGAGGAGGTACAGGAGCCTGAAGACACAGACTCAATGTTTTAGAAGCAGCTTCTTCCCTTCTGCCGTCATTTTCTGAATGGTCCAGGAACCCATGAATACTAATTCACTATTTTACTCTCTCTTTGAGCTATTTATTTATTTTTCATATATTTCTTGTAACTTGTAGTAATTTTTAATGAATTGCACTGTACTGCTGTTGCAAAACAATTTTCACAACATATGTCAGCGATAATAAACCTGATTCTGATTCCTTTTCCTAAATTGCTAAATGTGTTGAAAGATGCTTTCATCTAGGTCTACTGAGTTCCAATGATCCCTGTTTTTTTTTGTTGTGGGAAATGTGGGGAGGGCCTAGTGCCGTGCAGAGAAATAGAAGTTGCTTTGTATGCTGTGAAACCTCCAATTAAACAAATGTAATCTTAGCACTGAAGTATTGCCAGAATGCACAGACACATAAAAATTCAAATGCTTAATAACGTAGGTTTTATAGTTCGTGCTTTTTCCAGTGCTATTTTTTTATTCAATCCTTGTTATGGGTTACCTTCTGCAGACATTCCCAAATTTCCTGTGAATGGAAACTTGGCCTTGTACACTTTATATCTGTCAGAATATCACTGCCGGTTGAACAATGAACCCTTGTTTATTTGGCAATGTACTGGAAGTAAACCAATCTAACTGTGTTTCAGAAATCTTCGGACTGGTGGAAAACGTCATACTGCCAAACCAAGTTGATTGGGTTTTAAAATCAATGCAATGTTTATTTAGAAAGCAAGATTATTTACAAGAATATTAGCAAGTAAACATAACGAGGTTTTTTTTACATTATCTGTTTGAAAATAACACAATCTCTGAAGCATGCAGTTCTTTTCTGTAATCTTTGTGTTACACTGCAAAGACTTCACCCTCACACATGAAGTATAGAAATCTTACAACGTCCCATTTGTGTTGTAACTATTGAACATGAAATAACATAACATAAACCCAAGAGATTGTGCAAATGCTGGAAATCCAGAGTAATACAGACAAAATGCTGAAAGAACTCAGCAGGTCATGCAGCATCTATGAAGAGGAATATAGAGCCATGTTATGGTCCTGATGAAGGGTCCTGGGCCAAAAAAAAGTCTCTTTATTGCTCTGCATAGATGTTGCCTGATGACCCGCTGAGTTACTCCAGCATTGTGTGTGTTAATATAAGGTAACACACACATAGAATCAGGGAGGCCTGATTCTATGTCTGCATTTCCATTAACTTTCCAAGATGCTGCATAGATGTAAAAAAAAAATTACGAATGAATGAAACTGGCATTCAGAATAGACAACAGCTTGTAAAACCGATAGTTCTGACAGCTGGTAATGGTATTAATTATATTTTCAGTTATGCTGTGTCTTTCAACACAAGTTACCCAATGAGAATGGATTGGCCCTCAATGTTCCTTTGCACCTTAGGAACCCCATCGCCAAGTATCATGTTTCTTGCAAAATGTCTTTCAACCAAATGACTTATCTTCCGACCTACAATATTGTAGCTTTCGTTTTTCGATTGCTCCTAGATACACTACTTAAAAATAATAGAAAATACAACTAGTAGAAAAGTGAAAATTTATAACTGGGATTATTTTTCCATATGCATGTGATGCACCATCAATAACTCACTCTGAGACGTAAAAGCGAGGTATCGGCTTTTATTGACTGGAAGAAGGAACAAGCAGTGAGTGACCACCATACTACATCCTGGAGACTGAGAGGCCGGGCTCAGACCTCCATCACCTTTATACAGGGGTCTGTGGGAGGAGCCACAGGAGCAGTCAGCAGGGGGCGTGTCCAGACAGGTATATGTAGTTCACCACAGCATTCATTTCACAGGCTGAGCAAGCATTTAATTGCCCATCCCTAGTTGCCTCTAAGAAGGCGGCACAGAGCTGCTCTTTTGAACTGCTACACACCTTGAGGCTTGGGTATATTTAAGATTTGAAATAAAGCAGATCTTCTGGCCTGTCCCTTTCAAGCACTGTTAGAAGTGAAACGGTCTTAAATTCTGCATGTCCATTCATGCAGAATTCCCCAATAAAATTATTAGCATGAATTTATATAAATTTATTTGAGCTGATTTTTTTCCTCTTTATTTTTATTTTAGAGATTACAGCACAGGAACAGGCCCTTCCAGCCCAATGAGCTTATGTCATCCAGTTTTATGCATGTGCCCAATTAACCTACTAACATATACATCTTTGGATTGTGGGAGGAAATCCACATGGTCACAGGGAGAATATACAAACTCCTTACAGACAGCAGTGAGAATTGAACCTGGGTCTCCTGGGCTGTAATAGTATTATGCTAACAATTACACTACTGTGCTCCTCCAATTTTGATGATGGGAACGAAATTTCAATAACTTGGATTGAAAGTCTTCCTAAAATGCATTAAGCTTTAAATGCAATTTACTTCTCTGCCATTTTAGCCTGGTTAAGAAACTGTTAAGTACCAATTTTAATAATGAAAACATGAATTTCTTTTATAATGTACACACTGCTGAGAAATGAATTGCAGCTGAAGATAAACTATCAAAAATGCCTTTAATCAGAAAAATCACTGGCATGCAAAATTGACTGATTTCAAATCTTTCAGGCAATTAATTCTTGAAAGTAGTAGCAGTAGAGTTTGTTTTTAAATAATTACTCATATTGTACTTGGCTTTCATACAAACATTTTCAGAGTAATGGACCTATTTTAAATTTGTTATACAAATTGACAGAATGTGTAATATTCACAGCCAAGTCATGAACTGGATTCAGAACAGTTTTGTTTATGGAAGGCTGTTTTTTCTGCTGTTGACTGGAAGAGTGTTTCATTTTCCCAATATATTTTACATCATGTTAAATGTAGTTTAGTTTTCTTTTGTGCATTGTCTACCCAGGCCAAGAATAAAGATGTGAAGGCATTCTTCTTTGAGCTTACCCTGTGGGATGGGGGTGCGGGAGGGGTTGGTAGTACGTTGCAACAGTAAAGGCTAGGATTTGGTTTAGGAAAGGAAAACTGATTACTTTTAGCTTCTATAACTGAACAAGATTAGCCATTTAGTTGTTGGTGTAGGCTAGGCCACAGTTAATATTACAAATCAGAAAATGCTGAAGTCACTCATCAAAGGGGAAAGAAATTGCATTAACATTGTAGGTCAATAACCTGTTGCCAGTCTGATGGAAGATTCTTGTTCAGGGACTGCAATGCTGCTGAACCGGATAATTCTAATGTTTCAAATTCCCAATATGTTTTACCTCAGATAGAAGCATGCATCATGTTGGAGCTGGATTGGGAAGTGAATTAATTCATTTGTTTTGGGTTTCTTACCCACTGAGAGGACAAGATCTCTGAGGATCTAACCTGTTCCCAACACAGCGATGCAGCTATTAAGAAGGCAAGACAACGGCTATATTTCATCAAGCGTTTGAGAAGGTTTGGTTTGTCACCTAAAACACTTGAAAGCTTCTACAGATGGAGAGCATTCTGACAGGCTGCATCACTGTTTGGTATGGGGGCTGGTTGGGGGGGGGGGCTAGTGCACAGGATCGAAAGAATCAACAGAAAGTTGTAAAATTAGTCAGCTCTATTTTAGGTACCAGTCTCTGTAGTAGCCAAGACATCTTCAAGGAAAGTGCCTCAGAAGGACGACGTCCATTATTAAGGACCCCCATCCTCCAGGGCATGCTCTCTTCCCATTGTTATCATCAGGATGGTGGTACAGAAGCCTGAAAACACAAACACACACACACACACAGTGGCTCAGGAACAGCTTCTTCTCTGCCATCAGATTTCTAAATGGACACTGAACCCATGAACTCATTTTTAAAAAAAATATTATTTGTTTTTGCACTATTTTAATGTAGCTATTTAATATATATCTTACTGTAATTGATTTACTTATTCATATTTTTTCTAAATTTATCATGTATTGCATTGTACTGCTGCCGCTAAGTTAACAAATTTCACAACATATGCCGGTGATAATAAACCTGATTCTGTATCTGAAAATGCACACATCAATTTCAGTGTGTGCCTTTGGTAGCGGATTACCTGGTGTCCTCTGGTGTTGCCTGCCCGACCAGTGAGATGCAAACGGGAAATGACTGCCCCCACCCCCCAGCTTCATCTGGACCTCACCGGATGTTATGGGGGTGGCAATTGAGTAACGCTATCCCCTGCCATCAATTAAACCGTGTCGCTGGAGGTAGCTGTAGAATTATCACAAGTAGTCACTTTCTCCTGGACTCAATATCATACCCCAGTTGACAAAACATTCTCAGACTAAGAAAAGTGAGAGCTTTTGCAATATCCTGATGTACCTATTATTTTGATAAAATTAAGATTGATGCACTATGTTAGAGTTAATAGCAACTTACCTCAATGTAGTGGAGCAGTGGGGCACACTCTGGACTTTAAAAGGAGGATAGAAACTAAGAAGACACTGATTCATCCAAATGGGAGTGGCACAATTAGGAATAATGATATTATTTAGCTAATGAAAATGTGATCAAGGTGTAATGTACTGCAATAGAAACAGGCATTTTTCAAAGATGATACTATCAGGCTGTTGCAACCTTCTGCAAAAACTTAGCATGCTAAGCACTTTATTTGCTCTTGCCAAGGGTGTGGCATTGTATCACATTCTGCTGTTCATGTTCCTCTATCCTCTCTGCCAAATGGCATGATCTGGCAGTGAACTATCCAATTCTTTCTTGGAACATGTGTTTACAAACCATAATCTATACGAGCTATGTAGAGTTTACAGGAATCACAGAAATATCAGTTAATCTGGGTTAGATTAAAGTTCCCACAGCTATGTGCTTCAAGACATTTATTCTTACAATGAACAAGTAAGTGATTTTAAGACTGGAAAAACATCATTTGTGACCAAAATTGTTAAACCAGCCTCATTTGGCAAAGATTACCAACAATAGGAAAGGAGCTGAGAAGTTTTGCTGTGCTATGTCATTTTAATATAGTTATTGCAATGTTTAAAATTGGAAGACTCCCTTTTAATTATGTCATGGTCTTAATAAAAAAATTGCTTGCTTCAGATGCCACCATAGTATTTTTTTAAATTTTAAAGTTTTTTTTTCAGACACACCATTTTATAAAACAAAAGTTAGTCCACAGTGGAATACTGTGTGTAGTTCTGATTGCCACACTATAGGAAAGACATAACTGCACTAGAGAGGATGCAAAAGAAGTTTATCAGAATGTTACTTGGGATGGACGGTTACAGTTATGAGGTACACTGGACTGGCTGACTTTGGTTTCCTTAGAACAGAGGAGGTCAAGAGGGTACCTGTCAGAGATATACAAAATGATAAGAGGCATGGATAGGGCAGGTGGTAGGAAACTTCCCCCCCCCCCCCCGCCACCCCATTAAAGAGAATAAAACCAGAGGGCATTTATTTAAGGCGAGGTGTAAGAGGTTTAGAGGTGATCTGAGGAAGAATGTTTTCAATCCAGAGGATAATTGCAATCTAGACACACTGTTGATGAGAGGGAGACAAATATTCTCACAGCATTTAAGCAGTATCTGGACAAACGGTTGAATCACTGTGGCCTTGTAGGTTTCAGATCGAGTGCTGGTCAATGGGATTAGTATAGACAGTCATGATGGGCTGCTGGGCCTGCTTCTCTACTGGTTTGCTCCACAACGATAAGCTTGCACTGTAAATAGTAATTATATAACCAACTACTGGAAGTACTTCAAAAAAACAGTTCAATCTGAACATATTGTATAATGCAATTTAAAGATATTTCAATTAGCATTCAAATAACAATCAATGTGCTTAATTGGATGAAATTTCTCAGTTGTCACTGAGCAAATCATTAAAGGAGAATAATGTGAGATGGATGAGGACTTGGCTCTCATTGAGTTAATGTTAGAGGGAAAGAAGTCCTTCAGCCCACCCATAGCCATCAAATATTTCTCTACTTTCATCCTATTTTTCCTCTTGCATTCCTCTCAACTTCCCCCACCAACTTTTTTTCTGCTGCTTAACTGTGCCAATCATCTTTATTCCATTGTTAAGAAATAAAACCAAAACTACTGATGGTGGGGAACACATGGAGCCAGTTCTAGTTTCCAAATAACCATAATAGTTTAAAGAAGAGTTATTTGTAGAGTATATATAAAATATTTCTATATTCACCTCCTCTTGTACACAGTGGATTAGAGCAAGGCACAGTGGTACAGCTACAGCTTCACAGTTCCAGTGGTCCAAGTTCATTCCTGACCTGTGAGGAGTGTGTAGATTTGCCCTGTGACTTTGTGGGTTTCCATCAGGTAATCTGGTTTTCTCCCAAAGATGTGTGGGTTAGTAAATTAACTGGTTACTGTAAATTGCCTCTACTGTGTAGTGGTACACTCTGGGGGGGGGGGGGGGGGGCGGGGGTGGAGATTCGATGGGAATAAGGAGAGTATAAAAATGGGCTTAGTGTAGAAGTATAAATGGATGTTTAATGGTTGACATAGTCTCAGTGGGCTGATGGGCCTATTTCCATGCTGTACGTACAACAATGGATTTATGGATAATTGGTGAGCCTCTGGGAACACCAGATCAATAGAAACTCACAGAGAAATGTTCAATTAAACAAAAAACTCTTTGGAATTCTGTAAAGGAACAGTTAATATCTTTTCAGCTGTTAATTGAATGGTGGAGAATTTCCAGTTTCATGCAAATTTTTTTTCCATATTTGCAGTTTTGTGGAATGGGGCAATTTTGCACATAATTTCTCAGTAGCATTTGCAAAAAGGCAAACAAATGTTGAACATAATCTGAGAAATTAACTTCATACTCTTAATTGGTCTTTTAAATCACTATGTTATCTTGTGTGAAATTACCATGGGGTGAATTGAAGGCAATTAAAGCAATCATTACTAATTTTTAAAATTTCATATGCGATCTGATCAGAGATTATGCCTTATGTGCGCAACTTACAAAGCAATGTTTTTGCATGAAACATGAGGATTTTATTTACTTGGCTAACTTAGCATTTTGTTTAAGGCCTCTAATATGATCCAGACCATTTCATTTTGAAAAAGGATTTCTAGGCAAAGCAAAAGCAATGCCTCTTCCTGGGGCACTGCCTTGTCAGCAATGTATGTTACCATGCTGAAAATATTTTATTCCTCTGTGTTAAGCACAAGATCAAACTGCTGCCTTAACAAGTTCTGAATTCATCCATTTCTAGTGCCCAAATACGAATTGTATTCTCAAAAGCAGATTGCTTCATAATTGAAATCACACTGGATGATAGGCAAACAGCCTCTCCATTTCCTCTCCCACTTGCCCCAAAAATCACTAGTGGGAGTTGTCTATAGGCAACCAATTAATAACATTACAGTGGCACAGGCAATAACCAGAGAGATATCTGAGGCATGCAAAAATAGAACAGCAGTTATCATGGGGGACCTTAACTTGCACATAGATTGGGTAATCAAGTTGGTCAATGCAGTCTTGAGGAAGACTTCATAGAATATATCCATGATAGCCTTCTTGAACCTACAAGGGAACACGCTATCTTGGATCTGGTCCTGTGCAATGAGACAGGTAAAATTAGTGATCTTGTAGTTAGGAATCCTCGTGGAAAGAGTGATTACAGTATGATTGAGTTTCTCATACAAACGTAGAGTGCAATAGTTTGATCTAAAACCAGTGTATTATGCCTAAACAAGGTAGATTACAATTGAATGAGGGAGGATTTGCCTAGTGTAGACTGGGAACACAGGCTATATGGTGGGATAGTTGAGGAACAGTGGAAGACTTTCAAAGAGAATTTTCACTGTGCTCAACAAAAGAATAGTCCAGTTAAAAGCAAGGACAGCAAGGATGGGGTGAGCCAGCCATGGATATCTAAGGAAATAAAAGGCAGCATCAAAACAAAAGCTCATGTGTACAAAGTCTCCAAGAGTAGTGGGAAAATGGAAGATTGAGAAAACTTTAAAAAGCAACGAAGAATCACTAAGACAACAATAAAGGGAAGCTAGATTATGAAAATAAACTAACACAAAATATAAAAGCAGAGAGTAAAAGTTTTTATAATTATATAAAGTGGAAAAGGGTGACCAAAGTGAATGTAGGTACCTGGAGGATTAGAAGGGGGATTTGATACTGGGTAATGAGGAAACAGCCGAGGCTTTGAATAATTATTTTGTGGTGGTCTTCACAGTGGAGGACATGTCTAACATGCCAAAGAGAGATGTTATGGATGCAGTGGGAGGTGAGGACCTCGATACAATAGCTATCACTAAAGATGTAGTGCTGAGCAAGCTTGTGGGCCTAAAGATAGACAAGTCCCCTGGTCCTGATGGAATGCATCCCAGGGTACTGAGAGAAATGGCAAAGGTTATACCTGAAGCTTTGGTGATGATAAATTCTCTGGACTCTGGGCAGGTCACAGCAGATTAGAAGGCGGTGAATGCCACTGTTCAAAAAAGGATGTAGGCAAAAGGCTAGTAAGTATTGGCCAGTTAGTTTAACATCTGTAGTTGGGAAAATGCTTGAAGCCATCATTAAAGAAGAAATAGTGAGGCATCTGGAAAGAAATGGATCCATCAGGCAGACACAGCATGGATTCAGCAAAGGCAGGTCCTGTTTGGCAAACTTACTGGAGTTCTTTGAGGATATAACGAGCGCAGTGGATAGAGGGGAACAGATGGACGTTATTTACTTGGATTTCCAGAAGGCATTTGAGAAGGTGCCACATAAAAGACTTGTCCATAAGATCCATTGTCCATACATCGAGTTGGGGGTGATGTATTAGGATGGATAGAGAATTGGTTAACTAATAGAAGGCAGAGAGTTGGGATACATGGGTGTTTCTCTGGTTGACAATCAGTGGTGTACCACAGGGGTCAGTGCTGGGCCCACAACTGTTCATGATATACATTAACAATCTGGAAGAAGGGACCAAATGTAGTGTATCTAAATTTGCTAATGACATTAAATTGAGTGGAAAAGCAAATTGTGCAGAGGATACAGAGAGATATAGATAGGTTAAGTGAGTGGGCGAGGGTCTGGCAGACGGAGTACTGTGTTGGTAAACATGAGATCATCCACTTTGGAAGGGAAAAATGGGAGATCAGATTATTATTTAAATGGTAAAGATTGCAGCATGTTGTTGCGCAGAAGGACCTGGGAATGTTTGTGCATCAATTGTAAAATGTTGGTTCGCAGGTGCAGCAGGCTATCAAGAAGGTGAATGGAATGTTGGCCTTCATTGCTAGAGGGATTGAATTTAAGAGCAGGGAGGTTATGATGCTACTGGTGAGGCCGCACCTGCAGTACTGCGTGCAGTTCTGGTCTCCGTACTTGCAGAAGGATATACTGGCTTTGGAGGCGGTGCAGAGGAGGCTCATCACATTGATTTCAGAGATGAGGGAGTTAGACTAGAAGGAGAGATTGAGTGTCCTGGAACTATATTTGTGGGAATTCAGAAAAATGAGAGGAGATCTTACAGAAACATAAAATTATGTAAGGGATAGATGAGATAGAGGTATTCAAGTCTCCCAGCAAATATTGCCAATGCATCACAAGCTGACACTACATGCTTACTGCTCTGTCAGCATTATCTTGTCTGGTATAGCACAGAAACAGGCCCCTTCAGACCAACTCATTTGTGCCAATCAAAGTGCCTACCTAAGCTAATCCCATTTGATCCATACCCCTGTGAAGCTTCCCTATCTATGCACTTGCACAAATGTTGTAAGTATATGATGTAGTTGTACTCGCCTCCACCATCTCCTCTGGCTGCTCATTCCATATACCCACCAGCTTTGGTGTGAAAAACATGAACCCCAGATCTCCTTTAAATCATTCCTCCTCACCAGAAACCTATTCCCTCTAGTTTTAGACTCAGCTTTCCTGGGGGGAAATACCTGTGGCTATCAATCCCCTGTCTGTGGCCCTCAATTTATAAACCTCTACAAAATCATTCCTCAGTCTCCTTTGCTTCAGCCAAACCAATGCCAGCCTAGATGGGACTGCAGATCCATTAATATGATTGACTCTTCTTCAGCTTGCACCCATCAACAAGGTGCATTACCACCACCTACTCTAATAGAGTATGACAGGAGCCATAATCATTCCTCCCAAACCTGTTTTAATTAAAACGCTCTCCAGGGCCCTACATGACTTAACCAATAATTGCCTAAACAGCTTCCCATGTTCTAACAATTAATGGCACACCATGATCACATGTTCCACTGTCTCTGGTCTGGTACGTTACAAAAGTCATGCTATTCGTCCCCATGTTTACCAACAAGTGCCAAAGTAGAGTGCAAGTCCCTGTATCCCAACCACACATCTTCCCTCCTATTCCTTCCCAAAAGGCGCCTCCCCTAAACTGATGGGACTAAATTTTAGTACCACCTCCCTGTCCCATCCTATCCCACAAATTCTACTATTTCCCAATCCCAGCCAACCTAACAGAAGATTTGGCTTCATACTTTCCCATATTGACTATGACACCTACCTCTGACTCAGTAAATGTCTGTTTTGCTATAACATCTGCCCTTTCATTACTCAAACCCACACATGCTGGTACGCAACAAAACTGCACCCATGCTCTCCAGAACATACAAGTTGTAGTACACTTAAAAGATAAGGTCCCCTTGAACGCTTTGATTCCAAACTCTGCAGTACCGAGGCAGAATCTGAGAAGATCACAATCGTATTTGGCTTAACTTGTCTGACCTTTTGCAAACTAATGAATGAGAATCAGGTTTATTATCACCAGCATGTGACGTGAAATTCGTTATCTTAGCAGCAGCAGTTCAATGCAATACGTGTTACTCTCAGTTCAGCTAGCGGGTTAATCTAGGAGAAGACAGTCCTTGGCCCGGCCAAACTTAAGAAATCTCGTTTGGGTGAATGCTGCATGTTGTGTCCCCGTTACAAATCAGTACCATGAAATAACAAACAATATACAATATGTGATTAAACGATTAAGCTTTATAATTCTTAATTTGACTATATGGTTAGTAAAGAAACAAAAGAAAAGGGCCCATTCTCATGAAGCAGTAATGCGCAAATGTTGGAGCTCACTGATTGGCTGTTTGTCCACCATTGACCTCTTTCAAGTGTCACTGACCTTTGGACCCTCGCTCCAAGTACACTCCGTTCGACAGTCTACCAACTCTCTCCATTCACGTCTTCTCTGCTCATCTCTCCCCGACAAAGGACTGCAAAATCCCTGCTCCCAGACCCACAAGAAAGAACAACATCCCTCTCATTGGATAGCTCCACATTCCAAAGCCCCATTATCTCTCATCATAACCCAAACATTGCTGCTACAGAGAACCCATTTCATTAGCAGTGAAACGTTACAGCGCGTTACACTCTCCCTCCCCCACCAAATTTAGTCATGTCCTCATGACGTTGAGATAATTCGCCAACCCTTCCTGCAAAACACGAAGTCCAATCCAGGTATAAAAGGCAGTGACATAGCTCCCCAACACAGTAGGGGTCACATTCTGTTCCCCTGCTGCTACACAAGCCAGCCTATCCGGTGGTCTCCTAATTCTGAGACTTCCATACCCCCTCACCTAACTCTTCAGGTTCAGACATTATTGGGGATACTCCCGGTCGATCTGGCGAGGCCACCCCCGACTTATTACTCGTGCCCATCGGCAACTCGGACCCTTTGGTCCTGTGGCTAAGCCCCACTTCATCCCTTGCAGGGTCCCACTGCAACCCAGGCTGTCCACAGTTAGACCCCCTCCCGCACCCACCCTCACTTCACCTGACTCAGCGGGAGAGGAGCTGGGAGTCTCTTCCTCAATCAATGGGGAGTTAGCAAAAGGCAGCATTACCACACATCCAGGTCTTCATCCTTTGAATCAGTATCCCTCTCAGGGGTGGGGGCCAGCCTAACCTCTCCTGCTGTGGGCCCTGCAGTCACCCCATGTTTCCACAGAGTCCTTTTACTAGGTGTAGGCTCCAAGTCGGGCTCTGGGTCTACCTGCACCTCTTCTCCCAGGGGCAGCAGGTGGTTCTGATGGAGAATCCTGACAGGCCCATTCCCATTCTCTGGTTTCACCCGGAAAACTGGTAGATTTGGCATCTGACTCTCCACCACAAAGGGCTTAGCCACCCTGCGATCAGCCAACTTGTGCTTCACAGGAAGCCCCAAATTCCTCATGAGGACCCGGTCTCCCGGCAGGAGTTGGGAGAACCTCACCTTTTGATCATACCTCCTCTTATTTCCTTGATTCTGCTTGGCAGCCGCAACCCCAGCCAATCCATAAGCCCTTTTCAGCTCTCTCCTCAAACACGTACTTCAGATAAGTCTTCAGTGGTAAGTCACCCTCGTCAGTCCCAAAACAAAAGTCAATGGGCAACCTCACCTCGCGCCCAAACATCAGATAATATGGCGAGTACCCAGTAGCTTCATTTCATGTACAATTAACTGTGAACCAGATGTCCAATATGTTGACTCCACTTGTTCTTCTTGCTGATCCCCAGGGTCCCAAGCATGTCTAGCAATGTCCAATTAAACCTCTCGGGCTGGGGATCACCCTGCGGATGGCAGGACATGGTCCTTGACTTCTCGGCTCCAAACATGCCCGGTAACTCATGGATGAGTCTGCTCTCGAAGTCCTGTCCCTGGTCACTATGTAACTGCCTGGGAAGGCCAAAATAGATGAAATACTTCTCCCATAACACTTTTGCCACTGTAGATGCCCTCTGGTCCTTGGTAGGAAAAGCCCGTGTATACCTGGTGTAGTTGTCCGTGATGACCAAGACATTTGCCGTGTTGCTGGCATCGGATTCTATTGACAGGAAATCCATACACACCAGGTCCAGGGGCCCTGCACTCTGCAAGTGGGACAAGGGAGCTGCCTGCTTAGGCAATGTCTTCCGCTATATGCCTCAACTGCATAACTTGCAGTATTCTTCGACCTCCGACTTCATTTGGGGCCAGTAAAACCGGTCTCTGAGCAATCCATGGGTCTTTTCCACCCCCAAATGTCCAGAATCATCATGAAGTGACTTCAACACAATCCCCTGATACTTCTCGGGCAGAACCAGCTGGGAACGCCGAGGTCGGTCTGGGGGTGAGGTGACCTGGTATGGGATCTGATTCCACAACTCCAACCGAGGCCATTCTCTCAGTAATGGAGGCACTGCCACGTGATTCGTCTTCTCTGCCTGAGCCATGTCTTCTTTTTCGATCACTGACCAAATGGTACTGATGCCCGGATCATCTCGCTGAGCAGCTGCCACTTCCCCAGAACTCACTTCCAGCAGCTGATTTGTCATCAGAGCTGTCAGGTTACAGTAAACTTGGGGATTGGCATCATCAGAAGTCCCCAATTGATCCACCGCTTGATCCTGCCCCTCCTTTCCCTCTGCCTACATGATGATGGCAAACTGGCATATCGCTTTCACCCCTGGGGCAGGAACGTTCTCCCACTCCTCGTCCCTGTCCAGTTCCTCATGCACCCATTGGGACAAACTATCAGCATCAACATTCATTCTTCCCAGCCGGTACCTCAGGCTGAAATCATAGGCAGACAACGCCACCAACCACCAATGGTCTGAGACATCCAGTTTCACCGAGGTCAAGATACAAGTTGGGGGCTGTTGTCCGTCCTTACCTCAAACTTGGCCCCATAGAGGTAGTCACTGAGCTTATTCACCACCAACCATTTCAACACCAGAAATTCCAACTTGTATGTGGGATAGTTTCTCTCGGAGGGCGACAGACTCCGGCTGACAAATGCAACGGGTCTCAACCTGGTGCCCTGATCCTGATACAGGATGCCCCCTAAGCCCTCTCGGCTGGCATCTGTGTGCAGTACATACAGCATTCGGGAAATTTGGGGGTCCCTATTACTCTCGCTACTTCCCCGGGCTGTACCACCATTGGCTTCGACTGGGTGAACCACACAGTCCCTTGTCTAAATTCGGTATCCAGCCCAATGTAGCCATACACTTCCTCAGAAGCAGCTTGAAACACTGGGTGCACGGACAATGTTCCCAGAAAGCTCTCACCAGCCTTCTCCTTGCAGGCTCCGCACAAGAGGGGTGTTGGTCCCCAATAGAATTGAAACACCACCCTTCTCAATGGGTTCCAGACAAATAAGCACCAATGTATCAAGGACTTCAGACCCTCTCACATCGGCCTCCGAAAACTCCAACTTCACTGACAAATAACCATCGTGCAGATAATCACTAGCAATAAGCCCCCAGATCTCCAGTGCCCTGAATGGGGTCAAGGGTAAATGCTTCAGATACCGGTTGTAAAACGAACGGTACAACAACGTGACCTGCAACCCGGTGTCGAGTATGGCTTTGGCATAAATACCCTCGATCTGTAGTGACACACTTGAGCGTGGACCCACTAAGCTCTCAGGAATTGGGCCTTTCACTTTCGGGGGTTCCTTGGTATATTGCTGGGAATGTGTTCCCCCAGAGACACCAGGCCGTTCCCTCACTGGGTCTCCTCTACGTTTTCCCAATGACTCTCCCTGCTGAGATACCCGGGGGCTCACTCTCCTTCTGGCATGACACCTGCTGCCAGCAGCCCTCCGCATTGTTCATCCCCTTGGGGAATCCGACCCCCCCCCATCAGCTCCATCATATGGGGGGTCACACCCACTGATAACAGCCGAGACATCTCCGTTCTCGACTCTGCCACAATCTCCTCTACCACTCCTGGGGTAGGCTATCTGTGGTCACTTCATGGCAGGGGACCACTACCGAAGACTGTACCCTGCTGACAGAGTCCTCCCATGCCTCCGCCGTGTTCTCCTCTTCCCCTACCTCTCTGATCAGCTCAACAACAGATGGAGGGGTTGTGTCAGAGACCCCAAGCGATCAGGCCCTGGGACTGGGCGCCCCTGGCTATCTGGTCCATTCTTAACTGATCCACCTCAGCCACCTGAATGGCCCCTCTGCGCCTCAAGCAATTTAGCTGCCTCTCTAGCTGAAAAATATAAGCAGAAAGCTTCTCCCCCTTCTCCTGACGCATGTTCTGAAACCCCACCCTGGGCTTCCTGTCAAGCCAAAAGCATTGTCCAGTGCTTGCATGTAATTGACTGCTGTCGCTACGGGATACCGCAACCTGACAGCTCTCACAACGTCAGCAGTCCGCCCAGTCAAACTCTCAACCAATCTCTGTCTCTTTTCATCATCAGAGCACTGCCACTCATCTAACAACTGAGAGGTCTGCTCCGCCCAAGCCTCATACTCCTCCTCCCCTTTAGGGATGGGCGTATTCCAGAGAATGTGCAGAGTCTACCACAGCAGGGACTTTGAACCGGGGCATTTTTCCATTTATTCACCAGAGAGGTAAGGGCGGATACTAACTCAGAATTCTCACTCTTCACTGGGGGGACATGGACTAATTAGACATTCCAAATCTGACCACTCCTTCCCCACACTCCTCAGGAACGATAGAACGCTGTCCTTGAAATCTCCGCCCCCAACTACTGGTACGTCAGCGCTGGTCTGCATTAAAATGAGAGCTGCGCCCGCCATTTTATCAAACCTCTGCCCACAATCACAAATTTCACAGGTGAATTAACAATTCATCTGGAGTACGAACATCTACCCCACTGGTTCAATGCTCAGGGTAATCACACAGCATCCAACGAAATCAATCCCGGATGAACCCCCACAATTGTAACTCTTGGTTTGGCTAGTGGCTTAATCTAGGGGAAGACAGCCCTTGCACCAGCCAAACTTAAGAAGCCTTGTTTGAATGGATGCTGTGCAATGTGTCCCGTTACAAATCAGTACCATGAAATAACAAACAATATACAATATGTGATTAAACGATTGAGCTTTATAAGTCTTAATTTGACTATATGGTTAGTAAAGAAAGAAACGATAAAAAAGGACCCATTCTCATGAAACAGTCTAATGTGCAACGTTGGAGCTCACTGATAGGGCCGTTTGTCCACCATTGACCTCCTATGAGTGTCATTGACCTTCAATGAGTGTCGTTGACCTTCCGACCCTCGCTCCAAGTCCATTCCACCCAGTGGCCTACTGACTCTCTCCATTCACATCTTCTCTCTTCATCTCTCCCCAGCAAAAAGACTGTGAAATCCCTGCTCCCAGACCCACAAGAAAGAACAACATCCCTCTCATTGGATAGCCCCACATTCCATAGCCCCATTATCTCTCATCATAACCCAAACATTGCTGCTACAGAGAAACTATAACATTAGCAGTGAAACCTTACAGGTCGTTACATACATAATCTAGCAGAGAAAAAGTATATAATTAATAAAAATAAAAATATTAATAAATTAACAAGTAAATCAATTATGTATATTGAATAGATAAAAAACATGCAAAAACAGAAATACTGTGTATTAAAAATGTGAGGTAGTGTCCAAAGAATCAATGTCCATTTAGGAATCGGATGGCAGAGGGAAAGAAGCTGTTCCTGAATCACTGAGTGTGTGCCTTCAGGCTTCTGTACCTCCTACCTGATGGTAACAGTGAGAAAAGGGCATGCCCCGGGTGCTGGAGGTCCTTAATAATGGACGCTGCCTTTCTGAGACACCGCTCCCTAAAGATGTCCTGAATACTTTGTAGGCTAGTGCCCAAGATGGAGCTGACTAGATTTACAACCTTCTGCAGCTTCTTTCAGTCCTGTGCAGTAGCTCCTCCATACCAGACAGTGATGCAGCCTGTCAGAATGCTCTCCACGGTACAACTATAGAAGTTTTTGAGTGTATTTGTTGACATGCCAATTCCCTTCAAACTCCTAATAAAGTATAGCCAGCTTCTTTATAACTACATTGATATGATGGGACCAGGTTAGATCCTCAGAGATCTTGACACCCAAGAACTCGAAACTTTGTTAACTTAGCAGCAGCAGTTCAATGCAATACGTAATCTAGCAGAGAGAGAGAAAAAATAATAATAATAATAAATAAACAAGTAAATCAATTATGTATATTGAATAGATTTTTTTTTAA
This sequence comes from Hemitrygon akajei, assembly GCF_048418815.1. Lineage (NCBI taxonomy): Eukaryota > Metazoa > Chordata > Chondrichthyes > Myliobatiformes > Dasyatidae > Hemitrygon > Hemitrygon akajei. The sequence goes on from NC_133141.1 coordinate 42,830,745, forward strand.
ATGTGCAAAAACAGAAATACTGTATATCTTAAAAAGTGAGGTCGTGTCCAAAGCTTCAATGTCTATTTAGGAATCGGATGGCAGAGAGGAAGAAGCTGTTCCTGAATCGCTGAGTGTGTGCCTTCATGCTTCTGTACCTCCTACCTGATGGTAACAGTGAGAAAAAGGCATGCCCTGGGAGCTGGAGGTCCTTAATAATGGACGCTGCCTTTCTGAGACACCGCTCCCTGAAGATGTCCTGGTAGCCATAAATACTGCTGAATAGGCAGACAACACATCTTTCAGTCTTCCCCCCTCCCCCCCCCCCCCCCCCAAACTCAACATTAAACCAGGGGATAAAATTCCAGAACCCACTGGATTACTAACTGGGTCTTCAGAACCACCTGTAAAGATGGGCAAAAAGGAAAAATACTACTACTGTAGATGACCAGACACCCCCTCGCCAACCACAAGACCCTGTCTATCCCCCAGTAATGACAAATCTATTCCCACATCTGGAAATTTCCAAGGTGGAACTCCTGGTCAGGCCACCATTGGGCTAATTTGCAAAACCCCAAGACCATACACCCGCACATATTCCCCAATTATCTGCCCAAAACATTTACCAATTGTGTTAGTATAATCCCAGCAATCCATTAAAATGGAAAACATCAAATGGGATGTCCCCCACCTTAAAATGGAAGTCCAGTATGCAAGGCTCAAATTTTCTCTTTGCAGGAAAAGAGGCATTTCTCCTATTTCAATCCCCAGTGTATCTCTTGGTGTGGTTCAGAATACTCCACTACAGATTCTAAGTGCCCTGTCTTTCTCCCCATAAAATCATACAACCATAATCCAGACAAGAATGCATTTAAAGCATGATAAATTGTCAATAGCACGCCCCTAGAAGCTCCCCAGCCACACAGTGCAAACATAATGACCTGTTTGCATTTGTCATCCAGCCGTCACCCCAAGAATTTAATCATGGGAACCCTAGATAGTAAACACCCATACAGAGCAAGGTGAATATTATCCAACCCATGTTTCTGAGTAAAAACCATACATTTTGACTTAGAAACTGAAAGTTTAAAACCATCAGTTCAGAGACCATTCTTCCATTGCTGATAACACTGTCTGCACAGCAGCATCATGGCCCTTTTCCACAGAACCCCATCATCATCATACAAAGCCAATCCAAACCCAGGCCCAACACCATCAAAAATATCATTAATCGGATTAAACATATTGGACTAATAACACTACACGTGGGGGGTGGGGGCGGCGGTCCCCATTATCTACCGAAAACTCTGATGACACTTCACTCACCCTCACTCTAAATCACCGGCCAAACAAAAGAAGATCCAAAACCCAGTTGCAAAGCCTCCCACCAATACCAAGCTTACTTAGTTTAATCAAAAGCCCCTCCCTCCAAGCTTTTTCTATGTCCAGAAACACTGCAAATACTGATTTTACTGTAAAAGCTTTCCGAATACCATTTCCCAGTAGTATAAAGGCATCATAGGTAGGTTTCCCTTTATGAACCCCACATTGGCAATGACCAATTATCTCTTCTCCAAAATAAACATCAACCTTATAACTATCATTTTCCCATTATTGTACATAGTGAAGAGGTGAGAGCGATGGGCCTTTAGCTACTTGGGAGTGTCGGATCCTTCCCAGGTTTAACAACAGGCAACACCACAGCCCTTTTCCAGTCACCAAGAAACATTTCTTGCTTCCGGAACTCATTATAAAAAACTGAAGCAACTTCTTTAGGGCTGCCTCAGCAGATGCTGGAGCACATGATATCCTGTCCTGGGGCTGTAGTACTTGCATTATTGATAGCAAATTTCAGTTTAGCCAATGTAAAAATCATCCATGGCACACTCAAACATCTTGTTTCTCACAAATTTTCCCATTCTCCATCAAAATACACTGTCGTCTCTAAATAAACCCATCTCCTAAATTGTCTAGTCAATGTAACTTTGCAAGCGTGCTTCACAGACATTTGACCTTTTCTTTGTCCATTGTAGACAAATTTTTATTCTTCCTAAGACTGGAATCTGGTTATAGCTAGAATACCATTCATTTGCTTTAGCATTCACCACGCCAGTTTCCCCTCCCAATTGATGAGCAAAATCCCCTCAAAGCTGCCCTTTTAGCATTCCTAATAATTCTCCTTGCTATCGCTCTTTTCTTCTGAAAGTTCAGCAAGGCTTCTTGGATTAACCCATGTTTCAGAACTTGAAAAGCCCTTCCCCAGTCTCTAGTAGCCTCTGTACATTCCTGTGTCCACCAAGGAACATTTCCTAACAGCTCTCCTAGACTCCAAAGGAATGGCTTGATGGACTGCCCCACATAAACTACAAACTTAGTCTGATTGTCTTCATGTATGGTGTCATCTAGATACAGATGATCAAATGATTTCTCATGCTCAACCGAAAATTTTCCCTAGTTTGTTCTCTTCAAACACGATTTAGTGCCAGAACCCAAATTCTGACAGTGAACCTTGATCACTACAGTACACAAGACTGGGAAATGATCATTCCCTACACAATCAGTCATTACATCCCAACTACCAAGTCCAGCAAGTGGAGCAGAGATAAGAGTCGTCCAGACAAGAGACCTTACTTTTAGCAATATCCACCCGTCTTTCTTCCATCATTTAAACAAATTACATCATATTCTTCCAGAAACACCTCAGCTACTGCTCAATTAGCATCTATAGTCTTACTGCCCCCACTATCCAGTAAAGTCACCACAAACAATAATTTTACCACAATAAGTTCCCACTATTCTCCCCAGTCCTTCCAACAGTTCCCAACCTAGATTATAAAAATTCACAATTTTGACCCCACCCTGTGGATATAACAATTCAATAATTACACATTTGGTATTCTCTGGAGAAGTTGAAATTCTGTACAATAAACCCTCCTTCATAAAGGTGGCTCAGACCCCTCCCACAGCTGTACATCTATCACATTTCACAACCTCATTACCTGGAATCTTAAACGATAAATGTGATCGCAACCAAGTTTCTTATACATGAAGCACACTCAAGGGAACACCAAAACCTAAAACATATGCTTTAAATTCCTGTCTGTTGGCTAACAGACTTCTCGCATTCCAGTAAAGTAGTGCAAGTCAATCGGAGAAGGTCAATTCTTAACACCCCGTGTACAATCACTCCCTCTACAATTGTTCCACAAATCTTCTCTCCGAAGCATTTCCTGTACCTGTTCTGCAATAATTCCCATTAAACCAGAGTACTTTAATGCTGCAACCACCACTATCCTGAGTCTATCAGATTTCTTTCCTACCTGTTCTGTTCCATTAACCAAATCACACAAAAAACAAGAAAATCTATTGTTTAAAGACTCAATACCTCTCTAGATGATTCACCTCCCCCACTTCCCACCTGTACAACCTCACTCCATGATCTTTCTCCATCTGAGTCCCTGTAAGTGTCCATTTTAACCCAACAGATGTAGAGGTTTCAAATCTTCAGCATAAGAAATATTACGTACTAACTTCACCTTCTGAGTTTCCTGACCCTTTTGTAGAACAGGGCAACCTAAATAAGCAGCACTATGATTACCCCCATTGTTGCAGCATTTTGCATCAGCACAGCTTCACAATTCCCATAATCATGTTCACCTCCACAATTTGCACATCACAATTTCCCCTGCAAGAAGTAGCAACATGTTCCACTCGTTGGCATTTAAAAACACCACATCAATGGAAGATCATACATTCTGACCAAATAGCTAACACAGCTTTTGACAGTAACACTTCATCAGAAAAACACAACACAACAGACAAACTACAACACTTTTTCACTACTCTCCAGGTCTGCAATCTCATAGCCAAAACAACTTTGCCCCCTCTCAAGTTGTCCTCTATAGGTACACACAGAGGTACACCTGAAATAACACCCCAAACCTTTGCTTCCCCCACCCTACCAATGTACTAACAAATTTTACTCCCATCCAGAGTCTTCATTTTCAGTATTTTCTCCTGTTGTTTTAAATCAGCACATATAATCAACACTCAGCCTTTGCTAAGATGTATTGCCAACTTTACCAATATCCTTCTGAATAGCCTTTGTCAACCTAACCAGGTGAAGGTTTTTGTCACAATTAGATATGAAAGTAATCACTATCTTGAAATCAACAACATCATCATCTCCCCCTGTCCTAATGCCCCTCAAGCAACCCTCATCCAGACCCATTTCACCCCACCAACTCATTTTCCTCTTATTTCTTGCCAAAATCCATTCCATACCTTCACTAAACACCCCACCTGAATTTTCCACCATAGGCACCCCTCAATCACATCACAGGTGGTGCAAACCACCAGCCCCCATAACTCTTGTCAACAGCAACTACAATATCCAACACACACTACCATCCCAAGACCTCATCAACTTCTCTTCTTCTGACTTTTTATGGCAGTTGGCAGTTCAATTTAAAGGTGAATGTGATTGACTCAAAACTGCTTCCTTGGTTTAATGAAAGTCTTGTGAATGAAAATTTTGCAAAAAGACTCCTGGTTCCACTGCATGTGCACATGCACAATTCATTAGTATAACTAGAAATTTAATTTCCTTAGTCAATTGCTTCACCACTTGGTCACCAGTTTCAAAGCATTGTTGCTTAAATTAACCTCATGTGAAAAGAATGGAAGTTCCATTCACTTGATCTGATTAAAATATAACGTGATGGCACAGAAGAGGATTTGAAACCAACATAGATCATATTGAATCAGGGTTTTTTTCATTTTCTTGTGATGATAAAGGAAAATAATCCTTTGCAACAGTCACTGAAAAAAATTAACACTTTTCACCTTCCAATACCAGTGAACTGAAAAGTAAACCAGGCAACACACACAAAATGCTGGAGGAGCTCAGCAGGCCAGGCAGCATCTATGGAAAAGAGTACAGTCAATGTTTCGGGCTGAGACCCTTCATCAGGACTGGAGAAAAGACAGATCAGGTGTCAATGTTAGAAGTGGGGGGGAGGGGAGGAAGAAACACAAGGTGATAGGTGAAACCAGGAGTGGGGGGGGTATGAAGTAAAATGCTGGGAAGCTGATAGGTTAAAGAGATAAAGGGTTAGAGAAGAGGGAATCTGATAGGAGAGGACAGAAGGCCATGGAAGAAAGAAAAGGGTGGAGTGGTGAGTGAGGCCAAGAGGAACCATATCCCTGGTGGGTGGCGGGAGGCAGGAGGAATCGGTGAGGGCAGACATGAGCGAAACGGAAGAGACGTGGTTGAGAGCAGCATTGATGGTGGAGGAAGGGAAGCCCCTTTCTTTGAAGCAGGTGACATCTCCTTCATTCTGGAATGAAAAGGCTCATACTGAAAGCAGATGCCCAGGAAGACGGAGGAATTGAGAGAAGCCGATGACATTTTTACAAGTAACAGGGTGGGAAGAAGTATATTCCAGGTAGCTGTGAGAGTCAGTGGGTTTATAACAGACATCAATAGATCAGCTGTCTCCAAAGATAGAGACAGAGAGATTGAGAAAAGAGAGGGAGGTGTCAGAAATGGACCAGGTAAGTTTGTAGGCCGGGTGGAAGTTGGAGGCAAAGTTGATGACATTGATGAGCCCAGCATGGGTGCAGGAAGCAGCGCCAATGTAGTTGTTGATGTAGCGTAGGAAGAGTTGGGGAGCGATACCAGTATAGGCTTGGAACATGGACTGTTCCACATAGCTGACAAAAAGGCAGACATAGCTGGGACCCATGCAAGTGGCCATGACCACACCTTCTGTCTGAGGGAAGTGGGAGGAGCCGAAGGAGAAATTATTGAGAGTGAGGACAAGTTTCACCAGACGGAGGAGAGTGATGGTGCAGGGGAACTGGTTGGGTCTGATGTCCAGTAAGAAATGGAGAGCTTTGAGGCCTTCCTGGTGGGAGTGGAGGTGTATAAGGACTGGACATCCATAGTGAATGTAAGATGATCAGGACCAGGGAACTTGAAATCATTGAAAAGATCAAGAGCGTTTGAAGTGTCACAGCTGTAAGTAGGAAGGGACTGAACTGGGGTGGGGCGGGGAGGAATAAAACAGAGTTGAAGTATGCAGATATCAGTTTGGTGGGGCAGGAACAAGCAGAAACAATGGGTCTACCTGGATAGGCAGGTTTGTGGAGCTTAGGTGGGAGGTAAAAACGGGAGGTGCAGGCAGTGGATGGGAGATCCCCAGAGTTAATAATGTCAGTGATGGTGTGGGAGACGATGGCCTGGTGCTCCTTAGTGAGGTCCTGTTCGAGGGGTAAGTAAGAGGAGGTGACTGACAGGCCACAGCAAGGTAGAGGTCAGTCGACCAGACTACTGCAGCACCCCCTTAATCTGTGAGTTTGATGGTGAGGCTAGGATTAGTGTGGAGAGAGTGGAGAGCAGAGCGCTCGGAAGGAGTGAGGTTGGAATTAGAAAGAGGAGTGGTGAAGTCAAGATGAAGTCCCGTCGGCAGTTGGCAATGGAAAGATCCAGAGCAGGGTGTTCAGGAAGAGGAGGAGCCCATTTCACTGGGAGACCGTTTCGCTGAACACCTATGCTCTGTCCACCAGAGAAAGGATCTCCCAGTGGCCACACATTTTAATTCCATGTCCCATTCCCATTCTGATATGTCTATCCATGGCCTCCACTACTGTCAAGATGAAGCCACACTCAGGTTGGAGGAACAACACCTTATATACCAGCTGGGTAGCCTCCAACCTGATGGCATGAACATTGATTTCTCTAACTTCCATTAATGCCCCTCCTCCCCTTCTTACCCCATCCCTTATTTATTTATTTCTCCCCCCCCCCCACTTTTTCCCTCTCTTTTTTCTCTCTCTGCCCCTCTCACAATCACTCCTTGCCTGTTCTCCATCTCCCTCTGGTGCTCCACTCCCCCTTTCTTCCTCCCTAGGCCTCCCGTCCCATGATCCTTTCCCTTCTCCAGCTCTGTATCCCTTTTGCCAATCAACTTGCACACTCTTAGCTTCACCCCTCCCCCTCCTGTCTTCTCCTATCATTTTGGATCTCCCCCTGCCCCTCCCACCTTCAAGTCTCTTACTATCTTTTCTTTCAGTTAGTCCTGACGAAGGGTCTTGGCCCGAAATGTCGACTGTGCTCCTTCCTATAGATGCTGCCTGGCCTGTTGCATTCCACCAGCATTTTGTGTGTATTGTCAGAGGAGGAGCTATCATCGTTCAGGAATATTAGCATATAAAATGACATTTTATGTTATTCATTATAGGGCAATTCATAGTGCTTTATGGTGTTGGATCAGGTGATATTTTGATGCAGAGGTTCTTTGGAAGTCAAGAATGAGGCATAAAACTTGGTGGTTATGGCTATTTATTGGGTATTGCAAGAACAAAGAATGAACAAAGAAATACATATAACACCGTAATGTAATGGTTTTTCTGTAGAGGCAGTGTTTGGGTTATGCTTAGAGATAATGGGGCTTTGGAATGTGCGCTGTCCAATGAGGGGAGTGTTGTTTCTGGTTGTGTGCCTGCGACCGAGGTGATCTGGGTCTTTTGCTCGGCGGAAGATGGGGAGAGAAGATTCCAGAAAGGAGAGGTCGTAGACACCAGAAAGGAGTGGACTTGGAGTGGGGCCGGGAGTCGATGAAGCCTGGGGAAATCGATGGGGGACCAGCGGAAGGGAAGCTGTGAGCTCCAGCTTGTGCACAGTAGACTGTTTCATTGAAATGGGCCCTTTTCTGTTTGTTTTTCTTTACTAACCCTTTGGTCAAATTAAGAGTTATAAAGCTAAATGGTTTAATTGTATATGATGTACTCTGTTATTTTGTGGTACTGATTTGTAACAGGGTAACACATCACACAGCATCCACACAAACAGGTTTGGCACCTCAATCTCACACATTTGGTCAGGCCAGAGACTGTCTTCACTAGACTTATACAGCCGACAGAACCTGAGAGTTACATACAAAGAACAAAGTTTACCAAAACTTACCAAAAAATTAAAAGCAAGCGCCGGAAAGTTAAATTACAAGGAAAATAACAATTCTACATTCTAATCCGACAATGGGATGGTTACACTTGGGGCACACGTAATCTGGAAGCATTGCCACTCAGGTCAGTCTTTAGCCCTTGTCTGACCACTGGCACAGTTTATCATAAAATGTTATATTGCCACATAGGGGTATGCTATAAAAAGTACCACTGACTTGGAAAACAGTGAGACTTTCAATTCAGAAAGACGAGTCCAAGTTTCCTTCTGATTTGGTCTGTTGAATTGGTTCTGTGTGCATTGCATCTTGTTGGCAACTTGATATGGAGGCTTTTCGTTTTCAATAAGTGGTTCCCACTTAATAAAAAGAGTGTAATAAGACACTGCTTGGCACCAATGGCATCATCAACAACTTCTGCCAAAGCAAAGTGCATAGTCCACTCAGTTCCACGAAATTAACCAACTTAGTGATAGAAGAGGATGCCCACACAGGTGTGGAATTGCATGTCTGCATCCTCTAGCCTTGCTGATACTGCGATGACAATTGATATGTGGTTGGCATACTCAGCAATGAAATCAAGGCCACTTCAATCTAGGCTATCAATGAATTAGTGTAGAACATGTGGGACCATTTCCGATGCCCAGAAACAAGAGGAGTGACTAAGCTAAAGCCAATTGATTTAAAATTCTGAAAGAAAAACAGAAAATTCCAGAAATAGTAACACACTGAAAATCTGTGGATGAAGCTGCAATGCTTCAGGTTGATGACTTTTTATCAAGATATTCAAAGTAAATTTATTTTCAAATTACGTATATCTCACCATATACTACCTTGAGATTCATTTTCTTGCAGACGTTCACAGTAGAACAAAGTATAATAGAATCAATAAAAAAAACTACACACAAAGACTGACAATCAATATGCAAATGCAAACAAACAAACAAATAAATAAATAATACTGAGAACCTAACCTAAAGCTCATGGCAGCATCGAGAAGAGAGCATGGTCTAGATTGTGGAGTTGATTGATGATGGATGCTGCTTTCTTGTGACAGTGCTCCTTGGAAATATGATTAGTGGTGGCAAAGGCTTTGTTTGCGATGAACTGGGTTGTATCCATCACTTTCTGTACACATTTTCATTCTTGGGAAAATCCACCTATGTGACAGGGACGTGGCGGGAAAACGAACCCAAGTGCAGGACTCCGACGCAGAGGCAGGATCAGGAGGCAGAATCTCCGTAGCGAGTGTAGAATCGGGACCAGGCTGAGTCAGGACCTGGGAGACTTGGTTTACAGAGAGCTACGGGGTTGAAGACTTGGAGCAAGGTTCCTCTCTCTCTGAGAGTCGACCAACAATCTGGCAAGAGCTGACTGGAGCTGTTGGAGTCTTATCCTCTGGTGGCTAATGGAAACCAAGTGCTGGTGATTGAGAGGAATTGGGAACGATTGGGAATCAAATGTGGGGATTAAGGACCAATTAGGGAGGAAAGGGAAAAGGTGGGAAATGCCAGCCAGGACTATGACAACCTAACCTTTGTAGATAGAGATGCAATGTTTTGGGTTGGTGACATCTTATCAGGATGTTGCTTGGATCGGAGAAATGTAGGTATTGTGAGAGGTTACATAGCCTGGGTTTGTTTTCCCTGTAGTGAAGGAGACTGAAGGGTGACATAACAGAGTGACAAAACATTATAAGATGCATAGACAGGCTGATAGGCAGAATCATGTTTCCAATAGCAGGGTTAGCACAAAAAGAGGGCATAGGGCTAAAGTAAGCAGAAAGAGTTATAAAGGGGAATTTAAGATGTAGGGATTTTACACAGAGAACGCTTGATACTTGGAGTATCAGAGGAGGTGGTAGAACCCTCACAAAGAAAGGGCCAGAATGGACATGATGACTGAAGGGCCCATTTCTATTCAATACAGCTCTTTGATTCTGAGTGGAAGACAAAGAAGATTAAATGATACTTGGGGTATTGAAAATCAGTGAGAGGGATGGTAAAGGTTTTAGTGAGTAATTATAGTCAATAAAGTGAATGAATTCCAAAACTATAAAATAAAAATGGTGCAGATGATGATTATCTGAAATTGTTGAATTCTGCTGAGTCTGGAAGATTGCAAAGTGTTTTTATAAGAAGTTCCCCTATTTATGTAAACCTGATTAAACCTTGCGGAACTTTTTGGTGGGCTGCAAACACAAGGATCACTTATGGACTTGGCAGGGGCCAATAAAAAGAAACAGACTGGCCGTTGTTGGAGTGGACAGTATTAGAGTGGCACAGATACAGACTAGAACTTAAGCTTGAGAGGTTAGAGGTATAACAAGTGTAGGCAGGATGGTATTTCAGGCAGTGGAAGGCTCCTCCTGTGAGATGTGGGATTTTAGGGTACCAAGCAGCCCCTCTCTGATGTCTACATGTGCAGGAAGTGCATCCAACTACAGATCCTGACTGACAAGGTCAAGGGACTGGAGCTGGACCATCCAGGAGGCTGAAAACCTCACAGTTAAGTCTTTTACAGAGGTGGTCACACCCAGAGTGCAGGTTTCAGATAGTAGATCTGAAGGAGAGGTAACAGAAATAAGCAATCAGTGCAGGGTTCACTTGTAGCCATTCCCCTCTGCACGCCCCTTTGGATACTGCTGGGGAGGTGATCAGGGCACAGCAACAGCCAGGCCAAAGGCATTGTCACCAGTTCTGAGGCTCAGCAAGGAAGGGTAAAGTCAGGCAGATTGATATTGATAGGGGACTCGACAGTTAGGGGGACAGATAGGAGCTTCTATGGCTGTGAAAGAGACACCAGGATGGTGTAAACACGAGGAAATCTGCAGATGCTGGAAATTCAAACAACAGCACACACAAAATGCTGGTGGAACACAGCAGGCCAGGCAGCATCTATAGGAGAAGCACTGTCGACGTTTCAGGCCGAGACCCTTTGTCAGGACTAACTGAAAGGAAAGATAGTAAGAGATTAGAAAGTAGGAGGGGGAGGGGGAAATGCAAAATGATAGGAGAAGACCGGAGGGGGTTGGATGAAGCTGAGAGCTGGAAAGGTGATTGGCGAAAGTGATACAGAGCTGGAGAAGGGAAAGGATCATGGGACGGGAGGCCTCAGGAGAAAGAAAGGAGGGGGGGAGCACCAGAGGGAGATGGAGAACAGGCAAACAACTAAATATGTCAGGGATGGGGTACGAAGGGGGGGAGGAGGGGCATTAACAGAAGTTAGAGAAGTCAATGTTCATACCAACAGGTTGGAGGCTACCCAGCCGGTATATAAGGTGTTGTTCCTCCAACCTGAGTGTGGCTTCATCTTGACAGTAGAGGAGGCCATGGATAGACATATCAGAATGGGAATGGGACGTGGAATTAAAATGTGTGGCCACTGGGAGATCCTGCTTTTTCTGGCAGACCGAGCGTAGGTGTTCAGCGAAACGGTCTCCCAGTCTGCATCGAGTCTCACCAATATATAAAAGGCCACACCGGGAGCACCGGACGCAGCATACCACACCAGCTGACTCACAGGTGAAGTGTCGCCTCACCTGGAAGGACTGTCTGGGGCCCTGAATGGTGGTGAGGGAGGAAGTGTAAGGGCAGGTGTAGCACTTGTTCCGTTTACAAGGATAAGTGCCAGGGGGAGATCGGTGGGAAGGGATGGGGGGGATGAATGGACAAGGGAGTCGCGTAGGGAGCGATCCCTGCAAAAAGCAGAAGGGGGGGGGAGAGGGAAAAATGTGTTTGGTAGTGGGATCCCGTTGGAGGTGGCGAAAGTTACAGAGAATTATACGTTGGACCTGGAGGCTGGTGGGGTGGTAGGTAAGGACAAGGGGAACCCTATCCCGAGTGGGGTGGCGGGTGGATGGGGTGAGGGCAGATGTGCGGGAAATGGGAGAGAACCAGGATGGTGTATTGCCTCCCAGGTGCTAGGCTCCAGGAAGTCTCAGAGGGCTGCAGAATATTATCAACAGGGAAGGTGAGCAGCCAGAGGTTGTGGTGCACATTGCCACCAATGACATAGGTAGAAAGGGGGAAGAGGTCCTGCACAGTGAGTGTAGGGAGTTAAGGAAGATGCTGAAGAGCAAGACACCCATGGTAGAAATCTCTAGATTACTTCCAGTTCCATATGCTAGTCAGGGCACGAGTAGGATGATAGTACAGATGAATGAGTGGTTGAGGAAGTGGTGCAGGGAGCAGGGTTTCAGATTTCTGGATCAATTGGATCTCTTCTGGGGAATATATGACCTGTACAAAAAGGATGGGTTACACAATGTAAGGAAACCAAATATCCTTGTGGGCAGGTATGCTAGAACTACTGGGGAGAGTTTAAACTAATCTGAATGGGGGTGTGAACCAGAGTGATAGGGCTGAATATGGGGCAGTTGGTACACAAGTAGATACATTGTGTAGTGAGACTGTGAGGAAGGACAGGCAGATGATAGGGCAAAAATTACAGTCAGTGGGATGAGTTGAAGTGTAATATGGGGGCAAAATTGAAAAGAGTAAAAAATGAAACTAAATCCTTAGAAAGAGGTGACATAGGATTGGAAGATGTAGAATCCTTGGGGGTAGAGTTAAGAAATTGCAAGGGTAAAAAAAAAACCCTGTTGGGAGTTATATATGGGGTCGGAACAGTAGCCAGAATATGGGATATAAATTTCAATGGGAGGTTCAAAAGGCATGTAATAAGGACAATGTATGATAGTCATGGGGGATTTCGATATGCAGGATGATTGGGTTGATGATCAGGTTGGTGCTTGATCCCAAGAGAGGGAATTTGTAGAAAGCCTATGAGATGGTTTTTTAGAACAGCTTGTGGTCGAGCCCACTAGGGGAAAGGTAATTCTGCATTGGGTGCTGTGAAATGAACCAGATTTGATTAGAGACTTAAGGTAAAGGTACCTTTAGGAAGCAGTGGTCATAGTATGATAGAATTCATCCTGCAGTTTGCGAGGGAGAAGGTGAAGTTAGATGTATCAGTATTGCAATATAGTAAAGGGAATTGTAGAAATTGGCCTAAGTTGATTGGAAGGGGACACTAGCAGGGATGATGGCAGAACAGCAATGACTGGAGTTTCTGAGGACAATTCGGAAGGCACAGAATAGATATATCCCAAAGATGAAGAAGTATTCTAAAGGTAGTATGACACATCCGTGGCTGACAAGGGAAGTCAAAGCCAATGTAAAAGGAAAAGAGAGAGCATATTATACAGCAAGAATTAGTGGGAAGCTGGAGGACTGGGAAGCTTTTAAAAAACAAAAGAAGGCAACTAAAAAGCCATACGGAGAGAAAAGATGAAATATGAAAAGTAAACCAGACAATAAGTCTTTTCAGATATATAAAGCGTAAAAGAGAGGCGAGAGTGGGTATTGGACCACTGGAAAATGATGCTGGAGAAGTAGTAATGAGAGACCAAGTAATGACAGACGAACTTAATCAGTATTTTGCATCAGTCTTCACTGTGGGAGACACTAGCAGTGTGCCAGAAATTCGAGAGTGTCAGGGGGCAGAAGTGAGTGTTGTTGCTGTTACTAAGGAGAAGGTGCTTGGGAAGCTGAAAGGTCTAAAGGTAGATAAGTCACCTGGACTAGATGGACTCACCCTAGGTTCTGAAGGAGGTAGCTGAAGAGATTGTGGAGACATTAATAATGATCTTTCAAGAATCACAAAATTCTGGATTGGTTCCAGAGGACTGGAAAATTGCAAATGTCATTCCACTATTTAAGAAGGGGTGGGAGGCAGATGAAAGGAATTTATAAGTCAGTTAGCCTGACCTCAGTGGTCCGGTAGATGCTGGAGTTGACTGTTAAGGATATGGTTTTGACGTACTTCAAGGCACATGATAAAGTAGGCCAAAGTCAGCATAGTTTCCTTAAGGGAAAATCTTGCCTGACAAATCTGTTGGAATTCTTTGAAGAAATAACAAGCAGGATAGACAAAGAAAAATTGGTGAATGTTGTGTACTTGGATTTTCAAAAGGCCTTTGATAAGTTGCAGCACATCACATGAGGCTGCTTAACAAGATAACAGCCCATGATATTACAGGAAAGATGCTAATGTGGATAGAAGATTGGCTGACAGGCAAAGAGTGGGAATAAAGGAGGCCTATTCTGGTTGGCTACAGGTGGCTACTGGTGTTCTGCAGGGTTCAGTATTGGGACCACTTCTTTTCATATTCTTTGTCAATGGTTTGGATAATGGAATTGATGGCTTTGAGGCCAAGTTTGCAGATAATACAAAGACAGGCAGAGGCGCAGGTAGTCTACAGAAGGACTTAGACAGATTGAGAGAATGGGCAAAGAAGTGGCAGATGGAATATAGTATAGGAAATTGTATGGTTATGCACTTTGGTAGAAGGAAAAAAGGCATAGACTATTTTCTAATTGGGGAGAAAATACAAAAATCAGAGGGGCAAAGGGACTTGGGAGTCCTTGTGCAGGATTCCCTAAAGGTTAATTTACAGGTTATGTCAGTTGTAAGGAAGGCAAATCAAATTCTAGCATTCATTTTGAGAGGTCGAGGATAAAAAAGCAAGGATGTAATGTTGAGGCTTTATAAGACATTGGTCAGACCACACAGAGTATTGTGAGCAGTTTTGGGCCCTTTATTTAAGAAAAGATGTGCTGTCATTGGAGAGGGTGCAGAGGAGGCTCATGAGAATGATTCTGGGAATAAAAGGGTTAATGTATAAGGAGTGTTTGATGGTTCTGGGCCTGTACTCACTGCTGCTTAGAAGAATGAGGAGGGATCGCATTGAAACCTATCAAATATTGATATAGTGGATGTGGAGAGGATGTTTCCTGTGGTGGGTGAGTCTGGGACCTGAGGGCAGAACCTCAAAATAGAGGAATGTCCATTTAGAACAGAGATGAGAAGGAATTTCTTTATCTAGAGAGTGGTGAATCTGTGAAATTCATTGTCATGGATGGTTGTGGTAGCCAAGTCCTTGGATATATTTAAAGTGGTGGTTGATAGGGTCTTGATGAGTCAGGGTGTCAAAGGTTACAGGAAGAAGGCAGGAGAGTGAGGTTGAGGGGGATAATAAATCAGCCATGATAGAATAGCAGAACAGACTTGATGGGCTGTAGGGCCTAATTATGCTCCTATGTCTTATGGTCTTCTGATTTCTATTTCTGATAAAAATGCATAGAATTTCACATTAATATCACACAGCATCATACTGACAGAAAATGCTAATTAATCATGTATTAAAATGATCTCATACAAATGAAAAACAGCAGAAATGCTATGTTTTCATCTATTTCTGTCACATTCCATTTGTACATGAGATTGTTTTAATCCTTAATTTATTTTCATTTTCTGTCAGTATAGTGCTGACTGATGTTAAAATTTAACATTAATTTTTTAAGGTGGAACCAGTGTCTATGTAAGGGGTTTCTTCTTTCATGTTATTTGCTAAGGCTAATAAAATGGTTTCTCTGTAATGTTAACGGTAGCTGCTTGTTTGGGTTATAATTACTGATAACAGAAATTGTATTCATTTGCTAACCAATTGGGATAGATGTTATTCTTTCTTGTGCGTCTGTATGCTATTGTTTTTCGTGGGCTTTGGGGAGAAGGTGTGATGGGGACAGAGAGAGGAGACGCAATGAGAGAGATGCTGTAAGCTGGGCGATGGAACGGACCCCGAGCGGGAGTCCGAGGCCCAGGGTCTTCGGCGAGGAGAGAAGAAGAGGACAGACTCATGTGGAGCATTTGGTCGACCACCGAGGGTGGTCCCATTCGTGGGTCGGCGGAGTTCAGAGGACATCGACTGGAGGAAGGGAGACCCAGTTCTGTAAGAGCTCCAATGATGTGTGCACAAACTGGTTAATAATAATGGCGCCTTTTTCTTTTTTTTTAAACAGTTCAACGGTTCTTATTTTGTTCCTTTACTATCCATATAGTCAAAGTAATGTTACGTACTCGTGACACGTGACAGTGGTACCCTTGTCATGTGACTGGGATTGAAGCTATACTGGACTTGAGGTAATGGTCTTGTGATGGTGGAGTGATGTCATTTTCCCGCCAGTAGAGATCATGTGACAGGTTTTTTTTTACACGGTATAAAAGGAGGACCCCTCCCTGTGAGGTGGGGCAGTTCGTGGCTGGATTTGCCATGTTGACTTCATGCCACTGCGTGATTTAATGTGATGACGCAGTTTAGTTGAAAGATGCCTAAAGTTAATGCCTAATGTCTAATGCCTAAAGTTTAAAAGATCATTGCCAGCAGGTTCTTTACAAATACTGCTAGTTGAGAATCAGTGGAGAGTGAAGATCGGAGTTCGGGAGTTAAAGATCGAGGAGAATCAATTTTCGACAGTGAAACAGGTTCGACCTTGTTTGATCCTTATTCGGAAGGATTTTGTTGACTATTCTCGTGTTAATCCCTGGGATTCCAGAAAGGATTGAGAATAGTGTGGTAAAGGAAAGACCAGTGCCTTTAAGCTGTTACGTTTCGTAACTTCTTCATGGGAAAAGTTCGACTTCGGGGACTGAAGAAAAACGACGTGAAAGAGAATTTAAATCGTCTTAAAAAGTCTCTCCCTTAAATGGACTGTGAGAATTTTGAACTTTTGGCAATACTACTTTAAAGAACTGTTTTTGCAACATCGCTTTAAGAACTGTTTGAGCTGCATCGCTTTAAGAACTGTTCAAGCTGCCGCACAGCATCTGATTTCCGGTTACGTTAGTGATTTGTTTACTTTTGGGGGGGTTTGTTTTCAGTGTTTAATAAACGTGTTATTTGTTATAAAAACCCTTGCCTAACTCATATATTTATTGTTGCCTGAATCCGTAACATAAATATGGGGGCTCATCCGGGATTGGATAATTTGAGTTTAAATGCTTGTTAACTTTTGAATCGGTGTTTTGGAAGCGGGGAATACTCGATTCTTTAGTTTGATTGGCTTGTGAGTGGTATTTGGCAATGATGAATATTGATGAGTTTCTGGCTTCGCCAGGCGCGGAGTTGTTAGCAAAGGTGAAAAAAACTGAGGTATCTGAGATAGCTAGTAAATTGCAACTTAAAGGTATTTTGCAGACTACATCGAAGGCTGTAATGCAGAGAAAAATCGCGTCATACTATGTGAATTTGGGTGTTTTTGATTAATCGATTTTAGAGTCGTTTCCAATAAGTAATATAGAGATGCAGTTGCAAATTGAACAAATGAGGTTGGAACAAAGTAAAGCAGAATTGGAGCGTTGTAAGTTAGAAGCTGTTCAGAAAAAGAGGGAGTTTGATTATGCAATGGAGGAATTAAGGTCTGGGAATCAGTCTGCTGGTTCTAGAAAGCCGTTTGTTGCTAGTCAAGAAATTAAATCAGGCCCTCCATTTAGTGAAACAGAAGTGGAAAGATATTTCCAACATTTTGAAACTATTGCTCGGATGTTAGAGTGGCCGAGAGATAAGTGGTCAGTGTTGTTACAGAGTGTAATTAAAGGTAAAGCACAACAAGTTTACACAGCTTTAACTGCTGCGCAAGCACTTGATTATGATATTGTGAAAATGCATATTCTAAAAGCATACGAATTAGTCCCAGAAGCATATAGAGAAAGATTCAGAAGTTTGAAGAAGTCTGTGGAAAAGACTTATGTGGAATTTGCCTATGATAAAGCTGTGTGTTTTGAGAGATGGGTTTCTTCTAAAAATGTAAATGGGGACTATGATACATTGAAAGAGCTGATTTTAATGGAGGAATTTAAAAGAAGCATCCCTGTTGAAGTAAGGACCTACTTAAATGAGAGGGATACTGATAAATTGCAGGACTGTGCTAGATTAGCTGATGAGTATGTTTTAATCCATAAGAATAAATTTCCTCAGGGCAGAATTTTTAAGAGGAAAAATAACATGGAGACTCAAGACAAATCAGAAATTAAATCCGATGAGGAAGGAAAACCTGTGAAGGAAAGACAGTTTGGGCTTATTTGTAACTATTGTAAGAAACCTGGCCATGTAATAGCTAACTGTTTCAGATTGAAAAAGAAAGAGAAGGAAGCAGTTCCAGATGCTTGTGTGCAACATACTGAAGCACCTGTAAAGTTACAGGGTTTGATAAACACAAATGAGGCTTTGTTAGAGTCTGACCAAGTTAGAAAGGGATATGATCATTTTATAACTGAAGGGTTTGTATCCTTGAAAGAAGGATCTACTCTGGTACCAATAAAAATCCTTAGGGATACTGGAGCTTCTCAATCACTGATGTTAGATAGTGTATTGAAGTTTAATGAGGAGTCTGATACTGGTGAGGTAAATTACATAAGAGGTGTTGGGAGTGATTTTATGCCTGTACATTTACATAAAGTAAATTTAAAGTCAGGGTTAGTTACAGGATTTGTTAAAGTAGGATTACAGCATAGCTTACCTGTGAAGGGTATTTCTTTATTGTTAGGTAATGACTTGGCAGGTGGACAAGTTTTTCCTGAAGTGCATTTGACAATGGAGTCAGAGGAACCAGAGATGAATTCTAACACAGATTGGCAGGGGCCAATAAAAAGAAACAGACTGGCCGTTGTTGGAGTGGACAGTATTAGAGTGGCACAGATACAGACTAGAACTTAAGCTTGAGAGGTTAGAGGTATAACAAGTGTAGGCAGGATGGTATTTCAGGCAGTGGAAGGCTCCTCCTGTGAGATGTGGGATTTTAGGGTACCAAGCAGCCCCTCTCTGATGTCTACATGTGCAGGAAGTGCATCCAACTACAGATCCTGACTGACAAGGTCAAGGGACTGGAGCTGGACCATCCAGGAGGCTGAAAACCTCACAGTTAAGTCTTTTACAGAGGTGGTCACACCCAGAGTGCAGGTTTCAGATAGTAGATCTGAAGGAGAGGTAACAGAAATAAGCAATCAGTGCAGGGTTCACTTGTAGCCATTCCCCTCTGCACGCCCCTTTGGATACTGCTGGGGAGGTGATCAGGGCACAGCAACAGCCAGGCCAAAGGCATTGTCACCAGTTCTGAGGCTCAGCAAGGAAGGGTAAAGTCAGGCAGATTGATATTGATAGGGGACTCGACAGTTAGGGGGACAGATAGGAGCTTCTATGGCTGTGAAAGAGACACCAGGATGGTGTAAACACGAGGAAATCTGCAGATGCTGGAAATTCAAACAACAGCACACACAAAATGCTGGTGGAACACAGCAGGCCAGGCAGCATCTATAGGAGAAGCACTGTCGACGTTTCAGGCCGAGACCCTTTGTCAGGACTAACTGAAAGGAAAGATAGTAAGAGATTAGAAAGTAGGAGGGGGAGGGGGAAATGCAAAATGATAGGAGAAGACCGGAGGGGGTTGGATGAAGCTGAGAGCTGGAAAGGTGATTGGCGAAAGTGATACAGAGCTGGAGAAGGGAAAGGATCATGGGACGGGAGGCCTCAGGAGAAAGAAAGGAGGGGGGGAGCACCAGAGGGAGATGGAGAACAGGCAAACAACTAAATATGTCAGGGATGGGGTACGAAGGGGGGGAGGAGGGGCATTAACAGAAGTTAGAGAAGTCAATGTTCATACCAACAGGTTGGAGGCTACCCAGCCGGTATATAAGGTGTTGTTCCTCCAACCTGAGTGTGGCTTCATCTTGACAGTAGAGGAGGCCATGGATAGACATATCAGAATGGGAATGGGACGTGGAATTAAAATGTGTGGCCACTGGGAGATCCTGCTTTTTCTGGCAGACCGAGCGTAGGTGTTCAGCGAAACGGTCTCCCAGTCTGCATCGAGTCTCACCAATATATAAAAGGCCACACCGGGAGCACCGGACGCAGCATACCACACCAGCTGACTCACAGGTGAAGTGTCGCCTCACCTGGAAGGACTGTCTGGGGCCCTGAATGGTGGTGAGGGAGGAAGTGTAAGGGCAGGTGTAGCACTTGTTCCGTTTACAAGGATAAGTGCCAGGGGGAGATCGGTGGGAAGGGATGGGGGGGATGAATGGACAAGGGAGTCGCGTAGGGAGCGATCCCTGCAAAAAGCAGAAGGGGGGGGAGAGGGAAAAATGTGTTTGGTAGTGGGATCCCGTTGGAGGTGGCGAAAGTTACAGAGAATTATACGTTGGACCTGGAGGCTGGTGGGGTGGTAGGTAAGGACAAGGGGAACCCTATCCCGAGTGGGGTGGCGGGTGGATGGGGTGAGGGCAGATGTGCGGGAAATGGGAGAGAACCAGGATGGTGTATTGCCTCCCAGGTGCTAGGCTCCAGGAAGTCTCAGAGGGCTGCAGAATATTATCAACAGGGAAGGTGAGCAGCCAGAGGTTGTGGTGCACATTGCCACCAATGACATAGGTAGAAAGGGGGAAGAGGTCCTGCACAGTGAGTGTAGGGAGTTAAGGAAGATGCTGAAGAGCAAGACACCCATGGTAGAAATCTCTAGATTACTTCCAGTTCCATATGCTAGTCAGGGCACGAGTAGGATGATAGTACAGATGAATGAGTGGTTGAGGAACTGGTGCAGGGAGCAGGGTTTCAGATTTCTGGATCAATTGGATCTCTTCTGGGGAATATATGACCTGTACAAAAAGGATGGGTTACACAATGTAAGGAAACCAAATATCCTTGTGGGCAGGTATGCTAGAACTACTGGGGAGAGTTTAAACTAATCTGAATGGGGGTGTGAACCAGAGTGATAGGGCTGAATATGGGGCAGTTGGTACACAAGTAGATACATTGTGTAGTGAGACTGTGAGGAAGGACAGGCAGATGATAGGGCAAAAATTACAGTCAGTGGGATGAGTTGAAGTGTAATATGGGGGCAAAATTGAAAAGAGTAAAAAATGAAACTAAATCCTTAGAAAGAGGTGACATAGGATTGGAAGATGTAGAATCCTTGGGGGTAGAGTTAAGAAATTGCAAGGGTAAAAAAAAAACCCTGTTGGGAGTTATATATGGGGTCGGAACAGTAGCCAGAATATGGGATATAAATTTCAATGGGAGGTTCAAAAGGCATGTAATAAGGACAATGTATGATAGTCATGGGGGATTTCGATATGCAGGATGATTGGGTTGATGATCAGGTTGGTGCTTGATCCCAAGAGAGGGAATTTGTAGAAAGCCTATGAGATGGTTTTTTAGAACAGCTTGTGGTCGAGCCCACTAGGGGAAAGGTAATTCTGCATTGGGTGCTGTGAAATGAACCAGATTTGATTAGAGACTTAAGGTAAAGGTACCTTTAGGAAGCAGTGGTCATAGTATGATAGAATTCATCCTGCAGTTTGCGAGGGAGAAGGTGAAGTTAGATGTATCAGTATTGCAATATAGTAAAGGGAATTGTAGAAATTGGCCTAAGTTGATTGGAAGGGGACACTAGCAGGGATGATGGCAGAACAGCAATGACTGGAGTTTCTGAGGACAATTCGGAAGGCACAGAATAGATATATCCCAAAGATGAAGAAGTATTCTAAAGGTAGTATGACACATCCGTGGCTGACAAGGGAAGTCAAAGCCAATGTAAAAGGAAAAGAGAGAGCATATTATACAGCAAGAATTAGTGGGAAGCTGGAGGACTGGGAAGCTTTTAAAAAACAAAAGAAGGCAACTAAAAAGCCATACGGAGAGAAAAGATGAAATATGAAAAGTAAACCAGACAATAAGTCTTTTCAGATATATAAAGCGTAAAAGAGAGGCGAGAGTGGGTATTGGACCACTGGAAAATGATGCTGGAGAAGTAGTAATGAGAGACCAAGTAATGACAGACGAACTTAATCAGTATTTTGCATCAGTCTTCACTGTGGGAGACACTAGCAGTGTGCCAGAAATTCGAGAGTGTCAGGGGGCAGAAGTGAGTGTTGTTGCTGTTACTAAGGAGAAGGTGCTTGGGAAGCTGAAAGGTCTAAAGGTAGATAAGTCACCTGGACTAGATGGACTCACCCTAGGTTCTGAAGGAGGTAGCTGAAGAGATTGTGGAGACATTAATAATGATCTTTCAAGAATCACAAAATTCTGGATTGGTTCCAGAGGACTGGAAAATTGCAAATGTCATTCCACTATTTAAGAAGGGGTGGGAGGCAGATGAAAGGAATTTATAAGTCAGTTAGCCTGACCTCAGTGGTCCGGTAGATGCTGGAGTTGACTGTTAAGGATATGGTTTTGACGTACTTCAAGGCACATGATAAAGTAGGCCAAAGTCAGCATAGTTTCCTTAAGGGAAAATCTTGCCTGACAAATCTGTTGGAATTCTTTGAAGAAATAACAAGCAGGATAGACAAAGAAAAATTGGTGAATGTTGTGTACTTGGATTTTCAAAAGGCCTTTGATAAGTTGCAGCACATCACATGAGGCTGCTTAACAAGATAACAGCCCATGATATTACAGGAAAGATGCTAATGTGGATAGAAGATTGGCTGACAGGCAAAGAGTGGGAATAAAGGAGGCCTATTCTGGTTGGCTACAGGTGGCTACTGGTGTTCTGCAGGGTTCAGTATTGGGACCACTTCTTTTCATATTCTTTGTCAATGGTTTGGATAATGGAATTGATGGCTTTGAGGCCAAGTTTGCAGATAATACAAAGACAGGCAGAGGCGCAGGTAGTCTACAGAAGGACTTAGACAGATTGAGAGAATGGGCAAAGAAGTGGCAGATGGAATATAGTATAGGAAATTGTATGGTTATGCACTTTGGTAGAAGGAAAAAAGGCATAGACTATTTTCTAATTGGGGAGAAAATACAAAAATCAGAGGGGCAAAGGGACTTGGGAGTCCTTGTGCAGGATTCCCTAAAGGTTAATTTACAGGTTATGTCAGTTGTAAGGAAGGCAAATCAAATTCTAGCATTCATTTTGAGAGGTCGAGGATAAAAAAGCAAGGATGTAATGTTGAGGCTTTATAAGACATTGGTCAGACCACACAGAGTATTGTGAGCAGTTTTGGGCCCTTTATTTAAGAAAAGATGTGCTGTCATTGGAGAGGGTGCAGAGGAGGCTCATGAGAATGATTCTGGGAATAAAAGGGTTAATGTATAAGGAGTGTTTGATGGTTCTGGGCCTGTACTCACTGCTGCTTAGAAGAATGAGGAGGGATCGCATTGAAACCTATCAAATATTGATATAGTGGATGTGGAGAGGATGTTTCCTGTGGTGGGTGAGTCTGGGACCTGAGGGCAGAACCTCAAAATAGAGGAATGTCCATTTAGAACAGAGATGAGAAGGAATTTCTTTATCTAGAGAGTGGTGAATCTGTGAAATTCATTGTCATGGATGGTTGTGGTAGCCAAGTCCTTGGATATATTTAAAGTGGTGGTTGATAGGGTCTTGATGAGTCAGGGTGTCAAAGGTTACAGGAAGAAGGCAGGAGAGTGAGGTTGAGGGGGATAATAAATCAGCCATGATAGAATAGCAGAACAGACTTGATGGGCTGTAGGGCCTAATTATGCTCCTATGTCTTATGGTCTTCTGATTTCTATTTCTGATAAAAATGCATAGAATTTCACATTAATATCACACAGCATCATACTGACAGAAAATGCTAATTAATCATGTATTAAAATGATCTCATACAAATGAAAAACAGCAGAAATGCTATGTTTTCATCTATTTCTGTCACATTCCATTTGTACATGAGATTGTTTTAATCCTTAATTTATTTTCATTTTCTGTCAGTATAGTGCTGACTGATGTTAAAATTTAACATTAATTTTTTAAGGTGGAACCAGTGTCTATGTAAGGGGTTTCTTCTTTCATGTTATTTGCTAAGGCTAATAAAATGGTTTCTCTGTAATGTTAACGGTAGCTGCTTGTTTGGGTTATAATTACTGATAACAGAAATTGTATTCATTTGCTAACCAATTGGGATAGATGTTATTCTTTCTTGTGCGTCTGTATGCTATTGTTTTTCGTGGGCTTTGGGGAGAAGGTGTGATGGGGACAGAGAGAGGAGACGCAATGAGAGAGATGCTGTAAGCTGGGCGATGGAACGGACCCCGAGCGGGAGTCCGAGGCCCAGGGTCTTCGGCGAGGAGAGAAGAAGAGGACAGACTCATGTGGAGCATTTGGTCGACCACCGAGGGTGGTCCCATTCGTGGGTCGGCGGAGTTCAGAGGACATCGACTGGAGGAAGGGAGACCCAGTTCTGTAAGAGCTCCAATGATGTGTGCACAAACTGGTTAATAATAATGGCGCCTTTTTCTTTTTTTTTAAACAGTTCAACGGTTCTTATTTTGTTCCTTTACTATCCATATAGTCAAAGTAATGTTACGTACTCGTGACACGTGACAGTGGTACCCTTGTCATGTGACTGGGATTGAAGCTATACTGGACTTGAGGTAATGGTCTTGTGATGGTGGAGTGATGTCATTTTCCCGCCAGTAGAGATCATGTGACAGTTTTTTTTTACACGGTATAAAAGGAGGACCCCTCCCTGTGAGGTGGGGCAGTTCGTGGCTGGATTTGCCATGTTGACTTCATGCCACTGCGTGATTTAATGTGATGACGCAGTTTAGTTGAAAGATGCCTAAAGTTAATGCCTAATGTCTAATGCCTAAAGTTTAAAAGGTCATTGCCAGCAGGTTCTTTACAAATACTGCTAGTTGAGAATCAGTGGAGAGTGAAGATCGGAGTTCGGGAGTTAAAGATCGAGGAGAATCAATTTTCGACAGTGAAACGGGTTCGACCTTGTTTGATCCTTATTCGGAAGGATTTTGTTGACTATTCTCGTGTTAATCCCTGGGATTCCAGAAAGGATTGAGAATAGTGCGGTAAAGGAAAGACCAGTGCCTTTAAGCTGTTACGTTTCGTAACTTCTTCATGGGAAAAGTTCGACTTTGGGGACTGAAGAAAAACGACGTGAAAGAGAATTTAAATCATCTTAAAAAGTCTCTCCCTTAAATGGACTGTGAGAATTTTGAACTTTTGGCAATACTACTTTAAAGAACTGTTTTTGCAACATCGCTTTAAGAACTGTTTGAGCTGCATCGCTTTAAGAACTGTTCAAGCTGCCGCACAGCATCTGATTTCCGGTTACGTTAGTGATTTGTTTACTTTTGGGGGGGTTTGTTTTCAGTGTTTAATAAACGTGTTATTTGTTATAAAAACCCTTGCCTAACTCATATATTTATTGTTGCCTGAATCCGTAACATAAATATGGGGGCTCATCCGGGATTGGATCATTTGTGTTTAAATGCTTGTTAACTTTTGAATCGGTGTTTTGGAAATGGGGAATACTCGATTCTTTAGTTTGATTGGCTTGTGAGTGGTATTTGGCAACGATGAATATTGATGAGTTTCTTGCTTCGCCAGGCGCGGAGTTGTTAGCGAAGGCGGAAAAAACTGAGGTATCTGAGATAGCTAGTAAATTGCAACTTAAAGGTATTTTGCAGACTACGTCAAAGGCTGTAATGCAGAGAAAAATCGCGTCATACTATGTGAATTCGGGTGTTTTTGATTAATCGATTTTAGAGTCGTTTCCAATAAGTAATATAGAGATGCAGTTGCAAATCGAACAAATGAGGTTGGAACAAAGTAAAGCAGAATTGGAGCATTGTAAGTTAGAAGCTGTTCAGAAAAAGAGGGAGTTTGATTATGCAATGGAGGAATTAAGGTCTGGGAATCAGTCTGCTGGTTCTAGAAAGCCGTTTGTTGCTAGTCAAGAAATTAAATTGGTCCCTCCATTTAGTGAAACAGAAGTGGAAAGATATTTCCAACATTTTGAAACTATTGCTCGGATGTTAGAGTGGCCGAGAGATAAGTGGTCAGTGTTGTTACAGAGTGTAATTAAAGGTAAAGCACAACAAGTTTACACAGCTTTAACTGCTGCGCAAGCACTTGATTATGATATTGTGAAAAAGCATACGAATTAGTCCCAGAAGCGTATAGAGAAAGATTCAGAAGTTTGAAGAAGTCTGTGGAAAAGACTTACGTGGAATTTGCCTATGATAAAGCTGTGTGTTTTGAGAGATGGGTTTCTTCTAAAAATGTAAATGGGGACTATGATACATTGAAAGAGCTGATTTTAATGGAGGAATTTAAAAGAAGCATTCCTGTTGAAGTAAGGACCTACTTAAATGAGAGGGATACTGCTAAATTGCAGGACTGTGCTAGATTAGCTGATGAGTATGTTTTAATCCATAAGAATAAATTTCCTCAGGGCAGAATTTTTAAGAGGAAAAATAACATGGAGACTCAAGATAAATCAGAAATTAAATCCAATGAGGAAGGAAAACCTGTGACGGAAAGCCAGTTTGGGCTTATTTGTAACTATTGTAAGAAACCTGGCCATGTAATAGCTAACTGTTTCAGATTGAAAAAGAAAGAGAAGGAAGCAGTTCCAGATGCTTGTGTGCAACATACTGAAGCACCTGTAAAATTACAGGGTTTGATAAACACAAATGAGGCTTTGTTAGAGTCTGACCAAGTTAGAAAGGGATATGATCATTTTATAACTGAAGGGTTTGTATCCTTGAAAGAAGGATCTACTCTGGTGCCAATAAAAATCCTTAGGGATACTGGAGCTTCTCAATCACTGATGTTAGATAGTGTATTGAAGTTTAATGAGGAGTCTGATACTGGTGAGGTAAATTACATAAGAGGTGTTGGGAGTGATTTTATGCCTGTACATTTACATAAAGTAAATTTAAAGTCAGGGTTAGTTACAGGATTTGTTAAAGTAGGATTACAGCATAGCTTACCTGTGAAGGGTATTTCTTTATTGTTAGGTAATGACTTGGCAGGTGGACAAGTTTTTCCTGAAGTGCATTTGACAATGGAGTCAGAGGAACCAGAGATGAATTCTAACACAGATTCTTCCTGTGTTGTGACTAGAGCTATGGTTAAAAAGATTGATGCGCAGAATGAGGTTGTTACTCATGACTGTTCAACTCAGGATTCGAGTTTTGAGGACTTTCTTAGCTTCGTTGTTTGAACAAGATTCTGGGAGTAAGTCTGACTATGAAGATTTATCTCTGTCTCGGAAGGAGATGATAGCAGAGCAGAATAGGGACCCTGAGATTATAAAATTAAGGGAACAAGCTTTACTAGATAGTGAAATTGAGAAGGTGCCAGTAGGATATTACTTGGAAAAAGGAGTGTTGATGAGGAAGTGGAGGTCACCTACAATTCCTGCAAGTGAGGAATGGAATGTTGTTTATCAGGTAGTTGTCCCTAAAGTTTATCGAAATGAGATTTTGACTTTAGCTCATAGTGTGCCTTTAGGTGGACATCAAGGGGTAAGGAAAACTGTGGACAAGATTTTAAAACATTTTTACTGGCCTGGTCTAAGAAAAGATGTGGCGATGTTTTGTAAAACGTGCCATACTTGTCAAATTGTGGGTAAACCAAATCAAGTTACACCAGTGGCTCCATTACAACCTATTCCAGCATTTGGTGAACCGTTTTCTAAAGTTATTGTAGATTGTGTTGGTCCATTACCAAAGACAAAAACTGGTTATCAGTATTTGTTGACTATCATGTGTACTTCGTCTAGGTTTCCAGAGGCAGTACCACTTAGGAATATAAAAGCTAAAACTGTGACAAAGGCTCTTATAAAATTCTTTACTTATTTTGGATTACCTAAGGAAATACAAACTGATCAAGGCAGTAATTTTTTGTCTGGATTGTTTCAACAGATAGTTTATAAATTGGGAGCTAAGCAAATCACTTCATCTGCATACCATCCAGAATCGCAAGGTGCCTTGGAGAGGTTTCATTCTACCCTCAAGAATATGATTAGGACATATTGTGTGGAAAATGAAAGTGATTGGGATGAGGGTATAAACTTACTTTTATTTGCAGTAAGGGAATCGGTACAGGAATCTTTAGGTTTTAGTCCATTTGAACTTGTGTTTGGGCATAGAGTTAGAGGACCTTTAGCTTTATTAAAAGAACAGTGGATTAGTAAGGAAATACACACTAATTTGTTGGACTATGTTTTGAAATTTAAGGACAGGTTACATAAAGCTTGTAGCTTAGCCAAGGAAAATTTAAAGTTGGCTCAGGAGAAAATGAAAACTTGGTATGATAAAGAAGCTAGGATGAGGATGTTTAAGCCTGGAGATAAGGTGTTGGTTCTTTTCCCAGTGCAGACAAATCCTTTACAAACTAGATTTCATGGTCCTTATGAAATTGTGTCTAAAATCACTGATGTGGATTACATAATAAAAACTCCAGATCGTAGAAGGTCAACACAACTTTGCCATATAAATATGATTAAACCATATTTTGGGAAACAATCTGATACTGTGACTGTTGTGGTTAGTGAGAAAGAGTTTGATTTAACTAGGAACATGATAGATGATTCATCTGACTTTCATTCTAAATCCAACATTGTTTCTGTTAGGTTACCAAATTCAACCATTCTGGAAAATATGGATGAGAAATTAGCACATTTACAGCTAGAGCAGAAACAACAGATGAAGGAATTGATTTTAAAATATAAGGATTTGTTTCCAGATGTTCCGAGAAGGACTACTATAGCTTCGCATGATGTAGATGTTGGAGATGCCAAACCTATTAAACAACATCCATATAGGCTGAACATAGAAAAATGTGAACTTGCTGAGAAAGAAATTGAATATATGTTAGAGAATGATATTATTAGGCATTCTAACTCGAATTGGAGTTCACCATGTGTTATGGTGCCAAAACCAGATGGTAATATTAGGTTTTGTACAGACTATAGGAAGGTGAATGCTGTAACGAAAACAGATGCATATCCAATTCCTAGAGTAGATGATTGTGTAGATAAAGTTGGAAAAGCAAAATTCCTTACAAAGATTGATTTATTGAAAGGGTATTTGTGTGTTCAATTAACGGACAGAGGTAGAGAGATTTCTGCGTTTGTAACTCCATCTGGGTTATATGAATATAATGTTCTTCCATTTGGGATGAAGAATGCCCCAGGTACTTTCCAGAGGATGATTAACTCTGTGATTCAGGGATTGAAAGATACTGATGCTTATATTGATGATTTAGTGACAGGAAATGATACTTGGGAAGCACACATTATTGCGGTGGAGAAATTGTTTGAAAGGCTTTCAAAAGCTAACTTAACTATTAATTTAGCTAAGAGTGAATTTGGACATGCCACTGTGACTTACCTTGGTTATGTTGTGGGTCAAGGTAAGGTAGCTCCTGTTCAGGCAAAAGTTCGGGCAATTTTAGAGATTCCCACTCCAACGGGGAAAAAAAACTCTCAGCAGATTCTTGGGAATGGTAGGATATTATCGAAAATTTTGTAAGAATTTTGCTAATGTTGCCCTTCCATTAACTAACCTTTTGCAGAAGAATGTGAAGTTTGTGTGGACAGTGCCTTGTCAAGAAGCATTTGAAAAATTGAAAACAATGATATGTCAACAACCTGTGCTTAAGGTACCTGACTTTGAAAAACCTTGTTCATTAGCTGTAGATGCTAGTGATGAGGCTGCAGGAGCAGTATTAATGCAAAGGAATGAGGGTGATGAGGTTGATCATCCAGTAGCTTACTTTTCTAAGAAATTTAATAAGCATCAAAGAAACTATTCGACAATAGAGAAAGAATTGTTATCTCTTGTTTTAGCTTTAGAATATTTTGAGGTATATGTTGGTATAACTCAAAAACCACTTATTGTTTACACTGATCATAATCCGTTAGTTTTTCTGAGTAAGATGAAAAACAAAAACAGAAGATTATTAAATTGGAGTTTGATGTTACAGGAGTACAATATTGTGATAACTCATATTAAAGGTAAAGATAATGTGGTTGCTGATTGTCTATCTCGATGTTGAATGTACAATGTAATTTTTTATGGAGTGATTTTTTTTCAATTGTAACATTCCTACTGTATTGTGAATTGTAAGCTGTTATATGATGGTATTGTATATTGTGTATGTTATAAAATTTATACATTTGTTTTTCTTGTAAATAATTGTTAAAATTTTTGTTCTTGACAGACCAAAAATGTTTTTTTTGGAGGGAGGTGTTACGTACTCGTGACACGTGACAGTGGTACCCTTGTCATGTGACTGGGATTGAAGCTATACTGGACTTGAGGTAATGGTCTTGTGATGGTGGAGTGATGTCATTTTCCCGCCAGTAGAGATCATGTGACAGGTTTTTTTTACAGGGTGTAAAAGGAGGACCCCTCCCTGTGAGGTGGGGCAGTTCATGGCTGGATTTGCCATGTTGACTTCATGCCACTGCGTGATTTAATGTGATGACGCAGTTTAGTTGAAAGATGCCTAAAGTTAATGCCTAATGTCTAATGCCTAAAGTTTAAAAGGTCATTGCCAGCAGGTTCTTTACAAATACTGCTAGTTGAGAATCAGTGGAGAGTGAAGATCGGAGTTCGGGAGTTAAAGATCGAGGAGAATCGATTTTCGACAGTGAAACGGGTTCGACCTTGTTTGATCCTTATTCGGAAGGATTTCGTTGACTATTCTCGTGTTAATCCCTGGGATTCCAGAAAGGATTGAGAATAGTGCGGTAAAGGAAAGGTCAGTGCCTTTAAGCTGTTACGTTTCGTAAATTCTTCATGGGAAAAGTTCGACTTCGGGGACTGAAGAAAAACGACGTGAAAGAGAATTTAAATCATCTTAAAAAGTCTCTCCCTTAAATGGACTGTGAGAATTTTGAACTTTTGGCAATACTACTTTAAAGAACTGTTTTTGCAACATCGCTTTAAGAACTGTTTGAGCTGCATCGCTTTAAGAACTGTTCAAGCTGCCGCACAGCATCTGATTTCCAGTTACGTTAGTGATTTGTTTACTTTTGGGGGGTTTGTTTTCAGTGTTTAATAAACATGTTATTTGTTATAAAAACCCTTGCCTAACTCATATATTTATTGTTGCCTGAATCCATAACAGTAAGAGTTATAAAGTGTGATCATTGAATCGCATATGGTGTACTGTCTGTTATTTGGTGTGGTGGGGTACATCACACAGCATCCACACAAACTCAATTACCCAGTCTGGCGGGGCTGAAGGCTGCTCCTCCTAGACGAAAGTGAGCTGAGTGAGCCTGAGGCTTACCAGGAGGTTACATCTACAATAATCACTTATGTGCAAATAGGTGTAACTTACAAAAATTAATCACGTTATAGTGGCTCTTTGAGCCAGTGCTTATAATTTCACATGTCCCAAGTCATCAGCATGTGGATGGTTGAGCAAGTGTTCAACAAAAGGGCTCTTTCTTCTGTGTTTCACCTCTTTTCCAACTTTAATGTTTACGTGCCATCAATATACTATGTTGGCTATGTTGGAAAATCTGTGCCGACTCACAATATTCAAGTAGACATTTTAGGACTTTCATTGTTCCATTGGAGGCTTCATGGGTTCAGAAGAACTGAAGACTTCCCTTCAGTTTTACACTCAGTGGCCATTTTATTATGTACAGTAGTTATCTCATAAAGTGGCCACTGAGTTTCTGTATGTTTGTGGTCTTCTGCTTCTATAGACCACCCACTTCCAGGTACAATGTGATGTGCATTCTGAGATGCTCTTCTGCACCCCGCTATTATGGTTGTATCATGGTTACTTGAGTTACTGTCACCTTCCCGTCAGCTTGAACTAGTCTGGTCATTCTCCTTTGACCTCTCCCATTAACAACACATTTTTGCCCACTGAATTGGGGCTCACTGGATGTTTATTGTTTTTCACACCATTCTCTGTAAACTCTAGAGACTGTTGTGCATGAAAATCCCAGGAGATTTGCAGTTTCTGAGATACTCAAATCACCCCATCTGGCACCAACGATCATTTAATGGTAACAGTCACATAGATCACATTTCTTCACCATTCTGATGTTTTGTCTGATCAACAACTGAACCTCTTGACTATGTCTACATGCTTTTATGCATTCAGTTGCAGCCACATGATTGGCTGATTAGATATTTGCATAACGAGCAGGTGTACAGGTGTACCTAATCCACTGAGTGTATGTTCACACATTGCCTGATAGGTATTGATAATTGTGTCTGAACTTCAGGAAACAGAAAAGGCAAAATAAAAGTAATGCTAAAACAAAATTACCTTAGTTTGTTTAGCTGTAATTGTGGAATTATTAAGAACTTTATCTGGAAACATTAGAAATGGTCAAATGTGAGGAAATAATAATAATAATGTTTCATAGTTAATTTTTCTCTCACTCTTTGCATATATTTGAAGTCTCTGAAAGACTAACATCAAGTCTTCCCCAATTTTCAATTAGCTGTAGGTATTTTTTATGTAGGTGTATAAGAGTTTCTCCAAGCAATTGTTTCTTGGAAAAAAAAACACCAAGGCACTCCCTAAACTTAACAGGCAAGAATTTTCTTACCATCTGCAATGGTGCATTAATTCGTCACTGCAATGGATCAGTGGCAATTTTGGTTATGAGTCTGGTGAAAGGAATTCAGTAGGGCTGAAGTCCAAAGCATCATCTACTGTTGAATCAGACTACCCAGTGCAGAATATATATGGGAATCGGGTAAGCCCATGGTTGAGTCCAGGGGTTTGATAGAGAGGGGCCTGTTTGTGCAACACACACAAAATGCTGGAGGAACCTAGCAGGCCAGGCGGCATCTATAGAAAAGGTCCTGGCCTGAAACATCGACTATTTATTCCTTTCCACAGATGCTGCCTGACCTGCTGATTTCCTCCAGCATTTTGTGTGTGTTGCTTTGGATTTCCAGCATCTGCATATTTCCTCTTGTTTGTGGCCCATCTGATCAGTATCCCATTCCTGTCTATGCACACGTGCGTCAGGTGATTATAGCATTTGGATCACAGGCTTTTAGTGATTGGTGGGGTGGCAAGTTCAGCTCATTGGAGAATGGTTGGGTGATCGGAGTGGGGAGGGGAGGCAGTTTGAGTAAGTAATGATTGATAGAGAAGGCTTGGATCTGAGGTGATCGAGGATTTATGTAGGCAAGCCTGAGAGGGTGAATGGAGAATGGAACAACTGAGAGAAAACTGGTCAGTAATTAATGTAAAAGGACCCACATTACAGACGGAAGCCTACATTGTGTGATGCCCTCAAATTCAAGCTTCACTTGTATTTGTGAAGCTGCTTTGACAGATAGGCTGGTGCACTGCAGGATCGCAGTACGAATGAAAACCATAGAAGTGATGTCCACCACTGTGCATATCTACGATTCTCTGTCTTGTGTGTTAAATGCACAAAGGAAACAGGAAAGGAAATACATTTACATCCTATGCCCCTGACTTTTATTCACATCTTATTTTCAGTAGGAAATGGGCTACGTTGCTTTCAAATATGTGCGATCATCACTGGGAACAAAGGGAAGTTTAGTTTTTGATAGCACAGATTTAAACCTAGTGTTAACTCACTTTAACCGTCTTTAGAAATTGAGATAATACATATAGCAGTGTTTCATTCAATCTTTGAACATAATCTCAAATAAGCGACTTATTAATGTTGTAATGAGAACAGACTTGATCAGCTGTAATTAAACCCAAAGCTTTCTTAAAGTACTGCAACTTGACTATGTTTTTGCAGATACAAGGCAATGCCAATGGAAACTGATCGATAATTGGGAAAAATGCAAGTAAGACTAACCTTACCATCGTGCTGGGCAAATTGTTCTTGTCACATGATTTGGCTTTACAGTACATTGAGAAAAATGTATATTTAAACCCCTTACAAAAATACACAGAAGAAATTTACCAAGATATAGTCCTCCAGTGGAATTAAGTTTGCAAACTTTGAGCCAAAAGCAAAGGCTTTATAAAGTCCACATTCTATCCAGTAAATTGATTCCTCCCCACTTGACAATCATCTGTCTGATATGAAGTTCCATGTGCTTCCAATGTTTTAGACTATGAGTCAATTTATGGGTCGTTACCTTATGTGTGAGCTGTACCTAGTAGAAATTACTTTCAAGTAAAAATTATATTCGACTGACATTCCATGATTCAGAGGATTAAGTAAATGAGAAATGAATAACAGAACATCCAGAATTTCAATATATAATCTGAGTCCAAATCTCGTTGAGACACTGGGCATTCTTCTTGACCAGCGCTGCAATGAGGAGTGATCACTCAGAGCCCCCTATGTTTCTTACTTAATCGTTTGCCAGCATAGATAACATGAATGAAATGAATGACAATCAACCTGCTTTTAATCCCTTGCTAATTTTAAAAATCATAGATATGATCTGATCAGACGTGCCTTGATAAAGAAATATTTTATATAATAAAACGATAGAGACACTCAGCAGGTCAGGCACCATTTTAAGGGAGAACATTTCATTTAATATTTCAGCCTGATGACCTTTCATCAACTTATTAGAAATTGAAATGAGTGGAGGGTGTCAAAGACCATTATTTGCTCTCTTTGTTTAATTGTGTTTGTTTACAGGATAAAGTAAAACACTTTCTTCTCATTATTTCCTGTTCTTCGTGTTTCTAAGGTTCCAGACAACATTCTTTTAGTCCGCATGAAATTTTTATTGTCAGGCACAACAATGAAGGACATGAAGGTCCCAGCTCCAGACTCTAGGGTTTGCTGACAAGCTCCAGCAGTCAAGTCAGCTGCTGTTGCCTCCACACACCCCCAAAAGGGAATATAATCAATCATCGCCTGATCATAGTTCAAAATAAGTTTTAAAATAAGTATTGCATGTATTTTCAATTAATGAAGATAAATCAGTGTTTAGAAATGTACCATTAAAGCAATGTTATATGCATGTGAAAATCTGGGTTCTATTTAATAAATAATATGCCAGCTGGTGATGTAGCGGCAGCAGCACTGAACTTCAAGGTGAGTCATCCCCGGTTCAAATCCCACCGGCTCCTCTGCACACTTTCCATCTGTGCTGAGTTGAGCGTCGAGCTAGCAGCTCAGCCTCATTTAAAAAAAACAGACAAAATGCTAAAGAAACGGCAAGGTTGCTGCCTGATGTGCCACAAAACACGGAGAGGAATAATTGATATATAGTCACGTAGAGAGATCAATGATTAACCATAGAAATTCCATGAAACGGCTTTAGGATAATAATTTGATAATGCAGAGACCAACAAAATATATTCTGCCTCATGATGTGGATCTACATTAGAGACTTTCTCAACTTTTACCTCATCCCAACCATAACAAGCCTCCAAGCCATGGATATTGAGAGTGGATTCCACGGTCTCCTCAAATTTGAAGGCCATCAGATTTTGATACAGCTATTTCTGGAAGATTTTTCCCATACCAAAAGCCAAATCCCTTATGATGATCAAGCAATTTGTTCTTTAACTTTCTGCATTGCTGTGGTCTGGTCTAAGCAATGCCTCAAAATGATTTTAAACCATTAACTTTGGAGAAGGCCAGCAAACATTTCAAGACAAATTGTTCATTGGACAAAGCCTTTAATAGTTACACTTATTATTCACATATTCTTTACAACAATGTGTGGATACTGGCTGTTTTAACTTTTAAGAGAATTAATGCTGCTGCACATGGACCAATCATACCCAAGTCCACTTCAATTTTATAATATGGAATAAAATGAGTAGCAATCTTGGATCATTGTTGAGCTGTATAAGATGATGAGGGGCATTGATCATGTGGATAGTCAGAGGCTTTTTCCCAGGGCTGAAATGGTTGCCACAAGAGGACACAGGTTTAAGGTGCTTGGGAGTAGGTACAGTGGAGATGTCAGGGGTAAGATTTTTACTTAGAGAGTGGTGAGTGTGTGGAATGGGCTGCCGGCAACGGCGGTGGAGGTGGATACGATAGGGTCTTTTAAGAGGCTTTTAGATAGGTACATGGAGCTTAGAAAAATAGAGGGCTATGGGTAAGCCTAGTGTTACGTTCCCCAGTAACCGGGTAGTTTTCCAGCAAAGATAGATGGATCCACCGAAGCCTGATGCTACTATTTTCAAACGTTTTTATTTATAAAGGGGCACAAACGTATGGTTAATACAGAACATTCAGATCATATACGTCGTCACAACTCAATCTAAAGCACAGGTATAGTAATAATCAATCAGAAATAAGCTCTGCAGTTGTCTAGGGGTAATGTAGATATATATTGTTTACTGGATATTTAAAAGTCTTTTTGCGGTCACTGCAGTTCCACCAGCCGCCGTCGGTTGTGGTGTCGCGTTGGTGCACTTTTGTTAGAAAGAGAGAGAGAATGAAACATTTACCCGACAGGTTTTCCAACCTGTACGAGGTAGTCGGAAGTCTCGTTGGGGAATGGACTCTCATCTGTGGCTTCCCCTGTAGCTAGGCCGTTCTTCCATGGTGAGGTCGCCAATCCCAGGCAAGGGAAGGACGCACACGAACCCCACCACCGGCTGTCGCTCTCTAAACGTAGTCACAGGAATTCTCGCGTATCTTCTGGTGCGTCTGGCGCCCCGCCTCGGCAGCCCACCTTTTATCTGGACTGGCAGGGTTGTAGATGTCCATCAGGGTAGGGGGGCGAAGCAATCCTTCCCCCATCACCCATCTCACATTGCCCTGAGATTTTGCACGTAGGTCAATTCCTTATCCCACAAAGGTGTCTCCCAAGACAATGGCTATGTCCGAGGCTTTTGTCTTGTTGAGCGACCAGCCCACTTTGCCCGAGGGCTTTACACGTGGTTTTCATGAGACAATAGTCAAAGAGTCGCTTTATTCTGCTTCCCTGGGGAACGTGGTCTTCAGCACGTCTCCCTCTCTCTCTTGGGTCATTTGACCCCCCCTTGACTACGGCTCTTGCAAATCTCACAAAGGAGGGGGCTGGGGTCATAACACTAGTAATTTCTAAGGTAGGGACATATTCGACACAACTTTGTGGGCCGAAGGGCCTGTATTGTGCTGCATGTTTTCTATGTTTCTATGTTTACTATTGTTCTCTTTCTACCGATGAATAATGCAAGGCAATGATTGCATGCAACTATTTAGAACAAGTTCTAGCAAGCTGCAAAGTTTCTTCTTTTAAACGGCATAGTTTTTAAGA
Source organism: Hemitrygon akajei (assembly GCF_048418815.1). Taxonomy (NCBI): domain Eukaryota; kingdom Metazoa; phylum Chordata; class Chondrichthyes; order Myliobatiformes; family Dasyatidae; genus Hemitrygon; species Hemitrygon akajei. Next base: position 42,867,501 of record NC_133141.1, read on the forward strand.
AGCTTTACATAGAAATGATAGATTGAGAAGTCAAAACAAACGTTTTAGACAGACATGTGAACAGTGGGGATTAGAAGGATATGTACCATGTGCAGACAGATGGGATTATTTGATGGACTAAAGAACCTGCACTGTTCCGTGTTCAAAATGAACCTAAGTATATTGATATCAGTACAAGTGACTCCTGTAAGATGTGGGCTGAATGTCTTAGCTTTGACTCAACAGTAGTTTGATTCACAGAATAATTCTTATTAAACCCATTAAGGATTATGTACTTTGGCAGAATTAACAGTCATCTTGTTCTATTGCACGCAAAAAGTCGAGATGGATTTCTCTTTCTAAAGCCAGTTCCCTCAATCAGCAAAATGAAACTTGTGACTGACAGCCTGAAAGATCACAGATATGTGCGGAGAATGCTCGACTGCTCACCATGACAACACCTTTCTGACTTTAGGAAGTTAAAACATCTTGAACAGATTATCCCACCAGGTTTATAGAATTCCTCAATCCCCTCTATATGTGCCGCAATGGATTAATAGCAATCTGACAAAATAGGTTTAAATTTAGAAGTTTCCTTCTCTTCCATGTTGCGCAGATTCATGGCTCTAAGCTCCACTGGATATTTCCTGAATGCAGGGAAGTGACAAAAGTTATGAATCAAGGTATTACTAATGTTGACAAAATACAGTTCTGAAATGTATGGCTTGCCAGTGAAATTATATTTTCCTAGTTCTGACCAAAGCAAATTTGCTGTGTACTCAGAGCAAAAGTGCAATGCTACAGAAACCAAGTCCCTCTTTTTAAGAGTTAAAATGAGCTAAGTAATAATCAAAAGAACTGCAGATGCTGAAAACCTGAAATAAAAACAGAAGACACAACAGTGGTTGGACTTATCAAGGACGATGACAAGACTAGAGAGGATGTGGAGTCGCTGATGGATTGGTGTGAGAAGAACAACCCAAGTCTGAACGTGGAGAAGACAAAAGAAATCACTGTGGACTTCAGGAAGGTGCAGACAAACCATCCCCCTCTGCGAGCACATGGCTCCTCCATAGAGAGAGTGAAGTGCACCAAGTTCCTGGGAGTTCATATCACAGATGACCTCACCTGGTCCCTTAATATCACCTCCCTGAACGAAAAGACCCAGGAGCACCTCCACTTCCTAAGAAGATTGAAACAAACAAGGCTCCCAAGGAGCACCATTGAGAGCATCCAGAAAAGATGCATCTCCATCTGGTATGGGAGCAGTCAAACATCAGACCAGAAGTCCCTACAAAGGACTGTGAGAACAGCTGAGAGGATCATAGGGGACTCCCTACCATCCATCGGGGACATTTATCAGGAGCGCTGTGTATGCAGTGCCCTTAGTATTATTAAGGATCCCACCCATCCATCCAGCATCCTCTTTGACTTTCTACCATCAGGCAGGAGACCCTGATGCACAAAAAAGAATGGTCAGGATGAGAAACAGTTTCTGCCCCCAGGCTGTTAGGTTTCTGAACTCCCAGCTGCATCGTATTCGAAGTGTCACTGCTTAATCTGTTCTGTACCTTACAATATTTAATGCACTTTAGTTCGTTATTTATGTGTGATTCATCTGTAGATTTTATCCGTACCTTCATAAGTTATTGTATGTTATGTACTTTACACCCTGGATTGAAGAAACATCGTCTTGATTCTATATACATTACATACATTATATACATGCATGTAGTTAAATGTCAATAAACTTCACTTGAGACCTGGGAATTGAAACAGCAGCATCTTTGTAGATACAAGTGTATAGTTCTCAGAAAGTGGCAGACCCTGAATCACGGCTGAGAGTGTAGAGAGACACGCACTGGTAGGTGTTAGGTGGAACCAGGTGAAGTGGGAGATGATGGGCAGATGGAGACACAAGAGACTCAGATACTGATCCTCTCCCACCTCACCTGGTGGGTTGGAATATGAGAATAAGGGGAGCCCTCTCCTTACACTAGCTGGAGCATTAAATATGAATCTCCCTACCTAAGGAAAGACGTTGCTATGATAGGGGGAATCAAAGTTCAAAGTAAAATTTATTATCAGAGTACATACATGTCACCACATACAATCCTGAGATTCTTTTTCTACGGGTATACTCAGCAAATCTATAGAACAGTAACCGTAAACAACAGACAACAAACTGTGCAAATGCAGATATAAATAAATAGCAATAAATAAATATAATAAATAAATACAGATATAAATAAATAGCAACTACAACTGTGAAGATCCCTGCTGCACCTGATGACCCTGTGATCTCTGTCTCAGAGGCCGATGTTAGACTGTCTTTAAAGAGAGTGAACCCTTGCAAGGCGGAAGGTCCCAATGGAGTACCTGGTAAGGCTCTGAAAACCTGTGCCAACCAATTAGCGGGAGTATTCAAGGACATCTTCAATATCTCACTGCTACGGGCAGAAGTTCCCACTTGCTTCAAATAGACAACAGTTATACCAGTGCCCAAGAAGAATAATGTGAGCTGCCTTAATAACTTTCGCCTGGTAGCACTCACATCGACAGTGATGAAAAACTTTGAGAGGTTGGTCATGACTAGACTGAACTCCTGCCTCAGCAAGGACCCATTGCAATTTGCCTATCGCCACAATAGGTCAATTGAAGATGCAATCTCAATGGCTCTTTACGTGGCTTTAGACCACGTGGACAACACAAACACCTGCATCAGGATGCTGTTCATCCACTATAGCTCAGCATTTAATACCATCATCCCCACAATCCTGATTGAGAAGTTGCAGAACCTGGGCCTCTGTACCTCCCTCTGTAATTGGATCCTCGACTTCCTAACCGGAAGACCACAATCTGTGCGGATTGGTGATAACATATCCTCCTCGCTGACGATCAACACTGGCGCACCTCAGGGGTGTGTGCTTAGCCCACTGCTCTACTCTGTCTATACCCATGACTGTGTGGCTAGGCATAGCTCAAATACCATCTATAAGTTTGCTGATGATACAACCATTGTTGGTAGAATCTCAGGTGGTGACCAGAGGGCATGCAGGAGTGAGATATACCAACTATTGGAGTGGTGCCGCAGCAACAACCTGGCACTCAATGTCAGTAAGACGAAAGAGCTGATTGTGGACTTCAGGAAGAGTAAGACGAAGGAACACATACCAATCCTCATAGAGGGATCAGAAGTGGAGTGAGTGAGCAGTTTCAAGTTCCTGGGTGTCAAGATCTCTGAGGATCTATCCTGGTCCCAACATATTGATGCAGTTATAAAGAAGGCAAGACTGCGGCTACACATTATTAGGAGTTTGAAGAGATTTGGCATGTCAACAAATACACTCAAAAACTTCTATAGTTGTACCGTGGAGAGCATTCTGACAGGCTGCATCACTGTCTGGTATGGAGGGGCTACTGCACAGGACCGAAAGAAGCTGCAGAAGGTTGTAAATCTAGTCAGCTCCACCTTGGGCACTAGTCGACAAAGTATCCTTACAAGCAGCAGAGGAAATTGAAACCTGATCATTGGCGCTATAAAATATGCCAACGCTGTGCCACCCCTGATATATGTTGTGAAATTTGATCTTGTATGACCTCAGCACAGTGCAAGACATAAAAATTCCAGAAAATAAGTAAGTAATACAAAAGAGGAATAATGAGACAATATTCATGGGTTCATGGACCACTCAGAAATCTGATGACAGAGAGGAAGTTCTAAAGCCATAGGCACTCTTACTAACCAAGAACCTATGAATCTCCACTTTAAATATACCCAATAACTTGGCTTCCACAGCTGTCTGCAGCAATGAATTCCACAAACTCACCACCCTCTGGCTAAAGAAATTCTTCCTCATCTCTGTTCTGAGGCTTTGCTCTCTGGTTCTAAACTCCACTTCCCATTAGAAGCAAACTTTCCACATCAGCTTTATCTATGCCTTTCAACATTTGATAGGTTTCAATGAGATCCCCCCTCATTTTTGTTAACTCCATGCCAGAGCCATCAAACACTGCTCATTTTCATTCTTGGGATCATTCTTGTGAATCTCCTCTGGACCTCTCCAATGCCAGCGCATCCTTTCTTAGATATGGGGCCTGAAAATGCTCATGTTATTTGAAGTGCAGTCTAAGCGATGCTTTATAAAATCCTTCTGTTAGTTTCCTTATATGCATAGTGGCACCCATGAGGATTAAGAGCTCAAACAAGAGAAAATCTGCAGATGCTGGAAATCCGAGCAACACACACAAAATGCTGGAGGAACTCAGCAGGCCAGACAGCATCTATGGAAAAAAGTACAGTCGATGTTTTGGGCCGAAACCCTTTGACAGGCCTGGAGAAAAAAAGCTGAGGAGTAGATTTGAAAGGTGGGGGTAGGGAGAGAGAAACACCAGGCAATAGGTGAAACTTGGAGGGGGAAGGATGAAAAATCACTTTCTCTAGAATTAACAACCACAGCATTCTGACTGGGAGGTAAGAGTGTAACCAATTTCACTGAACAGACACAAATGTACATAATAAGCGATCTCCATGCCACACTTGCTGACTCTGACTGACAGTTGGATAGTTGGCTCTTTTTACTTAGGATGAATCAAATGATAATTTTTATTTTTGATGTAGTCTTGCTGAACTTAGAATGTGTTATCAAACCAGTTGTACATAATTAAAGCAGCTATAATAATGGTAAACTTTTTGTTAATTTCCATGTCTAGTATCTTAAGGGACTTCACTCTACAGACCTAAACACTGTAAAGATGATCTCTGAAACTCATGCCAAAACAATTTAACTTGAGTGCTGAAATGGATGAATTGGGATGTTTCTTCAAAGAGCAAACATAGTAATGATGTGCTTAATGTTCCCTGGTCTGTAATTATTCTGTTCATAATTCAGTCCTTTCTTCAGTATGGTCCAAGCAGGACTTCTACACAATCAGTGAGGCAGATATTCACAGAGATAGGAATCCAAGTGGGATTAGGTGGACGTTGTTACAGGTATTCTCTTATCATTAGAGTATATTAAATGATTGGTCCATGTCAAATGAGATGTAAGCATTTACTAATAATTACAGTTGGATAATTTCAAATTTAATCGAGGTAGCGATTGAGGAAGAGGTACAGCTGGCTGGGCAGTCACGAATTGCTGCTTGGGGAGAGGGCGCAGCCCTGAATCGAGGGAGGACATGGTGAAGCTGATTGGGGTTGGACCAAATGACTGTCCTGCTGTTGGGCATTTGCTCTCAGGCAGTGGGGAGATGGAGGTAGTGAATGGGGAGTGGTATTTGGTTATAGGAGTTGTACAGTGGAAGGTGAATGGTAGATTTCTGGGAAATGGAAAAATAATTATCTGATTGAGGATTGCAGTGGCTTATCGTCCAGTGATGAAAGTAGTAGACAGGATTTAAATAAAAGAAGGACGGAAAGGTTTAAGGTATTGCTGAGTTTTGAATGTGGACCCATTTCTGATATCATTCCAATTAGATTAACTAAGGATTTGAATAAAGCATCAGGAGATATTGTGGGTGCAAAATGTTTGAGAAATAGGGCACTCTCAATGTTTTGTGAAGAGAGTAAGCAATATGAGAAAGCTTAGGCGTTAAAACCCGTGGGAGGAAGGAAAGTAACACCAAGAAATTATATTGAATGACAGTGACTTTGGGGAGTAATCTCTGGAGTGCCTCTAGCTGTATCCATGGACCAAGTTGAAAATTTAGTTGGAGGAAAAGTTGTAGACGCTAAAAGTTTTAAAGGGTTTTGTGGTGGAGCTAGAATTGATAGCTTATCGGTATTGAATAAATTTGAAGGAAAAAACTTGCTGGATAGGGTTAATATAGGTTATATGTGGATTATGTAGTTCGAGTCTATGTGCCACCCCCTCTGAGAGGTTTTCAATGCCAGAAGTTTGGCCATGAGGCAGCTATATGCAAAGGTAAAAAGTGGTGTGGTAGATGTGGTGGAGAACAGGATTATGGCAATTATGGAGAAGGTATTACGGTAAAACATGGTAACTATGGAGGAAAACATTGCTCTGCTTATTTGGGGTGTCCTGTATATAAGAAAACTGTGGAATGCAGTGTGTTCAGGTGGAAATGGGCATATCATATGCAGAGGCTCTGCAGAAAGTACAGAAGGTAGTGTCAATGGGACCTATTAATATCCACAATGCAGATAGATTAAAGACAGTGTGTAAGGTGCATTAATGTATTACAAAGGCTTCTCTAATTGTTGATAAACTAAAGTTTGTCACTTTCAAGGCAGATGTGGTAAATTGTACAGCACAAACTAAAAGAAGGACAGGAAAAATTAAAATTATATTAAAAGCTGCAAAAAAACATCTAGAGATAAAGGACTTTACTCACGAAGTTATTAATGATACCTTACATGGAGGAGTAAATAATTTTCAGACTTCAAAAGAGGTTTGTTAATGTTTTTTTCCTAACCTTACGATGGAATGCTAGAAGCCTGTTAGCTAATGGCCAAAAGTTTATGAACTTTATTGAAAATTTATCAAATAAATCTGATGTTATATGTGTGCTGGAAACTTGGCTGAAACCTTGCCTAAGTCGTAAGATACAAGGTTATGTTGATATAAAATGCGATCTAAAAATGGGCAATGGGGGAGGAGGGGCTACCTTTGTCAAAAATGGGATACTATACAGAGTCTTGGAGATTAGGCATGTTTGTGAATCACTTGTGGTTGAAGGTTGGGGAAAAACAGTAAAGTACAGGTAATATATTTTTATAATCTTTGTGAAAGGTTAATACCTGATAAATTGGAAACTGTAATGTTCATAGCACTATGTGTGGTTGGAGTGACATAAATGTGAATGGGACGGTGGTGGAAGGTTCAAAGGTTCATTTATCATCAAAGTATAGAACTCTGAAATTCTTCTTCTCCAGATAGCCATGAAACCAAGAAAGAAAAAGACCAGCAGCACAATCATCAATCCCCAAGCCCCTTCTCACTGTACAAAAAAAGAACAAAAATGGAACAGGCAAATTGTCCCCCAAGTCCCCCTACTCCACACACAAAAAATGAGAAAGATTGGGTGAAAAGCACAGAACATAAAAAAATTATGAGACTGAGAAAAAGTCAATCTCCCCTCTCTGGTAGTAGAGAGATCCCACCAGTGATCAAGAGGCAAGCAGCCAGTGCTCATCTTCCACGTTCGCCTTGACAGTTCAATCTCTCTCATCGCTTTAATTGGCGAAATGGAGTCGAACATTGGCTCACAACCCGTCCCCTAGCCTTCTCGCCAGGAAGTTTGCACACGCTGCCTCTGCTTCCTGGAATCCTCTCGGAGACTGCAGAGGGCTGAAACACCCAAACGATCTCCAAACTGCAAATCCCAAGCTTCAACAATTCCAGGGTCACATTAAAGATGAAAAACAAATGTAAAACACATAAAAGAAGTGAAATATATGACTTTATGGTCCATCTGGAAGATGTCAACCGTGGGAGCTTTGTACCCAGGCGCCATCTTGACCGGAAGACTTTCTGGAAGAAAAGTGTTTGGTATGATTGAATGTTGGTAGGATTATAAGGATAAATCTAGTTAACAACTCTGTTTCTGCTATAGATCTGACACTGGTATTTGAGAATATAGCAATGGTGTATAACTGGGAAGTGTATAGCAATACAACATTATCTGTACAACGGGAATAGATGTGCATCAGAGGAAAGGGTCTTATATCCCCAGATGGAACTTTAGAAAGGCAAATTGGAATGTATTTGATGATTTATGTGAAAGCAGATGTCCTGATCATTTGGTTTTGGAGGATATCAAGTTGAGCAATAATATCTTGAGCTCTGTACTCAATCCAATAGCTAGGGAAGCAATTCCCAGAGAGTTGGGAGATTATAAAAGTAGAGCTGTTCCCTGGCAGACAGATGAATGTAAAAGAGTTGTGACGGAATGGAATAAAGCTCTTAGGAAAGTTAGGCTGTGTTACTCCTTTTCATCTTCATACAAGATTAAAGAGCTCAAGGTATAGTTAGAAAAGTAGTGAGAAGGGCAAAGAAAACGTATTGGAGAATGTATTGTGATAGCATTGGGAAAGAGATCCAGGTAGGGAAAGTTCGGGGTTGGATACAGAATGGGGAGGAAGTTAGAAAACTTGATGTATTACTGGTTTTGTATGGTGGGGAGAAGGTTGCAGTTACTGACTGAAAAAGCAGAGCTATTAGCGAAAACATATGTCAGTGTACATAGTTCAGAAAATTTAAGTAAAGAGGAGAAGTCTTACAAAGAAACTATTTTGGCAAGCAATCCTCAGATTGCCAAGAAAAAAGAATGTTCCAGTTTCTGCTTGGATGTTGAATTTACCTTGTCTGAATTTAAAGGGACTGTTAAAACGGCTGGTAAGACATCAGCTGGGAAAGATGATATTTGTAAAATATGTTTACATTGTTATTGGCTTCAAAACTTATGTTGGTTTTGAAACTCTTTAATACAATATGGATTGAAGGGTGACTTCCCACTTCCTGCAGGTTAGCAGTTGTTATCCCTACATTGAAACCTGGTGAGAATCAATCAGATCCTTGCAGTTATAGACCAATTTCAGTAACTTCACATGTCTGTAAGATAATGGAATGAATGGTAATAGCAAGGCTTTCTTATTTTGTGAAAAGTAGTGGAAAATTAGCTGTATACCAATCTGGATTTCGTAAAGGGAGAATGACCATGGACTCGGTGTTAAGCTTGGAATCTGATATTCCTAAGGTCCAAGTTAATAAAGTACCAGTGGTAGCAGTTTTATTTGATTTATTTGACGTGGTAGAGTGTTCAATCGGATTCAAGATTTCTTTATGTGATAAGAAGGTACAACTTAGGGTGGGAACAACATTAGGGAGTATGAGATAGAGACTGGGACTCTTTATTAATGATATTTTCTTAAATGTTGGCTCAGACTTTTCCAAATTGTTATATGCTGATGATGGTGCAGTATGGAAGAGAGGCAGGAATGTATACGGTTAGGAAAATGCAGGCAGCTATTAATGAAGTAGAGGAATGAGGATGCCGGTATGTTTTCTATTGCAAAGACTCAAGTTATTTGTTTTTTTACACCCACAATTGATCACAAGTTATATGGTAAATCTCTTAAACAAGAGTTAGTGGTAAAGTTTCTAGGTATGTGGCTGAACACGAGGCTAACATGGAAGGTGCATGTGAATAAAATTCTAGAGAAGTGTAAAAAAGCCCTTAATGTGCTCAGGTGCTTAGCTGGGTGTGATTGGGGTGGGAGTAGGATCACTTAGACAAACGTGTATTGCTTTAATCAGATCTGTCTTTGATTATCGATGTGTTGCTCATGAGTCAGCCTCACCAGCAGTCTTAAAGCTCCACGATAAAGTTCAAGCTCAGGCATTGAGATTATCTTGTGGTCTATTAAATCATCCCCAATTTCAGCATTATTGATAGACATGGTGAGGCACCTTTCCATCTCCGCAGGTTACATTTAGCAATGGTTCACTGGGTTAACGTAAGAGGACATAAAGTTGGTCATCCAATATTGGCAACATTAGTTGGAGGGCTGGGAGCACTATATCAGTTTTGGGTGGATGGAAAATGAATGGGCACAAAATCTTGGGTTGCTTAATGTGGATGATGGTCCCAGTGTACCCCTTTTTGTCACTCCTCCGTGGTTTTTTCCTTTGCCTGTGGTTGATTTGGGCCTTGAGGAAAAGATCAAGATGAGGACTGATTGTTTATCAGTGGCACAGGAAGTTCAGCAATACATGCAAAGGCAGATATTATGACTTCTTACATATCTACACAGATGGTTCAAAAGATCCAGTGAAAGGTCATCAGTGCTTCTGTTTATCTTCCAAAGTTTCAGCTGACTATTAAGAAAAGATGATCAAAGTATCAGTATTCATGCTCTGACTTCTGTACTCTGATTCAATGCCAGTCTTGACCTCTATTAAAACAGGTATTTCAAATTGTAGGCCGGACATTCTCCTTGAGATTGGACAACATCTGTTGAGGTTACAGAGTGTAGGCCTGTGTCTGCATTTCATATGAGTTCCTTCCCATGTTGGGATTGAAAGAAACAAGATGGCAGACATTCTTGCCAAGCCATTGCTTAAGATTAAAGTTATAAATATAGTGGTGCCTTCTCATAAGGGGAAGATGAAAGCTATAATTTAAAAATCTATTCAATCACTATGGAAGCAAAGTTGGGATAAGGAAAAGAATGAACAGCATTTACATAAAATTCAGAGGATGGTGGTAGCTCAACTGGGAGATGGGTGTAAAAAGAGGGAGAAAGTTATACTTACATATTTACATATTGGACGTACAAGGTTGCATAATACCTTGTTCAGAATTAATATGCATTTGTAACTGACATTTGTAGGGATTGCACTTGTCAAGAAATGCTTCTGCATATGCTGTTTGAATGCAGTTCCTATGAAGTGCAAAGGAAACATCTAATTGCTAAATTGAGATCTTTTGGACAGACACAGTTTAACATGGAAAGTTTGTTAGGATATCACTGCCATAATGTACATAAGTGCATATTTGACTTTCTGAAAAGCAGTAGACTTTTTGATATTATTTGAGGGTATTTTTTTGGGAGGGGCAGGAAATTTAGTAGGTATACATCCTTTCTCTTTGCTCCACACTCCAACTCAGTAGGTGGCGGTAAAGCACCTTATGTTGGTCTGCCATCTGCCATTAAATGTTACAAAAAGAAGAAGAGGAAGAAGGAAGGGGTAGAAACTCCTCAGCCTAACTGCCAGGTTTGTCCCCCTGTTGGGGAGGTGGGCACACAGTGGAGGAAACTGAGAGACGTGCCCGATTCTGGGGCTGGTGGAAGTGGAAAGCAATCCATGCACTTGGGTTGTGCAGATTATTCCTGAGAGTTGTAGGTTGGATCTCCAATCCAGACAATATACTTGGTGAGGGGAAGATGGCTTGATGGAATAGATTTTGTACCCTGATAAACAGGGATGCAGGCAAAGAACTTCCCTTTCCACTGTTGCAGTCTTCAAATCCATGTGCATTGGAATTCACTCCCAGAGGTAGGTAGGCTAGAGATGTGCTTGATATTTAATAGTTGCAACATGTAATTTTTAATGTTTAAACATTTTGCATATTGATACCTATCTTGAGAAGGCACCATCATTTCATACAACCTGATGATGATGTCTCATGTTAATGACATCACTGGCCCAATGGTGATACTGAAGCAACTCTGAGTGGCAGAGAAAATGGTCGATTCCCGCCGCTGCCAGTAAGGAGTTTGAACATTCTCCTTGTGACTGTGTGGATTTCCTCCCACATTCCAAAGATGTACAGGTTAAGGTTAGTAAGTTGTGGGCATGCTACGTTGGTGCCACAAGCATGGCAACACTTGTGGTCTGCCCCCAGCACTTCCTCAGACTGTGTTGGTCATTGATGCAAGTGATGTATTTTGCTATATGTTTCGATGTACGTGTGAGAAATAAAATTGATCTTTAATCTTTCCTCATTTGTAGGATTTTGCTATTTGTTTAATTTTAAATGTTGTTTACTATTGCCACCTGATGCTGCAGAGAAACTGAAATATTTCACAGTCAGGAACAGTTAAATGAAGCAAGCTGTAAGGGTAAATTATAAGGTGACTATCAGTTGTAAGGGATGATAGAACATCTGGAAACCATTGGGGAGGAGATTCACAGCCTGATGCCACATGGGGCTGAGGCTGCAGATACATTAGGATCAAATGTCAGTCACACTGTAGTAAGGAAGAGATGGCGGACAATAATCACAAGCCTGGGGCCCTCTCATGTGTTGATGTCCACAGCAAACATGTTGTTAATCAACTCGCACAAAGAGAGTCACATAGCAAAGCGACACTGTGTGCACAACTTTCATCACCGATCTACACTACATTGTAATTCCTGTCAACTGCCTCCAGATTCCACACACATCCACGCACTTGCACACTAGGGATGTTGTTAGCAGAATTTCAGATGGTAACAAGGAGGTGTGCAGGAATCAGATAGACCGGCTGGTTGAGTGGTGTTGCAACAGCAACCTCGCACTCAATATCAGTAAGACCAAGGAATTAATTGTGGGCTTCGGGAAGGAGAAGTCGGGAGACGCATGCCAGTTTTCATTGAAGGCTCAGCAGCAGAAAGGGTGAGCAGCTTCAAGTTCCCAGATGATCTATCCTGGGCTCAACACGTTGATGCAATCACAAAGGAAGGCACACTTGTGGTTATACTTCATTAGGAGTTTGAGGAGATTTGGTACGCCACCAAAGACTCTAGCAAATTTCAACAGATATACCGTGGAGAGCATTCTGACTGGTTGCATCACCACCTGGTATGGATACAGCAATGCACAAGATCGGAAAAAGCTGCAGAAAGTTGTAAACTCAGCCAGCTTTATCATGGGCAGTAGCTTCCCCACCTTTGAGGACATCTTCAAAATGCATTGCCTCAGAAAGGCGGTATCCATCATTAAGGACCCCCACCACCCAGCACATGCCCTCTTTCCATTCCTACCATTAGGGAGGAGATCCAGGCGCCTGAAGACACACACTCAATGTTTTAGGTACAGTTTCTTCCCCTCCACCATCAGATTTCTGAATGGTCTATGAACCTATTAACATTACTTCACTATTTTGCTCTCTCTTTGCACTATTTATTTATTTTTTATATATTCTTATTGTAACATAGTGATTTTTATGTATGGCACTGTACTGCTGCCGCGAAACAACAAATTTCATGATATATGTCAGTGATAATAAACCTGATTCTGATTCTGAAATATTCAAGGAATATTTCTACATCTCAAAGGAAAATAGACTCTGTACTTGGATCCTGTTGCCATAGGGAAAGTTCAATTTACAACTGATAGTATTCTGCTTGAAAAAGTTCTGAGGTTCAGTGAAATAAAATATTTAGTGCCCAAAGTTACAAATTACTTTTCTGTTATGGAAATAGAAGACATATGTTATTGATAATAAGAGTAAGGACAATTTATCGTGGCCAATTAACCTAGCAACCCATATGCTTTTGAGACATGGGACAAAATAGGGACATGAGGAAAAAATCCACACAGTCGTAGGGAGAGCGTCCAAAACTCCACCCAAGGTCTGGATTGAACCTAGGTAGACAGTCACTATGCCATTAGCCATGCCACTATGGTGCCCTTCTCTGCCATCCCGCTTAGAACAATTTGATAGTACAATGTGGCATGGTAGGTAGCAAATAGCGTAACCACTTAAAGCATCAGTGATCGGGTTTCAATTCCAACCACTGTCTGTAAGGAGTTTGTATATTCTCCCCCAACCACGTGGGTTTCTTCGAGATGCTCCCGTTTTCTCCCACATTCCAAAGAAGTATAATTTAGTAAGTTGTGAGCATACTATGTTGGTGCTGGAAGCAAGCGACACTTGCGGGCTGCCCCCATCACATCCACCTAACATGTTGGTCATTGACACAAACAGTGCACTTTACTGTATATTTCAAGATTTCAATGTATAAGTGATAAATAAAGCTAATCTTCCACTTACCGTTCATTTTTCAGGATGAGGTAATTGAAAATTGAATTTATCCAGAGTGAAATGCAGAGAAAACTAAGTCTACGTCAATCTGCACCACCTCCAAAATTCAACGAGATACTTCCGAACTTGACTTGAGTCTCCATACCACATGAGGTGATCGTTCCATGGGTGTCACCCTTGTAGAACACTACAGAGGAAAATAAACAAAGTTACTTGGAAGTGACCTTCTTTGGATCATACTGGATAGGCAGCCCTCTGAGGTTTCTATTTATAAAGGTTCAGCTCATTGGCCCTCTCTATCCAGAGAAGGTCGTAAAGTGGTTAAATCACTGGATTCATAGCCACACTTCTGGACCATTAATCCTGTGACATATTGAAATCCCATGTGAGGTTGCTGGGGAATTTAAATTCAAGCAATTAAGTCAATCTGGAAATTAAAACATACACTCAGTAGGCACTATATTAGGTACATCTTCTCGTTAATGCAAATATTTAATCAGCCAATCATGTGGCAGCAACTCAATGCATAAAAGCATGTAGACATGGTCAAGAGATTCAGTTGTTGTTCCGACCAGGCATCAGAATGGGGAAGAAATGTGATCTAAGTGACTTTGACTGTGGAATGATTGTTGGTGCCAGACGGGGTGGATTGAGTATCTCAGAAACCTCTGATCTCCTGGGATTTTCACACACAACAGTCTCTAGAGTTTATAGAGAATGGTGTGAGAACAAAAAAAAAATCCAGTGAGCTGCAGTCTGCGGGCAAAAACCCCTTGTTAATGAGGGACATGAGAGGAGAATGGCCGGACTGGTTCAAGCTGACAGCAAGGTGACAGTAACTCCAATAACCATGCATTACAACAGTGGTGTGCAGAAGATTAAGCATTGAAATGGATAGGCTACAATGGCAGAAGAGCACACTAGGCTCCTGTATCTAATAAAATGGCCTCTGGATGTAAATAATCATAATAACGAGAACTAAACCCATCCGACTTACTAATGCTCCGCAGGACAGAAAAAGTCATCCTTGCCCAGCCCAGCCAGTGTGTGACTGCAGGCCAACCTCAGTGGTCGACTCTTCACAGTCTCCTCAGCTCAGTGACAATTATATCAATGAAAGTATTGCCAGCAGTAATGCACATCTGGTGAATGGATTTAAATAAAGGCAGGAGGGGGCCCGTGGCTGCCAAATACTGACAACGTGCTGCATAAACGACAATCCAGCTCGGTGTTTCAAGGTGTGAAGAATTCTGTAAGCAACCTTCATGTCAGACAACTCAAAAACAATATATTGAGAAAGTGATCTGGACATGGGGTGGTGGGGTTATGAACTGCTCTTTTCGGCTTTGATATGGTGTCTTTGTATATTTTACGCCTTCCTGGGAAGGCAGACAGGGCCTCATTTTGACACCTCACCTAAAAGACTTCTTGCCTGGTGGTGCATCAACACTATGGCCTGAGTCTTTAGATTGGCAATTGAACCTACAGCTTCCTGACTTGTAGGCAAATGAATACCCTTTAGGTCATGGATTGATGGTAAGAGAAATGGTAAAATTGGCAGTAGTGCTGTAGGGACACCTTCCTGAGAATGTATTTAAGCTCTTCATTTGTACTCTTATTCTGCAACTTGCTGATAATGAGCAGAAGTGTTACAGTTTCCCACATTCCCTTCAAAAGCACCAACATTTATCCCAAAATTGATGGACTGAGATAATCTTTGTTGTTTCATCTCTTTTAATTTCCCATGTTTAAGATGTTATGACCGCAGCCCCCTCCTTTGCGAGAATCGCAAGAGCACTGGGGTGGGGGGGGGGGTCAGTGGACCCAGGAAATGGGAGAGAGACGTGCCGGATGCCTCGTTCCCCGGCGATGCAAAATAACACGACATTGGCCATTGTCTCTTGGAGACACATTTGTGGATTGGGGACTAGGATACGTGCAAGCCCTCAGGCAAAGTGGGCTGGTTGAGAGAGAGATTGCATCACCCCCAACCTGATTGACATCTACTACCCTGCGAGTCAAGATAAAAGAGGGGCTGTAGAGACGGCCCCTCGGACGCACCAGAAGACACGCTAGCGATCCCGTAATAGCGGGCAGCCATTTGAAGGAAGCCATGTGCGTTCGGTTCCCTTGCCTGGGAGCCGGTGGCGGGTATCACAGAAACGATATTCTTGAACTAACAACGGGGAACCAACTCCCCTGACTCAACGGATTGGCCTCATCAAAAGACCCGGGCAAGTTTCTTTTCTCACAAATCTCTCTCTCTCCAACAAGTGAAAACCCAGCGGTCCCCAAAACCAGAAGCCTGCAGGAACTGAGTGACTTTTATATTTCCAACGGACAATATATTACCCCCTAGACAAACGATAGAGCTAATTCTTATCGATGATTATTACTATACCCGCGCTTTTAGATTGAGTATTGACGACGTATATTATCTGAATGTTTGTATTAATCTTATTTTTATGCCCCTTTATAAATAAAGACTTTTAAAAATAGTACCATCAGACTTCAACGGACCTCTCTATCTTTGCTGGTAAGTGACCCAGTTACGGGGTACGTAACAAAGAGTTGTACTAAAACTGTGGAAAAACATACAAACCCCATTTCCAGAAAAGTTGGGATATTTTCCAAACTGCAATAAAAACAAAAATCTGTGATATGTTAATTCACGTGAACCTTTATTTAACTGACAAAAGTACAAAGAAAAGATTTTCAATAGTTTTACTGACCAACTTAATTGTATTTTGTAAATATACACAAATTTAGAATTTGATGGCTGCAACACACTCAACAAAAGTTGGGACAGAGGCATTGTGTTACATCACCTTTCCTTTTAATAACACTTTTTAATCGTTTTGGAACTGAGGATACTAATTGTAGTAGATTTGCAATTGGAAATTTTGGCCATTCTTGCCTGATATAAGACTTCAGCTGCTCAACAGTCCATGGTCTCTGTTGTCTGATTCTCCTCTTCATGATGCGCCATACATTTTCAATAGGAGATAGACCTGGACTGGCAGCAGGCCAGTCAAGCACACGCACTCTGTGTCTACAAAGCCACGCTGCTGTAGCCCATGCAGAATGTGGTCTGGCATTGTCCTGCTGAAATAAGCATGGACGTCCCGGGAAGAGACGTCACCTTGATGGCAACATATGTCTCTCTAAAATCCTAATATACGCCTCAGAGTCAATGGTACTTTCACATACATGCAACTCACCCATGCTGTGGGCACTGATGCACCCCCATACCATCACAGATGCTGGCTTTTGCACCTTTCGCTGATAACAATCAGGATGGTCGTTTTCATCTTTGGCACGGAGAACTCGATGCCCGTTTTTTCTGAAAATTAGCTGAAATGTGGACTCATCTGACAACAGCACATGGTTCCACAGTCTTTCGGTCCATCTGAGATGAGCTCGGGCCCAGAGAACTCGCCGGCGTTTCTGCATAGAGTTGATGTATGGCTTCCTCCTTACGTAATACAGTTTCAAGTTGCATTTCTGGATGCAGTGACGGACTGTGTTAGTGACAACGGCTTTCCGAAGTACTCCCGAGCCCAGGTGGCTATAATTGTCACAGTAGCATGACAGTTTCTTAGGCAGTGCCGCCTGAGGGCTCGAAGGTCACGCGCATTCAACAGTGGTTTCCGACCTTGCTCTTTACGCTGAGATGTCTCTTAATTCTCTGAATCTTTTCACAATATTATGTACTGTAGATGTTGAAAGACCTAAATTCTCTGCAATCTTGCGTTGGGAAATGTTCCTTTTGAACTGACTAACAATTCTCTCATGAATTTTGGCACAAAGGGGTGAGCCGTGACCCATCCTTGCTTGCAAAGACCGAGCCTTTGATGGACGCTACTTTTATACCCAGTCATGATACCTCACCTGCTACCAATTAGCCTGCTTAATGTGGAGTCTTTCAAACCGGTGTTACTTGAATATTCTGTGCACTTTTCAATCTTATTTTAACTCTGTCCCAACTTTTGTTGAGTGTGTGGCAGCCATCAAATTCTAAATTTGTGTATATTTACAAAATACAATTAAGTTGGTCAGTAAAACTATTGAAAATCTTTTCTTTGTACTTTTGTCAGTTAAATAAAGGTTCACGTGAATGAACATATCACAGATTTTTGTTTTTATTGCATTTTGGAAAATATCCCAACTTTTCTGGAAATGGGGTTTGTAGAAACATAGAAAGCCTACAGCACAATACAGGCCTTTTGGCCCACAATGCTGTGCCGAACATGCACTTACTTTAGAAAATTTTTGTTAACATTTGTTAAAGAGTTTTGTTGGACCTCAGCTGGAATATTGTTTACAGTGGTCATGTAGTACAGCATAGAGTGACAGCAAAGTTCAGAAGGAGATTTGTGAGGATGGTGCCAGGACTGTTGAGTTATAATTATGAAGGTAAATCATCAGGGGTAGGTTTGTTTGTCTTGGCACAGAGGAGACTGAGGAACGATTTAATGGAAGTTTTTAAAATCACAAGTGGCCTCAAAGAGGTGAATAGAAAGGATCATTCTCCCTTAACAAAATGGTCATTAACATGGACTTGAATTAATTACCTGAAGAATTAGAGGGAAGAAAGAAATACTTTTCTCGATGACTGATGGGGAATCTGAGACCTCACTGCCAGGAAGAATGGTACATTTTACAAGGAGCTGCAGTGGAGTGTAACCTGCAGGCCTGTAAAAAAAAAAGAGAGCTGAGAAGGGATTAACCTAAAGTCCATTTTTGGCTTTGTGGCCATGATGTGCCAAGTGACCTCTTTTTGTGCCATAAAACTCCGAGCATTTAATGACCTGAAATTAGAACATAGAACAGTACAGGCCCTTCAGCCCACAATGTTGTGTCGACCTTTTATTCTACTCTAAGTTCAATGTAACACTTCCATCATAGCTCTCCATTTTCTTTCATCTATAGGTACCTATTCTTGGTTAAGGGAATAATAATCATGTTCTGTTCCTTGTTCTGTACACATTGTTCTGTTCATGTAAAATGGCAAGAATGTGTGTATACAAATTGCCCTCTGATTTCACTGCCTCCCTCTCTTCAGGAGAAGGGCCTATCAGCCCAATATTCATTGATTATATATTACAGCTCAGTATTCAAAACAATCATGCCTTCAGTACTAATGAACAAGCTCTAGAATCTGGCCTCTGTATCTCCCACTGCAGCTGCATCCTTGACTTCATCATTGGGAGAGCACAGTCAGTGTGGATCAGGAATAACATCTCCTCCTCCTCGCTGACAATCAACACTAGCACACCTCGAGGATGTGTGCTTAAACCACTGCTCTACTCTCTACACCCATGACTGTGTGGCCAGGCACAGCTCAAATGCCATCTGTAAATTTGACAATGACACAACCGTTGTTGGCAGAATTTCAGATGGTGACGAGGAGGTGTACAGGAGTGAGATAGATCACCAGGGGTTGAGTGGTGTCGCAACAACAACCTTGCACTCAGTGTCAGTGAGACCAAGGAATTGAGTGTGGACTTCAGGAAGGGGAAGTCGAGGGAACACACACCAGTCTTCATCGAGGGATCAACAGTGGAAAGGGTGAGCAGTTTTAAGGTCCTGGGTGTCAACATCTCTGAAGATCTATCCTGGGCCCAACATATTGAAGTAATTACAAAGAAGGCTATATTTCATTAGGAATTTGAAGAGACTTGGTATGTCACCAAAGACTCTCACAAATTTCTACAGATGTACCATGGAGAGTGTTCTAACTGGTTGCATCACTGTGTGGTATGGGGGGGGGACGGACTGCAGAAGATTGGTAAAAAGCTGCAGAAAGTTGAATACTCAGCCAGTTCCACCATGGGCACTAGCCTCTCCAGCATTGAGGACATCTTCAAAAGGTGATGTCTTAAAAAGGTGGCATTTGTCATTAAGGATCCCCATCACCTTGGACATGCCCTTGTCTCATTGCTACCATCAAAGAGGTGATACAGGAGCCTGAAGACACACACTGAACATTTCAGGAACAGCTTCTTCCCCACTGCCAACAAATTTCTGAATGGACAATGAACCCATGTACACTACCTTTTGCTCTCTTTTTGCACTATTTATTTAAATTAATATATTATATTATATATTTTTATTGTAATCTATAGTTTTTAAAAGTATGTATTGCTGGAAAACAACATATTTCACAGCATATGCCAGTGATATTAAACTTGATTCTAATTCTAAAATCTTCTAATTATAATGTGACTCAAGCCAAAATGCACTTCTGTTGCAATAAAGTGGCACCATGTTAAAGAAAATAACAGTCAGAATCAGGTTATTATCACTGACGTATGTTGTAAACTTTGTATTTTGGGATAGCAATATAGAGCAATACATAAAAATACTATTAGTTACAAGAATATATAAAAATAAATAGTGCAAAATAGTGAAATAGTGTTCATAAGTTTATGGACCATTCAGAAATCTTATAGTGGAGGGGAGAAAGCTGTTCCTAAAGCATTGAATGTACAATTTCAGGCTCTTTGACAGTAGTAGTGAGAAAAGGTAGTCACAGCCTTATGTTTAACCATACCATTCTTATGGAAATGGTAATCAAATAAAACGGTTCAGCATTCAGGTCTACGCATTAGAAAAGTTATGACAATGAAACAAAATAGTCTGAAAAGTAATACTTTTAACTGCATTTAGATACATTTAGAATGAATGGCTTAAATATACACAGATTGCTTTAAACTACCTCCCAACATATGCCATTGAAATCAGGGTTGCTTATTATGGAGAAATGTGCATTATGTTCAGAGTTGGTGTTAGAGACATTGAAGTTAATGGAGCTGAATGTTGGATAGGGGTGATATCAGAGTGATGATGGGGGTGGTGCACTACATATTGAGCCATGAGTAATTAGGGTACATATTTGTGTTTATTTTCTGAAAGTAACAATACTGTATTTTTAATAACTCATTCAAAATTCCTGTGCCCGCTTTCCTGTGCTAGCTGTCAACTTGATTAAAATCAATTTAAGGTTATTTATTGTCACTTTCAGTTCACCAGTGTAAAGGAGAACAAATTAATTGTTACACTGGTTCCATTGCAGCACCAAAAACACAATAATGTAAAGATTAAAAACACAACAAATATAAATACATTAAATAGCTTATATACAATACATAGATTATTTGCATGTCCATAAAGTGACACTTGGCAGAGGAGTCCCTGCACATAAAGTGACACTGATGGTAAATGATAAAGTAGTGGTGTTTGGGGGTGTAGAGGAGTGGGTTAGTGGGTGGAGGTGTTGATCAGCCTCACTGCTTGGGGAAAGTAACTTTTTGACTCTGGTGGTCCTGGCATGGATGCTATCTAGCCTCCTTCCTAATGGAAGTGGGACAAACAGCAGGGTGGGTGGTATCCTTCAAGATGTTACTGGCCTTTTGCTGTCACCTTTCTGTATATATGTTCTTGATGGTGATGGTGATGAGCGTTGGTGAGTTTTCCCAATTGTTCTGGGACCTTGATGTGTACTCCCAGTAGTTCCATTGTTAATCAGGTTAACAATAGGGATAAATACAGTTTAAAGAAACTATATATGATATATATCACATAAGATGTGACTTGACCTTTTTCCAAACCTATTCTCTTGTTTTAATATATGCAGAGAGGTTCGGAGTTAATGACACTAATGGTTCTCTCTTTTTTGATGTTACGGACAGCCCACGTTCTTTTCTTTTTCTTAGTTTTTGGTTAGTATTGTTTAGATTAGTTTGTTTTTGGGGGGTATATATTTTTTCTTTTTGGATATGTTAATCCTTTCTTCTATGTATACTACATTTGTACTTGTACAATTTTGGGAGGTTTATTACCTTTGT
This sequence comes from Hemitrygon akajei, assembly GCF_048418815.1. Classification (NCBI taxonomy): domain Eukaryota; kingdom Metazoa; phylum Chordata; class Chondrichthyes; order Myliobatiformes; family Dasyatidae; genus Hemitrygon; species Hemitrygon akajei. The sequence goes on from NC_133141.1 coordinate 42,888,828, forward strand.
ATTAACTGAATATATATTTATATATGTTAGCCATTAACAATGTAATCCCAATAATTGTGTAGCAATATTATGTTGTATCCATTATTTTGATATTAATAAAAAGACTGAAAAAGAAAAGAAAGAAACTTAACAACAAATGCATTTATTGACATGATCTGAGGAAAAATTAAATGCTTTAGGACCAATAAAAGAGGGACTTTGCTATTGGCTTAGTCAATATCTATAACAAGGTGTCACTTAATCTGTAGTCAAGAGATTATATAGGTTCATGGAGTCATACAGCAAGAAAATGGGTCCTTCACCCTATCAAGTCCATGATGGTCATCAAGCACCCATCTACCCAAATCATATTTTATTCTCCCCACCCCCCTCACAGATTCTACCACTCACCTATACATGAGGAATGTGGAAGAAAACCACAACACCCCAAAGAGAATCACACAGTCACAAGGGGAATGTGCAAAGTTTACCCAGATACCGCTGGAGTTCAATATCAACCTTGGGTCTCTGGTGCCACAGCAACATTTTTACCAGATGTGACTCTGTGCTGCACTATTTTAGTAAGGTATTCTGAAAACCACTAGAAACAAATACATAATGTCATGGTCCTGACTGAACAGTGGCAAGCATCCAAGTTTTGGCGCTCCAATTCCCCGGAGTATGATTAGCTGCCATTGGCCCTTTAAGACCCAGACTGCCAATTATTTCCTACCCCATTCCATCATGGAAAGTCTGTACTTAAAAGCCTCATGCTGTACACTCAGTGCCCAATTGTAGGAGTCTCAGTTCTTGTACTACTGTTTGTGAGTTTGCCCTGGGATTTTGTTTGTGTTGTCTTGTTTATTTTGAGTCTGAGTTAATTCTAGACCTTACTCTTCCACACTACCATCCACAGCTCTCTTGTTGCATGTGCATTTCCTTCACTTGTGATTGCCTCTGACAGATTTATTTCAGTTCTAAACACAAATGCTTTGCATGAAGTCTAAATTGTTCCAGCAAACTGGCAGCTTTTCCCTTCGGAGAAACGATTGGTCTCCTAGTAATAGTTCCCATTGAATAGAGCAATCCTGTTAACAGGATGACTGACAGGGATTGCAGAGGAAACAATGTCACTAATGGAAGCAGTCTCTAACTACTTGAGTGGATTGTATGATGTATGATTATGCCCCGAGCCAAATGGGAGAGGGCATGTGGTCCTGTTGCAGTCAGTATTCAGACAGTTAAAAGGGCAAATCTATGCCTCACCTTTTGCCTTTTCACCCCTTCTGCAGAACATGAGAAATTAATTGGTTATTCAGCCCCTTTTACCTGTTCCCCCATTCAATAAAATCATGGATGATCTTTTCCTTCAGCACCACTTTCTTTCTCAGTCTACTCTCCATCTGCCTTCCAGAGATGCTACCTGACCTGCTGAATTCTTTCAGTTCCTTTATGTGTTGCTCCAGATTTCCAGTATCTGCAGTCTCTAGCATCCCCCTTTAAGAATTTTGTATGTTTCTAAGAGATTACCTCTCAGTCTTTTAAACTCAAGTCTGCTCAATCTCTCTTCTTGAGCATATTTCCCTTTCCAGGAATCAATCCTATGTATCCTGTAGCATGCCCTCTATCACAGTGTGCAGGGAGATCAAATATGTACACAATATTCCAAATGCAGTGTTATCTAATTACTGTAAAATGTCTATACTTGTACACTCAAACCCTTTGCAATAAAATCCAAAATACCACTTAACTTAATTGCATGTTGAAGCTGGAATTTAATATTCAGTGATTTGCATACAAGGATGCCCAAACCCCTTTGAATATTAACAGTTTTCAATCTCTTGCCAATTAAAAAAGACTTTGTTTTCCAATTTCTCTGCACTCCCTTATAACCCCATTCTGCTACCCTACTTTTCATCATCAGCAAATATCTGATCCATCTTGGTGTCTACATTGACGTAGATTGCAAATGTATGTGACCCACTGATCCCTGCAGCAAAGCCTTCCAGTCCAATAATGACCTGTTGATTCCAACTCTCTATTAACCAACACTTGATCAACACCTATTTGTTATCCCCGCTCTCATGAAGTCTAAGTTTGTTTAATGGTCCCAAAGGTCTTCTGAAAGACCAAATCATACTGTATCTACTAGTTCCCAGTTTTCTATTTTTACCAGTTACAAACTTAAAAGACACCAACATATTAGTAAACCATCATTCATAAATCCATGCTGACTCTATCTAATTTTTTATCTGTCCCTTGTTAGCTCTTCTGTGATAATAGATTTTAACATTAATTGTCTAGTCATGTCAATTTATTGATATAGAAACATAGAAAACCTACAGCACAATACAGGCCCTTTGGCCCAAAAACTGTGCCGAACATGTCCTTACCTGAGAAATTACCTAGGGTTACCCATAGCCCTCTATTTTTCTGAGCTCCATATACATGTCCAGGAGTCTCTTAAAAGATCGTATCATATCTGCCTCCACCACCATCGCCGGCAGCCCATTTCACACACTCACCAGTCTCTGCATAAAAAACTTACCTCTGATATCTCCTCTGTACCTACTCCCCAGCACCTTAAACCTGTGCCCTCTTGTGGCAGCCATTTCAGCCCTGGGAAAAAGCCTCTGACTATCCACACGATCAATGCCTCTCATCATCTTATACACTTCTATCAGGTCACCTCTCGTCCTCCGTCACTCCAAGGAAAAAAGGCTGAGTTCACTCAACCTATTCTCATAAGGCATGCTCCCCAATCCAGGCAACATCCTTGTAAGTCTCCTCTGCACCCTTTCTATGGTTTCCACATCCTTCCTATAGTGAGGCGACCAGAACTGAGCACAGTACTCCAAATGGGATCTGACTAGGGCCCTATATAGCTGCAACATTACCTCCCAGTTCCTAAACTCAATCCCACAATTGATGTAGATCTTTGTTTTCTCATGATGTTATATTTGATGTTATAGTTGCTATCTTCACAAATCACAACTTGATACTCCTCCCAGATTAAAGTATATTAATGCATTGCTCATTTCCTGCAAGTTTAATAATGAAAGGAATCAAAATGAAGATTAAATATTAAGGAAATTTTAAAATAACAGATAAATTGAGTTAATAGTTCAAGTTGTGCTCGCTTCATCACTTTCTACAAATACTGTCTGACCTATTGAGTATTACCACCATTTCTGATTTTATTTCAGATTTTTAGCATCTGCAATTTTCTGATTTTCAAGGAACTTCTAATCTGGGCCAATGTCATTCCTGCCCACAGTGGTACAACATATAACTAACAAGATCTTCAGCCATTTACCATTTTGTGAGAATGCTGCTCAGGTAGTTATTCTGTGCACAATAAAGAGAATAGTTGATGCTACTCATGACAAGCTCTCTTTATGTATCTAGGATTCACTGAATTGTGGAAGACTGGATTCATTTTAATATAATTTCTTTGTCTACCTCCAGCTCTTTCAAAATCTTGGGATGCAGGTTTTCAGAGGTTTATTGCCTTTCAGTACCTTTCACTTCTCAGTTAGTAATACTGATATCTTTTAGCTTCCCATTCACTCCAGGCCTGTTATTCTCCACTGTTCTCAGTGTCAGGCCCGCACATGCAGGCACCTCCTAATCTCCACCCAGCTATCACTTGGCACTCGTTTCCAACGCATCACCTGCAGCCTATTTAAACCCGCCTCGCATCCACAATCCTTGTTCACTCATACGAACCAGCCAGCCTCAACTAGGTGCTCCTAGCTTTCATTTGCCTTGTTGACTTGTCAAATTTTATCTGTTCTCTCTTGTTTCTCATGACTTATTACTTTGCAGTTCATCATTAAAGTTATCACCCATCACTGAATTGTCTCTGCTAGTCTGTATTTGAGTCAAGCCTCCTCTACAATTCCTGACACCTAGGATATCTTCTGAGTATTCTTCCACGAAGATGGGTGCAAACTGTGCATTTAATTTCTCTGTCATTTTGTTATTCTGTCTTTTAATTTCATCTACCTCACTGTGTAAGTGATCAATCCTAATTTTTGCAAATATTTTCTTTTATACATTCAAATAGAAGGTATCACAGTATACTTTTGTTATCTGCTGGATTACACTTGCATTTTATTTCCCCTTATTAATTTCTTGGTTCTACTTTGCTGAATTCTGACATGTTCCAAATGCTCATGTTTACTGCTCTTTTTAGTAATATTTTAAGCAATGTCCTTTAAACTATTACAATTTTAACTCCCTCAATAACCACAGCCTGGCCACCTTTTCTATTGGGGTGTTGAGTTATAAAGAAATATATATCTCTTGTTAAAATAGTATGCATTTTAAATGTTAGGCATCAATTGCTCACTACCATGATATTTAATGTGCTTTCAATCTACCATAGCAAGTTCACTATTACTAATATTGTGAATTGTTTTGTTTTGATTAAGGTTCTGCAGTAGATACCTGAACGTTTTTTTATCCCAAGGATTGTTCCTGAATAGTTGCGCTAAAAGAAAGAGATTAACATAATTGCTAGTGTTTAGAATTTCCCTGGATATCCACACTATTATAATTTCATGTTGATGAGATTTATAAATGAAAATTTTTATGTAGGCGGCGTCAGTACATAATCTGTAAAACCAGATGCTTCACAATCCGTAATAAATTATGTTAACATCCCACTCAATTATGTGCGAACAGATCACCCCATTGGCAATGCTGAATCCCAGCCATATGCATGAAACCATACTTCAATGTTCAATGATAATCTCCAGTTAAATATGGATAATGCTGTAGCTACCTAAATAATAGCACTCATTTAGCATCACAGCAATTTATTGACTGAGTTCCATATAGAATGAAAGTGCCAAGTAAATTCAGAACATTGCATCTTTTCCTGCAAGTTTAATGACAAAAGGAATGGCAAGTTTAATAACAAGGACCCAGACTGATACATGCCAGATTATGCAGCCATTGTGGTGGAAAGCTTTTCTGAGATTTCCCAGGTTTTGTAAGAGTGCACCACAAATATTATTTTGAAGATAAGGGACTGTCTTCTGTGTACAATAAAGAGAGCAGCTGACCCGATTTTGGCCAAGATCTTTCTGTCCATTTTGGTGACAGTGAATTCTTCAAACACTGCATAGGAGATAGATTCTATCTACAAAGCTTGTGGGTAGCCTAGAAATTGGATCATGATGTGTGTTATTTTTAATCATTAATCAAGAAAATCTTGACTTAATACAATGTAAATTGCACTCGCAAACATTTCTGAGAGAACTTTTCCCAAGTCTGAAATTGCAAAGGGCATCTCTGTGCATGATCCATATCCAAACATTTGATTTTTTTCAGCAACAGTGTGTACCTAATCATGTCAACATTTGCCTAGTAACCATTCCCACCTCCTTCATAAGAGCACAAAGCTGCCTCCTACGACTCTTGTGGACCTGTCTCAGTAAGAGCAGCATATTATGCTTGTCTGTTGCCATCCTGGCTATGTAAAGAAACAGCACTTTGATCAGGAGACCTGACTGTGCAGCTTGATAACTGTTTGCAGGACAATCAAACCTTATTAACACAGTATGCTTAAGTTAACTGGAATGTTTTGCTCAGCATTTAACATTTTCATGGATGATTCAGTAATAACATAGCTGGTAGTACTCCATCAATATGTTCACGGCTGTTTCAAATATCTTGTCTTCTCAGTTTTCTTTTTCATGAAATGCAATGTGGAGTTGACACTGAAATTCGCCTCTCTTAGCATATCAAAAATACCTAAGCAGGTAGCTAAACTTAAGCTCAGAAATCACTTGGTCAATAATTCAGATATTACATTTTCTGAGTAAATATTACAGGTAGATATGATTGAAGAAGAAAAAGTTTTCTAATTGCCCTATGGTACAAACAGTTCCCTCTAATAAATTTCCAGGTGAAAGTGACATGAAGAACAGAAGATTTGAAATGTTGGTCTCCATTAATGGAGAAATCTGATTCATGAATGACTCTTCAAATGGGACTCGGGTGAAACCTGAAAAGGAAAAGAAGTACGTTGTTGCAGGGGAAGAGACATTGAGCCTGTGCCGACTGTTAAACCCATGTATTTTACACTAACCCTACATTAATCCTAATTTTTATTCTCCCCACAAGCTTCTCCACATTCTGTACACAATTGGAGCAAACTACAGTGACCAATTAACCTACTAACTTCACGTGTCTTTGGAATGTGGAAGGAAACTGGAGAACTCAGAGGAAACCCACACATTCACAGGGAGAACATACAAACTCCACACTGATATCACCCTGAGTATTTTTTCTGTACTGCAAAGCAGCAGCTCGACTAGCTACATCACTCTCTGAGCCTAACGTTGAACAAATTTCAAATGGAACAAGTTGAATTGCTCTTCTAAGGCGGAAACACAGAGAATGAATGGTCTCATTCTGTGCTCCATGGTTTTGCATTTTACAATTTTTTTATATACAGTCGTTTCTGATTTAAACGCTGGGGAAATGCCTAGGATGAAGTCATTCTCCTTTCACTTGTAAACTTTTAAAGCTCCTACTTAATCACTGTTTATAGATGCTATATTTATCCAATCACATTATCCTGCCAAACCTTGCACTTGTTCATTTTAATTTTCACTTTCCACATTTTTCTCTCAACAGAGCTAGAATTTCACAAAATGAAGCATAAAAATTTTCAGTGTCAGATTCTGAACATTGAAACAATGACTCAGTAATTGAGGAAAATTAACAATAACTATATGAAGCAGCTTGTATTCTTAAAAGAGAATCCTCCATTATCAATGAAGATTTTTTTTTGTCACCATGAATTGACCAATAAACAATTAAGGGTTTGGTATGGAATAATTTACATTGTCTTGACTTCAGATTTTTTTCTGCTCTGACTAAAAATGTTAGCTGTCAGGATTTCCAGCTGTGCTCATCGCGTTTACCCCATTACCAGGTGTGACATCAGTGGGAGGGCAAACACTTGAAGGCTTGAAATCCAGAGTGCAAAGTTCAGGGGTCAAGCGTTAAGGAAGGCAAAGCTGAATTTGGGTAGACTGGGCAATACGTTGCAAGTTGGGCAGCTAGTCAGACTGAGAGGGAAAGAACCTGTTATGTACAGTAAGTTAAAGAATGATCTGTTGTTTACATTTTGTTTCTATTGTGGTAGTTGTAAAGATCTTAATTTTTATTCCTTGTATCTTACTAATTCAATAGAAGGCATGTTTTCTTTTGCAATTGACAATCAGATAGATTAGAGCATAGGACACCACTTATTTTTAAAATATCTAATTGAAAGTACAATAAATTAAACCAAGGAATGTCCATCTCTCTGTCTTCATTAATAATTCAGATGGGAATTCAGACAACAAATGGGATGGTACAATGGGTAAAGAAAAAATGCATCCATTACAGAGACACAAGAGAAACTGCAGACGATGGAAATCTGGATTAACACAGGTCAGGCAGCGTCTATGGAGGAAAATGAACCATCAACGATTTGTGCCAAGACCTTTCATCAGGGCTCATTGAGTCTGAGAAAATGTCCTGAGGAAGTTTCAAACATTAACTGTTCATTTTCCTCCCACTGGATTCCTGCAGCACTTTGTGTGTTCACCTTGTGTCCATTAAGCACCTTTCATAAAGCAGTGGACCGGAGAGCAATGAGGTTTCCTACTTTTGCAATGTAGGAAACCTAATAGTCAACTTGTGTATAGCAAGCTCTTGCAAATGACCTGTTCACGACCAACTAATAGTATTCCACTAAGATTTTAATTGAGAAATAAATATTGGCCAACTCTTATGCTCTTCCTTAAAGTCACAACCTGAAATTTTTCTCACAATGACAAAGCTGGTAGAGCTACCATTAACAATTCAATCCTGACTTCTGGTGATGTCTTTGTGGAGTTTGTGTTCCCTCTGTGGCTGTGTGGACTTCCTCTAGGTATGACGGTGTCCTCCCATGTTTCAAAGAGGTGCTGGTTAGTTGACCACTGTAAATTGTCCCCAGTTTGTAAGTGACTGGTTGAAACTATGAGAGTTAATGGGATTGTGGGGAGAATAAAATGAGGTATAGGATCAGTGTAAATAGGTGCTTCATGGCTGGTGCAGAATGGGTGGACCAAAGGGCCTGTTTTTGTCCTCTATTTCTCGTTCAACATTCACTTGAGAGAACAGGCAGGGCCACATTTAACCTCTTGTGGATCAGATAGTACCAACAGTCAACAGAGCAGATAGCACAGGCTTTGTGCTCAAGTGTCTGGAGTGGGGTTTGAACCTAATTTAGACTCTGAGGCAAGAATACTGTGAACTTAGCAAAGGCTTATGTTTCCAACAAATTTAAGTATATAGAAGCCAAGATTCATTCTCTGATTTTTGTTAAAAGATCACAATTGTGAACGAGATGAGAACAGATTGGGTCTGGCCCAAAAGCTGGATAGCTGTCAATGCTCAGGGTTGAGATTCATACATAATAATTTGAAATACATCTATTACTATCAAAGTCCGTACACAGAATACAACCCTGAAATTCATCTTCCCCACAGACAGTCACGAAACAAAGAAGAATCATGGAACCAACTAGCTCGAAGTAAAACATCAAACCCCACTTCCCCCGCACACGCTAGAAGTAATTGCACTAATGGCAACAAAGAAAACACAGAATATAAAACACAAAAATCAAAAGGCATATTTCTGTACAGCTCAGTTCAGTGTTCATTATCTGGAGGCTGCCCTGATTCAAAAATTGCCCAAAATTAGCAACAAATAGAGCAACAAGAACTAGAACACATAAACCTGAATTAGAGTCCAAATCTACAATCTGAGTCAATTAGACCTTGCTCCGGCACCATCCGCTGACAGCAATGAAGGAGGGAGAGATCACTAGAATGCAAAGACCTTCCCTCAGGAGTAGTGAGTGAGAAAGAGAGAGAGAGAGAGAAACACACACACCTTCTCCGGCAGCAGCAAGTGAGAGGCCAGTAGACGGCTCTGAACACCCGCTCGCGCTCCGCACCTGCTTCGAAGATTTCAATCTTCCTCGGTGCTTTAATCTGCGAGATCGTGAGCTCACCTGTGACCTGTCTCCTGGCTTCCTGGCACACTTTGGTTACAGCCTCATGGAACACTCCTGGAGACAGCAAAGCGCCAGTTCGCCCAATCAGCCCGAAATCACACCGCCAGAACGTAGATAACAGGCCCCACCAGTAGCAGAACCAGATCTGAAATAAAAAGATGTAAAAGAAGAAAAAAAGATGGAAATGTCCATGCTACAAGTGGAAAGAAATGGGAGGAAAATTAGGGAATATACAATGAAAAGCAGATAAAAATGTTGGGAGAGTTAACCAATAACTGCTGTAACTTGAGTCATTACTTTCCCTCATAAAAATCAGTTGCCAGGGTGTGATTGTGGTAACTTGGTTTAAGAAAGCACAAACAGCCTCCTTGTGCAGTAAACTTAAATGGGTTTAATTGTAAGGTTGCATGGAATCTGAATTATGTCATTTTCATGGTTTAAATGATGGGGTTATTACTGTAATCGTATCTATTAAAGTAATAATTCAAGAAATGCCTGCAGCTGTCTCAGCTGAATGTCTGATTGGAAAAGGCAGTAAGAAATCCTTGGGTTGGGAAGTTAGAGGTTGGCCGGACAGGATTTGATTGTAAATTTAGATTAGCTGCCATTCATGGCAAAGGGATGGACTTAACTGAGCAAAATCCAAACAGCCATGTTTAGCAATGCTTCTTTGAACTAACAATGTTCACATTGATATAATAAAACAAAAAAGTTTGCATTTTAACAGTCCCTTTTATGGCCTAATGTCATTTTAAGTTATATTATGATGCATTAATATTATGCTGTTGCATGGAATCTTTAACACTGTTGATGTGTATAGGGATTTCAGGCTTTAGTTCATGACTCCCTGAAAGTGGCTGCATAGGTTGATATGGTGGTAAAGAAGGCCTATGATACGCTTGCCTGTATTAGTCAAGGTGTTGAGTTCAAGGGTCAAGAAGCTACATTGCAGCTTTATAAAACTCTGGTTTGGCTATATCTGACGTATTGCATTCATTTCTGGTTGCCTCATTATTAGAAAGGATGTGGAGGCTTTGGAGAGAAGAGGTTTACAAGGATGCTAATTGGATTAGAAGGCATATGCTATGGGGAGAGGTTGGGCAAACTGGGGTTGTTTTTCCTGAAACGGCTGAGGCTAAGGGGAGGCCTGTTTGAGTTTTATAGATAGAATAGTAGAGTGGACAGCTGGTATCTTTTCGCAGAGCTGAAGTATCTAATATTAGATGGCATGTGTTTAAGGTGAGAGTGGGTAAATTCAAAGGAGACATGCTGGACAAGCTTTTTACATAGTCAGGGGTGGGTGCCTGCAATGCACTGCCAGGGCTGGTGCAATAAGCAAATAGGATGGAAGCACTCAAGAGCAGGAAATGGTGGGATACTGACATTTTGTGAAAGCAGAAGGGATTAGTTTAGTTAGGTGTTTAATTGCTAGATTAATTAGTTCAGCACAATATTGTGGGCCTGTTCCTGTGCTGTACTGTTATACGTTCTATGCACCCACTTCCATAAAGAAGCAGCATATGGGGTTTCATTAAATGGATCAGTATTTAATCAATAAGACAAGTGCTGAATTATCAAAGTTTATGGCCCTTGCAGCGTTGTAAAGTATTGAGTCTATACACTTAGTAAGTGTAATAGTTTGTGGACAGCAAGCTCTCACAAAGAATGATGAAATATTGACAAGTCAATCTGTTTTAGTGATGGTGTTGCTACTAGCCAGGGTGCCAAGTAGAACTTCCCGCTGTTCTTCAAAATAATTTAAAGGGATATTTTACATCCACCTGAGATGAGGACTCAGTTTAATTCCTCATCAGAAAGGGAGCATCTTTGGGTTTGCAGCAATCTCTCACTACTATTCTAAAGTATAAGGTGTGTTTAGATAATAAGCTTACTATGACATTCAAAAGTGCTGAGCAATACTTTGGAAGTGTGGACATGATTGCAAAGGAGGAAAGAATGGTAGTTAATTTGCCAATTGAGAAGCTCCTAAATAATCCAATAGTCTGGTTTAGTGATAATGTTGAGATGAAACTCTTGGGCAAAGTATCAGAACCCCCTTGCTCATTTTTAAATAATGAGATCATTATTTCTACCTTATTTAGCATTTTATGTGAGAAAAGGCATGCAACAATTGCAATATTTCTTCAACACAACATAGAAACATAGAAACATAGAAAATAGGTGCAGGAGTAGGCCATTCGGCCCTTCAAGCCTGCACCACCATTCAGTATGATCATGGCTGATCATCCAACTCAGAACCCCGTACCTGCTTTCTCTCCATACCCCCTGATCCCTTTAGCCACAAGAGTCATATCTAACTTCCTCTTAAATATAGCCAATGAACCGGCCTCAACTGTTTCCTGTGGCAGAGAATTCCACAGATTCACCACTCTCTGTGTGAAGAAGTTTTTCCTCATCTCGGTCCTAAAAGGCTTCCCCTTTATCCTTAAACTGTGACCCCTCGTTCTGGACTTCCCCAACATCGGAAACAATCTTCCTGCATCTAGCCTGTCCAATCCCTTTAGAATGGAGCCGCTATCATTGCTTCAACCTATTACCTGCTATTAAGGCTTCTCACACTGAGCCGGAAGAACATTTATAAATGGAATCTTTGCTTCAGAAGCTGAGCATGGTCTTTTCTAAGAGGGAGCTTATTTCAAAGCTATCTTGTATCAAGTGCAAGATATTGATTTGGGTATGATATTATTTGATCCTGATTACTGTCTTCACAGGCAGAAAGGGGTCTGATTTACCTTTTATACATTCAAAACTAGTGAAGCACATCAATCCTGTTGTTGAGCCCTGCAGTTAATCTTTAATTGATACTTTTGACGTAGTATAACTGACAAATGTATGATGTCATCATGCACCAGCAACAAACATGTCTATAACCATGAATTATAACCTTATTCAATGCACACAAAATGCCGGAGGAACTCAGCAGGACAGGCATCATCTATGGAGGGAAATGGGAAATAAGTCAGCAGCATTTTGGGCTGAGGCACCTCCACCCTGATGAAAAGTCTTTGCCCGAAACATCAGCTTTCTGTGTAAAAGATCATACCTCTGACGTCTCTCCTAAACATTCCTTCACTCACCTTTAGAAAGTATCATACAGTATTAAGCATTTCTGCCCCTGGGGAAAAAGCACTGACTCTTCTCTCTGCTTATAAGCTTGTACATCTCTGTCAAGTCACCTCTCATCCTTCTTCGCTCCAAAGAGAAAAGACGAAGCTCACTCAACCCATCCTCATAAGACGTGCTCTCTAATCCAGGCAGCATCCCGGTAAATCTCCTCTTCCCCCTCTCTAAAGCTTCGACATCCTTCCTATAATGAAGTGATCAGATCTGAACACAGTGCTCCAAGTGTAGTCTAAGGTGGAGGCCTTCCCACGGTGCTGTTAGGAAGGAGGTTCCAGGATTTAGACCCAGTGATGATGAAGGACAGGTAATATATATCCAAGTCAGGATGGTGGGGCTGCCCCATGCACCTATTGCCCTTGTTTTCGGTAGAGCAGCCTGAATGAACAGCCGTGATGTCTTTTATCAAAACACCGTTGGTGGAGGGAATGAGTGTTTAAGGCAGAGGGAAATCAAATTATGGGAATTGATATTGGCATTTTCCCAAGCAATTATTGTAAACAAGACAGACAGGCTCTTAACATGAGTTGGTTATCTCTAGTCACCTTTCCTTTCTAAGAAGATTTGAGTCTTTATTTTCTTTTGTGCTTTCAGCATGATGAGCTTTTGTCTGCTACTTTGTAGGGTTACTTCACTCTGCAAACAAATCATGAGTTACCCAAATTCTTTTGTATCAAAACAAGGTTTATAAGATCATTTTTCTCTGCAACACCTCAGGCAGGTGTAAAATGAGAAGACCGTCATCAATGAAATGTTGAAATGGTAAGCAGTCTGTCTGCTTATCGTACACCCAGTGATTGTGAAAAGACATCTTGGTGCAGAGCCAGTAAATGGAGAAAGGATGTCTCCTGTTACACAACCTGAGGGTGAGGATTAACAGTGTTGGAGAATGAAAGATAAATTCACAGATCCAGTATTCCAAGTACGTGGAGTTATTCTTAAATAGAGCAAGAAGTTGAATTGTTGCTGTCACTCTCCAGCTGTTCCCCAGGAATGTAGGACTGGTAAATTTCCCATTTGCTTTTGGAGTATTGGTAATGTTTGCTATGGTAAAGATAATGTTTAGTATTATTACTTCATGAAACCAACAGCAACATTGAGATTTCTATGCATGCTTATTCTAACACAGCAAAACTGACATTAACATCCAGGGATTCAGTACTCACTGTAAAATAGCAGGATAATCTTAAAGAAGATAAAACCTGCAGATGCTGGAAATCCAAACAACACACCCAAAATGCTGGAGGAACTCAGCAGACCAGGCAGCATCTATGGAAAAAAGTAAACAGTTGATGTTTCAGGCCAAGACTTTTCATCATTAAAGGGTCTCGGTATGAAACATCGACAGGGTAATCTTAAACTTTGTTCAAAGTTGTTTAATGTCATTTTCAGTACACAAGCGTAAAGAAGAATGAAATAATAGTTACTCTGGATCTTTTACAGCACAAAAAATGCACAAAAGATAAAGAACACAATAAATATAAATACATTAAATAGCTTATCTGCAAAGATTGATTGTATGTCCATAAAATGATGCTAGGCACAAGAGTGTTTGTACATAAGGTGACTCCGACAGGAAATGATAAAGTAGGATTGGTGGGGTGGGTAGAGCAGTTGATTAGCCTTACTACTTGGGGAAAGTAATTTTTTGAGTCTGGTGATCCTGGTGTGGATGCTACGTAGCCTCCTTCTTGAGGGGAGCGGGACAAACAGTCCATGAGCAGGGTATGTGGGATCCTTCATGATGTTACTAGCCCTTTTGCTGGCATTTTTCCGTATAAATGCCCCTGATGGTGGGTTGGCTGGTGCCAGTGATGCATTGGACCACTTTGACTAGCCATTGCAGAGCCTTCCTGCCCACCACAGAGCTGATTCTGTACCAGGCAGTGATGCAGTATATTGTAATGCTCTCTACTGCATATCTGTAGAAGGATGTGAGGTTCATGTACATAGTCCACTTCTCCTCAGCCTCCTTAGGAAGGAGAGACATTGGTGAGAATTCTTGACTGTGTAGGATGTGCTCTGGGACCGTGAGGTTGTGTGAGATCTGCACTCCCAGGGGTTTGAAACTTCCCACTGCTGCACCAGTGATGTAAAAAGGGGTGTGAATGGTACTAGTTCTCTTGAAGTCAGTAACCAACTCGTTTGTCCTGTTGAGATTGAAGGAGGGGTTATTTACCTGTAACACTCTTGTTCCGTCAGCTGCATAAGTCTAGGGAAGACACCCTCCGGCCCTGCCAAACGGGGAAGATTGAAGTGTGAGCCCCCCCAAATCCCTGCTTGTGTGGATGCTGTGTGATGTGTTACCCTGTTACAAATAAGTAACATGAAATAACAGACGGTACACTGCGTGCAATTAAAAGATTTAGCTTTATAATTCTTAATTTGACTAAAGGGTTAGTAAAGATAAAGCAAAAAAAAAGAAAAGGGCCCATTTTAGTGAAACATTCTAATGTGCACAAGGTGGAGCTCACAGTTCCCCCTTCGCCGATCCTCCTTCGATCTCCCCGGGCTTCATTGAATCATGGCCCCTCTCCAGGTCGACTCCTCCGACCTCTTCTCTCTTCTCTCCCAACAAAGCTCCAAGCCCAACCTTAGTGGCCCAATGATCCAGCCACATAACTGTCTGGGCGTCAAAAATTTCGGAGGTTCACTGACCTCTGTGCACTGCAGTCTTAAATAACTGCCCCTTATCTTGTAACTATACACACTCATTTGAGATTCTCTTAGTGATTTTTATCACTAAATGAAGTGGAAGGGTGGGTTAGTAAGTTTGCAGATGACACAAAGGTTGGTGATGTCCTGGATAGTATAGAAGGTCGTCGAGGGTTATAGTGGGACACTGATAGGATGTGCAGCTGGGGTGAGAAGTGGCAGATGGAGTTCAGTCCGGAAAAGTGTGAGGTGATTCAATCTGGAACGTGGAACTTGCAGGCAGAATACAGGGTCAATGGCAGGACTTTTGGCAGTGTGGAGGAACAGAGGGGTCTTGGGAATCACATCCATAGATCCCTCAAGGTCGCCACACAAGTTCATAGGATGGTTAAGAAGGCATATGTTGTGTTGGCCTTCATTAGTTGGGGGTTTGAGTTCCAGAGCTGTGAGGTAATGTTGTAGCTCTATAAAAGTCTGGTCAGACCATACTTGGAATATTGTGTTCAGTTCTAGTCACCTTATTGTAGGGAGGATGTGAAAGCTTTAGAGAGAGTGCAGAGGAGGTTTAGCAGGATGCTGCCTGGATCAGAGAGCATGTCTTTTGAGCATAGATTGAGTGAGCCAGGGCTTATCTCTCTGGAGTGAAGGAGAATGAACGAGGACTTGCCTGAGGTGTACAAGATGATAAGAGGCATAGATGAAGCGGACAGCCAGAGACTTTTTCCTAGGGTGAAAAGACGGGGGGGGGGGGATAATTTTAAGGTGATTGGAGGAAAGTATAGAGGGAAAGTCAGAGATAGGTTTTTTACACAGAGAGTGGTGGGTGTGTGGAACTCACTGCCAGGGAAAGTGGTAGAGGCTGAGACTTTAGGGAAATTTAAGAGACTCTTAGATAGGTACACGAATGAAAGAAAAATATGAGGGCTATGTGGTGGGAGGGGGGTGGGCGCGGAGTGATAGATTGATCTTAGAGTAGGTTAAATGGTTGGCATGGCATCATGAGCTGAAGAGCCTGTACTGTGCTCTACTGTTCTATGTACTAGGAAACATTTATCTTTTCATGGCTCTTTAAGAGTCTTATACATTTCAGTAAAACCAGCCCTCATTCTTCTGATTCCCAAGGAAAATAGATGTAGTTTCTTTAGCCACTCACAACAGAACAACCCTCTCATCCTAGGAATTAGCCTAGTGAACTTCTGTTGGATTGCTTCTGATGCTAGTATATTCTTGCTTAAGGAGATCAGAACTACTGTATACACAATACTCCAAGTATCTTTGATCTTTGATTAACTCCTCTTCCACAACTTTCACAGTCTGATAAGTTGTTCCATAAAAGATAAAGGGTTTAACTAATGTTTGTGGCGTATTCCTCCATATAAAATTTCCCAGTGAATATCCAAAGCTCACCAAATTCCAGTAATGTTTATGGAAATTTGGAAATATTGAGGTCAAATCTATTGTTTACCAGAATGAACAAAAAATTGTGAGCTGTTCTTGTAACTTGACCATTTCTGTGTACTTACTCATTTTACCAATATAAACATAAACAGTTTGCAGGAAATCTAATTAGAGTTAGTTAGCAAACAGGAAGGTTAACGGAGCAGCATCCAGAACATTCATTAAGATCTGATCAAGCAATAAAGTGAAGAATTTTGTTTCAAAATAATAAACAAATACAAAAAATGCTTTAAGTAGGCATAATTGTAAGTGTTGCAATAAATTTAAATAATCTGAGTGAATACCTGAATGTGATTAAAGGTATTAGCATTGGGATAGAAATAAGCTTGACGTGTAAAGGAAGAGTGAGTGTTGTAACTAACCCAAGTTCCCAGTGCACTGTGACAAAAAAAATCTTGTAGAAGGTGACTTCACAATTACAATTGGCATCCGTGTATCAGTCTTTACATGATTTAAACCCTCCCCCCATCAAGAGATTCATAGTGTGTTTTGCAACCAAAACCTGCATTCCAAGGAGGTGTTGAGACAGATACCAAAGGCTCATTCATAGAGGTAGGTTTTAAGGAGCCTTAATGGCGGAAAGAGAGGCACAGAACTTTTGGGGTGAAATTCCAAGCTTATGATTTTGGCAGCTGAATGCAAGACTGTCAGCAGTTTAGTGATTAAATAAAAAGATGTGCAGGAGCTCAGGATTGGAAGAGCCCAAATATGTCAGAAGGTTATAGACTGCATGAAAGAATAGAGAAGGTGGGGGTCTGACTCTTAAAACGACATTGTGAACGTGCTAGAAGCATGTCCTTTCACTCCTGTTATAACAATAGTGCCAGGGACCCCTTCATAAATAATTTATATTTGGCGAAGATACTGCTGGTTGCAACCATGTTTTATGAAATATTTCCTAGGTTGCAAGAAACTTGGGATTATTCTATAGCTGCTTTCGATTTTGGAGTTAACAACAAAAGAGTGGATGCTATTGCAAAACTTCGTTATGAACACATTTAGGGAAGTTGGCTGTGTAGCAATGAGAGATTTTCATTTGAAAGTTCGCACCTGCATCAAAATGACAACAATCATACCAGTGCCCAAGAGAGGAGAGTGAACTGCCTTAATGGCTATCGTCTAGTAGCACTCACATCTACGGTGAGGAGTTGCTTATGGCTGCAATTAGCTCCTGTCTCAGCAGGGACTGGAACCCACTGCAATTTGCCTAATGCCACAATATGTCTATGGTGGATGCAATCTCAACGGCTCTTTACACAGCCTTGGATCATGTGGACAATACTAATACCTATGGCAGGATGCTGTTTATTGACTATAGCTCAGCGTTTAACACCGTCATTCCTGCAGTCCTGATCGAAAAACTACAGAGCCTGTACCTTCCTCTACAACTAGATCCTCGACTTCCTATAGGAAGACCACAATTTGTGCAGATCAGAAATAACATCTCCACCTCACCAACAATCAACACTGATGCACCTCAGGGATGTGTGTTTAGCCCACTGTTCTACTGTCTCTGTACCCATGACTGTGTGGCCAGGCACAGCTCAAATGGCATCTATAAATTTGCTGACGACACAACTATTGTTGGCAGAATGTCAGATTGTGACAAAAGGGCATAAAAGCTATTTGAATAGTGTTGCAGCAACAACTTTGCACTCAACATCAGTGACACCAAACAACTGGTTGTGGACTTCAGAAAGGATAAGTTGATGGAACACATACCGGTTCTTATTGAAAGATCAGAAGTGGAAAGAACGAGCAATTTCAAGTTACTGGGTTCATCATCTCTGAGGATCTATCCTGGGACCAACATATTGATGAAATTACAATGAAGGCACGACAGAAGCTATATTTCATTGGAGTTTGAGGAGATGTGTGTGTGTGTGTGTGTGTGTGTGTGTGTGTGTGTGTGTGTGTGTGTGTGTGTGTGTGTGTGTGTGTGTGTGTGTGTGTGTGTGTGTGTGTGTGTGTGTGTGTGTGTGTGTGTGCACTCCCTTAACTCTTGATGGAGCCATCAGGGACAGAGATTTGGTATCTCACCAAAAACTCTCGCAAATTTCTACAGATGTATCATGTAAAGCATTCTAACTGGCTGCATTAACTCTAGTATGGGGGCAGAGCGCACTGCACAGGAGCTGCAGAAAGTTATAAAGTTAGTCAGCTCCATCATGGGTACTAACCTCCCTGGTATCCAGGACACCTTTAAGTGAAGCCACTTCCAACAAGCTATGCATTTGCATTCCTAGTTCCCTTCATTTCATAACACTCCCCAGGGCCCTACCATTCAGTGTACAAGTCCTACCCTGACTATCGTCTACCGTCTGGGTAGTCTCCAGCCCCTTGATATGAACATCGAATTCTCCAAGTTCTGGTAATTCCCTCCCTCTCCCTTTCCCCACCCCACTTTCACTCTGCCTCCTCTTCCAGCTGCTTATCACCTCGCTCATGATTCTGCCTTCTTCTACTACCCATAGTGCTTTCCCCTTACAGTCCTTCTTTACCTCTCCTGCCTATCCTCTCCCCCACCCCTTGATCTTTCTTCTGATTGGTTTTTCACCCTCCCCCACCTTCTTCATAGGGCCCCGCCCCCTCCTTCTTTAGTCCTGATGAAGGGTCTCGGCCCGAAACGTTGACTGCTCGTTTCCACGGATGCTGCCCGACCTGCTGAGTTCCTCCAGCATGTTTGTACGTGTTGACCTACCCTGATTTGATCTCCCAAAATGCAATAACTTACATTTATCTGGAATGAAAGCAATTTGCCATTCCCAGCTGATAACGTTTCCTTTGTAAAGTTTCGTAACCTTACACACTGTCCACAATACCACCAATACAGTATTATTTGCAAACTCAATAAATATCCTTGTAAATTCACATCCATCTCATTTACAGTACTGTGCAAAAGTCTTAGGCACATAAATATAGCTGAAGTGCCTGAAACTTTTGCACAGTACTGTATTTGTCAATGTGGAGCGTAGAGTGAGTTTGCAAATCTGACAGGATGTTGGAATGGCGAGCCTGAAGCGCCGTGGAAGGGGTGTGGGACAGGTGGCAGAGAAAAGAGTGCCTGGGTTGACAGATGGTGTGAGTGTAGACACATCCAGCTCCGAGACACCAGGCAAGGTCAATTGATTCCATACAATTGGTTTATTGGTCATTACAGAATCTCTCTCTTGTGCCGCCCTCACCCTCCCCTCTCCCCTCCCCTTTTCCCAACCATGATTCCCCTCTCCCTGCCCCCTTTTCCACTCTCAGTCCACAATAGAGACCCATATCAGAATCAAGTTTATCATCACTCACATCTGTCATGAAATTTGGTTTCTCTTGTGCAGTAACAGTACAATGTAATACATAAAATTACTACAGTACTGTGCAAAAATCTTAGGCACCCTAATTATATGTGTGCCTAAGACTTCTGCACAGTACCGTATATTCATTGCAGACAAAGGTCCTAGCACCAACCCCCTGTGGCACATCACTAGACGCAGACTTCCAGTCTGATAAACAACCCTCAGCCATCACTCTCTGCTTCAAACAACTAAGCCAATTACTATATGATTCCAGTAAGTTATCTCCCGTTAGATCCCATAGCCTTCCAAACCAGCCTGTCATGAGAGTCTTTGTCATATCAACAACATCCATTGGTCTTGGTTACCTCCAAGGAATTTGTCATACACACAGCAATGCTGGCTGTCCTGAATCAGTCCCTGTCTCTGCAAACATTCATAGTTACTGTAATGATTGGGGGAACTTGCTATCTTTGCAGATCAGTGACTGGGTTGTCTTTCTGTCAACTGTAATTACATTTCAAATATTGCATTGTTCTGGAAAAAGTTGTGAATATTGTTTTAAAATAAAACCTCTTCACACCCAAAACCTCAGCACTTTGTCGCAAATAGAAAAATGTCATGAAAATCGATGAATTAGTTGGGTTGATAATGATCACTAAGGAGCTTTAGCATTTGTAAACATGGTGCCTAGCTATGAAATTAATATTTTTCAAACTGCATTGCACTGGAGTTTAGAAGAATGAGGGGCATCTCGTAAAAACCTACCAAATATTGAAAGACCTAGATGAAGTTGATGTGGAGAGGATGTTTTCTACAGTGGGAGAGACTAAAACCAGAGAGCACAGCTTCAGAATAGTAAGCTGCCCCATTAGAATAGAGACGAGGAAGAATCTCTTTAGCCAGAGGTGATGAATCTGTAGATTCATTGCTACAGATGGCTGTGGATGCCAAGTTAATGGGTATTTTTAAGTGGAGGTTGATAGGTTCTTGATTAATAAGGACATCAAAGATGATGGGGTGAAGGCAGGAGAATGAGATTGAGAGGGAAAATAAATCAGCCTTGATTCATGGGTAGAGCTGATGTAATTAGCTGAATGGCCTAATTCTGCTCCTGTGGTTTCTGGTCTTGTGAAATCACTATAATTAATTGTGGGGTGTATGTGGTGTCCAGAGAGGGGTAGCACCTCTGCCAAGGAGCTTATCATGTCAATTCCTAGGCAGCTCACTCACCTTTGGCCCCCATCGGATACTCACCTGTGACTCCAAGTAGCTGTTTGAATGTGACAGTGGCCACACTCCCATACAGCATTTCAACAGGCGGGCTAAACCAGGTGAGGGTAGCTGGAGGGCTTCATAGCCCAGTGAGATAGGAACATGCCTGTCCTAGCATGTGAAATCATCTCCAGTGGACTGGGTGGATGAGATCTACAGTGAGATTCAACGGCCAAGAAGATGGTTCTGCAACATTTCGTGGAGAACGAAGGTCATGATATGGCACAGAAGATGTCATTGCAACCGAGGAAGACCCAAGTTTGTGATGACTACTCATAACACTGAACTTGGGCTTCCGAGGTCATGAGAGTGGAACTGTCCCAGTACAGTGGCTTTTCCACTTCAAAAACTCTCCCGCACCAATTTCTTTTCATTGTTGGATACGGCAGACACCCACCCATAACTAACTGCAGGGGGGGCATCTCTACTTCCCAAGATATCTCAATGCACAGAATATGCTGGCAGTATTCGCAACACAAATGTACGTGATGTTCCAGTCACTTCCAGTTTGTTTGCAGTAATGGTTCCATTTCTCATGACTTTTATTTCCTCCTGGCTCTCTCTCTTGGCAGGGCAATGACTAATCCCCAAGTTCCATTCTGTAGCGTCCATTCTTCCAGTGAGCAAAGGGCTGATTCTTGCTGCTCTTCTAGCCTTTGCTTTTTCAGTGTTCACATAGCTGGGTTTAGGATTTAAACATGAGCAAATGATTGGCAGACCACTTGTGAGGGTGAAGCTAACTGATCAATAACAGATAATACTAGAAGTGTCAGAGGTGAGATGGCAGTTGTGGAGTGAGAAATGGTTAAATGTTCAGACTTCTATCAGAGCTGGGTAATGCTAAAAAGCAGAGAAATGTTTGTGATTGGGTGGAAGGCAAAATGGATGAAAGTGCACAATGAAACCAGGTGAAATTGGAGTGTAAATCTATAGAAGACTGGTCTGGAGGAGGTTTAAGGTAGAAATTGTTGAACTTAATGAGAAGGTTTCAAAGGTACATTTGATGTCAGAATACAGTATATTGTATACAATATACATCTTGAAATGTTTTTTCTTCGTAATCATCCACGAAAAGAGAGGAGTGCCCCAAAGAATGAACGACAGTTAAATGTTAGAACCCCAAAGCCCCCCCCCAGCTCCCCTCCCTCCCTCGTGTATGCAGCAGCAAGCAATGATCCCCCCTCCCCACCAGCAAAAAAACAAGCATTGGCACCCGCCACCGATCACTCAAGTGTGAGCAAAGCAACAGTAAAGACACAGGCTTGCAGTTACCCCGAAGACGACATTCTTCACTCAGTATTCGACATACCACAGGCTCTCTCTCTCCCTAATAAGGGAGAAAGCGGTGTCTCCATTTCACAGCAAGAGGGGAGACATAACAAACAACTCATTGGTTTATGATGTCAAAAGTCCGTTATGTCACTTTTTTCAAGATCTGTGCCCAAAGATCTCGGGTCTCTGGGCACACAATGTAGGTCTTCCATCTCCCCCAAGTCATTGTCATTGAGCTAAGAAGTTGTCTTCAATGTTGCTGATTGACATGTTGAACGCTTCCAGCATTTTTTTCCTTATTTCAAGATTTCAGCATCGGCAAGTCTATTTCTGTGATATTGTTGGACTTTTCTGCATCACTTCCTGGTGCTTTGAGCTCACTCAGACACATTACTGCAAGCTAAGGTCATGCTTCTCCTGGGAATGCCACTCCATTGTTTGCTCATGGTGTTGCTGTTTGGGAGTTGCTGAGTGTTTACCGCGACATGAAAATAACATTGCAAATCTGTGCGGATCTAAAATTTCTTGCTTGGGAAAACATGCAATTAAATGGTGCTAAGGAATGTTGCATTAAAAGCCCATTGGTGCAAAAATCTATTGTGCTAGAGATGCATTAAGCAGGCTTGTTTTGATGTGAGGGCTGGTGCGCATTTGAGCAGCTGGTGTAGTCAACGGACCACAAAAGTATCAATGGAAGATGCAGCTTGTTGTGCTTGTGGGCGTAGTTTGCAATCCATCACTCTTATCCTGCACGGGATATTGCAATCCATGTGGTAACTTTCCATGTCCTTTTTGTAACAGACAAACATAGTGCTGCTGAATGGGATTTCTAGCCCAATGTCTTTAAAAAGGGAATTTCAATGCTTCTGCAAATTCAGAAGCAGCTTTGCCTTCGTCCTGGGAAGAAGGTGGTATCAAAAAATAAATTTCCAAGTAAATTATTATCAAAGTACATATATGTTACCATATACAACCATGAGATTAACTTTCTTGCAGGCATTTGAAAAAGAAACAGAAATAAAAGCTCATTGTTGAATTTGAAGGCAAGAGGATTGGCGTACAATTCCCTCTGCCCCAGCTAAAACATGTTAAACAGTGCATGGCACAGTAACAGTGGGGCTGCTGCTTGGAGATTCAGTTGTCCTGGAGCACATGGTGTTCAATTCACCTTGTGTAGGAGAGGACCCTTCCTTTACATGCTAGGCTGCTGGTGACTGTATGAAATTGAGCATATCTGGGGGACATCGATTGGAGGGTTGGGGAATACCTGTTTTCCAGTGACTAGTGATGGTAGAATTGAGGCTGGACTTATCAACAAGGGGATATTGTAAAATTGGGATGTGTGAGGGATGAGAATTGAGGAGGGAAATATGGGTTGTTGCTGTGGGAGATCGTAAGGAGAACTGTTAAAAGAGGCCTGCATGGGCCAGACTCCTGGCTGTGGGGCAGGAGTCTCAGTCCAGTTGGCAGTCGGTGGGCATAGCTGACTGAATATTCAGAAGATGCCAACAAGCATTCATTATATTTTGATGGCCACCATTATACACATCTGTTCGTTTAAAGCAAGCTCCAAGAAGAATTGTATAATGATCAGATAATCTGCATTGATAGTGTTAGTTGAGGGATACAGGTTAAGTCCCCGACCTTTTTGAAATTTATGCCATGGGATTTTTTACTTCCATCCAAGGAAACAGACTGAGTCTTACATAAAACATAATAGGAGCAGGAGGGGATCTGAGGAAGACCTTTTTGACCCGAAGCTGGCTGCAATCTGGAGCGATCCACTGATGTGGATTGTGGTACAAATGCTTTCATGTTTAAGGTATGAGCAAGTGAATTGCCAAGACAGAGAAGGCTACAAACCAAGGGTTGGTAAATTTTTACTTGCTGACTGGCAAGGGACACAGTGGGCTGATATTTTTCTGTATTCCAAAACACTGTTTTTGCACTAAATGCAAAGCAGGATTAGAGTAGGCCATTACCTAATTGAATGGCTAATGTCTGACTGAGCCCAATACCCTATTACCTGAGTTCTGAAACACAATACATTCATCCAAATACAACTATCAAACAGGTCAATTTTGAAATGTTCAAATGATACAACTTCAATAACCCTGATCATAGGCATTTCAAATTTTTGAAAACCTTTGTGCAAAGATACTTTTCTCCTTTATTATGGACCCCCTCTCCTACTATGCTACAAAATCTTTCAAATTTAAACAACTGATCATCGTTTTAATTTTCTGTATTTCAGGGGATAAGTCTACTTTTTGCAAATTGTCTTGGTGTCATTCATAATAGCTTTGCAAACTGATTTTCATAAAACTGAAAATAAGCTAATGGACTTTAATAATATTTTATTGTAAAAAAGTCAACACATTACATGAAAAACATTAAACAGTACCTTTGTCATCAGTTTTGGCTATCACAACTATTGCATAAACATATTGTACATTATATTATTTGTGGAGGTGCTGATAACAAAGTTGACAGTATTTTAAAAGGAAATAATACAATTATTATAGTTCAAAGATTTGGTCCAACAAACCTTATATGACCAAGAACTGCCAACCATCCTATAGAATTTCAGTAGTTAATTGTCAACTTTATACTTGTTAATCTGATTGTTTTACATAAATTTTACACTTTTTCCATTACAGAAGAAACAAGCTACAATTGTTTGACAGAAGGAATACTTTCTTCTAATCCGATTACTCAAACAAAGGATGCAACAATCTTAACCCCTTCTTAACCCCAGATGGTTTATATGTTTTTCATTTTAACACATCTTTTCTTGACTTCTCTGAACCACATGTAGTTGTAATCAACAGACAGAACACATTTAACAGATCTTGCCTATTCTTCTGCTCTTGATAACATAATTGATGTTCTTTGCTGATGGAACCTGAACATTTTTTAAACCATCCAACTGACTGCATTCAATGCAATTGTGTTAAATGTCCACATGATAACAAAATTCAAATAATATCTCTGAAGCCAGATTGACATCACTTCTGATAGAAGACATATTTGCTACTTTATCATTAATCCATTTAAAATAAACAGAATAATGACTATTAGAATAACAAAGGTACTGCCTTCAACAAATTAAGTGGCATCAGCAAACAATTGGCTTTGGCAGTTTTGTTAAAACATAAGCAACCCCATCCCTCCCCCCAAAAATAGTTTTCACCAATATTGCAGGTGCATTTTTTGATACAAATAAATTTATAGTACAACTATTGTATTCAGTCAATAACAATACATTTTAATATCCTGTGAAAGCTTTATCTATGAGTAATTCAATCCTAAAATTGTCTGTGTGGCATTGACAGAGAGGCACTAAAGCAGTACCTGGACCTTTCATTTCACACACCAGTTCTGCAGAGAATCTGCTTGTTGCTGCTATTCTCTGACAAATAAGGAGATGTGATCTGTAGGAAGTTAGCCAATGCAGAAAACTCCTGCAATTGTACTGATTAATCATCAAATTACTTTAAAGCAGTCAGGCAAAACTTCAAACAAAATGCAGCCTTATCAGTTCAATGCAGTTGCCACAATTGGCCTAATGGTCTCTGCCTGAAGAATGTCTAAATAAGTTGATGATTCTATTCAACCATTGAAAATATAATACAATACAAAATTCCATATCTCCATTTCAAATATTTCAGTTCTGATGTACAACAGGAAAGTTGAATGAAAGACTTCTCACTTGTGCTTTGTGGCAGATTTCCTGTCAGCCATGTGGCAAAACCCTCTGTGCAAGTTAAATATGCAATCAATGCCTCAACACTTTTTTTTTCAGTTTCTTTTTTAAGGGAAAAATCATGCAGAAAATACTGACTGTTTAATTGTTGAAAAAGATGTTTCTTAAAAAAAATGTCCACCCACTCCTCCCTCCTCACTTTGAATGTGTAAATGAGGTCAGAATAAAACAATACCTGGAAAGCATTGCTGTTGACACCTTAACCGTTAAATAATTATTCCTCAAAGTGAACAACTGTACATTATTGGCCCACTCTTATAATTGTGACTCATTCATTTGTTTAAAACTCCGGTGGTCCAAGGTACAAAGTGGATCTCTTGCTATCTATCCTATAGCAACTTACTCATGAATATTTTATCTAGCTTCAGTGACTAAAGTAAAGTGACAATTTATATATCTGCTACATAGGCCCCACAGGTGCTCAGTAAAACCCTTCTAGCCCAGCCATTGAATACTCAGTTTAAAGTGGTGCTTAACAATCTAAAAAAACGCGCAAACGCCTGATACATGCCTCACCGTCACAAGAGCTCCAAAATTGATAATAGGAAGAAGTGAGCCACAAGTTAATAACCAGGATAAATGTCAGATTCCTAGAATAACAAAGCCAATGTTTCTGGAGTATTCTTTAAAGAAAGAAAACACGTTCTATTCCCTGCCAAAAAAAATCTTTCAATAATGGTTCTTGTTAAACCAACAAGATACAATAAATAAGAGTAAAAAGGCACTCCTTTTCCCTAGGCCTGAAAAAGACAATTACATGTGCACTAATACTTTATGTGCTATTATTTCATTGCAGCTCCACACATTCCAATGTATAGCTTTACAAGGAAATTTGCATAGTGTGTCCTGTAGCCACAGAAGCACCATTATTGTTTCACTTCATTACTTGAATTTTAGACCCACCAATCTTACTTTGGATCTCCTAGAATTCCTTCCTAATTTAATAAAAAGAGCTATGGTTCTGTATTTTATAATTGCAGGAACAGGGCAAATCAGATTTTATATGGAATGGAATTTAATGTGAACTGAAAAACTGAACACTGCACAAAGCATGCAGCATTATTATTGTAAGCCTTGAAATTATAAACAGCAGCCTACCTAGTAGAAACTGATACTTTTACATCAAATCCAAACTTTGCTGATCTTGTTTAAAAAAAAACAGTTTTAAATACCACACATTATTTCCCTTTCTATTTAGGAAGAAGGCAAGTATAAAACAGGCCTGGAAAATGAGGTGCCGTAGGGATTGTTGGAGCTTTTGCTCGTTAGCATAAACTGCATTCTCCAGTTACAATGTACAAAGTAAAAGGAGGCACCTTCCACCAAATAGTCAAATTGCACTCAAACTTAATGCAAGATTTGCTTTTGCTGAATTGAGAAGTGCCGTTTTGTTCAATAAAATCTATTGGTTGACAGGACCTAAGTGCCAGGAGACAGTGAAAATGCTAACCCAATATTGGCCTGCACCATTTCTGGCAAAGATCTTCTGTAACTCAACCACTGCAACTAGTTACCTAGCAATGGTAGGTAAGGGCATGATATTGATTCATACATCCAATCGGCAAAGGTGCTATGGCTTCAGCTAGGATTTCCCTATACCAGTCTCTCAGCTTAATCACTATGCTTAGGAGGGCACCATTTCCCGAGAAAAAGGTTATACATTTCACCTTAAAACCATGTGCTCAATTCAGGCTATTCATTCTATATTACACCAGGCTTGTGCCCAATAAAAAGTTAATTGTCCAAGATAATGAAAGCCTACAGAGCATTCAGCCATGTGGCACTCTGAGCAACCAGCAAATGTGGTGCTCTGTGTAGCTAGATTGAAACTAGCACGTTAGCAGTCCGATGCGCATCAAGCACTCAGAAAATCCCGCAACGTTGTGAAGGGTTCCTTGAATTTGAACTGTTTGTGCACCGTTGTCCGCTCAACGTCTTTGTCTAAAGGCTGGCACAGTGTGTAGGACGCCATTAGCACCAGTTCTTCTGAATCAGGGCTGTTCGGCTCAGACGCTGATTGTTCCTCCTCCGACTCGGTTATGGGTTTTTTCACCTCTACTTCAGGAGAAAGCCAGGGGTGTTTGAGACACTGTTCAGCCTTTGCCCTTTTCCTTCCATAAAAAAAGAGAATTATTAATGCAATTATTAATCCAAACATCATTTAAACATTTTATTCCTGAACTAAAATCATAACATCTGTCAATCTAAAATTTATTTTGGATTGTGATTCCCAAAGCTGAACATATTATACTGAGAAATGGATTTATTATAACACAAACATTCAAAATGCAAAAGCTGAGTTTTCGCTCCCCCCCCCCCCCCCACCTTCTTATTCAGGCTTTCTCCCACTTCCTTTCCAGTCCTGGTGATGAAGCTTGGTCCGAAATGTCAACTATTTATTTCTTTCTGCTACTCTAGATTTCCAGCATTTGCAGAGTCTCTTGTGTTTATGGAAGCTGAGGTTATAGTGCTTAAAGATTTGCATAAAGGTTGCTGTTCTAATGAATGTCTTCTAAATCAACAGCATCAGAAAGCATTTCACAAAAACGTATCAAGCAGTCAAAGTATTATCTTTTGCTCAAAGGGCATTTTCTTTTTTAATAGGAGGCTGAATTAGAACCAGTGATGATGAAGTCTGGATAGTATGTGATTTGGTGGGATGCTTGTAGGTGGTGGTACACTCATGGACCAGCTCTTCTGTTCAAGATGGTAAGGATCTTAGGTTTGGAATGTGCTCCTGAAGAGTTGCCTTTAGTGACGGTGAATACAACTTCTCCATTCTGACATACACTCAGTGGCTAATTTATTAGGTACACCTGCTCATTAATACAAATATCTAATCAGCCAATCATGTGTCAGCGACTCGATGCATAAAAGCATGCAGACATGGTCAAGGGGTTCAGTTGTTGTTTAGACCAAACATCAGAATGGGGAGGAAACGAAATCTGAGTAACTTTGACTGTGGAATGATTATCGGTGCCAGACAGGGTGGTTTGAGTATCTCAGATACTGCTGATCTCCTGGGATTTTCACACACAACAATCCTTGTGCAGGATTTCCTAAAGGTTAATTTGCAGGTTGAGTCAAAGGCAAGGGAGGCAAATACAATGTTAGCATTCATTTTGAGAGGACCAGTGCAAAGATGTGAGGCCAAGGCTTTATACTGCATTGGTCAGACTGCACTTGGAATATTGTGAGCAGTTTTGGGCCCTTTATCTAAGAAAGTATGTGCTGCCATTAGAGAGAGTCCAGAGGAGGTTTATGAGAATTTTTCGAGGAATAAAAGGGTTAATGTATGAGAAGTGTTTGATTGCTCTGGGCCTGTACTCACTGGAGTTCAGAAGAATGAAAGGGGAAATTTGATTGAAACCCATCAAATATTTAAAGGCCTAGACAGAGTGAATGTGGAGAGGGTGTTTCCTTTAGTGGGTAAGTCTAGGACCAGAGGGCACAGCCTCAGAATAGAGGGACATCCATTTAGAACAGAGATGAGAAGGAATTTCTTTAGCCAGAGGGTGGTGAATCTGTGAATTCTTTGCTTGGATGGTTGTGAAGACCGTCAGTGAGTATATTTAAAGTAGAGGTTGATAGGTTCTGAGTTCTGGGTGATGAAAGTTACGGTGAGAGAGCAGCAGAATGGAGTTGAGAGAGATAATAAATCAGCCATGATGGAATGGCGGAGCAAACTTAATAGGCTAAATGGCCTAATTCTGCTCTTATACCTTATGGTCTTATGCCTTAAAGCTTACCTGGGGTCTTTAATAAGGAGAGATTGAATGAAATTTATCGCTAAATCAGAGATGCCTTCAAAAATATCCTCTGAATAGTCAATATCCACTTTGGAAATGTTGAGGAATGTGGTCTGTCTGTCATCTCCAAGGAAAGGTGAAACTCCTGTCAGCATGACATACACCAACACGCCAATACTCCTGGGAAAGCAATAGAAAATAGAATTAAAGGAATGTTGCTATTCTGCATTTGAGTATGAACCAAACCTCAGTGACTATGCCAATAACCACAATGACATTCATGCGTTAAATCCTTGAAATGTAACATTGTTTGGTAATTTCCAGAGAACTAATGTTAAGTGTGGGCTTATATCCAAAGTTCTGTGGAAACTCTGGAGAAATAGCAGAAGCTTCTCCTTTTCACAGCTTATCCTGTAGTTCCACCCATCATTTTTATCTACTAGCAGGAATTTAGAGAAGTAGTTAAATTCCAGCGACAATTATATTGGGACTGTTTGAATGATATTGATTTCCTTGCAGAGGGGAGTTGGTGTGGAAACCATGGCCCTGCAGTTTCTGAAGCTGGTTTGTACTAAGAACTTTGGACAATGTAGTAAAACAGAGAGACCGAGGGCTACGTGCATATAGTTCACTAAAAGCACTGACACAGCTACAGGGTGGTGAAGAAGGCATTTGCACACTTGCCCTTATCAATCAGGGCATTGAGTAGAAGAGCTGGGACATCATGGCGTTAATGTACAAATTATTTTGGTTTGTACCAGGAAGTACAGGAGCCTTAGATCCCATACCACCAGGTTCAGCAAATGTCAGGTTCCTGAACTAGTGTGAATAACTGCACTCATCCCAATGCTGGACTGACTCCACAAACTATAGATTCACTTTCAAGGACTCTACAACTCAGTATTATTAACTTACATTTGTTAATTGCACGATTTGTCTTTTGCACATTAGTTGTTTGTTAATCTATGTTATTTGTTGTTTTTCATAAATTTTATTGTATTTTTTAAATTTTTCTGTAAATGCCTGCAAGATCATAAATTTCAAGGTAGTATATGGTAACACACGCATACATTGATAATAAATGTATGAGTAGGGAAAGATTTTAAAAGTCTAGAGGAGAAACTTGTTCAAACAGAGGGTGATGGATGCATGAAATGAGCTGCTAGAAGAAAGTGTAGAGATGGGTACAATTACAGCACTTAAAAGACATTTGGACAGGTGCATGGATAGAAAAGATTTAGGCCATGGTTCAAATCCAAGCAAATGGGATTAGCTCAGATAGACAGCATAGATGGGTTGGACAAAAGGGCCTGATAACTTTATGACCTTCGCTTATGGTACGCTTCCACAGATTCATTCTATTTTTTTGATGCTTTGTATGTGTGTGTGCATATATATATATATATAATGCAGCTTCATAAACTGACAATTCATAACTGAAAACTGAGCACAATCTGCCAATAACTTTCCAACATTCATATCCAATAGGAGTTCGCTGTTAGATATTCAGTCGCCAACCCAAAAAAATTGTGCTCTTACCACATATCCGTTGCTGTGCTGATTGCTTCATAATTTAGTATTTCAGGAGCTGGTAGAATTAATGGAAAAAAAGAGGATTAGACACTTGATTGCTTGTCAGTTTTCTGTTGCTTGTGCATTGATTCTGTAACTACTGCAGGTAAAGTTGTTTCATCCCTTATGCAAAATAGTTTTGCAGTAGAGCCAATTTTATCTTCAGTTTAGCATTTTAAGACTTTCTAAAATCAGCTGCATCTACACATGAATTATTTTTAAAAAATCATTTTGGTAGGTAGTTGCTGTAGCAGTTTGTACTCAGCTTTCAAAATACAAAAACTGAGTACATAATGCACTTAGCATTGATGACTAGAGAAGAGTTTTTAGGCAATGTCTGTAGGGAAGTTTATAACTTCAAAAAAATGTACAGTAGAACTCCCCTTCATCTGGGACATCTCAGACTTTGGTTGGGCTGGACAGCTTTTCTGCATTATTGAAGGTAATTCTCTTAATTCTCTCTTTAAACATTATACAATAGAATAATATTTTCCATTGGCCCCAATGAGTTAAAAGAGAGCATGGAAATTGGTATCTGGTGAGTCAGATGCTGAAACATTGGGATTTTGGAATAGCTGGGTAGCTAATTATTAGACTTTTACTGTAATTCAGAAAAATCACAAAATTCACTAAGAAAAATAGATTTAATTCTTTACAGAATATTCTAAACTGATCAAAGACAGACTGCCAATAATATTAGTCATTAAAATAACTCAAGAAATGTCTTTGAGAAAAAGTTGCTATGGCTGAATACTTACCTACGTATTCTGGAGTCCCAGTAATTTCCTTGATCTCTTCAATGCTATCGACCCTCCTGGACAGGCCAAAGTCAACGATCCGAATGTTGCCCAGTGGATTGCAATTAGTAAGCAAAATGTTCTGTGGCTGATAGAAAGAACAGGAATAGAGTTTCAGGAACCCCAAGCACTGTGAAGGGCACTGAATGCAGGCTTCTCAAATGCTCTATCAGTTTGCCACGATAATGTATATAACAGGGTGGAAAACCTTTTTGAGAGTGTTTACTCAATTTTGTGATAATCTTCTAAAAATTCTCTTGTGTGCCATGAAAGTTTTGAGCAGAGGTTACCATGGATTAAAGAATTAGAAATGTTAAGTATGGACTTTTTTTTAAAAGGGGAAAGGACAAGTCCTGTTGCTTATTTATGTGCATTAATTATTTTACTATAAAAATATAGCAGAAACAGGTTGAAATAAATTAAGCATTTTAGAAACCCTTTTCAAAAATATTGATATTATTTTAAAATTACAATTGAAAAATAATACCATTTCTAGAAAGTATTATTATTGTAACCATTTACTATCCAGGTACTAATGTGTACACCATGTCTGTGAGGGTTTTAAGATGCATCATCCAAAGTTACATGTTCTCACAACTGTCTAGTTGGCACCAAGCTGGTAAGAGCCATTGTCTGTGAAAACATCTCTCTGTTCTCGGGTTATAAAAAATAATTTGCTGCTTTATTTGGCAGTAAAGATAATCATTATGTATCTTTTTATTATAGGTCAAGTTTAAAGAATCAAGGGATAGTATTGCATGTCGCGTGCCAACAAACTTTTTGCGCGTGCCATCTTGGGCACACATGCCACAGGTTTGCCACCTCTGAGTGCAAGCATAGGATAAACTGATACAATGTCCTAACCAGAGCCTTACATTGTCAATTTGAGTTAACAAAAGATTGACCACATGTTATAAAAAGTTGCACAAACTATTCATTGAACTTTCTTGCATTTATTGGGAATACAAATGTAAGTGTGTTTTCGTAATTGATTTTAGGATGTAGATGACACAGGTATCACCTGCATTTTGCCCAAGTTTGGGTCACACTGCACAGTTGCTAGACAACTTCAGAGGGCAATGAGAGTCAATAACAAAATGTGGGCTTAAGTCATGTGTAGACCCAATGAGTGGGGTGTTTAAGTTCTTTTCTGTCTAGTACACTAGTGATAAAGCTGAAATTTTATAGCTGTTCTTTTTGCCAATTTTCTGAACCGTATCTTGCATTTTGCCTCAGTGAGGTTTGAAACCTGATCACCAGTCCAGATCCAGAAACTGTACAGCACCAGAGGTCATTAAATAATGGAGCTTCAGTACAAAGTGTGAGCTTATAATAAAAAGGAAGGACACAAAGGATAAGTAATTGAACTAAATTCAGGAAAGGAAAAAGGACAGTGGAATATGTGATTTATGGATGCTTGATTAGCTATGATTATAAAAGTACCTGGAAATGTTAGTTACTTAACAAATTTGCAGTGTGATGGTGAAGGTTTCATTGATAGTAAGCAGTGCCACTTCAGTGTTTTGCTATTCCAACAAATGGAAAACAAAAAGAACAGGACTAGGCCATACTTCCCCTTGAGGCTGCCCCCACTGTCAGTATGATCATGGCTGATCCTCTCTTCTACTTTTCTGCACGTTTCCTGACCCACTGATTCCACAATGGTTGAAAAAAAAGTATCTGTCTCAGCCTCTAATATACTTAAAGCATGCTCTGAACTGTGATTCACATGTGTGACCTCCTCCTTCTCAGGCTCTTGGCTCTTGCTTGCAAAACTACTCTGAACACATTTCTCAATATCAACATGAGTCTTTCCATTTGGAACATACAAGGTTACAACGTGCAAAACTGCACTGTCAAGAAGTTTAGTTTTACGTGAATTACTTACTACCCATGCTGACTAGTTTCTTTCTCTACTCACCTGGGCAAATGACATTGCTTATGCAACATGTAATGCTAATGTTTGCAGTGGATACATTAAGCTAATTTTGTAAATGTTTAACCAATGAGCAAAGTACTATGATTCTCACAGTTATCACAGTCCACTTTGTGGCATTTGGCAATCCTGATACTAAGCCTTCACGTAAACGGTTTAATTCAGAGGTTTTCTTACTCAAACCAGTCATTTTCAATTTCTTTCAGAGGCTGGCATGCGTTTCGCCACATGTATGTAATTTTCTTACATAGGTCATTAATGCAATGCAGTGCTGGTTTGACAGTAATTCACAACCTGCACAATGCATCATATATCAAGTCTGCTGAAAAGAACAAAAAGCCCTCAGAAACCCTTCATTCAGTGGGCTAAAGTTGCTCATTAAGTTAATTCAGATTTCACAACATGGAGACTTGGAAGTTATATCACACAAGCATAGCTGTGCAATATGACCATTATGCAGTGTGCTAATAAGCATTTCAGTTGGCACCGACTATGAAAGAATGGACATTACCCTTTTACCCCAAAGGAAAAATGTTCATTCCAACCATAAAGACTCCTGAAGCGAGGCTGGGTCTGGCTCAAGGGGGAGAGGGAGCTAGCAGCCGGAGTTCCAAACCTTTAGAAGTGGATGGACACTTGGTACAGATCAGCAGTTAGTATCACAGCTTCAGTGGAGGTGTGGAAGAAAGCAAAGGGCGTAGCAGGGTGGCTGGTCCCTCCAGGTAAGGACAGGACTTGACTTAGAGGTCTAGCACTATGTCCTGAAACCACAGATGCCCCAAGAGTGACAAACACCATGGTGGTCTTATCCAGGGCAACTGTCTGAGCTGGATGTGATGCCAAATACCCTTTAGGATGAGGAATGAGTATCAATAGAAAAACAGAACTCAGATCTTTTGTGATATATAAGCACAAAGTGCTAGAAAGTTTCAGCAGATCAGACAGCACCTGTGGAAAGAGAAATCGCTAATAGTTTGGGTCTGAGATGGGAACGAGAGAGCTGAAGGTTAGCTTTGAGTAGGAGAGAAGGTGGGAGAGGTACGTGCAGAACGGGGACAGTTACCAGCACGTTAAGCTTCTTGGTCTGTGAGATGTTGTTAACCTGCCCAGTAGGCTAGACTTTATTACCAGAAATTCCCTTTGTTGTATCCAACATCCTGCCCTACCTTTGCTGCTACCTAGACCAATCTGTTTCTCGCCTTCTTCGGTCTGATGGAAAGTCTGAAATGTTAATTGATTCTCTTTGTCAGATGCTGCCTAACCTGCTTAAAAATGGAAAAGTACTGAAAAAGCTACATTTAAATTTTATTGGTTTAGTTTTTCTTAATTCTGATGAAGGGTTGTAGATACAAAATGGTGACATTTTGCTGTTCCTACTGAGTATTTCCAATAGTTAATTTTTCAAATTTCTAGCAGCTGTGTTTGTTTTTTCCACCCAAATCCCTTGCCTGATCCTCTCTCTAACTTGAGTTACCATACTGTGACCAAGAGTTGTCACTCCCAGGACAACGCTACCTGATATGTCTGTTCTGAAAGGAACAATGCATGAGGAGCAAAGCCACCTGATGTACATGAGATCCTGAAATCACTTTATTTACATGCATATGGTCAGACTTCTTGGGTGGTGCATCCAAAGTTTATTTCTCATCTCTTTAAAAACTAAAACAAACAGACTGGGATATTTTGTTTAGTTAGCGGAGACAGCAACAGCTTTCTCATTGAACCTTTAGAATAGAGGGAGAGCCCAACTGTAGACTCCCTAGAACACTAGACAGCTCCCTGTGAATACAGCAGGATATAGACCATGTTGGAATTTGAACAGAACAGTGGCAAGTGAAACTTAATCCAGACAAGTACTAAGTAATGCACTCTGAGAAGTCAAATTCTGGTTGGGCAGATCGGACAAGTGGTCAGGATCTTCAAAGTGTTAATGCATGAAGAGACCTTCAGGACCAAGTCCCTGAAAGCTCCTTGAAAGTGGTGACATGGGTGGATAGGGTGGTAAAAAGGATTATGGTATGTTTGCCTTCATGGGCCAAGGCACTGAGTATAAGAGCTGGGATGTCATATTGCAATTGTACAAAACATTGGTTATACCACACTCAGAGTGTACTGGATGTGTTACATGTCAGCAGACCCTGTTAGCAGAAAGTTGCATAAATTTGATGCTTTTCTTTAATGGAAGTATTATTGCCATAAAACTTTCAGGAAACAGGATTTCTGGACAAGGAACACATCTGTTCATCAATGTGATTAGCAGGTTTGCTGTTCTACCCATTAAAACATCTCATTGAATATTAATGGATTCTATTTCTTTCCATCTTCATTAGATTGTCAGTCCACTTCATTGTAACAGGTCCCCTCACAGTACAAGTCACAATTTAAATTCAGCTCAATGCATATCTTCATGCAGATTTATTTGAATAAAAAAATGAATCCTTAATTGTGCCATTTAAAATGGAGTGGAATTTCTGAATGTGCAAAGGAAAAATAAGACTCTGGACTGTTAATTTAATGAATGTTGCATACATACTGATTACCAGTTAAAACTTGCACTAACTTCATTGGTTGCCAAGCACTTACCTGCTGATTCCTTATTTTGTTTTAGTGGTAATTTCAATCTGGCAAGAGTCCCACGCAAACTTAGAGAAATCCACCTAGCCACAGATGTGATGATATGAGCAGACAGCAATCCTGTCACATTATAGAACCATTGTGGCGCCTGTTCTATAAGCCTTTCATAGCATATTACTAGTGAGTTTAAATCTATCCACTAATAGCGTGTAGAAACAGGCACACCATACAAATTCTCTTTGAGACTCATAAGCAGTTTGTTCCATGGAAAAACTTACAGTTAACTCTCAAAATGGTGAATCCAGTCAAAGGAGTAAAAATTGTTCTCCTTGGCGTTTAGTGGCAATGGCAACACTGGAGTCTAAAGCTACACTCAGAAGCCACTTTACTAGGCATCTCCTCTACCTAATAAAGCGTCCACTGAGTGTGTGTTCGTGGTCTTCTGCTGCTGTATCTAAGGTTCGATGTGTTGTGCATTCAGAGATGTTCTACACACCACTGTTGGAATGTGTGGTTATTTGAGTTACTGTCACCTTCCTGTCAGCTGTAATTAGCCATTCTCCACTGACGTCTCTCATTAACAAGGTATTTTCAACCACAGAACTGCTGCTCGCTGGATGTTTTTTGTTTTTTGCGCCATTCTCTGTAAACCCTAGAGACTGCTGTGCGTGAAAATCCCAGGAGATCAGCAGTATCTGAGATACTCAAACCAACCCATCTGACACCGATGCTCATTCCACAGTCAAAGTCATTCAGGTCACATTTCTTCCCCATTCTGATGTTCAGTCGGAACAACAACTGAACCTATGCATTGAGCTGGCTCCCACCATTGGCTGATTGGATGCTTGCATTAATGAGCAAGTGTACTGGCGTACCCAATAAAGTGGCCACTGAGCGTATAATAAACCGGATGAGATACTCACCAGTCATCTCGTGTGCCACAAAATCTGACATGTGCAATAAGCCTTCAAAATCTCGTTAACAACTTAAACTGACAGCAAGAATCAAACCTCTCTCGATATTGCTATACTCAAATGATTTTAAAAGGATCAGCAGTTTCATTTTGCACAATCTGTGTAATTACACCCCACGGTGCAAAGGCAACAATGGTACTGCAAACATGTATTCAGGACCGGCAGTAACAAACTGCGATTTCCAACATGCTGTCAAATAGCCTTACCTTTAAGTCCAAATGAACAATATTCTTCCCATGTAGATAGGCAACTCCATCTAGAATCTGACGCACAAGGCGGATCACATCTTTCTCTTTGAAGGCCTCGTCTCCTTCTGCCACACACTGGTTAAAGATCTCTCCACCTGCAGCACTGCAAGAGGGAAAATAGCTCATTAATATCAAACTTTACCAGATGCTGGAAATCCTGAGCAATTCAGCATGTCAAGCAGCCTCTACGGAGAAGTGTAATCCAAAAGTAAGAAGGGTCTCGGCCTGAAACATTGACTGTTCACTCCTCTCCACAGAAGCTGCCTGGCTTGCCGAGTTCCTCCAGTATTTTGTGTGTGATGCAATCCGTCGCACAGGATCGCAAAAGGCTGCAGAGGGTTGTAGACACAGTCAGCTGCATCACATGCACAATGCTCCCTATCTCTTAGAGAGAACGTCTATAAGAGGCGATGTCTCAGAAAGGCAACATCCATCGTTATGGACCTGCACCGTTCCAGGACCTGCTCTCTTCCCATTATTACCATTAGGGAGAAAGTACAGAAGCCTGAAGACACACACTCAATGATTCAGGAACAGCTTCTTCCCTTCCACCATAAGATTTCTGAATGGACATTGAACCCATGAACACTACCTCAATACTTTTTATTTTCCACTATTTTGTAACTTATCAGTGTCTCAGTACCATTGTTGTAATACAACAAACTTCACACCATATTAGACAGTGGCAACAAACTTGAATGTGATTCTGAATCTGAGGAAAAGACTAGCAGATCTATTAATGAACGGATAGGTTGGGGATGAATCAAGATGACCTTAAACCGAGTATTTTCCTTGGCTTGTGAGCACAAGTGCTTCACTAAAAGGAGTGTGTTGCCCTGCAAGTGCCCCATGATGGAGTGGGCATCGCTCAGGGAAAAATGTGCCACTTGCCCCTGCTACAGAGTTATATTGGCACACAAGAGTAACTCACACCTGGAAATACCCAATCAAGTGTTTACAGTATTGCATAGAACCTGGGAATAGTTCTTTATATATTTACTCCAGGAAAAGGCACAGTAGCATAGTGCTTAGCATAATCTACTACGGTGTCAGTGACGCTGGTTCAATCCTGCCACTGTCTGAAAGGAATTTGTATATTCTCTCCGCGACTGCAAAGGTTTCCTCCAGGTGTTCCAGTTTTCTCCCACACTCCAAAGATGAATGGGTTAGGGTCAGTAAGTGTGGGTGTGTTACTTTGGCATGGTGACTCTTGTGGGCTGCCCCCAGCACAATCCTCAGACTGCGTTTGTTGTTGACCAAAATGATGCATTTCACTATATGTTTTGATGTACAAGTGACAAATAAAGCATATGAACTTAATATTCAGCTGGATAATGGCACAAAAGGCATAGTTAATTTAATTTCTCAGTAGTGAACTCAAGATTAATTCACATGCCCAGATACAGCTAAAACAGGAAGTTTCTGTTTATATCAGAAACGATTTAACACATTTGTACATTTCTCCTCTGTTCTTTGTTTAAACCTGTTGAAGTGAGTGACAGTGAAGCACTATGCAACATATCAAATATTTCCAGGCTAATGCCAGCCTTAGATGTTTCAGTACACGGCAGATTCATCTGGATCATAAAAGTGCACCTTGCCTCATTGATGGGAAAACAAGTCACACCCTGTAGCTTGCACAACTGTTGATGTGGAAAAACTATCATCACACCTCAGATATGCAACACCAGTGATTCCATTTAAGGAAAAGATATGTCATTGCGAATAGCTATCAGTCACCTTGTGAGCCACATGCATGATTCAAGCTCTGTCACGGTAGGAGATTTCCAGGACAGGAAAAAGTATTCCCATGGGCATTCTTGAAGATGCAATATCCTCACTCATTGATGGGAATTTATGATTTCTGATTGCGCTATACGGAGAAGGGGCATTTGGGAAGGCACTAAGATGCCTTCCGTGACCACCTATCCATGATGGGAGCTTGCGGAAGCTAAAACACAAACAGCAGAGCCTACAGCACATCAGCCCAAATAACCCACCCAGCCCGCCAAGCACCACTTGTGCAAGAGTCTGCAGATCCCACACATGTCTTTACCCATACTACTACCTCAGTGGAGGCACCCAAATGGCCACAGAGCTTACAACAGCAGAGGAACGATCCCTTGGCACACCTTGCCTGTGTGGACTATAATACTGACCTAAAGCGATCCCATCTAACCACACAAGGTCTGTATCTCTCTATTTCCTGGTGTTCATGTGTCTGTCCAAATGCCTCTTAAAGGTTGCTATTGTATCCACTTCCACCACCTCCCCTGACCACTTCTAGTGTAAAAAAATGCTTGCTGACAAATATTCTTTAAACTTTCCACCTCTCACCTCAGAGCTATGCCCCGTGGTCTTTGAAATATCCATTCTGGGAGAAAGGCCCTGACTATAGATAGGGTAAATGCAAGCAGGCATTTTTCACTGAGGCTGGGTGAGACTAGAACTGCAGGCCATAGGTTAAGGGTGAAAGGTGAAATATTTAGGGGGAAATGGGGTATTTCTTCACTCTGGTTTGTGTCGCTGCCTTCAGAGAGGCCACTGGTTCAAGTCGCTGCCCTGTGAGGGGCCACTGGGTCCTGATGCTTTCAGAGGTGTTATCAAAGTTCTGACATTGATGGATTGGACTCTTTTAGTTCTACGGCTTTTACTCGTGTTCTCACCCATTCTTACTTGTTGCTGAGTTGCGGGGTTTGATGTTCTTGTTGTTTCTCCATGTGGGTGAGGGAGGGGTTGGGGTTTGCAAGTCTTTGTGTCTTTCTCTTTTTGTGTGGCAGCTGGGGAACTGATGTCTTTCTTTCAACTACTTCTGAGTCTTTCCATATTTCATGGCTATCTGGAAAAGACAAGTCTCATAGTTGTATTGTGCAGCCATACTTTGGTAATAAAATGAACCTTTGAACATTGACTCAGAGGGTGGTGTGAGTGTGGAGTGAGCTGCCAGTGGAAGTGGTGGTGCAGGTTCGATTGCAACATTTAAGTGAAGATTGGATAAGTACATGGATGGGAGGGGATGGAGGGCTACGGTCCAGAAGTGGGTCAATGGCACAAAGCAGAATAACAGTTCGGATTGTACTAGGTGGGCTGAGGGTTTGTTTCTGTGCTCTAGTACTCTTTGACTAAACTTTATAACCAAGTTCAGTTTAATTTGTTACTGTGTTCAGCACAGATTTGGTGGGATGATGGTCTTGTTTCTGTCCTGAAGTTTTATTTGATGAAAATATTTTCACTTTCATTGTTGCTGACATTGCAAATTATTCACCTCACAATAATGGCTTTGACTGGAATAGAAAGCCATGGTTACCAAAGCATTTAGTTGAGTATTTGCATCCACTAGGTGATTCTTTTTTTTTAAACATTACCTTGCAGATGGAACCTACACATTCCATACAGATTGATCTTGTATTAGAAAAATCAAAAAAAATGATCCTGCAGATAGTAGAAATCTGAAATAAAAAACAGCAATTGCAGCATTGGTGGGAAGAGAAACAGTTAATGTTCCAGGTCCAGGATTTGTTGTCCAGTCCAGATAGAAAGTGCAGAGATGGTCTGGGCCCAAAACGAATGTCGACTCTTCATTGCCCTTCATAGATGCTACCTGACCTGTTGAGTTCCTACGGCATTTCGTGTGTGTTGCTCTAGATTTCCAGTATCTGCAGAATCTCTTGTTTATGAGCCTGAAATTTTGGATGTTTCTCTTTCCACAGAGGCTGAGTGTTTTCAGCATCTTCTATTTCAAGTTAGCATTAGAATAGTGCAGCTGAAGACAAATTAAATTTGGGATATAAGTAGGCAATCAAAAATATTACCTACAAAAATGAAAAAAGACATTGTTCTTTAAACAGGGAAGTATAAAGCCGGGCTTGTTTTAACTGTGGGAGCCAATTGTCGCCTAAAGGAATTGCTTGGCAGTTACTACATGAATTAAAAATGTTCTCCAGGATTTGAGTAATAACAGGTAATTATGTGCGTGCCTTGTTGTCAAATTCAAGTGTTCATTTTGCAAGATATGGTCAAAAAAGGCAAACATCCCATTTTATGAGCAATGTGATAAAATGTAATGTAATTGGTAAAAGAAAGCATTCACACTTGAAGTATGACTTGCCAGTATGTTGTGCCTCCTATATCCATTTCCAAACGACCTAAAGATCTTATATTTCTAAAATGCTCTAATATAGAAAACATAGAGTCCAATTTGTATACAAGTGTCCACTGTGAGACCAGTTAACTGGGTGTAATGATATTGATTAAAGGATAATGTTAGTAACTGGTATATACTCCTTGCTGTGGGATCTTTGACACTACCTGAGAGAGCAGAGACAAAACATCATTTAACATCCAAAAGATGGCACTCCTCAGCTTTGCACTAGGAAGGAACACATATATTTTTTAAAAACACGAGGAAGTCTGCAGATGCTGGACGCCCAAAGCAACACACAGAAAACGCTGGAGGAACTCAGCAGGTCAGGCAGCACCTGTGGGGGGTAATAAACAGTCAACATTTCGGGCCGAGACACTTCATCAGGACTGGAAAGGAAGGGGGAAGAGCCAGAATAAGAGGGGGGAGGAGAAGGAGTACACACTGGCAGGTGATGGGTGAGACCAGGTGAGGGGGAAGCTCTTCACCTTTTCTACTTACCCCCCAGATTCTCACTTCATCCCCCCTCCCCCTCACCTGGTCTAACGTATCACCTGCCCATGTCTCATCTTCTTATTCTGGCTTCTTCCCCCTTCCTTTCCAGTCCTGATGAAGGTTGATTGGTTGATTGGTTGAAAGGTTGATTGTTTATTCTTTTCTGTAGATACTGCCTGACTTGCTGAGTTCCTCCAGCATTTTCTGTGTGCTTCCCAAAATTTTCAGCATCTGCAGAATCTCTTGTGTTAATTGCATCCAGAAACCTGGACCTTGGGTCTAGAGACAGTCCATAGCAGCCAAGTATTTATAAGAAAATAAATAAATAAATAAATAAATAAATGTGGAAAAATAAAACCAGCTGGCTCACTAATATCAGGGAAGAAAATCTGCTACACTGACCTAGTCTGGCCTACATGAGCCTACAGACCCAATGGCATAACATTGACTCCCAAATCCCCTCTTAAATAGCTTAACCAGCCAAGATCTGAGGGAGTGCTCCTTAATCTTTCAGAATGACACACAAGTGCTTATCTACTGCCTCAGATTGATGAGACAATCCTTGGGAGTATTTTGGAGAGCAGGTGAGTTCTTCCTTGTGTCCTGCCCAATATTTACCCTTTGTACCAGACATACAGATTAGCCATTTCATTCATGTACTAACTGTCTGCAACATTTGCTGCACTGCAGGTTCAGACTTTATTCCCTGGAGCATAGGAAATGGAGGGGAGATTTGATAGAGACATACAAAATTAAGAGGGGTACAGATAGACTAAATGCAACAAGTGGGCTTTTTCCGCTGGGGTTCCGTGAGACTAGACTAGAGGTCATGGGTTAATGGTGAAAAGTGAAATATTTAAGGGAACCTCTTCACTCAGTGGGCCGTGTGAGTGTGGAACGAGCTGCCAGTGGAAGTGGGGAATGCGGGTTTGATTGCAAAATTTACAAAAAGTTTGGACAGGTACAGGGATGTGAGGGGTATGGAAGGCTACAGTCGATAGGACTAGGCAGATTAACAGTTTGGTGCAGACTAGAAGGGCTGGCGGACCTGTTTCTGTGCTGTTGTGCTCTCGGACTCTATGACACACTTCAAAATTACCTCACAGGATGTAAAGTACACCGGAGGACATCATAGAAATGTTCTATCCTTTTTGAACCTTTGGCATGTGTAACTAATAGAACAGGTGAGAAACCTATTTTCACTTCAATCTCTTTTGATTATTTTTGTGTAAACAGAGAGCTCACCAGGCAACTAGATGAGTACAGAGCCTAACCAGTGTAAAAGGGAAGTGTCATTGGTAAAGAAAAACGAACAAGCCAGGTATTGATTACTCTGTCAATGTTAATTCGCCTCTTCAACCAACACTAATTGAAATGCACCAGCATGAACTGATTAGGCTAACTTTGCTGTTTACTACTCTCTGGTTGATTAACTCCAGACTGGTTTTCTTGTGGTATCACTTGCTGTTGAATCAGTGAAAAGAGAAAAAACATAAATAAAGTTGACGTTAACCCCTCCTTTCAATCTTATAGTATGTTTGAATAAGATCACCTCTCATTCTTCTAAACTCCAAAGAATACTGGTCCAACCTGCTTGGCCACTCTCAACTTGAAATTTCTCTTATTCTTCGAATTAACTTGGTGAATATCTTCCAGGTTACCTCCAATGCTACTACATTCTTTCTTAGCTAAGACAATCAAAACTGTGTGTAACATTCCAGGTGTGGCCGCACCCCAACACCCTGTACAATTGTTACAAAACTTCCCTATTTCTAAGACCCCACC
The DNA here is from genome assembly GCF_048418815.1 of Hemitrygon akajei. Classification (NCBI taxonomy): domain Eukaryota; kingdom Metazoa; phylum Chordata; class Chondrichthyes; order Myliobatiformes; family Dasyatidae; genus Hemitrygon; species Hemitrygon akajei. The sequence continues at coordinate 42,932,999 of NC_133141.1, forward strand.
CTCTTCAAAAGAAAGGCTGATGTGTTATTTGCCTTCTTAACTACTTGCTGCACCTGCCTGCTAACTTTTTTTGTGATTCGCGATGTTTGTGATTTATTGCGTTTCTTTTACCCAAAGGAATTTTAAGAACTTCCTTGAGATGGTCCACCAAATGAATCTAAACACGTGCAGGAAGTGACCCTGCCAGGTTATGATTTAAAGATAAACTAATAGGCAGTCATCTTCCACACATTGTGGCCTGTTTCCACACCTTGCAAACAGGTGTGTGGGATTCAGACCCATCACATCAACTCACAACATCACAAGAATGCAGAACTGCTTCCAGCAGTTCATGTCGGCCCCTTGGCATTCTCATGTCAGTTTCTTTTCCGGTGTGAATGAAGGAGAACTACTAACCTAAGTGGCTTAGCTGTAATGGTCCTCCTGGTTTTAAATTTTGTTGTCAATCAAACAAAAATTGAATCAAATCTGAATTGAATGTGCCTCTGATGCTGCTACAAGAAAGTTCAGCATTGTACCTGTGCATAAATGTACTTGCGCATATGATAATAAACTCAACTTAGAAAATGACAATCCTAATATTAGAAAACCTACAGCACAAAACAGGCTCTTTGGCCCACAATGCTGTGCCGAATATTGTCGCAAGTGAATCTCATCCATCACAAGGATGTCTCGGAAATCTGATCTAGAAATATTGGACAATAGAAAAAAATAAAAATGTTCACAATAACAATAGTGCTTCCACTATTTAGAAATCCTGATGAAGGGTCTCAGCCCGGAACGTTGAATCTTTATTCCTTTCTATAGATGCTGTGTGACCTGCTGAGTTCCCTCAGCATTTTGAAATCCCTCTGCTACTGACATGATTTGATATACCATTTCATTGCAATTATTTGTTCTGAATAAGTTGTTGGAATGATAACCACATGGGCAAGCATATGAGAAAAGTCTGGCCCCTTGCAGAATGGCAATTCCTATTCTCCAATTCTGAGGCACATGACTCACTCTTATAATATTGTTCTCCTCTTCCTACTTCATCAATGCTTCTGTACTCTGTGTTTCCATTAAGTGTTCCTTTCCTGATTCATCTAACCTGAAGCATATTGTCCCAAATTATCCCACCCTTTCTCTACCGCACACATTCACTGTATTGAAATCAGAGTCTAATATGCAATCACTTTCATAACTGGAGTGTACCAAACATCACCAGATCTGTCAGTCATCTGTCACTACTATCTAATTTAACCTGTTCTCTACACCATTTTAGTTAATATCCTTGTACTTCAGCTCTTTGTAACTTGAGCTTGCTCCTCAATGTCATCTATACTCTCTTTTGAAGGCAGGTGTGTGTCACCCTTGCTAGATAATACCTGCCAATGAACCCACGTCTTGTCATTACACGGCGCTGTGCATGGTTGGTGAAATTCTAACCAGCTTACTTCATCCACCTTTCCAGTTTATATAAGCAGTAGATTCCTCTGGGAAGGTGGTCCAAATTGAAGGAAAACAAAATAAAGTAGCAACTCTGAAGAAGAATAAAATGAAAAGTAAAAAAGATAGTATTAGTTAACAAATTTCACGTCACATGCTGGTGATAATAAACCTGATTCTGATACTCCAAGAAAGTAGTTTACATTAAATTAATGTGAAAATGTTCTGCACAACATAAAGCTTGATTGCTTACCAAAGAAATGAAAAGCAAACACAATGCATGGTTTTAATTCTATTATTCTAGACAGTTAAAACTTAATTGCATGGGGTTCTTAAGATTACTATTCTGGCACTAAGCTAATTTAAGGAGATAGAATTCCCAATCAATGCATTAGTTGCATTATATTAGGTGTCTATCATTTTTGCAAGGAAAGCATGTTTAAGTCTCTTGATGCCCTCTGCCATGACAGTCGCTAGTGAATGTATATTAGGACTTGAGAACTTCCAGGCCTTTTTTGTAAAATCTTTTGAGAGACTGAACAACTGTAGCATGTTGAAGAAATGTGAACAATAGATTGCTTTTTCTTTTACTCAGCAGCTCCACTGTCTCCAGAATTATTTTGTGGGATTACAAATGGCAAATGGCCATGCATTACTTCTTTGGTTCCCTATTTCAAGCGTTTACCTAATTACTTGAGACAGAATAACAGCTGTACCAACCATGCACAGCGCCAACTCATGATGAGCCATGGGTGCATTGGGGCATTGTGGGGGAGAGGGGTTGGTATTAGGGTATTATCCGGCAAGGGTGAAGCACCCCCTGCTTCTAAGCCAGAGTATAGATGAGACTGAGAATTAAGCTCAAGTTATAAGAGCCATAATACAGGGATATTAAATAAAACAGTGTAAAGAACAAGTTAAAATTGATAGATGACTCGCAGATTTGGCGATGTTTGGTACACTCCAGCTATGAGTATGATTATGCCTTAGACTCTTGCTTTCAAAGCAGTGAATGTGTGCAGTGGAGAAGGGGAGGGATAACATGGGGTGGAGACTGAATCTTCTGGGTCATTTCAAGCCCGCAATGCCATGAGCATCTCTCTTAGTGGTGGCCTTTACTTACTCTCAATTGGATTAGTAGCTGAGGTTCTACAGAGCAAGAGCCAACAGGACCAGGTCTGCTGAAATTAATGACTGAGGAGCCGTGAGAGCAGCTTTTGTGAAACCATTGGTGGCTTGGAAAAACAAACACCATGGTTGGGTTGAGGAGGTCACATAAAGTAATGCCCATTTCCCATCTCCCTCATATCTGACTGTCAGTGATCCCAGGAACAACAGCAGACCACTTTCGAAGACTGGACTGTTAGGCATTTGCTCTAAGTTACCCAATCTGCCCACAAAAACAAACAATGGTACCTTTCCTCCCATTACATAACTTGATCCCATTTTGAATGAGATATGCTACTTCTGTTAATCAATCTGCCTTCTGCAGCATACCTTTAGGGTCAAGAAAGCTGAACACTTCCATTTGGGCTTAACCGCCCAAGCACAAGGCTATATTGGAACAGAGGCACAAACAAAACTGTAAATGTTGCAGCGAGTCAAATCTAACATTTGGAGCCAAAATGCAATTATTTTAGCATTAGAATGGTGAGAAATACAGCACCAATGCCTTGGATTATTTTAATTCGACTGTGTGGTCTTGTTCAGTTCTCAGTTTCTCATTTCACATACATGTTAAGACAATGTAACTGATTAAGATATCACCAACACTAGATTACTGACTTCTAAGGCTGGACCACCATTCATGAATGCTGACAGGACATTCAAAACAAGTGGCAGTCTTATCATTGTTCAGCTAATAGCTACCAAGCTAAAATGTTGGTAACATAAAACAGAGAGATCATGTGATGCAGAGTGCCTAAAATTGGTTTACCTCATTTCCTCATAGAAGTCAATATATCTCTAACCACAGTCACTTCTTCCGCTCTCGCTAAGTGTCAGTTCCCCTTTGAAAGAATAAGCCCTTTCGGTAATGATCCCTCCTCATGCTGAGAACACTTGATTTGTTTAAAACCTCCCACCAGTTAATAGGTCAGATTGTGAACTCTGCAAGTAAATGAAACTGATTGTTGATCCCTCTTCAATGTCAGCAACCTTATCCAGCCCTAGTCCAGTGCATTTTGCAGTGTTATTCAGGTGCTACAATAAGAGAGGAGGTATTTTGTGGATAAGTTATTAAACTGGAGTCCCACATATATGCTTTGGTGGATTTAAAGAACTGCCATACTGTATTAATAAAGAACATGGTGCTTCCCCTAATTTTCCGGCCAATATGTTTTGCAACCAATGGTAACCAAGGATTTTATCAATCAACCAGCTGCTGTTTGTGTGACACTTCTGTGTGAACTGGCTGCCATACTTCCTGATTTATAACATTTCAAAACTCTTCAGTAGCTGTAATATTACTTGCAAAGGTTCCAAAGTACATTGCATAAATACATTTGAAAATAAAACCTTAGGAGTAGGCCACTTGGCCCCTTAAGCCTATCTCACTATCCTATATGATAATGGATGACCTTCTCAAAGCCTCATCTCACCTTCTGTACTCATTCCCACTGGCCCCTAACTCCCTGATCTTTCAAAAAATTTATCAACCTCCTCTTTAAGTGCCCCCAGTCATCTATCCTTCACAACTCTCCAGGGTAAGGAATTTTAAAGATTCTGCAAGTTACCCCTACATATCTCAGTTTTATATTTCTGTCCTCCTTAATCTTGAAACTATGACCCCTTATTCAAGTTCTTCTGCTACTGGAACTATCTTGACATCTTGTCACTTCTCCTAAGTATTTTACATGACTCCATAAGATCACCCACCATTTTGCTAAGATGCACTAAATATGTATCTAAATTCTTTGGCTGCTCATGAGCAAAGACCCCACTCGTCCCAGGAACTAACCTTGCAGAACTCTTTTCGATTGCATCAATGGAGTTCTTAAATAAGGGGAACTAAACTGTTTTCAGAGTGTGACCTCACAATACGTTCTACAGTTGTAACAATACTTACTTACTCCAAAAGGCTATTTGACTTCCTACCACTTGCTACACCTGCCTGCTAGCTTTTTGCAATTCATGCACAATCACACAAACTCTTCACTTCGTCTTTGGTACAAGTATAATGGGTTCTCCCATATCAAAATTAACTCAAGCACTATGCAAAAGTATGCAAACACATTTTCACACTTTTTTTGTCAGTTTGAATTATAGGTCCAAGCTTTCCCTGAGCACTTTGCAGCTTCTCCCAGTTTTAAATCCCCTTTCTCTCTCAGTATTCTCCCCACTTCCAATGCAGTCCCTGCTTTCTGATGTTGATATTTTTGGTTAAAAGTCACGCTTTGAATGAAAAGGACATCTCACCAGTCTATCTATTGCTCCATAAAAGGAACTCAATGCAGCCATTGCCCCAGCACAGTAGCTGGGATTGCCCCATGGGTCATCGTTGAAGTAGTGGTAAATGTCATACATTGGAAAAATGTAGTCCATGCATTTCATACACTGTCATCACTAGTTGCATGAGTAATAAGAGTCCCTTTTACATCCTTAGAAGCAACAGTGAATTTTATATTCTGAGAAATCACCTTTACTGTGCAGAGCATTATGTGTTAGTGAACAGGCCTAATTTTAACCCCCTCGCTAAGCTGGATTCCCAACACTGGATTGTAACCTACTCAAGCAGTCCCTTCTCAGACAGACTGAAACAGGCCTCATAAGCACTGTGCTGAGCAGGGTCTGCCAGGGTTGCGTGTGGGCACTGCACATAACCATCCATGTTTATGGATATACCACATATATTGCCTGGTAAAAAGAGACTGTGTACTTAACTCATGAAGGAATCAAAACTGTGTAAATCACATTAGGTGTCTAATTATTTTTATATTTTAAAAAAATAAGATCAAACTATTTACCACACAAAAATATGGCGTCACACTATACAGCTTTAAGATTTCTATCTCCAATGCTTTATAATCACAGCGGCGCTGTCAGGTCACAATGTACTTAATTCCAGGCTCAGTAGTTTTGGAATTTTTGTGGAATTTTTATTTTGAATTATACATCTGCTGTAGAATTCACCAAAACTTTTTAAAACTATTATTCAAGGTTTGTATAAAACACAGTTAAGTTCATGCTTTATTCAGAACAAATCCATGATCAAAATTAATAATTGAAACTCAAAAACCTTCAGATCCAAAATAAAAACAGAAAATGCTGGAAACACCCAGCAGGTCAGACAGCAGCCGTGGATAGAGAAACAGTTAACATTTTTGAGGTCAATGCCCTTTGATAGAACTTAACTGTTTCTTTCCACAGATGTTGCCTCACCTGTTGAGTGCTGACTGCATTTTATTATTATATTTCAAAATTAACAACCATAACAATTATCCTACATTTTGGATTTGTGATAATGCATTGAGCAAGCATTATCACAAATGCAAGTGCAAAGTACATCTGTGAATTAACACACAATGCCATAAGACGTTACATTCAAGTTCACCTACTAATTCAGGAGATAAAAGTATTGCAGAAGCAAATCTTCCATACTAAAATATCGTAACTGGTATCTTCTAAATTTTATCAGGTAAATTCCGCAACCTCTACAATTAGATACTAATGTCACTCTACCCAACAGAGAAATATCTTTGAAACATAGTATTCCACTGAGGCCCACCACTGGTTGGAGTCAGCCATGGATGCTGTGTCCTAGCTGTCTACGTGATATGCAAGCCAGGGCAGTACCATATGGAGCTAGCGGTTGCCCTTGTAGCAACAGCTGATGAATCTCCACACAGCTGGTGAATCCAAAGGGACGACAGAGACCGATACAGTTTGGCACCAGTGGCATTGCAGGAGTTGCCAGTCAGCCTTGAACTCAATGTAGGAATGCCTCAGGGACTCCAATTTCCCTCAGGGTTACCTCCTGAAGCCTTCCCCTTGAGTGGGTATAGCCACACGGCAGGGAAGGCTTGAGACCAGTTTCCCTTTTCCTAGGTGAGTTGCCAACCACGGCGGACAAGCCCCATCTGCCCAAAGAGGACTGCACAATAGGAGTCACTGTTGCCAACTTATACAAAAGGCCTCATAAATAACAATATCAGAAAGATCAGATCATCTGTTGCAGAGATTAGTTTTGGCCAGATCACCTCCTTTATAGGAACAACTGATTGTTGGCAATCCTTACAACAGAATGTGCCAGAGTTTTCTTCAGGGCACTAGTTATACTTCTGTACTGAGGTTTTTAATTAGATGAGTTCTCAATTAAATGAAAACTGCAGGATTGTCCTTTTGCAGTAAAAAGAGTTGAAAAAGATATTTCAAATCCAAAAAGCTGCAAGCCTGCAGTTAAAATCTGGAAAATTACATGGAGGTTTGGAGACTGCTGCAGTCTTTTATTAAGTGGTCAGAGCAGCAACAATTTCTTCCCCTTGAGACAACTCGCATTAAAAACTAGACATTTGATCTGAAGACATGAAGCTGGAGAGACGGGAGTCAGTCACTCGAGAGCAATGTGTTTCCTGACTTGTGCAGGTGTTAGCTTTCACCCTACAAACAAAAAAGGCAATGTTCACGCACTGCAGGCTATCATTTCCTTCGTGGCTATCGGCCTGCAGAGTGTATTAGGTATCACAATGAATGTAGCAGCTTGTACTCTGACACTTTGCTAACAGGCAATTACTGTGCTGAAAAGCCACCAGAAGAAACAGTAGCTACTCGGTGCCAAGGGGTTTGCTGCATCATTATAGGATAATGGGTGCACTTGACTTTGCTACATAGAAACATTTCCCATCACCTGGCAGACTTCAAGATGGAAGCTTACTGATGTCCTTTGAACTGGAACTCTGTTAACTTTGAACTTTAAGTCATTAAAAAGAAAGCGCAGTCTATGTTTCCTCCATTATAAATGTGAGATCATTTTTATAAAGTCTGGCGATGAAGCAAGTGCACTGACACTGTTGCATTACAAAAATCTACACAAACTTCACAGTCACCAGTATGCACTCCTTCAACAGGATAACTCTAATAAACTAATTAAATCAATCTGAGTAAAAATGTGTGAACTTAACCTTAAACTGAGCTTCAGATTCTCCCCATCACCAAGTATACATCTTTCTACCTCTAACACCAGACAACATTCTCCCTGCCTGAATTCCCTTACTCCCTGTGGACTTGCCACTGTTTTCCTGACTGCCCTCCTGCTTGTTACCCTCCATGTCCTTTAGCTCATCCTAAGTCCTCGGTCCGTATTCTAACTAATGGCAAGTCTTGTTCACCCATTACCTTTAGCTCACTGAACAATCCTGATCCCCAATCTAGCATCCCCTCATTGAAAAGAATGAGAAATTTGAAGTCTCCATGATACAAGATCCCTCATTTCTGGTTGCCTCATTATAGGAACGATGTGGATGCTTTAGAGAGGGTACAGAGAAGATTTACCAGGATACTGCCTGGATTAGACAGCATGTCTTTTGAGGAAAGGTTGAGCAGACTAGGGCTTTTCTCTTTGGAGCGAGGGAGGATGAGAGGTGACTTGATAGAGGTGTATAGGATGATAAGAGTGGACAGCTAGAGACTTTGTTCCATGGTGGAAATGGCTAATATGAGGGGACATAATGGCATAATTTTAAGGTGATCAGAAGAAAGTATGGGGAGGGGGTGAATGTCAGAAGTAGGATTTTTTAAAACACAGAGAGTGGTAGATGCATGAAATGCACCACCAGGGATGGTGAAAGAGGAGAAACATTAGGGACATTTAAGAGAGTCTTGATAGACACATGGATGAAAGAAGAATGGAGGGCTATGTGGGAGGGAAGGAATAGATTTATATTAGAGTAGGTTAAAGGGTTGGCACAATACTGTGGGCTGAAGGGCCTGTATTGGGCTGTAATGCTCTGTATTCCATCTTTCTCCCAATCTACATAATGTCTTCCAGCCATGTGAGATCTCCACTCTCCTCCAACATTGGTCTCTTGCACAGTCCAAGTTTTTATCATTTGACCACTCCTTACCCCAATTCACTTTATCCATTCTCTCTGAGACACTCTCTGAATGATAGAGGGTGCTCCTGAATGGCAGAAGGATGTTTGTCAAAGGTTAGTTAAGGGGAGGGGAGGAGGAATGAATTTATGAAGTGGGAGGAGATAGGGACTGTCAGAGCTATTAAAACCTATAAACAAATAAAATCTTGATGTGGATTAGTTTCACATTTACCTTGAATTACTTGAAACATGTCCACCTAGAATTAGATAATATTTCTCCGTAATTTTTCTTTAAATTGCATTTTTGCATTAATTAATAATTTTAATTGCATTTTTAAAGAATTCAGATCACTACATGACATTTAAAGTTATAATTTGCAACTTTAAAGGTCTAGAACGTTAAAGCTGGAGGAAGTGAGACAAAGGATGTGGGCAAATTCTCATCACTTGAGCACAGGTTTCTGGAATGATACTTGCTGAGGTGCCACATGAACCACCGGATGCAAGTTACGTGTGAAACTAGAGCTTGTGCTTCAGTCTGGGTCTTACAATGAATGTCTAGGCTATAACCACATCACCACACACCTCTGTGCAGTTATCATATTTTTTCCTATAAACATAAGCCATCTTGTGAACTGCTGATTAGATGGGTTTTCAAATGTTAAGTTTGTTCAAATGCTTAGATGCATTTCAGTGTTCTGTGTGCTCATTACAAAGGATGGATTGAATTCTATGTCAATTTAATCCAAGCTTTTGGAATGGAATCAGGAAATGTGAAAATCCAACTTAATTAAGTAAATAAATGGGAAATGCCTTTTTAAGTCAATCTTTATGAAAGCAAGGCACCTCACATTTTCTAGTCAGTTATGCCAGCCCCCTGTTTGATCAAGCCAATCTTTGATCTCATATTTTAATTCAGTTTGGCACGTGGGCATCACAATTAGGCCATAAACCTTTAAAAGCCATGCACTTGAGGCATTGTTGAGATGTCATACCTTATTTGGGGAGAATGCAACACTGAGCACTGACTCAGTGGCCAAACAAAGATCTAAGTAGTCTGTGCTTAACATATCATAAACTATCTTAACAACAATCTTAAAAAGACCTATTAACTACTGAGACAAATCCATCCAGAAGTAGACTCTCAGATGTGGGCCTAGCAATATACACCAGGAAGGCTTTGGGGTTCAGTTCTTGTTTTCTTTTAGGGAATTAATGCTGTAAAAGATCAAGGTTGCAGGTTTTAACATCAGAAAGCTACTAAATGATTCCTGTTAGAAATTGTGCTTGTCCAATAGATTAGACTTGGCTGCAATTCAAACACTGGTGAAGTTCTTTACCAATATCCAGCTCTCTAAGCCTACTTAATAGAGAAAGTGCAAGGAAACCAGGAGCTCTCTTCCAGATGGCCCTTGAGGAGAATGATGGAAAGCACTTAAATCAGGAATTCAAGACCCAATATATCAATGAGAAAACATTATTCAATCAGCAGAAATATATTGTTAAGAAAGTGATCAATTTTATTTGTAGATTTAAATGATATGGATGATTTTATAACAGTGGCAACATTTCCAAAAAATGGCTGAAACAGACTTTGAGTGCCATCAGATTTCCCTCTCACGTTCTAGAATTAAATCTTTTTGGATCATCATAATTGCGGTTGTATCCATGGACATTTGGTAAATGAGCCAACTTCTGCACAGAATCTCACATACTGATTTTTCGCTGTTCTAGTAGCAGTACATACGGTACCTTCCATTCCATTTCTAACATATTCCCAGCAAGTGCCAATATTATCACCATCAAGCCTTGAAAATTCTTCATCTCTCCAACTTTTTTCCCTTCATTTTATAAAGACTCAAAAATAATCTTTTCCAGCAGCCTTCCTGAATCTTGGTTTAGGTTGTGCCTACAATCTTTTGTCTTGTTCCCTGACTTTGTAAATGGAAACATGATTTTAAAATGCAAGTTTTGATCAAGTTACATGCGGGAGCCTGGTGTATGCAAAGATAATCAAATATCCTAACTAGTGACCCATATATTCAAAAATGAAGACTGCCCATCCTCAACAGTGACATTTTGGTGGAATAGATTTCCAAGACCCCCCCCTTCCCACCCCCAGTGTCTCATAAGCAGACAGCACAAGTTCTATTTTATACCATAAAGTTACTAAGGAACAAAAGCAATTTTAAAAGAGTAGAACATTAGACCATAAGACATAGGAGCAGAATTAGGCCACCTGGCCCATCGAGTTTGTCCTGTCATTCAATCATGGCTGATTCTTTTTTTCTATCTCTTCCCCAACCCCAGTTCCTGGCCTTCTCCCTGTAACCTTTGATGCTGTGTCCAATCAAGAACCTATCAATCTCTGCCTTAAATACAGCCAATGACCTGGCCTCCACAGCTGCACGTGGCAACAAATTCCACAGATTTACCATCTTTTGGCTAAAAAAATTTCTCTGCATCTCTGTTTTGAAAGGGCACCCTTCTATCCTGAGGCTGGGTCCTCTTGTCCTAGACTCTCCCACTATGGGAAACATCCTTTCCACATCTACTCCATCTAGGCCTTTCAACATTCGAAAGGTTTCAATGAAATCTCCCTTCATCCTTCTGAAATCCAGCGAGTACTGACCCAGAGCCATCAAACATTCCTCGTATGATAACCCTTTCATTCCTGGAATCATCCTTGTGAACCTCCTCTGGACCCTCTCCAATGCCAGCACATTTTTTCTAAGATGAGAGGCCCAAAACTGTTCACAATACTCAAGGTGAGGCCTCTCCAATGCCTTATAAAGCCTCAGCATCACATCCTAGTAGATGTGTATTTGTCTTCACTGTCAGGCCAATAATAATCCAGTGAGTCTGGATCACTTACATGACTGATTTTCATTTCATTTCTTTCAAAGATGAATTCTATGAAGAAAGCACAGTTGATCTTTTAATGATTACAGGCTGGGTGGCAAAGACAGGAATCTAATTCACATGTTGGATGGATTAACAGAACCCTCCAACGTGGTTGCCACACTCGTCCGATTAGAGATCAACTCAGATGGCCCAGTACATTTGATAAGAAAGGACGTCCTTTAAAATACAGTCACTGCAATGGAAAAACACGCAAAAGGAGCTGGAGGAACTCAGCAGATCAGGCAGCATCACTAGATGGAAATGGACAGTCAATGTGTCAGGTCAGGACCCTTCATATGCCCAGTCCAGATGAAGTGTCCTGACCCAGAATGTTGAATGTCCATTTCTCTCTATAGATGCTGCCTGGCCCACTGAGTTTCTCCAGCTCCTCAGTGTGTTGCTCCAGCATATGTAGTCTCTGGTGTCGCCATTATTATGCAAATATGGTTGCTAATTTGCACACCAATTTACCAAGCCAAGGGACAAACATCCAGACAATGCTTTGGTTTGGTGATGTTGATTGGCTTCCCAAGGACTCCAATAAAAGACATTAAATTTTTATTATCACTTGTCAGGACTTTACTTTAGAGCCTGATCCTAAGGATGAATGGTTGTACTTGTATTTCACATGTTTGCTGAAATGTTTTAAACCAGGTCCATCGTCCAACCATGGACAACGACGGTGTCTAAGGAAGCAATGGGTGATTCTTATAGGTTTTCTGCTTTCAAAATTACCCATTTTTACATAGCTCACAGAATGTTAAAAAATCAGGTTCAGGGCCAAATTAGTGGAAGCTGAAAAGTAAATCCTTGGTAGACAGACTGACAAGAAGCTACGATCATTTCACATGACCATATATGGCAAGCAGTCTCTATCATCTGGAGTCGACTGCTGACAGTTACAGAAGACTGTCTGATTCTGGTCATGCTAATCAAGAGCTGGCGGATGTGGCTTCACAAAAGTCTGCTGTTATAACAGGAAGTGCGTGCAAGCTACAGCTGTTTCAAGATCACCTAACTTTGCCTCGATACAATGGTGACAAATAAGTTACAGCAACTTCTGGAGAAGTTCTAATTGCCAAAATAATGTAAATCTTTTTGAATCATTTCCAAAAATATATATTTTTTTAAACTTGAGGTGAGCATTAACTTCACCATTATCAGTGCTGAGAACGATGCAGAAACCTCCCACTCCCTTTTCTGCACATTTTTGCCTTCACTGTCAGAACAGTAATCTACCGAGCTTGCATCAATTGCATGCCTGATTTTCATTTCCTTCATTTCAAAGATGGATTCCATAAAGGATGCATAATTGAGACTCCAACATCTGCAGCCTTTTGTTGCATCCACCTATCACCTCCTCGCCTCTATTGCTGTCGCCACCTCTCCCTCCCACACCCAACTCCATCTGCCAATCGACCCTTCCTCATTTGATCCACCTTGTACTCGCTTCTTTCAATCTGGATGCAGTGTCTCCACCCAAAATGGTGGCTGCCCATTTCCCTCTACAGATGCTGCCAGATGTGTTTTGTTACACAATTGATTGGTGTTGACTATTAGATTACTACCTAGGTGGTGAAGACACTGCAAACATAACATCTTGTGGGTGAAGGGATTTAAATTGTGCATCAACATTATCAATCTTCTGAGGCCCTTTTCGATTTGAAGATAACCAAGAATAATTTTGCGATCAGGGTGTCCCAGTGTGTTACAAAGTAATGTCCCTTGTTGCAAATTCAATGGTTTGATAGCTTGGTGATTGGCAAAGTTCAAAGTACAAGTGTGAATGTGTTGATGACCATTGGCCACCTTGCTCGTGATGCTACTCGACAGAAATTTAGTTGCATCCAAAATATTGAGTGATACAGATTCTGCTTTACTGTTGGTGAGATCTGTCCAAAAGGAACGTGAGCACTACAAGAGCATGTAAGGGAAAACTGGTAAGCCTCAGGAGGGAAAGAGAGGAGAGGGTGCAGATGAGCCTTGGATCAGCTGGGAATCGAAAAGAAAAAAAGTTTTCCACTAAAAACTATGTCGTAACACTTTGTTTGACATAACATGGCTCATCCAGTCAAGTGTGATTTGGAACATATGTTCCTGTGGAGTGATGCAACTGAACTTGCAAATCAATGACTTTCCCCATGTATAGCACTGATAAAGGATATGTGATCAAAATTGTAGTCAAACTTGTCTTTGGTCCTGAATGTGACTTCATGAAAACATTATATGTCGTGAAAAAAACCCTGGAAATGGGTATATTGGTTTAAAAAAGTCAAGCTTATACTTAAAAAATGAACTTACATATTGGCATCATGAGATGCTCACTAACAAGTGCAATGTGGTCACAATTGTTGAGTAAATGGCATAGCAGCTCATGAGATAATAACCCCCCCAATCTATTTTCACTGCAGGGTCACCACAGGAACTCCTTTGTGTTCTTTCAATAGTGACATGAAATCTTAAACATACAACAGGCAGCGTAGGCCTTGGTTTAATTTCTCATCACAATGACAGGACTTCTTACAACGCAGCACCAATGAAGTAAAATTAGGTTAAGTTGTGGAACCTGAACTCAAAGCCACAATAGTCTGTCTCAGATATGACTGTGTTACCACTTAAGCAAAATGTCACTCAGAGATAGATTTTTTCAAAAGCATGTGAAAGATGACTGATAAATGATCCCAGGGTTTCAGAATGCATTGTCACTTCATGCTTTCCATCAGATTTTGCTGCTGTAAGCACCTATAGATCAGTGGAAATGTCAAGACAAAGTTATGGACGAATAATATTTCCCTCCTATGCTTCTAAGTGAATCAGCTTTCTTAGAATTGCACGTCACCTCTATAATGACTGATAAGAGTACATAGGTTAGCTTCATTAAATTAAATCTCATCACATTTTTGTACTCAGATGCTATGCTTAATGCAGTGAGGTATAAAACCATTAACTTTTATATTATCCTATGATCAAGATCAGTGGGTGCAAGTGTTAAGGTCGTGTGTCACCAAGAAAAGAGATATTGATGTTTCGCATTGGCAGGCAAAGTACATCAAGATCCTACTTACTATTCCAGCACCAGGATGATTTCTGAGGTCGTCTCATACACTTCATGCAAGTCTACCACATGAGGGTTGCTTTTCGCTATCTCAAGGATTGCAATCTCGTTGATAATGTCCATGCGGCAATCTTGGCCCTTCCTTCGTTTCCGTAAGAACTTGGCTGCATATTCCTTTCTGGAGGCATTTTCCATGCATTTCTTGACGACTGCAAATTTGCCCCTGTGAGCGAAGAGAAACATCCACATTAGTGGCTACTGCCTTTAGATTATGCATTTTATCTAGCATGGACTCCACTTATTGAAAAAGAGACTTAAAATGGCTCATCATTTTTGAACACTCAGTTGCTGTAATGCAACGGTAGGACTGCAGATTTGTGCAGCATGTAATGTGGGAAACAAAATAGTTGTTAAAAGTTTTACTACATATGACTACAGCTCGAACAGTGTTAGCACCACCCACAGCAATGCAGCCTGCTCGATTTGCACCCACCCCCTAGGTTAATCATTCAGTCCCGCCACTGCCAGTGGACCAGAGCTGCAGTACATATCATTTATAAAATGCACTGCAGCAACTCACCAAGACTTCTTCAACAGCATCTTCCAAACTGGAGGCCTCCACAACTTAGAAGGTCTAGTGCCATACAATATAATGCAAGGGTTTTCTATTGCCCTTCATATAGATAGATAGATAGATACTTTATTCATCCCTATGGGGAAATCCAACATTATTCCATTGTCCCATACACTTATTGAGAAATATATATGAGAAATATGAGAAATTCCATCCTTAAGGCCACTGATCCCTGCTCCCTTTGAAGATAAATACCTTCCCAACAGCAACATGTTCCCTAGTTTGTGAGATCCTGGAACTCTCTACCTAACTGCACTGGGGTAAACTTTCACAGACTGCAGTGGTTCAAGTCAAGGACTCAACATTCAGAATCAGAATTAGGTTTAATTTCACTGCCATATGGTGTGAAATGTGTTCCAGTTCCAATTTCTCAAGAGCAAGTAGTGATGGGCAGTAAATGCTAACCTTGCAAACGATGCATACATTCGGTGAATGTACACACCAAAAAATTGTACCCTCTCTCTCCAATGTTCAACTATTAATTGTGTAAGTCAAACAATATCTCCCCAAAATGGCTGTCTTCAGGATCGTTGTGGAAGATCCAACAGGAAAGTGGTTGTATTATGTTGCCAATGACACATTGAATCATGATGGTAATGCAATTGCCCGTGCACATTGGAGGATGGTAAACATTCCCCATCCACAAATGTGCCATCCCAGTTTTCAAGGGATGGTAAATGAGCCATTAAGATCAGATAAAATTAGATTGTTAGGAATGAGACATGACGCAATAACCTTTCTAAAACCTCCGGGAAAGATGCAGAAACAAGTGATTTCCTCATCACATTTTGTGATTTCCCCATCATAACATAGATGCGGCTGTGGAAAGCATCAGGGACTGAGAATAAAAGAGTGTTTGTTTTTGTTTTAGAAGTAGAACATAAGCACATAAGAACATACAGCACAGGCCCTTCAGCCTACAACGTTATGCTGGACTTTTAACCTACTCTAAGATCAATCTATCCCTTCCCTCCCACATAACCCTCCATTTTTCTGTCATCCATGTGCCTATCAGAGAGTTTCTTAAATGCCTCTAATGTATGTGCCTTTACCACCACCCCTGGCACACAACACTCTGTGTAAATAAAAACACTTACCTCTGACATCCCTCCTATACTTTCCTCCAATCACCTTAAACAGCTATAGGTAGAGAGGTGAAAAAAATCGATCTTTATCACACACTAAGCATGCAGTGCATTGCTTTTGCTAGAATCAATTTTCAGCAAGGAAGTGCATCCTGTAGCTGCTGCAAATTACCTGTTTAAATGCAAGTAGTTATTTTCAGGTTTCTTTTCCTATTTATCATTATGGCTCTTTGAAAGAAGTAAAAATTCATAACAGGTAATGATACCAAATCCCAGTTCTAGCAGTAAGCAGCAAGTCCAAATGCTTGTAGTGCTTAACTTCCAATTCTATGGAAGTTGCATTAGTTAGAAAAGAAACAATGGGAGCACACCAAATAGTGGTTGTGCAACTAACAAGATTGCTAATGTTGCAATTATTACAGCAGATGCTGGAAATTAAAATATTTTGAGTATTTTGCCTTTCTGCTGTGTTTCACATTTCAAAATACCGCTTACAAGCTTCACTGGACAGCATTAAATTCCTCAGAGACTCACAAATTTTATCATGAATTATTTTAGTGTATCTTTCATAATTTCACCAGAATGTGGTGGCTTGGCTTCCATCCAAGTATTCCAGACCTCGCAGTACATAGGAAGAGGGAGTCATTCGCCATTCATGTTCTTTATTGCAGACAGCTCAAATACTTTCCACTCCCATCCCAAAATTTTCTCACTTCATTATCTCATTCAGCTACCTTTTATAGGGCACGGGAGAGTGGTGACAGGAGACCTTTCAAAATGTTTTAGGATCAAAATAAAAAGAACTAGCCAACGGGAAGACCATTAAGTTTTATTAGCCTTGGCTCTTTTTTTTGGTTTTAGTTCAACTTATATTTTTAGTTGAACTGGAAATACCGCTGCATTTTCTAATTGCATCAGATGTGGTAGCAACAACCTCTGGTCTAATCTTTCACCGAGCTAGGCTTTGGCACTATAAGTTAGTTTTGCAGGCCCAATTGATCAGATGTAACACTGCACACAGGGCAAGTACAAGAAAAATGTCACTTCCTCCATCAAAAAAACACGAAACATCAATCGAGGAAGGTATCCAACAGTCTGTACCAAGTTAAACATGAAGCATGCAGTTTTAGCAATTAAATATTACTACTTGTCTTCAACATCTTTTGGTAATTATTTACTGCTTATTATTTACTAAATGACTTAATGCTTAAAGCATTTAATAATTTGTTTTGATCCAATTACTGGTAATCTTTCCAGTTTTAATAATTAAAACATTCTCTAAAATCTTCATAATCCAGTTTAAGTGGACTAAAGACCATGATACAAATTGGAGTATATTGCAGTCCAAGCTGCACTCTGTAAGTGAGATTTGCAGAACAATAGTTGAATTAGAACTATCAGTAGAATATAGAGAAACATTTGAATTGGTGTTGCTGCTTGCTAGTGTAGAATCTATCTGAATTTTATCCACTTAAGTTTCAGTGTGCATAGTTTTCAGTTTTATTTTGCAAAGACCCACTCCATTGCAACAAGTTAACCCGCAATTCCACAATTGTTAATGGAGTTAACAGGGGTAACCATTAAAACTGAACAGAACTGAAAGAATTAGCAAGAATATAATGGTGAAACAACAAAGACAGGTCTAGGAAAATGTGGAGCTGACAGACAGAGAAAGATAGGTTGAATGTCTTCAGGGTGATGTAACAGGTGACTATTTGTAAGTATATGTGAAAGATTAACCCTTCTCAGGTGGTTAAAAAGAATAGTGAGATATATTCACATGTTTGACATTGGATTGCTACAAGCAGCAATGATTCAAAATAATCCATTTGCAATTTCAACACCTAAAAATCCATTTGCCAATGTGATCATTCATTGTACACTGCAGTTTGCCTATGCTGGTTGGTTCTCATTACTATAGATCAATTGCCCAAGGTTAAGTAGAACTTACTCATACCTGAATAATTTAATTATGTTGTTAATAAGTGCTAAATAATCCTAAAGGGAGATACTACTTCTCTATGATCACCAGCATTAATATCTCAGAGGTGCTGGGGTCTTGAGTCATGGTGAGTAAATGAATGAAATAAAGAAGCTATCACTCTTAAAGATTCTGGTCAAGTCCTGGAGAAGAGGCTGCGCAGCTGCTTCATTAGTGACCAGGTGCCAGGACTTGGTAATGTGGAACACATTGCACATCATGGGATCGGTAACACACATGGCAGAGTGCTGTCTCTTCAATTACATTGCCTGTTTGAGCTCCATGATTATGTAAATTCAAAGTAGTTTCAGATGATTAAAAAGTGGAAAGGGAATTTGGAAAGTTTAAAGCAAATAAATTAATAATCCCTTCATTTAGACAGAGTGGCAATTATTCTATTACAATTCTTGTGTATTCACCTAGGCTTACTACATTGGAAATTTCTTTTTCACTGGGCATGTTAGAAGAATATAATGTATTGCATGTTTGAACCTGGTTCAGTTGCCCCCACCTTTGTACAAGACCCATTAGGTCTAAATACATGTAAGTTTTGTAAAATGATTATGAATGCATCAGGATATATCCACGTTTGCAGCTCTGCTGGCAGAATTATATGAATAAAAAGCTACATTTAATGTTTAAAGAAGCCTTTTTACACGGACAGAGCCAACTTTTTAACCTGAAAGACTCATTTGAGGAATACTATAAGGAGCTGATTCAAGATCTGTTAATTATCATTCTTCAGTACACAAGTGTAAAGGAGAATAAAATGATTGTTACTCTAGATCAGATGCAGCACAAAAAAACCCACAATAAATATAAAGAGCAAAATTATATAAAAGAAAATTAAACCACCTAAGATTTCTAGAGCTCTGAATGAACCCATGGACTTTATGCCCTGTCCAAACTTTCGAGGTGTGAATCATGCATTGCTGGTTACAGCACACATCTTTTAGATCAGTGGGCATGTGGTTATGAATGGCGATAGAAAGTTTCTTCAAAGTAAAAGTGAGTGGGCAAATTTCCTCAAAGTAAAATATCCTATTTCAAGACACTTAGCAAATGCTGCATTGTAATAAAAATCGAGCGATCATATTAAATGGGCAAGGGTTCTGGTGAAATTATTTAGTACTGTAACTTTTATTTAACTTATACTTTTGGAACTAGGATTAAAAATTCAAAAACTATTTTAGACATTTCACACAGGGTTATCATAGAATTTATAGACTGCATAGATAGTGTATATTAGGTGACCTTAAATAAAAGTCACCTCAAATATATGAATGATATTTCTGATATTATTCATTTCATGTATCTCACATGTTTGTCCCCGAACAAGACAAACACTGATTTGGCATTGCGCTGTTAGTTAATCAAGTAACCAATTACCAAACAATACAAATATAAGCTTCATTCACATTTCTCTCTGATTCAATTAAACTCGGTTATCATTAAAAAAAGTTACTTGATTATTCTGGAGGAGAATTCAAATCAAATCAAATGCACAGCAGTAATTAGCAATATATTAACAGAATATTGGGTATTTAATTTAATCCCAGATTATGTTTACAAATCAATATTTTTGTGAGTTAGATCTCACTTTTGAGGGAATTTGCCCACTTTTTCATTGGAGAAACCTTTTTTCCCCCACACTTAGTCACACACAAGTCGAAGGATAAAGATGACTATCATAAATCATATATTTACCTCTAAAATTTAGGCAAGATCACCTAGGATCAAAATCCTAGGCTCTATTTAGAGATGTATAATCAGATTGTTCACTCCTCGCGGATTCATTTATAACAAGATCTGCGAGATAGTGTCACGGCTCTATTAACCCTGGTTAAATCACACTTGGAATATTGAGTTCAGTCTGGTCACCTCATTACAGGAAGGATGTGGAAGCTTTAGAGGATGCAGAGGAGATTTACCAGGATGCTGCTTGGATTAGAGAGCATGTCTTTTGAGGAAAGATTGTGATCTAGAGCTTTTCTCTTTGGAGCAGAGGATGAGAGATGTGTAGAAGATGACAAGAGGCAGTGCACAGCTACAGATATAGTGGATGGTCAGCGACATTCTCCCAGAATGACAATTTCTAATTTAAAGAGGGAATAATATTAAGGCAATCAGTGGGAAGTACTGTATAGTCAGATGGTTTTTCTTTCTTTTTTTTCTTACACAGGGAGTGGCAAGTATATTGAACGCGCTGGCAGGGGTGCTAGTAGAGGCAGATACATTAGGAACATTTAAGAGACTCTTAAATAGACACATGGATGAAAGAAAAATGGAGGGCTATGTGCGAGGGAAGGGTTAAATTGATTTTGCAGTAGATTAAGGGGTCAGCACAACATTGTGGTACCACGTTGTACTATGTTCTAAGTGCACTGACCAGTTTCCCTTAACACCTTATTAAATTAGATGTACTTAGGCCCTTTCAAAACATGCAGACTGCAAACTCTACCCAATGGGTGACCAATTCTAGTTGTTCTGAATGTAGGATGTTAACTTACATACTTCAGACCCCAAACTTACCCCACCCATCCAGGCTTTGATTTTCAACTTGGCAGCTGGCAGAGAGTAGAATCGGTCCCTTAGTCTTTGAGGCCCCAAATATATCCCTCTAGCCTCAACTTCTTGTTAAATCTTTCCCCTCAAACCTTTGGAGCTTCATCTCTAGTTTAATTTCATTCCAAAGGACCCTTGACAGAATCAACTCCTGTCTGACATCCTTTTCTTTTGCACCTCAGTGAGATTTTTAGTCACGCATTATGTGTGTCAACTCAAATCCACTATCATAAGCCATCTGGTTAACAGTGCAGTGATATTTGTTCTGAAGGACAGACAAATTAATAAAACTTTGCACACTGCAGGATTCATGTGGAATTTCTGGATCCTAGCCAAAATACTTATTTCTTCACCTTTGGCAATAGAATTCCACTGGTGACAAATGATGACACATAACAGTTGTTTGTTGCAATTTGCCACCTCTAACCTGCATTCCAGTCCAGTCATAAATACAGGCTGGGGCAGGTCATTACTTCTCCCTGTTTGTGATACACACAAGTCACTGTTTTATGAGAAATACAAATTATAAAAGCACACGCCATAGGAAAGGGCAATCCTTGCGTGACTGGAATACAAAGAATTCAACAGACCTTTTGGATTTCTTTAAAGTCAGCAATCATAAAGGAAGGCAAGCCTGCTGAGGAAAATTCTGAAAAAGATATTTTCAAACAATAAAGGAAAGCATCAATTTAGAGTGCCCAGGGGACTGCCAGGAATGGCTGTTTCATTGTAACTGCTTATGAAACAAATGCAACATTTCCTTATTAGAGTCTTAGATGCATACAGTAAAAAAAATGCCTTTCAGCCCATCGAGTCCATGTTGATCACCAGGCACCCACTTAACAATAAACCTACACTAATCCTATTTTGATTTTCCCCACATTCCCTTCCATATTTGCCTTTGAATTTACTTGCTCTTACACATGATGTTTGGACCATTTTACCCCCGGTGAGTGCAACCTGCATCTCAGAGAGACGCCCTGCCAGGAGCTGTGCAGCTTTGTGCAAGAACTTTCTCCTTCCCCACTTCAAAGAGAGACATTAAGCAGGTATGCATGTGGACCAAGAGGCAGGAAGTGTGTGTGGGTTGTAGGAGGTGGAGGTGTTGGAATGAGGGAAATCAAAGGAGGAGTGCTAACAATAAATTAAAAAATGTAAAACCCTAACAACAAAGACGACATTTGTATATCACATTCTCCTCACTAAAATGATCACCCTTATCTAATTAACTGATGGAGTAAATCTGAGAGATGAATAGCTATTACTAGTCTAAAATAATTACATCTTAGGCCTTTATATCTCCCAGAAACCAAAAATATTAACATTCTATGTTGATTATTTTAAGTGAATCCTCAGTTTACAACTAAGAGGGCTACGGGCCAAACATCAGCAAATGGGACTAGTTTAGGTGGGTTAGCATGGATGAGTGGGGCTGAAGGGCCTTTTTATGCTGGGTTAATCTATGATTCTACAATTGAAGCTCAATATACACTTGCAGAGTTCAAGTCAGTTTAAATGTTGTACTAGATGAGTGACAACAGTTCTTATTGCTTCTAGTAGTTAGGTGGGGAAAAGTACTCTGGAGATCAAAGGAGCCATGACGACTTCACGTCATTGTCCGGAGTGTGCAAGAGTCGCTTATCTGCGGTGACACATTATCATATCTCATTACACTGGTTATTGTAACCTAGCAACAGTGTTATTGCACAGAAAATACAAAATGGTCCACCAAAACTGTGCTACAGCGAAACATACAACAGATTACTAGTAGTAAAATATACAAAAAGATTTTGTTATGATGATATTAACATTGAATTTTCCTATGCCCTATGCAGTTTAAAAGGCCTGTGCTGTGTCTGAAATCTGGTTTCACCCTCTTTCCCCAATTCCTAGTTTTCTGGTAATAGTATGACTGTTTCCAATCACAGACACTACTATTTCCATTGACATTGTAAACTCCTATGCATAATATATTACATAAGCACTAAATTACCTCAAGTTAAAATGTCAAAATGTGTGCCTGCCCTTGGAGGTTGTTGCATCATTATGTGCCTGGAGCAGCTCCATGGCAATTAGCAAATCTGCTGCGGCAACAGTCACAAAGCCCAAAAGGACAAAAAAGTATTGGCAAAGAAAATGGTGCCAAGGTAGTGTAGCAGTCAGCACGACAGTAATAGAGCTCGGGGTGTTGAAGTTTGGAGTTTAATTCCAGCGCTGACTTTAAGGAGTTTGTTTTGTGTGGGTTTCCTTCGGGTTCTCCCACAGTCCAAAGATGTGCTGGTTAATTAGTTTAATTGGTCGTTGCAAATTGTTCTGTGATTCGGCTAGGTTCATAAAGGTGGGTTGCTAGGTGGTGTGGCTGCTTGGGCCAAAAGAGCCCAATCCACACTGTATCTCTAAAATAATTAAATTAAGAGGTGCCAGTGATAGGCCAAAGAGATTTTTATTCAAAGAGAATATAGTTCATCTGGTTTAGCAGCTAGCAAAAAATCAGATTACTGAATAACACCTGGTTACAGTATTCTCAAGAAAGGCATGTCTGTTTTCAAAAGTGACCTACCCCATCCATCCGAGTCTGAGTGAAATAGTTATACCTGTGTTAAACAGTCCTGACTGCCATTGAGATGAAAAGCAAAAGGAAACTGGGCATCTTGAGTTTTGTGGAACCATATCATAACATTTCCTCCTTCACAGAAACATTGGGAGCGTGCAAATTCTGAGGATATTTGGGTTCTCAGTAAAGCACAATATAAGAAGATCAAACAAAAGATTCCAAACACTGTATACACCCTTGAAAGATATTCCATCCCTTTCTGGGCTTGTAAATCTATGCATTCAATTTGAATAGATTACAATCTGGCTTCTGTAAAAAAAAATTGTAACTTTACACTGTTGTGATAACCAACAATAAATTTTATGTTAAATGTAAAATGATAGCAGGAATGAGAAGTTAAGACAGCGATTCAAATGAAGCGCCAACCTTTGAATTTAACATTTATTAGACATTGGATGCTATGGTAACACAGCATGGAAACAGGCCTTCAACCCAGCTCATTCATGGTGCCCACTAAATTAGTCACATTTGCCCACATTAGGCTCATAATCCTCCAAACCCTTCTTGTTCAGATTCCTTTTAAATGTTGTTATTGTACCTATGTCAAATATTGTTATTATACCAGCTAAATTCTGTCAGTGTCTTATATGTCAGTCCCTCCAGCCTACCACTCCATTCTGTTAGATTGTGACTAATCTGTACCCTAACTCTATTCAACTACCCTTACAAGAAATAAAAAACCCAAACAATTCCACCCCAACCAATCATATGGTTACACCCAGATGCAATGAACAATGTCGCAAGATAATAGAACACTTTACAACTTACAAATGCTCTATTTGATTTACAGCAGACTGCTTTAAATTATTCAGTAATTATCATGTGACAACATTCTCTTACACCAGAGTCTTTGAATTACACCTTTAAATGGACAAAGTAGTACAAAAAGGGATTGCACCTATTTCATGACTAAACTATTGCACACTGGAATGTTCTTCCTGTGCCCATGAGCATCATGATCATTGGAGTTCCTGGGTGTGGAGTACTCACTGTATTACTAGGATGTAGGGTAGAGAAAAATCAACCATACCAGAGTAGCTACCTTCATGGGATCTCCCAGCGTTGCAACCAAAGGAAAGCACTGCGAGCAATCAATGTGTATCTATTTCTCTCCCATTCTTCCATAAAATCCAAGGACTTTCTTTAATTACCTTTAGGTAATTAACAGAAATGCAAATTGTATGAAATTGCTCTAATCACAGAGTGCTCTTTTGAAGAAAGTCATATGATTGTTGAGATTTTACACAGCATACCTGTTTAATAAACTAAGCATACCAGTTTTCATTACAGCTGTTGTGCTTTATGTTAGGAAATCATATTATAGCTTTAAAATTGATGCTACAAAGTTGGATTGTCAGGGGCCTTAGGATGGAGATGCTGACAAGAAATAGACAGACACCCCTGTAGAAACGTTAAAAAAATTGTTAAGCAATATTTATAAAAACATAATTCTCAACACTGCGGGTCTGGTATGGATAACTTCAGCAAAACAATGAAGTGGTTTAAAAAATGCATTTTTAATCAGAATGTATTGATTTAGCCGATTCCACTGGGCCAACAGCTGAAAGACCCCCTACTCTTCTTGGGAGCTATAAGGAGGCGAAAGGGGAATAAAAAAAGAATAGTAATGCTGTCTGTATTTCAATGATTCCTGATGAAAAATGACTGGTTAGACAGAAAAGGGCTTAATTTTAATCCTCCCAACAAACATCTGGTGATACATAAAAGATGTGTGCTTGGACAAGGTACCAAATGTTTGTAGGCATCAAGGAGTCATACTAGGCTGCACGACTGGTAGTAAAATAAGTACACCAATAAGATGATACTGCTAGCAAGACAGCCCAAAGTAACATACAGTAAAGTTTCAAAACTTCATTTCTGTACCAGGACAAGGGACATTGCTTAATTTTTACAGCACTCCATTAGGCAACAATAGAAAATGTTGCGTGCACAAGCTACTCTGACAAGATGAATGATTAACATACAAATATTGATCAGATCCTTAATCATTTTTATATTTGTGGCATTTGATGACAACACCAATCTCTGGACCCTATGCATATGGAAACTTTGTCTTGCTTTTTATTCAAGTAGTGATATGTTTATATATTTGAGAAGTAGTTTATTTTGTGGAAGAATAGTTAATTTTTATGCTTTTTTGATAACATAAACTTCCTAAGTACAGCATGCCTAGAGGACTGAGGTTGGTTAAATGGTGTTTTTCTGTGCTGTTTAGCTCTAAGGCCAAAAGAGCTGAACATGGAGAGGATTGAGCAGAATAACATATGAGAGAGGGAGGATCTTGGAAGGTCACAGAAAAGGAGGAAACTGAAGGGAAAGAATGTCATATAGCTATAGGAACTACTGAAAAGTAGATGAAAAGACCATAGAGGAAACCAGAAGGAGAATTAGTGAGACAGAAAAAAAAGCTGTAGGTACCAGGAGAAAGTGTATGTGAGAAAGCAGAGAGAGATCTTGGGGTCAAGGAAAGTTCTTTACAGGGAGCATAGAATGATCACAGTTAGTGGTGGAGGAGCAGGTGCAATGTAGGAGTAATCTCCCCAGAGGAATTTACCATGACCAAGAGCTGCCCAATACCAGCTTGGAGAGGGACTAAGTAGAGAAGTCTTCAACCCTTCAGAGGACCACACCATTCACGGTCTCAGGTAACAAAATTCCAATAAAGACCTGCCCGCCACATTTTCCTGCATTTACTTGTTTCTTCAGCTTACGATTAGTTGGAGATGATAAGTCCGAGACTTGCTAGAAAATGGAAAAGAAGCCCAAAATGAGATCTAGTAAACTGTAGGTCTACAGCAGCACTAAGCCAGCAGAGAGTTTGCGCTATACAGGCCATGGGAATAACATCAGGCCAATGTTAACCATTCAAAAGGATTCATAGTCCATAGGAAAAGGTGATACATCATTTGTCCCATCACCATATTTTGGAAAGCTAATGTAACTAATATTTTGCGTGCCTGGACAGCAGGGCTCATGCAGGACCTGTACACTGTTACTCAAATAATTCCTGTTTTGTCACTCTATTTGTTTGGACAAGACTCTGGTTAAACCCAGTGTTAAGTTACCCAAGCAGAAAGCAATAAAATTAATAACTTCTGAACAGTGAAAAGCATCCTGCTTTCGACTTTTCAAGCAGTACAATTATTTTTGAAGGACCCAATATAAATAATTAGGACATCTAGGAACTTAAAAAGGGCACAAAAGCCATGATCCTATGTTTAAAAGTACTAACAGAGGAACCTGAACTCCCTCGTGAGGCCATGAATTGTTTGCCCTCCTCTGCCCACCCAAATCTCCCTGCTACACACACACAAAACTGTACTTTGGTAGTGGACTCAGTGAAACTCCGCAACAGATTAACTTGTAGGGCCCCCTCCACACAGAGGTGCTTCTTAAGAAAATCAAGTTTCAGTTGAAAGCAAGGAAGGTACACTAATGGGATTTCTTCCTTTCAGACACGGTGTAGCTGCACCGGAACATGTAGACCCTGATATTTAAAGTTGCTGTGTCACTGATAACTGGAGACCATCTTCCCCATTAACTGGCAATGCAATATCTGTTTTGTCTGCATTCATACAAGTGAAATATCTGGAGAATGCTGCATTAAGAAAACTATACAAAGTACAATTATTGTAAAAGAGTTTAAGATAATATGTAGGGAGGTAGGACCAATGAGCTTCACTCTTCATTTCATCTTATTTCTGTGTGCAGTGGCAAGACACAGCACTATCAGTGGCAGTCATTTCATCTGCTAAGTTATGGTCAGAAAAATGATATCACATTGGAGAAAACCATTCAGTCCATTTCATTCATTCTGGCTCTTAAAAAGCAATTAGTCACAACCTCTGGCCATTGACCTTTGACTCTAAAGAGGACAAAGGATTTAATCTGTACTTGGAACCAATAAAGGAATAATCTTATTAATGTAAACTGTTAAAGTAAGTATTGATGAGACAGAAATGAATGCAGCTTTTGCGCTGATGCTGATCAAGGCCTTAAGAGCCTTATATATTAGAAAACACCTACAAAGTACAGATAACATTTCTGACCTGAAAATATTATTTATATAAGTCCAGTTGAATGAAAACTTATTTCCACTTTTATTATGCATGCTAAAAAAAGGTGTTTGCTCTTAAAGTACAGTAGATTTTCTTAGGCAATGAATGTGGTGCTAACAGGACTGAATAAGTTCAAAACAAAAACACAGCCAGGGAACAAGCAGGCAGCAGCTGATCTTCTACTTGCTGAAGGAAGGTCACAAGATTAATGAGAGTAACTGGTCAGTGGTACTTAACATAACTGTAGCTGCTTTTATTATTGGCTCCTAAAGCCTCAATCTCCCACAACAGGTGGCCTTGAACACACACTTTTGCACCTGTTGGCATTAGTGTCCGCCATTGTCCTAATTACCTCTTTTAAAAGCCACTGGAGGGGTGGCAGCACAATCCAGGTGGGTTTCTTGGGAACATTTTTTAGACCCATACAAGTCTTGTCTGTTGAAACAATCACAATTGTAAAGAAAAGGCACAGCAATCATTTAGTTACATTTCTACCCAGGCATTTTATTCTCAAGTCACACAGGGACAAGAACAATGCATCTCAAGCCTGTTTGGGAAGGACTGTTCTCTTGGACTACATTCCCCTCTATGTGTCCTAGAATGTAAAAAACCCTTTTGTGAACTACAGTGTTGAACATAGAACAGTACAGCACAGTACAGGCCCTTCGGCCCACAATGTTGTGCCGACCCTTAAACCCTGCCTCCCATATAACCCCCCACCTTAAATTCCTCCATATACCTGACTTGATATGATGGAACATGACTTGATATAATGAACTAAGAGAATTAAGAGTAAATATACTAAGTTCAACTTTTAATAAAGTATTTAACATTTTATTCAGAACTATAATGGTAATTAAAAACCAGTTTCTTATTTCCAGTAATTCATTTTCCATGGGAAGAAATTCAACAGAAATTCTCCAGATCTATATTGAAAAGTTTCAGATCCCACCATGGTAACAGTGGTTTAGTGGTGATCAGTGATGATCACCACTAAATCAGCAGATTGTGGTAAAAATGCACTGAAGTTCTTTGGGGAGGTAATCTGTCACCCTTACCAAGTATTGGGCTGGACTCACAAATGTACTCTGAAAAGGCCCAGGCAAGTCATTCAGTTCAGGCCATTAGGGATGGACAATAAAATTACAGGTTGGGGTAAATAAAGATCATGCTCTGTGGTAACAAAATTGAAATATTTCAATGGCAACCAACTATCATGGATAACTGCATTATTATTACTTAAATCATATTCAGGCACCTAAGAGTTTATTTCTGGAGTGCAAAGTTGCTTTGACACCTGGACAGAGGCAAATCTAATCCTCACCCTATGGTCACATTCTCCACACTCATATTTATCCTGAGTAACTCCCACATGTCTTTGACCACCTTCATATCTCCCCAGAGAGGAAAAGAAACAAGAAAATAAATGGATGCTGTGATAGACAAGTTATCTTTCATTCCAGGTGGTTTAAAGAAGAGCAAAGAGTGAGGGTAAGCAATTCATTAGCATCTCATGTATATTTTGCCTGAAGCTGAATAAGTGATTGTCTCAATGCATGCAAAGCATAGCCACAGCTGTATGCACAAAGTCCATTGGCAAAGATAAAGATCAGCTTAAACACAAGAGATTCTGCAGATGCTGGAAATCCAGAGTAACACACACAAAATGCTGGAGGAACTCAGCAGTGCAGGCAGCATCTATGGAGACAAATAAAAGAGTTGACGTTTTGTGCCAGCTAAATAAAGCTGAAGATTTTGCCGTGTACAGCCAGTGAACTGCGCCATTTGTGTCAACAACCAACACAGTCTGAGGGTTACACTGGGCAGCCCGGAAGTGTCGCCACGCTTCTGGTGCCAACATAACATGCCCACAAGTCACTAAACCTAACTGTACATCTTTTGGAATGTGGGTAGGAAACCGGAGCACCCAGAGGAAATCCATGTGGTCACAGGGAGAACGTACAAACTCCTTACAGAAAGCGGCAGGAATTGAACCTGGATCACCAGCGCTGTAAGCCTTGCACTACCACTAGGCTACCATGCCCGCCAGCAGGCAATCTACTAGGCAAAGTGCTGCATTGAACATGAAACATGTTCAGGGGCTTGCCTCACCCTCCCACTATCATGCATCATAAAAAGATGCCATCTCACTCAAAAGAGTAAAAGTGAGAAAACCATTTATAGGCATCTTCACCTTCATGGGCAAGTTTTTCTACTAAGCATGTTTCAATTTGATGACACCAAGACATAATGGGAGTTTATTACTTCATATGCAATATCTGCTAAAATTTAAATACAGGGATCAAAGTAGGTGTGCAGATTATATTTGTTAGTTTCCCAACGATTCTGTGGGTGACCATCACTGCCTGATGCAAGTTTGGTAAAATGTAATGTTATATTCTTTGCTTGCATTATACAAATGGAAGCTGCTGTCTCGTCTCGGTTAGTTCTGCAAAAACAGCAGTGGAGTTTTCTCAGCAGATGTGAGGAAAAGCGGTCAGCATTCCAGTTCCTGAACATTACTCAGTACCCTATGAAGGATTGTTTAGGTGTGAGAATATTAACCGGGTTATGATGGGCTCTGTGACTGAACTGCCAGCTGACATTCATTTTGCAAGGTGTCACGTGAAGAATGACGGCTTTGGAAGAACTGTGGAGAATTCATAGCTCCTTGGAATTGCACTCCATCCTGAGTTACCCCTGAATTGAAAGGATGAGATTTAACTGAAAAAGCATTGAGAAATTGACAGAATATAGGGATTATCAAAGGACACACTGCTTTCTATAAATGGTCACATTAGTTCAATGGTTGAGGCAAGAATCAATCCTATCTTCGAAAGTTCCGGGCAGTAACAGTGTTCTTTTCGTCCAATACTGATTTATGCAGTTTTGTTAAAATCCCCAAAGCTTTACATAGAACACAACTATAGAATAAATTTGGCAGCAGATTTAAATTTTGCTTGACCAATGCAAATATTCTAACCTGACAGAATCCCCGGATCAGATGAGGCCCTGATGAAGACTGCACTCCATTTGAAATAAGAACATGTTGCAAAGAATGAGATCTCCCGAAATTCTGTTTGAGCAACAGAAGTGTTGAATGGTCTGCCTGACAGCTTTGAGCAGAATTTTCTTTTCCCACAGAACGCAAAAGATAATTTGCATCCGGTCTGTGTGTCAATGTGGTGTCAGCATATCAATTCCTTGCCATACAACCACAGACTGTAGTTAACGTACCACGGTCTGAACTCACATACTAAACAGACCATGATTTGGAGGACATACTGTAAAGCCATAACTTGGCACACAGGTGGAGTTACATATCTGGATTACTGCTATAGAAATGCAGCATTTACTTGTACCAAACTTTCCCCAATTTCAACACGATTGAGATATTGTAATTAGTCCAACATTTATACTATTTTAATTAAAGTTTCTTTACTAAGTCAGAACACAGCCAATAGCAGACTTGTTAGCTGTTGACATCCTTAGAAGTTTGTCTAGATTCGGAATGTCATCTAAAAATTTTGACAGACTTTTATAGTTGCATGGTGGAATGCAACCAATGTCCAATGGAATGGAAAAGTCTACAAATGTGGTAGATACAGTCCAGTCCATTACAGATAAAGCCCTCTCCATCAGCAGGCTATGCTCTCTTCTCAAGGTGGTACAGGAGCCTTAGGTCCCACACCACCAGGTTCAGGAGCAGTTATTAACCCCCAACCATCAGGCTCCTGAACCAGTGTGGATAACTTCACTCACCACTACTCTGGACTGACTCCACAAACTATAGACTTACTTTCAAGGACTCTACAACTCAGTATTATTAATCTATTTATAGTTTTTAAATTTATTATTGGCATAATTTGACCTCTTTTGCAAATTGGATATTTGTCAGTTTTTGTTACATATATTTGTCATAAACTCTATTGCATTTCTTTATTTCCTGTAAATGCCTCCAAGAAAATGAATCTCAAGGTACTATAAGCTCACATATCCAGTATGTACTTTGATAATAAATTTACTTTGAACTTTGAATCCTTGTTATTTTTGCTGGCTCCCAAGTGAATTCCAACAAGTGGGGCTTTGGAAGCTGCCAAATAGGTGAACTGCTTCATGATCTCGCATTCCTTTCCCCTTTCCCCTACTGTAGGTATGAACTGATCTCCAGTATTTCTTCTTCCAGTTGTCACAGTTCATTCCATGGGAACCAGCTAGAGAAATTAGTTTTTGGAAGTAACAAGGAGAAAAAGTTCTTTGATGTTCCCCCACACCTGCCCCCCTCGCCAGATCACGGCACACTTCTGAGTAATGCAGCCAGGTGTGTGCTCAATGCTTACATTTTCCAAATAGTTTTTTAAATATAGGTACCTTCATCACCCACTTCAGGATGGGGGGAGAGTGAAAGCATGTTTGAGAATCAATATAACTACAGATGCCGGAAATCTGAATAAGGATAGAAAATGCTGGAAACACAGCAGGTCAGGTGGCATCTGTGGGGAAAGAAGCAGTTATCACTTCAGGTCTGGGATTCTTCATAAGAGCATTTGAGGCTGGGTCACTCATGGCCAGATGCAAGAAGGGCTGTTCTGAAAAGATGCACAATGAATGGCAGCTGGAAGTTCAGCCACAGGGGCTATCATATCTTGATTAATATTCTCACACCAAAATACTCCTTCATAAGTTACTGAGTAGCGTTCTGGTATTGGGATGCTGATCACATCTGCTGACCAGTTGTAAAACTCCACTACTGTTCTGGCTGAACTAACAGAGAAGAGCCACCAGCTTCTTTCTATATAATGCAAGCAAACAGTATGACATTGATTCAAGGAAAAATTATAATATTGGCTCAGACCCTACTCCTTCCAGTTCAGAGATGCCTCGGCAATAAAATCCTATGAGCCTTGAAGAATTTGGGATTCAACATTCCAAAACTACGAAGCCAATCCCGTATCTGCTTACAGGATGAAACAATACTCGATTTGAGTGCCAATGGACTTTGAAAACTCATCCCTATAGGTTGATACAAGGTGATTCGTTACTCACAAGTATGTTCAGAGACATCCTCTTGACCTTACTGCTTAATGTGTACTAGTGCCAAGTTCAAACAGATACTAACTTGCAGCATTGGCATTAATAGAGCTTCTTTCCCCAGTACCCGGCAGCGTACATCTGCCCCCACTGCATCTCCTTTTATTCCCACTGCCATTTTTTCAGACCCAACTACAAATATCAAGATTTGACAATGAGGAGGATTAGGGCTACACTCAGTGGCCACTTTATTAGGTACACATGTACATCTGCTCGTTAATATCTAAGCAGCCAATCACGTGGCAGCTACTCAATGCATAAAAACATGCAGACATGGTCAAGAGGTTCAGTTGATGTTCAGACCAAATAAGGAATGTGATCAAAGTGACTTTGACAGAGGAATGATTGTTGGTGCCAGATGGGAGTATCTCAGAAACTGCTGATCTCCCGGGGTTTTCCCACACAACTACCTCTAGACTTTGCAGAGAATGGTGTGAAAGACAAAGAAACTCAGTGAGTATCTAGTGAGCAGCAGTTCTGTAGGCAAAAATATCTTGTTAGTGAGAGTCGTCAGAGGAGAATGGTCAGACTGGGTCAAGCTGACAGTAACTCAGCCTTGAAGTGGATGAGCTACAGGAACAGAAGACCACACTGGGTTCGACTACTGTGGCCACTTTATTATATACATGCCTATACCTAATAAAGTGGCCACTGAGTGTATATTGATTGATAAGTGGAAAGAAACTGAGCATGCATTGTACAATCAATTCAATACATATACAGTATGCATAAAATTGCAGAGGCTGAATTTAAAAGAAGTGGCACAGCTGTCAAATTTTAGGAAGTTAATCATGAAAAAGTACCAGAAAATTTAATTTCCTGCAATTGAGAACTAATAAAAACATATGCTAGTGCACTCAATCATCAGCTACTGTAGCGATGATAATATTACAGATTATTACATTCTAAGCTGATTACATTTAGTCTCTATATACGCTGAATAAAGACTACAATTCTACTTTAATTAGATTAATTAGCTTTACATCCTCAGCTACACAGACCTGCATTGAACTCAGTGAAGATGATACAGAAGCTTTTCTGGCACAATGCCTAGGTTAAACCAGGAAATCTGCAGCTGATCTTAAGCTGACAGTTGTCTACACTGCCACACTTTCTAGGTCTGGGCATGACCTCCAGCACAGACAAACTGACGACAGGGTAGCAAAGACCACAGCAATGAGACAGAATCCTAGAGATACGTAATGTAAGACTTTCCTGACCCTGACACCAGGAAGACCCAGTGCTCCAAAGAGCAACTGGCTTTCCTTCTAAAGCAGCAACATTCTTTCACAGATTATTAGTCTTGATCGTGATTCTTTGTCTGAATTTTCTAGTTAGTATTATACCTCTCTGTCAAGTTCCACAATTTGGTTCAGGTGCACTTGTGTTGAAAGAGTGGAGCTCTAAGAAAGTAAGTTACGTTCTCCCTGTGACCACGTGGATTTCTTCCAGGCGCTCTGGTTTCCTCCCACAGTCCAAAGACCTTCAGGTTGGTAGGTTGATTGGTCATTAGGTTAGGGTTGAATCGCGGTTTGCCAGATGGGGCAGTGCGGTGCGAAGGGCTGGAAGAGCCAATCCTGCGCTGTATTTCAATAAATAAATAAATAGATAAATAAATAGATATCTCTATTGGCAGATGGATTCAGGTAACATAAGTGCATCTCTCCATTTACTGAGTCTTCTTTTCTACCTTGTTCACAGGGGAATTATATCCTCAGCCAAATATGTTGCCAAGTTAATCTAATCACAAAGTGAATCAACTGCCAATGAATAACATAAGAAATGTCTGGTTAATGTATATATTTTTTTTTTACTTGAAAGTTTGCGCAGGAGAGGGAATTTAATCCAGCATTTTAATTCAGAGATAGATTGCGGCAAAGAAAGCATCCTGCAAAATAAATTGTTGGCATCCTTGAAAATTTCCAAAAACATTGTTATAATAGAAGGCATGCAAAATAAATTGTTGGCATCCTTGAAAATTTCCAAAAACATTGTTATAATAGAAGGCATGAATATATATATATTTTTTTTTACTTGAAAGTTTGCGCAGGAGAGGGAATTTAATCCAGCATTTTAATTCAGAGATAGATTGCGGCAAAGAAAGCATCCTGCAAAATAAATTGTTGACATCCCAAAAACATTGTTATAATAGAAGGCATGAAACATCGAAAACCACCATACTGGACAGCCCCAGCTGAGCACTTACAAGCATCTTTTGTACGATAACCCAACCTTCAGGAAAGAATTGTTTGTTTTTGAGAAGGGGCCATGGATCGCATGTACATTGAACCAATACAGACCCGATGGGTTAGATTACCTACTGTTGCAATGTTTTTAAGATATTCATTCCCCATTTTTTGTGTTATGATGGATTCTATTAGCAATCACTTCTGAAATATGAACACAGTAGAGAGACAATGTTAGATGGAACAACTCTCTTTTTACTTAGTTGCTCTTGTCAGGCAGATTTCTTGCAATAGGCATACTGCATCACAATATAGTGCCAAAATACCGGTCTAGTTTGCAAAAACTTAGAAAACTGTTCTGTAAGCAGCAAGAGCAATTTGTCATTTTTTGCGCATTGGCTGTTTGTCCGTCTTTGTTGTCTGCCGTTTTTCATTGATTCTATTATGTTTCTTTGCATTTACTGTAAGAACGCCTGTAAGAAAACGAATCTCAGAGTAGTATATGGTGACATATATGCACTTTGATAATACATCAAATCTCACCACAGCGCAGCAGTTGTGGAATTTAAGTTCATGGATTGCGGCAAACCTCCATCTGATTTACAAGCAGACATCTACAGTCAATAGTTCAATAGCTTCATTTAGTATCAGAAAATGTAAACAAT
The DNA here is from genome assembly GCF_048418815.1 of Hemitrygon akajei. Classification (NCBI taxonomy): domain Eukaryota; kingdom Metazoa; phylum Chordata; class Chondrichthyes; order Myliobatiformes; family Dasyatidae; genus Hemitrygon; species Hemitrygon akajei. Next base: position 42,968,320 of record NC_133141.1, read on the forward strand.
ATACAACCTGAGGACATCCACAAAAACAGAAGACTACCCCAAATGAGTAACAGCAAAAACGTTTGAACCCCAAAGACCCCCTCCCACACATAAGCAGCAGCAAAGTTTCACTTATTTCGGCAAAAAGCATCAACACCCACCACCCACCAATAGCAAAGCCCCCAAGAGAGACCACCATTTGCAGTACAGAAAAACTAGTACTGTAGCTTACTCGACAATTTGATATGCAGTGAAAGAAATCAGTCATTCTACCTCATATATAACTCCAGGTCCACCAACGTGGTGGACTTTGAAGTAGTTTTGAAGCTGGAGGTGAAGAATAAATGTTGGCCTCACATTGTGGTGCACAGAATTGAATGGGGAAGGTGGTGCACATAGCTCCAGGGACTCTTGTTCGGATCATGACCTTAGATTGAACATGTTTGTGTGGAGCTTGTATACCCTCACCGTGATTGCATGGGGTTCTGCCCACACCCTAAAGAGGTGCTGCAAGCTTATGTTGTAGCTTATCCCTTAGGGTAGCTCAGTGGCAAAAGAATCAAAGGGGATGGATAAAGTTATGAGAGAGAACATGTAAAGAACAGGTAAAGGGAAAAAAGGAGGGGGAGGACGGAGAGGAGGAGCTGAACTGATGTGATGGCTCTGCTGGGAGCAACCATTGACCAAATGACTTATTACCACCGAAGAAAGTAAGGACTTGCCAGCATATAAATCAATGCAAGCTTGCCTGCCTGGTGGCAGTAATCTCAGTTGCAATGACTTTTGCTCACTAATACTTACTACTTAGATGAAAAAGTCTTATGGCAGAAATACTGGACATTTTTCTTTCCCCACATTCCACACAAAGATACATTCCCTGAAAACTAAGCCTCACGAGACACAGACAGATTGGACGTCAGAGGAAACACTCACTACAAAGAGGGTTCAGTTGAGGATATGACAGATACAACTGACAGTGCTCAAGCAGATACCTATCCAAGTTTTATAAATGAAACATGGCCAGCAAGCAAATCCACCATTTATCTGATACAGTTTATTCAAGTCCTAATCAAATCCTGGTTGGAATTACCACTGGATGAACTGTTTTAGTGCTATTTTCATAGCTAACTGGTTTGTTGCTATAATAGGAAATCTACTGCTCACCTCAACCCCAACTTTGCAAACCTAATACCAACATTATTATTTTCTGAATCATTAATAACTTGTGATGACAAAAGGAAGGGGGGGGGGGGAAATCAATATTCTATCAGCCCAGTCACTTTAGCTCTACAAATTTAATCATTACACTTTTAATGTATATAGAGTCCACCTCTTATGAAAACCAAAAGTGGATTGGTTATACACACTGCTAATTCACAGGTTAACTGGTTTTCCAGGAGAGGGAGGAATTCTAAACTTTAGCAGAAATGGCAAGAGAGGCAATAAGAAGCAATGAGATCTCGAGACCTCGCACGCCTTGCCTACTAAAGCCTCATACTCTGCATTTCCGAGTATTATTTAGATTCTCATCTCCGCTTCCAAACACTGGTTAGCAATCAAAGCAAAGGTGTGTCTCAGATCAATGGAGTGCTAACAGTGGATAAATCCAGGGAACTTTGATCAACCTGGACTCAAAAGTGACTTTGACATGTCCCTTTTCTGGGTTCTGGCAGGAAATGAATCACAGAGAAAATCAGTGCAATATTGAAATGCACCTGAGCAAGCTTGAATTATATCCAAATTTATAAGCTTTTTGCTTAACTGAATAAACTCATTAATAGGAACTATTTACTGAGAGAGAAATAACCAGCTTTCCTGCAAAAACATGAAAACATATTGTTTTGCAGGAAACTTGGTTACTTCTCTCACAGTAAACATTTCCTATTTATTATAAATATATAAAAATATATTTATTAAGCTTTGAAATACCCTTGTTTTGTGAAACCATCCGGAAATGTGCCCTTAACAATTAAAGAAACGAGTCCTTATGTTACTAGCTGAAGAGGTTATACTCACTGTCTTCAACCTGCAATAACGAATTCCTCGTAGGTTCTTTGGCATGTAGCATGATAAAATCAGGACTGTTGTTCAAAACTTATTCAAAAATATATGATCTAATAACTATTTTTTATCATGACCTAATATGACGGCTTTTTTAAACAATGGTCTACAATGGCATGCATATAATTATCAAACTATGATTAAAATAGCAATGCGTGTTCATCAACAGGAGCTATATAATGTGTTCAATTAAGATACTGAGTTGGTAATTATAATGCACTGCGACTCATAAGCATTTACAAATACAAAAACAAATGTATTCAACCTCTCTAGACTTATGCTGCAGCGGCTTTACCATTTTCAAGATGAACTGAAATGAGTAAACACTTGATTTAACCGTACACCTTGAAGTTAAGGTTTTCTTCTCCCCCAGGCAGACGCCCCCATTAAAACCAAACCTGTCACTTTCAATAATACACGGACTTTTTAAAAGCGACTTTCTCCATTTAATTGCCCTTTTCTTGCTAACGCGTCGTTTTACTCCTGATTCTCCCAGTGCCCAGTTACATGAAATCGATGAATCTCACTGCAGGAGGGAATTGACAGTCAATACTCGCAGCTTCCGAAGGTCGTGTGCCTTTAACACTCACCTCCCCAACTCCTTCCCCAGCAGAGTGTAGTTACTGTTGAAAGAGTCGGTCCGTATTCGGGATAAAATTTTGACGACCATTCCTTTGCGATTCATCATTACGGTAAAGAAGCTTCACAGCAGTCACGGGCGAACTCAAACGTCCAAAGAAAGTTTGGAGTCAGTGCGAATTAAAGTTCAGGGCAGCTTGGGCACGGTTAAACGTCTCGGCCACAGCAGCTGACAAACCTCTGCAGAAGTCTGCAGAGCACACTGCTGACAGTGCCTTACACTCCCCGAAGTAAATCGGTACAGTGAGAGAGTGTGAGCAGTGTTCCGCACCAACCCGGCGTGCCCGAGATTGCTCTGACAGCACAGGAGCTGCTGCGGGACATCAAAACACTCAGAGGAACTGAAGTCCAAGCGACATCACGCTGCAGAGAGCCAATCACCGTTGGACGGAAGCAGCGGTGCTGTTGAACAGAGGCGACAGCGCTGCTCCTGAGGCTCGATCACAAACTGCACTGGCTACACACTTATTTAGCTGGGGAATTAAAGCTTCAGATGCCAAGGTCTTTCGAGCTTTTCCCGTCAAAGTGAAACCATACATGCGTTGTTTCAATGCAGGCAGTGGTATCAAGGTTTAATTAACATCTACCCCTTGCTTTCCTATCAGTAGAAATGGGTTGAATAACTTTGTATCCTCTTAAACCACAGGCAAGGTCCCAGAGGACTGGAGAATAGCCGTTGTTGTTCCTTTGTTCAAGAAGGGCAATAGGGATAATCCAGCAAGTTATAGTTTGATGGGTTTTACATCAATGGTGTTGAAATTATTGGAGGGAATTCTAAGGGATGGGGTTTAATCACATTTGGAAAAGCATGGGCATTAGGGATGGTCCAAGTGGCATTGTGCTGGGAGGGGAGGAAGATCATGTCTTAGAAACCTGATTGAGATTTTTTTGTACAAAGATGAGAAAAATCTGCAAATGCCTGAAATCCAAGCATTACACACACAATGCTGGACGCCAGGCAGCATCTATGGAAAAGAGTAAACAGTGGACATTTCCAGCTAAGACCTTTCATCGGTACTGGAAAAAAAGATGCAAAGTTGGAGCAAGAAGGTGGGGGGGGGGGGGGTGAGGGGAGGAAGAAGCTGGTAGGTGATAGGTGAAACCAGAAGAGGGCAAGAGGTGTAAAGAGCTGGGAAGCAGATAGGTGAAAGACATAAAGGGATGGAGAAGGGAGAATCTGATAGAAGAGGGTAGAAGACTATGGAAGAAAGGGAAGGGGGAGGAACACCAGAGGGAAGGGATGGACAGGTAAGGAGATGAGGTGATAACACTGAGGAATTTAAAGTTTATTTAAATTAAATTAAAATTTTGGAATTTAAGAATACATGGGATCAACGATGACTTGGTAGAATTATCTTGGCCAGACAAGACAGAGGATAATGGTGGAGGGGTGTTATTCAGATTACAGATCTGTAAGCAGTGATGTTCCACAGGGTTCAGTGTTGGACATTTGTTGCTTGTGATATACAAAAATTCAGGGAGAGCTGATTAGAAAGCTTGTAGATAACATGAAAATTGGCAGAGTTGTGGACAAAACACAGGTACAGCATAGCACAGGTTCTTCAGTGCACGATACTGTGCTGAACTTTTAACCTACTCTAAGATCAATCTACCCCTTCCTTCCCACATAACCTTCCACGTTTTTCATCCATGTGCCTCTCTGAGTATCTTAAATGTCCCAAATATATCTGCCTCAACCACCACCCCTGGCACCTACCTCTCTGCAGAATAATCTACCTCTGACATCTCCTCTATACTTTCCTCCAATCACCTTAAAATCATGCTCCCTCATATTAGCATTTCCACTTTGGATAGTAAGGTGTCCTGGTCTATGATTAACTTATAAATTTATGATTTTAGTGACTAAATGATTGTATTCTCAGTCCATAGCGGGGAAGAAGTGGATTGTGAATGAGTCCATCTCCATCCTGTTTGTCATCCAGCCTGAATTTACTTTCCATTGATCTTGAATAGCAGTGCGTCAGTTGTGCTGTTAACCAAGTCAGTGTGGTAGGTGGGATACACCAAATTAGTTCTAACATTGTGTCAGTCTCCAAGGACCAGTTACAAAGTATGATGTTTCTTTGTATATCAGCAAACCTTCCCCAATGAGAACTCAGAAGATTAGACAACCATTTTTGGTGGCCCAAATTTTGCAGTGGCTTGCCAAAGTGACAGTCTGACCCACAAAGTTTGAAGAAAGCTGCTCACAGAGATACAGCATTTCTCCCTTTCCAACATATTGTCCATAACATTTGATGCCATTACTAATCAAGAACCTATCAACCTTTGCTTTTAAAGTGGAGTTTGGCAGGTTCTTGATTAGAAGCACATCAAATGTCACAAGGAGAAGACAGGAGAATGGGGTTGAGAGGCAAAACTAATCAGCCATGGCCAAATGGCCTAATCCTGTGTACTTGCGGTCGAATGTTGCGCTTCAGTTCTGGGTGAATGGTGGTGTTCCAAGTTAGTCAAACAGTAATTATCAGATGGTTAACTTGAACATACAGAGTACAATTTTAACACACATTTTACATTGGACACAAAAACTGCAATATGCATATGAAGGCAAGGTAAAACTAAAATGTGTAACTTTATAAAATGAAATGTATACCTCATCTTGTAATACTTATCTGAGGAAATTGCAATCCATACATGTAAAATTAATTTCATAGGCTAAGAGGGGTAATAAAGAAATATTTATTGGGGGAACCATATAGAAAATTCACCTACACCATATGCAACAAAATTTAACATTGAGGGTCTGTGGAAGGTTCTCATTACTTTGCTGATTTTTGCCAATTATGCTGGAGTAGTTACAAAAATTGCATATCTTATGGAAGATCAGAGAATCGCTGGAGGCATTTTCTAGACCATATGTTTAGCTGGCCATGTGCCTGCTCAGATTCAGTTTCAGATTTATTTATCACGTGTACCTGTCAGGATGCTGGAGCAGGGATCCAATCGCAGACCCAGTACTGTGCACACAGTGATATTAATTAACAAATCCCGAGGTGCAAACAGAGTTGGCGTCAAAGTTCATGCAGAGATCAAAACATCCAGAGAAGTCCAAAAACCAGAATCGGGAAACAGGCAGAGTCGATATTCAGACAGACAGAGTACAGATACGAATGCTGGAAAGGCTCAGGAAAACTCACTGGCCCAATCTGGCAACAAACAGGTGAAAACACAGGACTGAAATACACTGAGCAATAAACAGAGAGGCAGATGATAGGTGGAGCACAATGAGACAGAAGTGGCAGCAAAACAGGTAATAATTAGAAACAGGTGAGAGGTGGAGTATTCAGTGATACAGGGTCCGGAGTAGAGCAGGAGTGGGGACAGAAGCATATGGGGCATGAAAACAAACAAGAGCACATGGCAATACAAAACCACAGACTGACAGCTGCGGAATTCACACAAAAAAGACAAAGTTCAACTGGAGGTGCTGACAGTACCATGCATCGAAACATACGGTGAGATGCATTTACAATGCTCAAGGATGTGCTGGGGGCAGCCCACAAGTGTTCCCACACATTCTGATGCCAAAAGAGCATGGCCACCTTGTTCAGTAGAGCAACGCAGAACACAACAAAACAGAATATACCAAGCGGCAAACAAGCAAAGTAATAGCGAGAAGAAAGTTCAGAAATCTGAGGTGCCAAGGGACTTGGGAGTCATTGAAATTCATTGTCACAGACAGCCATGGAGGCAAGTCATTTGGCATATTTAAAGCTGAGGTTTATAGGTTCATGATTAGTAAAGATGTCAAAGGTTACAGGGAGAAGGCAGGAGAATAGGGTTGAGAGGGATAATAAATTAGCCATAATGGAATGGCGGAGCAGACTTGATGGGCCAAATGACCTAATTCTGCTCCTATGTCTTATGGTCTTATGGTCTTGACAGTTTATCTATTACTGCAAACACAGAATCCAAATTACTTCATGGAAGTATGGAATTTTCTCCATTGCCCCAGGTATTGAAATAATAATTTTTATGAAATGTTTTAAATGATCTTGAGTGCAAAAAGAATACAGGTAAAAATTATTTCTGTTTAGTGAATTAGGTTTCAGGATATCTTAAAATGTCTTATGCTTTTCCTTCTCTAATAGCTTACTTAAAACACATTTTTCCAAATATCTCCTTAGGCTTGGTGATAACCCTGTTAAAGTAATTGGTAATCGTACAAGAATACCATTAAAGGCCCCTTTAAGATAGTAAAATGTCCCACTGTGATTTATAAGCAAAATCAAATTCCATATTTCATAAGAAGATCTGAAAACCATAGAGTTATGCAATACAGAAACAGACAAATTAGTTTCACAAGTTTATGCCAACCAATAAGCATGTAGTTACTCTAATCCCGTTTTATTCTCCTCAAATTCCCATCAACATCTCAGGTTCTACAACTCAATTACAATATATGCAATATATAATGATCAATTAACCTACAAACCTGCAACTTTTTGAGATGTGGGAGTAAATTGAAACACTCAGGAGACACCCCTGCAGTCACACGAAGAATGGGCAAACTCAACACACAGTTCACGATTGAATGTGGATCCTGGAGCTGAGAGGCAGCAGTTCTACTGGTTGAGCCACTTCAGGGTACATGAGCAAAAGCATATTGGAGAGATAGTTTTTGTGGAACATCATAAAGGAAGGAAAGGTATAAAGAGGGATTTTCAAGCATTCATGTTTTATAGGGATAAGGATTTGTCAATGACAATGGCGTTAAATTTCTTTAGAAGAATAATTTTAGTTATTGACAATCATTGCACAATTACTGTGATTTCTCCGTGTAACCTTTTCAATACTGGTCTATTTAAAGAGACCTCTCTAGTTCAAGAACTTTATAATTAATTCACATGATCTAACACAATGGTCAACATAAAGTCGAGAGAATAGTTTGTTACGTGATACAAGGTCCCAATCTCTCATGAATCAGACGAAGTTGTTCACGTCTTGTGAGTCAGCTATCTGCACAGAGCTGTGGTTCCTCAAGTGTTCTTGCTTATCTAGGCAGAGTGGTTGCTGCAACTGAAGAGAATGGGAATTTACCATTCAAATGTGGTTGTGGCAACAGCACGCATGTCTTTATAGAAAAAGGTTGCAGTTTCAAGGGGTAATACAATTTTCTTAAAATATAGTTTCTGAGTAAAGTTTGCACATCAGTCAAGTCGTATCTGCAGTCGGGTATTTCACTGACCTATTTGATTACACTTCTGGTTAACCAGATATACCTTCTTAAGGACGGTCCATACAATCACAGTGGTGCTGTGGTAAATTTAGTAAAACAAATTCTTGTAAATTGTTGAGTAATAACTCCCCTTGCTGTATCTTACATCAAGGTAATATATCAAGTTCAGTGTATAAAGACTGACTAAATATGGAGATTCTATTATTTTTCAAAAATTATGCTTTTTTAAAAATCTTCCATAGAGCACCGTATTGATCTCACTTTCTGATGCCAAAATTTTTATTCCTGCTTTTCTGTCAATATTATTCTTTGCAAACTTTTATATATTTTCCTTGTGGCGTTCTATTCCAAATGCTATCATATAAGTGGAAGGTCTGACTCTGCACTGAAGTAAGACCTGATGCCTGTTATTCAATATCATTACATTTTATACAAACAAAAGATTTAAATTTATTAATTAGCTGTGAGTGACAGCTGAAACAATTTGCTGTTAATATAAATAACAGATGCCATGTGGTGGGTTCAGAAATGTAGCCTGATGCAGGGTTTTAATAGAGTTATAAATTGCTTATTAAACTTTATTCTTCCAGATTATAATACAAGATATGACAGTATGCAAGGGGCTGGTGAGACCACAGCTGGAACATTGTGTGCAAAACTGGTCTCCTGACTTAAGGAAGGATATTCTTACAATAGACGGAGTGCAATGAAGGTTCACCATATTGATTCCTGGCTTGGGTTTTGTCCCGTGAGGAGAGATTAAGCAAACTGGCCCTATACTATCTTGAAAAAATGAGGCACAATCAATTGAAACATGCTGTAGAAAAATCTTACATGGCTTCATGGAGTGGATGCAGAGATGTTGATTCTTCTGGCTAGGAGTGTCTAGAACCAGACAGCACAGTCTGAAAATAAGGGGTCAGCCATTTGGGACTGATATCAGAACAAATTTCTTCACTGGGAGAACTCAAAGTGATGTGGAGACTCAGATATTGAATATCTGTTTGAATCCGGCCGGCTCCTTGCACACTTTCCATTCGTGCTGGGTTGAGCGTCGAGTTTGCAACTCGGCCTCGTAAAAAAGAGACAAAGAAACAGCAAGGTTACCACCCGATGCGCAGAAAGGAACAACCATCTATACAGAGTTTGATTGATTTTTTTAGAATTATGTGAGTCAAGAAATATGGGATTAGTACAGGAAAGGGAGCTGAGATAAAAAGGTCGCCAATCACCTTAATGAATGGCAGAGCAAGCATGAGGGGCTTAATGGCTGGCTGCGGTTTCTATTTCCTATGTTCTTACGTCCTTCCATCAATCTGGGTGAATATTAATCCCAGGTATCTACTCAAGCTGTTTTGATTTGTATCAAGAGAGTGCCAGATCAAGTGTTTATGAAACACTTGGGTTCATGATTACTTCCTGGTACCAGAGCTTGCATGGTCTCTTGCTATTAATTTCCAACAATTATCCACAGTTATTTTAAGGATATTATATAACCACTGTACAAAATTACTGTTGTAAAATACATAGTTTTCTTTATTCATTTTCTCAGTGGGAAACAAGAATCCCTTTCTAAGTAATGATGTTCTGCTTTTCTATGGGTTTTCAGTGCCTCTCACAACCTGTGATTGGATAGTGCATGGTAACCCTTCTCTGACATTTCCACCAGCATGAATGTGATCCATAGTGAATTGAGCTGATCATGTGGCCAGTTGTTTGAGTCTGCAGCACAATTCCCCATGCTGGTACAGCAACTCTCAACCCTGTGATCTCTGCCAACCAGAGGGCCAAGGGAGTTGGACCACCTTGAGTTCCATCAATCTGTACATCTGGATCGACCACAAGAGGAAGAAGCTGGAGGTCCATGAGCCAGTTCTTATTAAGGGATGAGAGGTAGAGAAGGTCAATAGCTTTAATTTTTAGCATTACCATTTCAGAGGATCTGTCTGGGACCAGCACATAAGTGCCATTACAAAGAATGCATGACAGCACTTACACTTTCTTAGAAATTTGCATACATTCAGCACCTGGCCGCGTGGTGTGCCGACAACAACCTGGCCCTTAACACCCAGAAGACCAAGGAGATCATTGTGGTCTTCAGGCATGCTAGGAGCCACACTCACATCCCCATCTACATCAACGGAGCTGTAGTGTACTGCCCAGCGGATTATCGGCACCCAATTGTCCACCATTGAGAACATCTACCATAAACATTGCCTGGGCAGGGCGAAAACCATTATCAAGGATGCATCCCACCCTAACCATGGACATTTTACTCTCCTCCCATCCGGTAGGCGCTACAGGAGTCTCTGATCCCGCACCAGCAGACACAGGAAGAGCTTCTTCCCTGAGGCTGTGACCCTGCTGAACCTCACATCACAGCGCTAAGCAGTATTGCACCCATATTGTACTGTCTCAGTACGTTTATATTTGTGTGCTGTAGCACTTACTTTTTATTCAGTTATTTTGTAAATAACACTATTCTTTGCATTCCTGGTTAGATGCTAACTGCATTTCATTTGGCTTTGTATCTGTACTCGGCACAATGACAATAAAGTTGAATCTAATCTAATGTTACCAAAAACTTTGCAAACCTCTCTAGATGCACAATGATTGATCCTTAATTGGCTGCATCACAGCCTGGTATGGAAACACCAATGTCCCAAAATGGAAAAGACTACAGAACGTGATGGATCCAGCTTAGTCCATTACAGGCAAAACATTTCCTACCATTCGCTACCACAAGAAAGCAGCGTCCATCATTGAAGACCCCCAACATCCAGACCATACTCTGACCTCACTACCACCATCAGGCAGGAGGCACAGGAGCCTTAGGTCCCACACCACCGGGTTCAGGAATAGTTATTACCCAGAACCATCAGGCTCCTGAGCCAGTACAACCACAACTCTGAACTGATTCTACGACCTACAGATTCACTTTCAGGACTATTTTACAACTCATGTTCTCAGTATTACAATTATTTTATTTGCACTGTTTCTCTTCTTTTGCGCATTGGTTGATTGTCAGTCTCTGTGTATGTATAATTTTTTTTTGTAGATTCTATTGTATTTCTTCATTTTCTTGTGAGTGCCTGAAAGAAATTGAATCTCAAGGTAGTGTATGGTAATATTTATGTACTTTGACAATAAATTAACTTTGAAATTTGAAATTTGAGCTTTGAATCTCATACACGGTCCTGATTTAACATAAGAATGGAATAATTAGGAATAGGAATCCCTCAGTTCCCTTAATACTGTATCTAGAAATCTGTCAAACTCCTTTGAATGGATATTGTTTCAATTTCAAGATTTAAGAGAAATTTGGTGAGGTACATGGATGGGAGGGGCATGGAGGGCTATGGTCCGAGTGCAGATTAATAGTTCAGCATGGACTAGATGGTCCGAAGGGCCTGCTTTTGTGCTGTAAAGTTCTACAACTCTATAAACAAACAAAATGACTGAGCCTCCATAATCCTGTGTGTTAATCAATTCTAAATATTCCCCACCTCCTGAATGAACCAAATTTCTCTTCGCCCCAGTCCTAAAAAGCATACCATTTTATCTGAGACTGTAAATCTTGATCCAGTGGAAACATCCACTGTATTCACTCTATCAAATCCTGTTAAACAATTCTACATATCAGTGAAACCACATTTCATCCTTCTAAACTCCAGAGAATGCAAACCTATCCTACTCAACTTCTCCTCATATGGCAATCCTTCCATTTCACAAAACAGTATGGTGAATCTTATTTTGCACTCCCCCTATGGAGATTGGCAAGGCAAGTTACTTACACAAATAGTGGTAGGTGTCTGGAATATGCTGCTAGGGGAGATGGTTGAAGCAGATACGATAGCGTTGTGTAAGAGGCATTTAGAAGGATGTATGAACAGGAAGGGAATGGAGGGATATAGACCATGTGAAACTTTATTTGGCAAAATGGTTGGTATAGGCATAATGGGTTGAAAGGCTCGTTCCTTTGCCTGTTCTATGTTCTAGAAGGTAGGGGATGGGGTCATGGAGAAAGAACTGGGGATTGGAGTGGGAGAAGGTAGAGGATTGGGATCAGCTGGATTTCTCATAGATAGACCCAATGAGAACACACAAGGGCAAATGGCCTCTTCCTTCTTTCTTGCAAATGTTCTGTGATTCTGAGATTTTTTTCCATACTAAATGTGTACATTTGATATTAGGAAATTTCAAAATAAAAGGATTGCACACCAAATACTATTCATTGACAAGTTTATTTTTGGAACCATCTATAATGGTTTTTATTTACAATGCTGATTCCGGAACCTGCATGGATAACTCACTCACCTCAACACTATACTGATTTGACAACCTATAGACTCACTTTCAAAGACTCTACAACTCATGTTCTCAGTATTACATAGCATATATATTTTAAGTTGATTATTATTTGCACGATTTGTCCTCTTTTGCACATTGAATGTTTGCCAGACCTTGTTATTTATAGTTTTCATAAATTCCGTTGTACTTCTTTATTTTCCTGTAAATGCCTGCAAGAAAATTAAGCTCAAGCTAGTATATGATGATAAAAATGAACTTTAATATAAATTATCTTTGAACATTGAACTTTGGGACAGCACTTTATTCAGGAAGAAAATTAACATTTCATTGTAAAATCATAACTTTCATTTTTGTTTTCTAGGTTGCCCAATAAAATCTCTTTCATCTTTTCTATTAAATTCACATCACTCAATCCCCCTTTCTGAAATGGTAGGCAAACTTGGTAAATATTAAAGAGGAATGAGGTTAGGCTGCAGATCAAAACAGACTTCTGATAAAGCAAGGACAATAATGTGGGGAAATGGACTGAAGATACAGATCCAGCTGAAAGCCATTGTAAGTTTGAAAAGATAAGGTGGTCATAGCGTAAAACAACACGGATACAGAACCTTTGGCCCAACTTGCCCATGCTGACCAAGATGCCTGTCTACGTGATAGATTCATAGAGTAATATGATTCTAGTCTTTTTCTCTTCTAATGATCCTTCCTTCATATGTTTCCAAGACTCCTGTGGTATGAAAAATTGCTGCAGGGAGAGAACTGTAGTAAATTAGAGGCTAAGAAGAGGCACACACTTTTGTAATGACATACAGTGCACTAAACTCAAAAGAATCAGACATCTATGTGATTTTACATAGAACGTGCATCATATGCAAAGTCAGGTCAAATGCTCAAGTGTGAATGGGAAAGGCTGCTTCACATAATACCTTCATGTAGGTATTGGAAGTAAGCACATTCTTTCCAACAGCCATTGGATACTGTTCTCTTATCAAGAACGAGAAAATCTGCAGATACTGGAAATCCAAACGAAACACACAAAATGCTGTAGGAACTCAGCAGGTCAAGCAGCATCTATGGAAATGAGCAAACCACGTGTTTTTGTGTGTTGCACTATTCTGCTTGTGCATTTTAGTCTGCACACTAGATTATGGAATTCCTACTCTAATCGTCATGCCACAATTCTTCTCCCCAATCCTCGAAAATCTATGTGTCTGAACAGCTACTTTTGTGGTTTGCCATTAAAAACAGCAGCTCAGGTTATTTAGTTGTATTAAAGGATCTATATAAATGTAAACACAAAGTACACTGCAGATGCTGTGGTCAAATAAACGCGTACAAGCAAGCTGGATGAACTCAGCAGGTCGGGCAGCATCCGTGGAAACGAGCAGTCAACGTTTCGGGCCGAGACCCTTCATCAGGACTGAAGGAGGAGGGGGCGGGGCCCTATAAAGAAGGTGGGGGGAGGGTGGAATGTGCCAGGTGAAAAACTAATCAGAGGAAAGATCGAGGGGTGGGGGAGAGGATAGGCAGGAGAGGTGAAGAAGGACTGTAAGGGGAAAGCACTATGGGTAGTAGAAGAAGGCAGAATCATGAGAGAGGTGATACGCAGCTGGAAGAGGAGGCAGAGTGAAAGTGGGATGGGGGAAGGGAGAGGGAGGGAATTACCGGAAGTTGGAGAATTTGATGTTCATACCAAGGGGCTGAAGACTACCCAGACGGTATATGAGGTGTTGCTCCTCCAACCTGAGTTTGGCCTCATCATGGCAGTGGAGGAGGCCATGTATGGACATATCCGAATGGAAATGTGAGGCAGAGTTGAAGTGAGTGGCAACCGGGAGATCCTGTTATATAAATATAAATATAAGTCCTGTTATATAGGTCTTTATATAAATGTAAGTTGTTGTCGTTAAATGAAAATTTGTCCATTTTATTTTCACAGATTAATTCATTTATAATATTAAGTTCATGCTTATAAAGATGAATGTCTACAAGTTCTTTTTTGTCATTAGCTTTAAATAAGCATTATTTTGCACTTTCAAACTTTGATTCCTTGGAAACTGTTGCTCAGTGATGTTTTTAGTGCTAGCAAAAGGAAATGCATTTCTAGGCAATCATTTGCTAATATTACCAGTTCATCTTCATTCCTGGATCTGGTCTAGATGTTTCAGGAAACCCTTTGGTTTGGTTTGTGCTACTCAAGTTTTCTAGAAAACTGCCTCTCCAAAAACGTCAACTCTCATTTGTTTTACAGGCATACAGACCAACCATTGCTCTGAGCAGAAAAATTTTACATGGCCTGAAAACTGTGTGGCACTTAAAATGTTTTTTTTTGTAATATGCACATCAAATAAACATAAGCTACAATTCACGACACAAGTAAATGATGTCAGACAGTCAAAACAACTGACAGACACAATGGCAAAAATAAAATGTTTTAACCAGATAGTGTTGGCGTACAGTGGCTGGCAGTTTATTAACAATGAGCTGCTGACTTCCATTCTGTGTTTATTGTTACAATTTATAGCAATGTTGTAACTTGAAACACTGACAATGTAAACATGTTGAAGCTCTAAAATGTTTCAAAGTAAAGTTGTGGTACATTTATTATTTAGAAAATATATGGATTATATTCATTAACACAATTAATTAGAGTATTTCACCATTATAGTAACACAATTTCATAATTATATTAACATTATATAAAAGAAAAATACAGCTGCGTGCAATAAAGCCTAAGTGCTTTTCAACATAATTTCCAGCAGTCCAATGCCCACTTTTGCCTCTGTTTTACACTTTATACAGTATATCTGAAAAACATTTTTGGTATCCCCTTTTATATTACTGGCTAGTTTGCCTTCATAGCTCATCTTTTTTTCCTCCTTTTTGCTTTTTAGTTGCCTTCTTTTGGTTTTTAATAGTTCCCTAATCCTTCACCTTCCTACAAATTTTTGCTATATTGTATGCCCTCTCTTTTGCTTTTATAAAGTAAAGGCATCATAGGTTATGGGGAGAAGGCAGTTGATTGGGGTTGAGAAGGAAAATAAATCAGCCAGAATCAATATCAGAGCAGACTCAGTGGGCCAAATGGCCTAATTCTATGTCTTATGGTCTTATGAAATATTGACATGTCCAGAACAAGAAGGAGATGATACAGAGAGATAGACACACACAAAATGCTGGAGGAGCTCAGCAAGTCATTTCACATCTATGGAGGGAAATAATAGCCAACATTTTGGGCTGAGACCCTTTATCAGCAATGCCCAAATCCCATAAATGAATTTAAAGTAAAATAATGGTGTGTGCCAATGAAAATGAGTGCACTTTGAAGACCATTCCGAAAGCAGCACAGTTAGCAGAATATTCTGGTGCAACTCTGGAGGCACGTCCTGATTCACAAATGAAATAGAAGCCAACATAAAAATCAATGGAAAACAGGCAGATAAGTGGTTTGGTGTTCAATTCCTTTACATTTAAAATACCTTGATCATTTGTATTAGTGAGGCCAATGCTGTCCAGATTTGTTTGATAATGCTTAGCTTTGAACAAGATCAACACCTGACACCTTTACTGGAACCCAGCTAATACTACTGGTTGATCATCCCAAAATGCACTTCAAAGCTACAACCTTCCTTTCAAATATCCCAGTCCCTTTCAGACACTCATATGGTATTTATAACCAACTGCTCTGGTTCAAATTGATACAATGGCTCTGAAATCTGCAATAATTCTCAAGGTTACTGCAATTTCCTAAGACATTTTATATAACAATGTTCTTTGAAAATGCTCCAAACACATTCAGTAGAAGTCTTATTATTTATCTTTTTCTCAAAGACACTTTAAACATTTGGTTTATAAGACTTTGGAATTTAAAATTGAATCCAAACAATACAAGCAGAAGTTTAAAAAAATACTGTATATATACATGAATAAAATAAATATAACTGATGAAATTCTGCAGGGCTCTACAAATTAAATGGTTCTTTTTCTTTGAAGGTTTCAGTTATTAATCTAAATCTGAAGTAAAGACATTTAAGGCCAATCAGATTTGGATTCAGATTTATTTATCGCATGTATATTGAAATATACTGTAAAATGTGTCATTTGTATTAACAAGCAGCACATGCAAGGACAGCCTGCAAGTCTCGCTACGCATTCTGGCACCAACGTGGCATGCCCTCGGTGTTCAGCAGAACATAAGCAGCCACTAAAACAAAAGAAGACAACAACAGCAAAATAAGTCTGCTCCCCATCCCTCCAACCTACCCACTCACACATCCAGACAGGCTGATCAAAGGGAATTCAGAATGATGGCACCTTCAATAATATGCACTTAAAAGCAATGGTGCAGAAAGCAAACTCTTCAAAGTACATTTCCATCTTCCTATTTCAATCTGTTTTCATTGCACAATATCTTCTCTGGCAGAATGAGAGGGTAAACAAACTATAGAGCATTCTCAAGACATCAAAGCTAAAAGGTTACAACAGAGCCATATCAGTTCATACCATATAACAGTATGTTCTTGCTGAAGTAGGAGAAAAATTGGACTTTGTCAGCTGATCACCACACATGGATAATCTGTTGTTTTAAACTAATGTCAGGACATGATTCAAGCTTGATTCAATTGTGTATACTACTGTAAATAAGATCATAAGGCCATAAGGTATAGGAGCACAATTAGGCAACTTGGCCAATCGAGTTTGCTCCATCATTCCATTGTGGCTGATTTAGTATCTTTCTCAACTCTCCTGCTTCCTCCCTGTAACCATTGAGGTCCTCCATTGGCCGGGGTTAAACATGGATATTGCACCCTAGCTGTCTACGTGATATGCAAGCCAGGGCAGTACGATTTGAAGAGCAAGCTGTTGCCTACGCAGCAGGCTCCCACATTTCATGCAACTGATGAATCCCAAGGAACGGCAGAGACCAATACAGTTTGGCACCAGCGGTATTGTAGAAGTTGCCAGTCAGTGTTGAACTCAACGTAGGACTGCCTGAGAGATGCTTGCTCTGGATTTTTCCTGGGGTTTAGTCCTGATGCCTTCCCCATAAGTAGGTATAGCTGCAAGGCAGCAGAAGTTTGAGATTAGTTTCCCTTCAAGGTGAGCTGTCAACCATGACTAAGGAGACCCGTCTGCCCAAAGCAACTGGATTTAAGGTGCCAGTATCCAACCTTTGCCCCTTCTCCTGTCAGTAGAAATGGTTCTGCTGGCCATAGTAGCTAAGTCCCATGTGGCCAGGATCTGGACTTGGTTGTCAGAGGCTATTTGAAACACATATCATTGGGAGGATTTAATAGGCGGTGGCAGCTTGTCCACAATACCTCTCCACGGCTATGACAACCTGAAGGAACCAAAGCTTTAGTTCTTTCAGAGAGAAACCTTTGACACTTTTACTATTCAAGAACTATCAACCTCTGCCTTAAATATACCCAATAACTTGGCCTTCATAGCAAAATTTAGCACAGGTATGTTTTCCTTGAAAGTTGATAATGAGCACATTTTTTTCAGTGCATTGTGTATGACAATAACTTTTTTTTTCTGGTAGTTTCCAGATTGAGCATCTCCAGTCTGTAAATTTCCATGCACTTCCAGTTGTGAAGGGCTCCTGTTGCAGTTGACATGTTTCTCATGAGTGGTTCCCGGGCAGCCTAAGCAGCTGGTAGAAATGCAAGCAGGCCATGGGAGGCTGGTTTGGGAACCAATGGGGTGGACCAGAAGAATCAGTGGATACTGATGTCCATGATTTGGTGGATGGAGAGGGATTTGAGTTAGCCAAGATATCAGGACCACTCTTAATGGGTGTGGAAGTGTAGGGAGGAAGTTGGGGCTATGATCCAGGAGGGAACCAGGAAGGTTGTATATCATGTTCCTGAGTTCAGCAAAGCTGTGACTGGGGAAGAGCAAGAAATTTGGGGACTATGATCGGGGGTATGGAAGGTGATAAGCGAAGCCAGTGCTTCAGAGGTATAAGCCAAACTGGAGGTAGTTGGTGGGATACCCTGGGCATTAAGATGCCACTGAGATAGCCAGAATGACTGGCAGAGAGTGAAAATCACCTTGTGGAACTGGCAGAAATGAGCTGTGGGAGTGTGGTGGGGAAACACTTCTAATTTAAGCTGTACCTGTTTCCCTGGGGAAGAATATTTACAGTTTCACTCATTGACTAGAGATGCTGTAAATACAGAACAGAAAGGCTGTGAGGTGATTTTACAGAAGAATTTAATGTTATGAAGAACTTAAGGCAAAGTAAATAAGGAGAAACTCTTTAGTTCATCAAAGGAGGAAGGTTTAACATGCCAGGTAGATAAAAACAGAGCCAACAAGGGGCAAAATGCTGTGAAATAGACTGAAAGGTTGGCTCAGTAACGTAGTGGTTTGCGCAACTCTTTACAGCGCGAGCTATAAGATTAGGGTTTGATTCCTGCTGCTGTCTGTAAGGAATTTGTACCTTCTCCCCTTGACCATATGTGTTTCCTCATGTGTTTTGGTTTTCTCCCACATTCCAAAGACGTATAGGTTTGTAAGTTGTGGGCATGCTATGTTGGCATCAGAAGCATGGGGACACCTGCAGGGTGCTCAACACAATCCTCGCTGATTTTATTTCATGCAAACTGTATATTTTGATGTTTCAATGTACATATGACAAATAAAGCTAATTTTTGTCTTTAATAGGTGTCAAGAATGTAACATGAGAAAGAAAAGCAGAAGTATGCCTTTCAGCGCTTTGTGCCTGCTCCACCATTCGTTCAAAGAGATCTTTTACCTCAGCACTATTTTCCTGTGCCGAACCCATATGCCGTGAAACCCCAAATATCAAAAATCTATCAACCTCTGTCTTGAATATAACCTAATACTTCACAAGTCTCTTGGAATGAAAATCCAAAGATTCATTACCCTCTGGGCAAAGAGGTTTCTTGTCAGTATAGCCTTGGGTAGCTAAATCCTTATCCTGAGATTATAAGCCCATGTTCTAGATACCCCATCCAGGGAAAACGTTAGCCCTGCTCCTGCTCTCTCAAGCCCTGCCCAAAACCTCTCAATATTCTAAATTGAAGCAAGTATAGACCCTGCCTGCATTGGACAAACTACCCATCCCAGGGATCAATTTGATGAGTCGTCATTGCACTCCATCACAAATATATTCTTTCTTAAGCAGGGAAATCAGACCTGAGCACTAAGCTGCATTGCAATAAGGTAGCTTTCTTCTTGTATTCACTTAAATAAACTCTATCACCTTAGATCAGTAGACCTTACGTGATACGTGGAAACAAGCACCGTACCCATACCTTCCCTGCCTGTATGCTTTCGATCACCTTTCAAATGAGTATGTGCAATAGGATTCTAAAAATGTTATATGCCCTGGAAAGCAAGAACTATGGCAGTTCTTTCTCAGTGCTGGGATTTGGAATGAATTATAAGACAAGGATTTGGAAACAATTTTAATTGTAGCTCTTGAAAGGGAACATTAGAAAAAGAATATATTTCTGAGATATGTGGAAAGAAAGGAGGGGTAGATTAACTAGATTGATTGTCACGGCTACTGAAGCAGAATTGGTGAGTTAAAGTCCTCTTTGCTGTACTGTTTTGTCATTCTAAACAACACCTTGGAAATAGAGTTAAATTATTTGATTTGCTAGCTTGCCACTACGACATTTTTCATTTAATTTTCTCTGTCTCTTGTAGACATTGACAAATGGTCAAGCCGCTGAGTTCCTCCTGCAGATTGTTCATTGCTCCAAATTCCAGCACACATAATCTCTCGTGTCTCAAATGACAAATGGACCTTGTGTTCTAATTTCTCCAGGTAAACAGGGCTATTAATACCTACATTGCTTACACAACATGAAAGCCCTTGTGCAGTATACAATGACCTAACCAGTTATAATTATAATGTTAAACAGAGGGGGTGGAACATTAAGTGGGGTTCTTAACCTTGCAAACACTGCAAGTCTTCCTATCGTAAGCAAGCTGCTGACAGCTCCTGTATCATAGTGCAGGTCACTTGCCAAAGTATATTGGGAGATGGTGGGAGGGTAAGACTGCAGTCTCCATAACAAAAGGCCTTCATAACTCAAATGATCTGCACACTTTTCTATGTGTTCCCACACAAAACCATATCATATTTTAATGTTTAATTTTCTTTATAAATGAGTTACTGTGTAGCAATTTATACATCAAAGTGATTCATTCATTTGATAAGACCTGGCCATTGCTGGCATTTGCTTTGATGTACAATGGAAACACAACTTTGCACTCAGCTAGCTCAGCTAGTTGAAAATTAATGTCCACTTATTCTGATCAGGCAAACAAACTAAGAATCTATTTAGAAGTGTTTTTTTTTCTTTTTAACATTGTCTTCATCTACCAGGGAAGATTAAAGAGATATGAATATTAAATTTTGCATCATTTTCTTGGTATTGTGTTATGGTTAGTTGACATTAGATATACTGTATTTCTGATGTAATGAAGTGACATGGTAACCCTTCCTCCTTGAAGTGGTAAACTGAATAAGTTTGATAAGTAGCAAGTTATTGAGTATGAATGACACTTGGAGGCCTGATTTGAACTCATCTCTTGTGTGTGTGGGGAGCTTTGGTTACTGGCTCTTCAGAAGGGTTTCTGGGATCCTTATTTCTCTCAAGTGTAGCACTGACATAAAATCATTCAGGTAACATCCCGCTCCAGGGTCATAGCCCTCTCTAATGCACCCCCACCCCGCCATCCACATACTTATCCGAACTTCTCTTAGATGTTGAAATTGAATCCACATCCACCTCTTTAAGTAGGTGACCAGAACTGCACACTATACTCCAAATTTGGCCTCCCCAAAATCTTATACAACTTAAACATACGGTTCATCCCAACTTCTGTACTCAGTATTCTGATTTATGACCGCCAAAGTATCAAAAGCTGTACAACCCTATCGACTAATGCCACTTCCAAGGAATTGTAAATCTGTATTCCCAAATTCCTCTGTTCTACTGCACTCCACAGTGCTCTACCCCTAACCATGTAAGTCCTACCCTGGTTTGTCCTCTCAAAGTGCAACACCTCACATTTGTCTACATAAATTCCATTTGTCATTTTTCAGCCCATTTTTCCAGCTGGCCCAGATCCCGCTTCAAGCTTTGAAGCGTTTCTCACTGTTCACTACACCCCCAATCATGGTGTCATCAGCAAATTTTCTAATCCAGTTTACTGTGTTATCATCCAGATCATTGATATAGATGACAAACAACAGACCCAGCACCGATCCCTGCGGCACTCCACTAGTCACAGGCAGAGGTCAGAACTTCTATCTACTTAACTTGTCTGAACATTACACGATCTTGTTCTCAAATATCTCACAGAATTCCTGCCTTTAGCTTCCATAGTCTTTCCTTTAAATTGAAATGTCTCATCCACAAAAATATTCTTTTTTTTTACTTCCATAGGAGCTTCAAACCCTTGCTAAATTATGGTGACCAGAAATTAACATCATACTCAGATAATGGCCTAAATAGTATTTCATTTACATTGAATAAAACCACATTGCTTATGCACTTACTGCCTTTCACAAAACCCACATGGAACTCATGAAAACATTGGCCAGGAATTTATTGAAGTAGCTCCAGCTCTGGTAATGTAAGTTTGTTGGAATGAAGGCAAAGGAGGTGCATTCCATATGGACATGATTCCTGCAGTATCTGTGCTGAAGTCTGGCAGTAGTCCCTAAGCACAGAAGAAATTCCTGGGTATTGATTGTCCTTTGGGAGGTCACTGAACAACTTTAATCATGTAAGAAGTTGCAAGTTTTGATGTCTGATCTGTGATCTTCACCTGTGATTTTCACGCAGAAAGTGGTTGGGGTCTGTCTGAAAATGTGCTCCAGGCTGAAACTCTTAACACCTTTCCGGTGGCGCAGTTTACAGAACAGTTCCAATGAACCAGGTTCGATCCTGACCTCTAGTGTGGAGTTTGCATGTTCTTCTTGTTGGTGGACCAATTGAACACTGTAAGTTGCCTCTGGTGTTCAGGTGGGTGGAAAAATCTAGAGGGAGTTAATGGGAATATGGAGAGGTTAAAATAGGCTAGGGTAGGATGAACACAAAATGGATGCTTGAAGGTTGGCATGGACTTGGTGGACAGAAGGGCTTCTTTCTGAGCTCTATTCCTCTTTGTATCTCTGATACTGACTTGGTAATACTGGCTGGCTGTTCTTCAATTAGCATTGATAATATGGACAAAACGACCTTACTCAGTGTTTTCGGTTTTCTATGATTCTATGAATCCAACCAATTAAGAACATATGAATTAGAAATAGGAATAAACTATAGAGCCTCTCATCACTACTGGATAGGAGCTTTACACTCATATTTACTGTGATGGAGTTCTTTGAGAGATTGGTCGTGTCCAGAATCATCTTCTGTCTGAGCAAGGACCTGAATCAACTGCAATTTGCTTATTGCCACAATAGGCCTACAGTAGGTGCAATCTCACTGGCTTTACATTTGACCTTGGGCCACCTGGAGAACAGCTGCCATTTATTGATTTCAGTTCAGTGCTCAGTATACTAAGACAACAGTGTTGCTCCAAAGAGCACCATATGAAGTCATTCTTTCCCTCAGCCATTACGTTCTATAATGTCAACCTATAGCCGGGGAAGTGATGATCCCCTCCTGTTAGACTGTTTGTGGTAACTTATCTTTTATTCTTTCTACTTCTCTTTTAATATTTGTATATCTGTGCACTTGTAAAGTTACTGTGACACTATAATTTCCTTTGGGATCAATAAACTATCTAACTATCAACACAATCATACCCTCAGTACTAATCAACAAGTTACAAAATCTGGGTCTCAGTACCTCTCTCTGCAAATGGATCCTTGACCTCCTCACTAGGACCCCACAGTAACATCTCCTCATCGCTGACATCAACACTGGTGCACCTCAATGATGCATGATTAGCATCCCACTTAGCCCACTGCTCTAATCTCTCTACACCTATGGCTGTGTGGCTCGGTACAGCTCAAACGGCATCTATAAATTTGTCAATGATTCAACTATTGTTGTCAGAATTTCAGATGGTGACAATGAGGCATACAGGAGTGAAATAGATCAGCTGGTTGCATGGTGTCACAACTAAACCTTTGCACTCAACGTCAGGAAGACCAAGGAAGTGATTGTGGACTTCAGGAAGAGGAAGTCGAGAGAACACACAGCAGTTCTCATCGAGGGATCAGCAGTGGAAAGGGTGAGCAGTTCCAAGTTTCTGGGTGTCAACATCTCTGAAGATCTACTCTGGGGCCAACATAATGTAATTACATTACAAAGAAGGTATGACAGTGGCTATATTTCATTAGAGGTTTGAGGAGATTTGGTTTGAAAGACAATCGCAAGTTTCTGCAGATGTATGTACCATGGAAGGTACTCTAACTGGTTGCATCACCGTCTGGTATGGAGGGGCCACTGCACAGGATTGGAAAAAGCTGCAAAGGGCTGCAAACTCAGCCAGCTCCATCATGGGCACTACCCTCCCCACCATCGAGGACACCTTCAAAAGACGACACCTCAAAAAGTTGGCATCCATTATTAAGGAGACCCAGAACATGTCTTCCTCTCATTGCTACCATTAAGGAGGAGGTACAGGTGCCAAAAGACACACACTTAACAATTTAGAAACAGTCTCTTCCCTTCTGCCATCAGATTTCTGAATGGACAATGAATCAACCCACAAACACTGCTTCACTATTTTATTTTGCTCTTTTTTTGCACTACGTATTTTATATATGTATTTATTTTTTAAAATATAGCTCTTTTTAATGCATTCCACTGTACTGCAGCTGTAAAACAACGACAAATTTCACAACATATGTCAGTGATATTAAACCTGATTTTGATTCTGATATCTGGCTGTTTTTGAAACAACAGGTTAAGTAGATGTATGTCAAACGCATACATTTATACGTTCACAGCCTATTAACATACTTAATGATATAGTCCAGGCCTGTGTTCTTGCTGGCCACTCCCTGTGCATCTGGAAATCTCAGTAAGTGATTCAGGAGATGGAAAAAGTGGAAAAACTACAGTGGAAATAGTGAAAATACTGAAAACAATTAAAGTGATTTTCAAAGCAAACTCGAGGAAATCTGCAGATGCTGGAAATTCAAGCAACACACACAGAATGCTGGTGGAACACAGCAGGCCAGCACTGTCGACATTTCGGGCCGAGACCCTTTGTCAGGAGTATCGACAGTGCTTCTTCCTATGGATGCTGCCTGGCCCGCTGCGTTCCACCGGCATTTTGTGTGTGTTGCTTGAAAGTGATTTTCAAAACCTATTTGAATGGACACAGATTTAAATGAGTTTCTTTTGCTTAAAAAAAAGCATTGAACTTATTTAACACTTTCTTTGGGCACCTGAGGACCCTTACAGTAAATGAATAACTTTAGAATTGAAAATATTATTTTGATGGTAAAAGCTTGGGAAACAACATTAAGAGAGTGTGGTTAACTCTCAAGAGGTCTATAAATGGCTTAGGAGGACTTAGGAGAACTTGGTCATGTGGATGAGTGCTAAAATTTAATACAAGAATGCAAATTAGTATGTTTTTTTGAAGCATGTAAGACTCTCAGTGGTATTGGCTTCATAGATACTGAGGATTGTTTCTTCTCACAGGGGAACCAAGGAATACTGAGCATGGAGAATAATGGGTCAGCCATTCAAGGTGCAGACGAGGAAACATTCCAGTGACAGCACCAGAAATCCATGTTTAATCCTGAGCTTGGGTCCTGATTGCATGCAGTTTGCACATTCTCCCTGATTTCATGGACATCTGCTCCGGTTTCCACCCTCATCCCAAAAAACATGCAGATCAGTCAGCTAATTAGCTACTGCAATTTGTCCCTCGCGCGTAGCTGTGTGTAGAATCTGAGGGGAATTGATGCAAATGTGGTGAGAATGAAAAGTAGTGTTAATGTAGGAGTAGTGTAAATGGGTGGCTGAAGGCCGATGTGAACTCTGTGGGCCAATGGGCCTGTTTCCATGCCGTATCTCTCACAGCCATTAATCTTTAGCATTCTCTAACCCCGAGAGCAGTGAAGTTGGAGTCATCGGATATAATCAAAGTGGAAATGGACAGTCTTTTGAACTCCAGTAGAACGTGCAGGAAAGTGGAATTGGATCCAAGAGCAATCGGGCCATTATCTTTTGTTGGTGGAGTAGGCCTGAGGGATTGTATGGGCTGTTGCTGCTCTATAAGAGAGGACATATCAGAATCAGGTTTATTATCACCGGCATGTGACATGAAATTTGTTAACTTAGCAGCAGCAGTTCAATGCAATACATAATCCAGCAGAGAGAAAAATAAAAATAATAAATAAAATAAAACATAATAATAAGTAAATCAATTACGTATATTGAATAGATTTTAAAATGTGCAAATACAGAAATACTGTATATTAAAAATGTGAGGTAGTGTCTGAAGATTCAATGTCCATTTAGGAATCGGATGGCAGAGGGGAAGAAGCTGTTCCTGAATCGCTGAGTGTGTGCCTTCAGGCTTCTGTACCTCCTACCTGATGTGAGAAACAGTGAGAAAAGGGCATGCCCTGGGTGCTGGAGGTCCTTAATAATGGACGCTGCCTTTCTGAGACACTGCTCCTTGATGATGTCCTGAATACTTTGTAGGCTAGTGCCCAAGATGGAGCTGACTAGGTTTACAACCTTCTGCAGCTTCTTTCAGTCCTGTGCAGTAGCCCCCACCCCCATACCAGACAGTGATACAGCCTGTCAGAATGCTCTCCACGGTACAACTGCAGAAGTTTTTGAGTGTATTTGTCAACATATCAAATCTCTTCAAACTCCTAACAAAGTATAGCCACTGTCTTGCCTTCTTTATGCCTACATCAATGTTTTGGGACCAGGCTAGATCCTCAGAGATCTTGACACCCAGGAACTTGAAGCTGCTCACTCTCTCCACTTCTGATCCCTCTATGAGGATGGGTATATGTTCCTTCGTCTTGCCCTTCCTGAAGTCCACAATCAGCTCTTTCATCTTACTGACGTTGAGTGCCAGGTTGTTGCTGCGGCACCACTCCAATAGTTGGTATATCTCACTCCTGTACACCCTCTCAGCACCACCTGAGATTCTATCAACAATAGTTGTATTGTAGCGATGTGCTACACACAGCGCTGAAGTAACGACACGCAGTCGGTAAGTCGTTTCGAGACTAGTTTATTCAAACTTCGCGGTGCTGGCATTTAATTCCTAGTGCCCACCCTCTCCAGGCGGAAATGATGTCAGAGTTGCACTACCAAAGTCTCCCCCCGCACACTGGCTGTTTGTGAGCCGGTTCGCCTGCGCAGAAAGTGGGTCACCACATAACCCCCCCCCCCCCCCCCCCAGAACCGGCGATACACCCCCCAATGTCCACAGTCTGGATCAGCCTCTGTTTGGGAGGTCTGCCTCTGCGTCGCGGTGCCTGAACCTCGACCGGCTGCGCCAAGTCCACATGGGCTGGTTTGAGTCGGTCCACCATGAAAACCTCCTCTTTCCCCCCAATGTCCAGCACGAACGTGGACCTGTTGTTGTTGATCACCTTGAATGACCCCTCGTACGGCCGCTGTAGTGGTGCCCGGTGTCCGCCCCTTCATACAAACACAAACTTACAGTTCTGCAGGTCTTTGGGTACATGGGTCGGGGTCCGTCCGTGCTGTGAAGTCGGTACGGGGGCCAGGTTGCCGAGCCTCTCGCGTAGTCTGTCCAGGACTGCTGCAGATTCTTCCTCTTGCCCCCTTGGGGCTGGTATGAACTTTCCTGGGATGGCCAGGGGTGCGCCGTACACCAACTCGGCTGACGAGGCGTGCAGATCCTCTTTGGGCGCTGTGCGAATTCCAAGCAGGACCCAGGGAAGCTCGTCCACCCAGTTAGGTCCTCTCAGGCGGGCCATGAGAGCCAACTTCAGGTGACGGTGGAAGCGTTCCACTAATCCGTTCGACTGTGGGTGGTAGGCTAGCCACTTCTGGTGGAGTAGACCTGAGGGATTGTGTGGGCTGTTGCTGCTCTATTTGTGTTCTAATATTCTTATGTACGTCTTAAGGGGTGTATAAGAGAGGACATATCAGAATCCGAATCAGGTTTATTATCACCGGCATGTGACATGAAATTTGCCTAGCCACACATTCATGTGTATATAGAGAGTAGAGCAGTGGGCTAGCTCACACCCCTGAGGTGTGCCGGTATTGATCATCAGTGAGGAAGCTATGTTATCACCAATCCGCACAGACTGTGGTCTTCTGGTTAGGAAGTTGAGGATCCAATTGCAGAGAGAGGTACAGAGGCCCAGGTTCTCTAACTTCTCAAACAGTATTGTGGGAACGATGGTGTTAAATGTTGAGCTATAGTCGATGAACAGCATCCTGATGTAGGTGTTTGTGTTGTCCACGTGGTCTAAAGCCGTGTGGAGAGCCATTCAGATTGTGTCTGCCATTGACCTATTGTGGCGATAGACAAATTGCAATGGGTCCAGGTCCTTGCTGAGGCAGGAGCTCAGTCTTGTTATGACTAACCTCTCAAAGCATTTCATCACTGTCAATGTGAGTGCTACCGGGTAATAGTCATTATGACAGCCTACATTATTCTTCTTAGACACTGGTATAATTGTTGCCTTTTTGAAGCAAGTGGGAACTTCTGCCCATAGCAGTGAGAGGTTGAAAATGTAATCTGAACAGTAAATTTTTTAAACGGGACAAGAAGCAAAGAACACAATGGTTCAGATGACAACTATATAAAAACTGGAAAAAAATAAGTTGGTTGTAAAACTGATTTGATGCCATGACTTTCCAAATAGTACCAAGGAGGTAATACAAAACTCATACAACTATTGCTTAGTCTCCAGATAAAATAATATAAGCTGTAGCAACACGCACAAAATGCTGGAGGAACTCAGCCGGTCAGGCAGCATCTATGGAGAGAAATAAACAGTTTCAGGCGGAGACCCTTCTTCAGGACTGGAAAGGAAGGGGGAAGACACCAGAATGAAAAGGTGTGGGGTGGGGAGGAGAGGAATGAGGATAGCTGGAAGGTGATAGGTGAAGCCAGTGGGTGGGAAAAATAAAGGGCTGGAGGGGAAGGCAATCTGATAGTAGAGAAGAGTGGACCATAGGAGAAAGGGAAGGAGGAAGGGTCCCAGGAGAGGTGATAGGCAAGTGAGGAGAGGTAAGAGGCCGGAGTAGGGAATAGAAGAAGAGGAGAGAAGGAGGGAAAGCATTTTTTACCGGAAGGTGAAATCAATATTCATGCCATCAGTTTGGAGGCTACCCAGATAGAATATAAGGTATTGCTCCTCCACCCTGAGGGTGGCCTCATCTTGGCACAAGAGGAGGAATGAGAATCCGAATTAAAATGTTTGGCCACCAAACATTTTAACTAATATAAGCTGTTTCTGGTTTCTTATTTTAGGCAGCATATCGACAACATGAAGAGGACTCAGAAGAAATGCAGTACAATGGTGCCAGGAATAAGATGCATTAACTTTGAGGAGAGGCAAAAGATACTTTTCACAAAAATAATATCTAAGAGCAAATCTGGCATACGTATTTGATTATATGGGGAAGTGGGTTGCCAATTAAACATAGTAAAGAAAAATTCTACCAGCTTGTTGTGGTGAGACATAAGGGACACCGTCTCAAGATAACGGATTAATGATTTAAGATTATGAGTGTTGTAGATCTAGGAATTTCTCCTCCCGGGAGAACTGTGGATGCTGATTGATTAAGTGGAATCAAGGTGGAGACAGATTTTTGGAGTGCAGGGTTGACAGGGATAATGGAGAACAGGGTAGGGAGAAGCATTTGAACCAAAAGAAGGCAGTCACGATTTTATTGAAATGTGGAAGAGGTTCAAGGTGGATATCCTGCTATTGGTTTGTTATGTTCTTACATGGATGGACAATCACTCTTTTGGTCTCTCATTATACCTTTAGTCAGCACTAATACATTAGAATCAGAGAAATTCTCTGGCAATGATGAATTGTGATGAAGTCCTTTTTATCTTTCTATACTAATGATATTGATTGAAGTTCTAAAACATAACAAAGGAATTATCAACTGACATAGAGCAATAATTGCTTGGCCTATCATTACTGCCCTCCCAATCCCACATCACTCCTGGTCTCCCTATGGAACTGTAGACCAATGGCAGTATTTTTGTCACCAGGAAAAGTAAGATCTTCAGAACAGTATTAAGACATCTCAGCAAAGCAGATTCTTCACACCATTAATCAAGGAAGGTCAGAGTTGATCTCTGACATTCTCCTACCCCTTGTCTGACCCATAACTAGTTCAGAAGATTAAGGCCCCAATGCATTACTCAGCTTTTCATTCTGCTGAACATTTAAGATGGGCATTTGAATCGACTATCCACCTCTCTCATTTAATCTAAATAATGACATGTCATTTCTTTTCAAATTATATTAAGCTTGTCCATATATCTAGCATTTGTAGATAAAGAATCACTGTGTTGGCCTGTCAGGTGAGGTTGGTCCTGACTCACCTCCAACTCCTGGTCAGATCAGCCCTCGATCCCTTGCAGTTTGCCAACCAGGAGCACAGTGGAGTCGATGATGCACTCATCTACCTGCTGAGCAGAGCCTACTCCCATTTGGATAAGCAGGGCAGCAATGTGAGGTTTGTGGTTTTTGATTTCTCAAGTGTCTTCAATACATACAGCCCTCATTGCTGGGGGAAAAGCTCTGTTCAACACAGGTTGGCACTTCCATTGTATCCTGGATAATGGACTACCTGACTGTCAGACCACAGTTTGTGTGGCTTCAGAGCTGTGTGTCAGACATGGCTATGAGCAGCACTGGGACCCCACAGGGGACTGTATTGGCTCCCTTCCTGTTTACCCTGTATACCTCAGACTTTAGATACAACACTGAGTCACGTCATCTGCAGAAATTCCCTGATGACTCAGCAATCGTTGGGTGTATAAAGGGAAGACGGGAGGATGAATACAGGGGCCTGGTGGAGGACCTTGTCAAATTGTGCAAGCTGAATCATCTGCAGCTCAACATCAGTAAGACAAAGGAGATGGTGATGGACTTTAGGAAGACTAAGCCTGCACTGCTCCCTGTTACTATTGATGGTGAGGACCTACAAGTTCCTGGGGGTGCACCTGGATGACAGACTTGAGTGGAGCACCAACACAGAGGCTGTGTACAAGAAGGGCCAGAGACGCCTCTACTTCCTGAGGAGACTGAGATCCTTTGGAGTGTGCAGGCCTCACCATCATACCAGTCTGTTGTCACCAGTACAATCTTCTATGCAGTGGTGTACTGGAGCAATGGCACCAACATGGGTGATGCCAACAGGCTTAATAAACTGATTAGAAAGGCTGGCTCTGTTATAGGAGTCAAACTGGACACACTGGAGGCTGTGGTAGAACAAAGGACCCTACGGAAAATCCTGGCAATTCTGGACAATGTTTCTCACCCTCTGCATGCCACCTTGGCTGAACAGTGGAGCAATTTCAGTAATAGACTAAGACAACTGCGCTGCTCCAAAGAGCACGAAATGAGGTCATTCTTACCCTCGGCCATTAGGCTCTATAATAAGTCAACCTATTGCCAGGGAAGTGATGACCCCCTCCTGTTAGACTGTCTGTTGTAACTTATTTGTTCTTTCTTACTTTTCGTTTAATATTTGTATATCTGTGCGTTTGTGATGCTACTGTGACACTGTAATTTCCTTTGGGATCAATAAAGTATCTGTCTATCGAATTGAATTTACTTTATTTCTTACATCCTTCATATACATGAGGAGTAAAAATCTTTACGTTACATCTCTGTCTAAGTGTGCAATGTATAGCAATTTATAAAAAATAGTATGTACAACAATATAACAGTTGTGTCAGCATGAATTAAATCAGTCTATTGGCCTGGTGGAAGAAGCTGTCCCAGAGCCTGTTGGTCCTGGCTTTTATGCTGTGGTACCATTTCCCAGATGGTAGCAGCTGGAACAGTTTGCGGTTGGGGTGACTCAAGTCCCCAATGATTCTTTGGGCCCTTTTTACACACCTGTCTTTGTAAATGTCCTGAATCATGGGAAGTTCATAACTACAGATGCGCTGGGCTGGCCGCACCACTCTCTGCAGAGTCCTGCGATTGAGGGAAGTACAGTTCCCATACCAGGCAGTGATACAGCCAGTCAGGATGCTCTCAATTGTCCCCCTGTAGAAAGTTCATAGGATTTGGGGGCCCATACCAAACTTCCTCAACCGTCTGAGGTGAAAGGGACGCTGTTGTGCTTTTTTCACCACACAACCGGTATGTACAGACCACGTGAGGTCCTCAGTGATGTGTATGCCGAGGAACTTAAAGCTGTTCACCCTCTCAACCCCAGATCCATTGATGTCAATAGGGGTTAGCCCGTCTCCATTCCTCCTGTAGTCCACAACCAGCTCCTTTGTGTTTGCGACATTGAGGGAGAGGTTGTTTTCTTGACACCACTGTGTCAGGGTGATGACTTCTCATTATTATTTGAGATTAGGCCAATCAGTGTAGTGTCGTCAGCAAATTTAATTAGTAGATTAGAGCTGTGGGTGGTGACACAGTCATGGGTATACAGAGAGTAAAGGAGGGGGCTTAGGACACAGTCCTGAGGAGCCCCTGTGTTGAGGGTCAGAGGAGTGGAGGTGATGGAGCCCACTCTTTCCACCTGCCGACGATCTGACAGGAAGTCCAGGATCCAGCTAAACAAGGCAGGATGAAAGCCGAGGTCTCTGAGCTTCTTGTTGAGCCTGGAGGGAATTATGGTGTTGAATGCTGAACTGTAGCCCAAGAACAGCATTCTCACATAAACATCCCACTTCTCCAGATGTGTAAGGACAGTATGTAGAGTAGTGGCTATTGCGTCATCTGTCGAAAGGTTGTGTCGGTAGGTGAATTGTAGGGGGTCCAGTGTGGATGGCAGTAAAGCTGCAGATGTAATCCTTGACCGGCCTCTCAAAGAATTTGCTTATTATTGAGGTGAGTGCGACAGGACGCCAGTCATTCAGACGTGTTACCTTGGTCTATTTAGATACAGGGACATTGGTGGATGTCTTGAAGCAGGAGGGTACTCGATTCTGGGAGAGGGAGAGATTAAAAATGTCTGTAAACACACCCGCCAGTTGTGCCGTGCACATCCTGAGTACTCGCCCTGGGATGCCGTCCGGTCCCACAGCCTTGCGACTGTCCACCTGTTGGAAACACCTGTGTACCTCAGCCTCAGAGACGACCAAGCTGCCGGTCACATCAGTGGCTCTCCTCAGGGGCTCAGTGTTGGTGACATCAAATTGAGCGTAAAAATGACTTAACTCATATAGGAGAGAGGCAGCGATGTTGGAAACGCCACTGCGCTTAGCTTTGAAGTCTACCAGGGTGTGCAGACCTTGCAGATCTATTTCCTTGTTATCCTTTCATCCAGATCTGCAGCAGTAGAAAGAGAAATCACATTTGTAATTTGTAGATAAGTTCTGATGGACACAGACTTACACTGGAAATAAAAACAGAAAACAAATGAAGCACTCAGCAGTTCAGGTGGCATCTGTGAAAAAAGAGAAACCAAGTTGATGTTTCAGGTTATGAGAACCGGGAGAGAGAAAACAACAAAGTTCTTCAAGTTTGACATTCCTGCAAAATGAATCGGAGTGAATTTTCTCTCATTCAGAGCCTGACCGGTTGAGCATTTTCAGCATTTGCAGTTTTTATTTCCAATTTCCAGCATTTGCAATTTTTTTGATTTTTATTCAAACTGAGACCCAAAAGCATAGCAAGTCACATTTGGAATTTCCTTACACTCCTGTTTCTTAATCCCCGTGGCCATTAGTAAAGTGCACCGTGCCTTGGTTTATTCATGCTACTGAAATACAGTGTCTATTGTGCTGCTAGGAAATAATTCAACAATTAATTAGCAGATAGTTAAATTGATGGATATAGATTAATTTTCTTTTTGAAAAATAAGTTGTGATGTTGATTGTATTTTATCATGTTGAACCCATGACAGAGTTTAGCAATCCATCCTCAGAATATTCCATTAAGTCTTCTTCCACTCACTGGGAGATATAAAAAATACACAATAAGTGGATTTTAGTGTTCTCCACTACACAATGATCAAATGTGATGATTTACTTCATATGATCTATACTTCAATGGTTCTAGTGTCCCATCAAAAAGGATGCAGTTTAGGTAGCCCACAGAACAAGATATCACATCAAATCCATTATATATGGAAATAATACTGTGAAGACTTTGTTGCAGTTCTTAACAAGACAGGTTTTGTTTCTAGAGTCTTTCACTCTGAGGCTGTTAACTACTTCCCTCTGAAAGCTCAGGCCATTTTTGGAATGACAAAAAAGAGACTGAATTAACTCTATGCAAGTGTGTAATGTACATTGCATGGTTGAATTGGGTTATTTCTGTAAACTAAAAGGACGGTGGAACAAAAAAATTTTGCTGACTTTTAGAATGCCTAGAGCAACTGCATTCAAGTTCATGTTTCTGCAAATGAAGTGAAAAAAATATGCAAAAGAATGATATTCTCCTGTTAACAATTGTCAAACTCAGATGAAGAATGCAGCTTCACAAGCAGAATTGTTCAGACAGGAGTACACTGATCCCTGCAGAATGAGGATGAGGCAAATCCTGTAAGGATTGAAGGAAACCAGATTAGGCTGTTCTGCTTCCAAATGTCTTGTAGTTATAAAGTAGGAGATCCTGATTCAAAGAGAAGGATTTCTAGCTCAGCCAACTGAAGCAGGAGGAAGATATAACTGAGAAAAATGTATCAGGCAGACTGTGTGTGTGTGTGTGCATAAGTGTGAGTGTGAGTGTGGGTGTGTGAGAGCGTGTGTGTATGCATCTGTTGTGAGAATTTATGTGATAGTATGTGTATGTGTACTGTATGAGGGCATGTGTGTGAGCATGCATGTGTGTTTGTGAGAGCATGTGCGTGTATGTGTGTGCGTTTGTGTGAGAGCACGTGTGTGAAAGCATTTCTGCGAGAGCGTTTGTGTGTGTTGAGAGCATTTATGTGGGAGCATGCGCGTGTATGTGAGAGAGAGTGCATGTGTATGAAAGCATTTGTGAGAGAGTGCATATATGTGAAAGCATTTAGGTGAGAGCGTGTGT
Organism: Hemitrygon akajei; assembly: GCF_048418815.1. NCBI lineage: Eukaryota > Metazoa > Chordata > Chondrichthyes > Myliobatiformes > Dasyatidae > Hemitrygon > Hemitrygon akajei. The sequence goes on from NC_133141.1 coordinate 43,002,660, forward strand.
GTGAGCACATGTAAGCATGTGTGCATGCGAACCTGTGCATGTGTGTGTGTGTGTAAGCAGTACTGAAAATCTGTATCAAAATTTTGGATTTATACATGAAAAGCAAGGTGTTTTGACAAGCATGTATCAAATTCCACTCTGCTATTTTAATCGAGATATTATCTATTTAAATTAAATTATTTAAGATCTATCTGAAAATATCAAAGGAAGAAATTTAAAACAAGTATGCTAGGCATTTGCACAATAAGATTGTGAACTAGTCAAATAGCTTAATATTCCAAAAATGGAATCTGAGTTAAGACTTGGACCACTTACGGTGTGGCCTAACTAGAGTGACTTGTGTCTAGTGCTGCCTTGGGTCATTCTAGTGCATTGTATAAAGGTTATTTTACAATTATTTACCTTCAAATATGGGGAAATATGACTGAGAATCACAAGAGCCCAAGGGAGGCAAGTAGATTCTTTAATCCCATTCTGATGCACTAATCTCAAAGCAGGATTGTCCAAAGGATTAAACTGGGAAAACATAGAGGTTTTAACAGATTTGAAAAAAGTGAATAATGACAATGTTAATGTGAGTCAAAGACAGATGACCTTACATGACCTGTCAGTTGCAAGGACTCTCGTCTCTGAGAAAGAGGTTAAAGGTCTAAGCATTGACCCCTGACGAGGGCCTTGAGTTCAAACCCAGTACAGTGCTTTCTTTTCCTGAAGCGTGGGTCTGATTTGTGACACAGTTCACACACTACCGTAGAAGATAATGAATCAACAACTAGTCATAAAAAATGATTTGGATTAAACTCGATTGTATTAATAAGTAGAAAACCAACAGTTAAACTTAAATAGGAATATAAAGAGAATGCATTATCACTACATAATTTAACACATTCCTTAAGATCCAGTCTTGTCCTCATGCTGTTGCTATTCTTCCTGAGGTCACCACTTCCCGCTGTTACCCTCTTATTCAAATTGAATCAGTATCAAAAATCTTAAATGCCTGCTGATCCAAGGCTCTCACGATATCCAGAGGGGGCAAGTTAAACACATTTCAGCTGAAAATTAGCTCCTAAAACTTGGTCTCTTGCTACACTCATAATGAGGCCATTCAAAGAAAGAACTAGCACTTTTGGAGCATCCCAAAGCACTTTGCAATGTATGCTGTATTTTTCATAAGCATACTCTTAATTATAATGTGCAATTCCTACAAAAGCAAGCTTTCACAAATGGTATTGTGACAATGGACAAATTATGTGATTTACTAACATTGTCTAGAACACTGGAAATGACTCCTCTACTCTTCTGCCAAATAATGCAGTGATGATCTTTTATGCCCATCAAAGACAGCATACAGGCTTTCCACTTAACAACTTACACAAAATAAAGCAACTTTAACAAGGCAGCAGTGGTCTTCAGCATTACACTGAGATGTCAGTATCAATTTCTCTACAGAAGCCTTAGGTTAGACCTTGAAACCACAACCTCCTGAGAAGAGTGTTCACAGTGAAGCAACAGCTGAAGGTTTTGCCCAGAAACCACCCCTACATTAAATGCACAAAATGTGACAGGTGATAAAAAAAATAAATCATGTGAGAAACTTGGGTTGGCCTTTCACACAATCTGTCTGAAAGCAGAGCTATTTGAAATTCCACAGGGAGATTCAATTTGTTCATCTAACAAGGCAATTTGTTAAAACACTAAGGTAGATTGGTAGTAAGGTACAGAGGCATAAAATACTCAGGCAGGCCTACACAGGCATAACATTAAACCAATCTGAAAGTGACTATGCAGATCCAATTCCAAACTTAATCAACCGACTCTGTTCCATTTTGCTACTTACTTACTGCTCCATTACCTCACGGGTGTTTAGGGCAGCAATGAAGGTCCTTCATCTGTCTTTCCTTGGTCTTGACAGTGTTCAGGGCTTCCTTCACTGTGCCAGTAGCTTCCTCTCAATTTTCACTACTGTCAGCCATGCAAGTCCCAGGTGGAGACTCAGGAATACCATTGTACACAAATGTAGAAAGGTTCTTCATTGCTGTTTCTGTAGCAGTTTTGTTTGACCAATCAGAGTTGTTAACCCTGAGCTGAACTCCTGAACTTGGAGGACCAGTGGACATCTCTTAGCCTGACTACCCTTTGACCTGTTTGGCATGGGTGACCCTACCAAGAGCTAAAACATAAGGCCTTGGCTCCAGCCAATATAGCTCTTTGGGTCTTTGAGGCATGTACCATGGTTTTGGTACTCTTGGAGGTTCCATTTTGCTAATCATAATGTCATTAGAGAGATGAGTAGATGCAAAGGCTACAGATCTCATGATTCAACCTATCCAGTACAATCCTAAATCTTTAAATGTATAAACCGCCTCCAACATGCTTTGTGCTTCAAGCTAACCTAATAATCACTTTTATTTGATTATGCTGATGCACCATCAATAACTCACGCTGAGACTTAGGAAGTGAGATATCGGCTTTTATTGACTGGAAGAACAACACTACATCCTGGGAAAATGAGGGAGAGCAGTCAGCAGGGTCTGTGGGAGGAGCCACAGGAGCAGTCAGACAGGTATATCTAGTTCACCACATTCACCCCCCCTTTGTTTAAAAAATCCCCAAGTATATTTACAGGTTAAGTCTATCAGGTGGTCGAATCGTTCGCTGCGATCTACGTAGCTCCGGCTGCAATTGCACAGGTGCCGGAGGTGGTGATGGCACAGGTGCCGGAGGTGGTGATGGCACAGGTGCCGGAGGTGGTGTTTGCACCGGAGGCGGAGAGTGGGTTGGTTCTGTCCCAACAGGAGGTGTCAGGGATCCCTCGCGTGTGAGCGAGGTCCCTGGAATAGACGCGTACGAGATGCCCGGTACATGAGCGTCGTGAGGAGTCTGGGTGTGGCACGGTGCGTGCGGTGTCACCTCGGGTACAGGGTTCATAGTTACCGTGGAGTGTACGGGGTAGTGGTCTGCTGCTCCGGCGGGCGCCAGGTCGCGGACAGAGACCGTGTCCTCCCGCCCATCAGGCAAGACCACGTAGGCATACTGGGGATTAGCATGCAGGAGGTGAACCCTCTCGACCAGCGGTGAGTACTTATTACTCCTCGCATGTTTACGTAGCAGCACTGGCCCCGGGGACGTCAGCCAAACTGGTAGGGTGGTCCCAGTGACAGACTTCCTGGGAAAAGAGAATAGGCGTTCGTGAGGGGTGGCATTAGTGGACGTACACAACAGGGAGCGGATAGAGTGGAGTGCCTCAGGGAGGACCTCCTGCCATCGGGAGACCGGCAACCCTTTTGACTTAAGGGCTAAAAGTGTGGCCTTCCACACTGTGGCATTCTCCCTCTCCACCTGGCCATTCCCCCGGGGATTATAACTCGTGGTGCGACTAGTAGCAATGCCCCTAGCTAGCAGGAACCGGCGCAACTCGTCACTCATAAAGGAGGATCCGCTATCACTGTGGACATAGCAGGGATATCCGAACAGTGTGAAGAGCTGGCGCAGGACTTTGATGACCGACGTGGTAGTAGTGTCGGGGCAGGGAACGGCAAAGGGGAATCGCGAGTACTCGTCAATAATACTGAGAAAATAGACATTGCGGTCGGTGGAGGGAAGGGGGCCCTTAAAGTCAACACTCAGTCGCTCAAAAGGGCGGGTGGCCTTGACAAGCTGCGCAGTGTCAGGACGGTAGAAGTGCGGTTTGCAATCAGCGCAGATCTGGCAGTCCCTGGTCATCGTCCTGTTGTCCTCCAGGGAGTACGGCAGGTTCCGGGCTTTAATGAAATGGTAAAATCGGGTGACCCCCGGGTGGCAAAGTTGGGCATGAAGGGCATACAGCTGGTCGAGCTGGGCACTAGCACACGTTCCCTGGGATAGGGCATCAGAGGGTTCATTGAGCCTGCCAGGCCGGTACAGGATATCATAATTGTAGGTCCCTGATGAATGAATAAACTTTTGGGGCGACCCTCGAGAGGAGAAGTCTGAGCCGAACAGCCGAGTCGGTGGCACGAACCTCCTCCAAGTACGATTGGAAGCACACAAGCCAGTGTTCAAAGGCAAGAGCTGCTTCAGGGTCTTGGGGGTCCAAATCTAAGCGTTCTGGGCGTAAAACGGTTTCCATGTTGTAACTTCCAGTCAATAAAATTGATGCACCATCAATAACTCACGCTGAGACTTAGGAAGTGAGATATCGGCTTTTATTGACTGGAAGAACAACACTACATCCTGGGAAAATGAGGGAGAGCAGTCAGCAGGGTCTGTGGGAGGAGCCACAGGAGCAGTCAGACAGGTATATCTAGTTCACCACATATGCCTCTGGGAACCACCATTGAATATATTTCTCTGGTGCCTCCAATGTCAGGAAATGTAGAGGAGGCTTGACCCAAAAGCAAAGCACTTTAGACAATTCAAGGATGAATGATAACTTTAAAATAAACTTCAAAAATACCAAGCCACAAGTGGCCACAAAACAAGAGAGAATAGGTACTAAGTACCACAGGCAACAGAATAACTGAAGGCTAGGAGCAACTGGTTGAGGCTGGCTTCTTCAATGGGTGAATAAGGACTGTGAATGAGAGCTGGGTTTAAATAGGCTGCAGGTGATGAGTTGGGAACAAGTGGCAGGTGACTCCTGTTAGCTGGGTGGAGATTAGGAAGTACCTGCCAGTGCAGGCCTGACAGGACCCCCACTCCTACGGCCAGCACCCAATGGTCAGGAGGATTAGGTTGGGTCAACTGGAACTTCTCGTTGAGTAATGGATCCAAGATGAAATTAGACGGCACCCAAGACCTCTCCACACTGGGCTGCACCTTTCCTTGTCATGCAGATCCTACACACCCTGACATGACAGCATGAATCCATCAACTGGTGAATGATGTACACTGGACCATGTTCCACCATCCTAGGTTCTAGAGATGATGGCTCAGGTGCATTGAGTGGTCCATGGGCAACGGGCTTGAGGCAGGAATGTGGAAGGTAGATGCGATCTTGAGGGATGGCAGCAGCTGGAGACAGTATGTGACTGGATTGTTACGATGGGTAATCTTGAAGGGACCAATGACCTGGGACAAGAGCTTGTGGAAGTTGGTGTGCAGGAGCAGATCACAGGTGGTCAGACAGACATGGTCCCCAGGCTGGAGTAGTCTGACTGGGCACTGCCAGCATTAGGCACAGTTGGCTTCTAGGATGGCCCTCCATGCCCTCCTCCAAGTATTCAGCAGTGGGGAACCTGACAGTGGGGAAAAATCGGGTGTTGGTAGCCTTGAAACAATTCAAAGAGTGACATACCTGAGGCAGAGGAAGTGTATTGATTGTGGGCACCTCAGCCCAGAGCAGATACTTCTTCCATGTGGAAGGATTAGAGTCTATGAAGCATTGCAGAAATACCTCCACTTGCTGATTGGCACTTCCTGATTGACCATTGTTCTGCTTATGAAAACCATTGACAAACTCACTGAGCTGCAGAGAAGGAAGCAAAATGCTCAATAGAAGCAGGAGATGAATTGTGGGCACTGGTCCGATGGATTCCCTCAGGATATTGCATCGAGATGAGCCACATGTTGGAGAACCAGATCCGCCATCTCAGAGGCCGATGGAAGTCTGGGGAGGGCAATGAAATGGACTACCTTAGAGAACCAGTCCACCACTGTCATGATCACCGTGGCCCAATCAGAAGGTGGCAAACCCATGATGAAATCCATGGTGACATGGGACCACAGATGTTGGGGAACCAGTAGTGCTGCAGGAGCCGAGTGCTGCTGGTTGGAGGAATTGGGCTGGGCACATTGAGGGCAGGGAATGATGAACTGAAGTACACCTGTTATCATGGTGGGCCACCAAAAATGGCATCACAGAAAATCCAGGGTCTGTTGTGCACCTGGATGTCCAGTGTCATAAGGGGACAGGAGTCTGGACCCAAGTGCAGGACACAGGCACTGATGTACTAGGGGCAGGATGGGAACAACTAAATGAGGGACAAAACATGGAGACCATGGTGTGCATGAGGATGTGACATTCAAGGTGATGCTGGGGTTCCAAGAGTCTTAGAGTTCAGGCAAGGCAGGAGGATCCCAGAGTTCACTGGGCAGGCCACGTAACTCCTGGGCAGGGCCCGGACCTCCCAGGCAGGAACACAGAGGCCTGAGCAGGTCACAGGGCACCTGGGTAGGTTGCAGGGCACAACCCATCAGCAGCAAGGGATGGAAAGGGGCAGAGACCCCCACCAGGCAACAGCAGTCCAGCCAGGCTTGTCCAACAGAGGCAAGGGATAAGAAGGGAACTAGGTCCAGGGTGACTGCCAGACTTACTCAAAGAACTCATCTTTAACCAGGGTAACGCCCCAACTCCACTCAATTCCAGAGCCCCCTATATACACCGCCAGCCGATGGGCATCAGGTGCGCCTCCTTGAGCCCCAACAAGCCACGATGATCCACAGGTGTGACTAATTGTGCTCAAGGACAAAAGGAGGGACGGCTACAAGACCCGGAATCCGGAGTCCGCGGACCAGATCAAGACCCGAATGCGGGCTCCAGGCCGGACCATAACACACAGAAGGGTAAGGAGTGGGTCCACTGGGGTCAGTGGGGTGTTATGAATGCCATCTTGTACTCAACTTCCCGGTAGATGCAGATCAGGTTTTACGTGCTCTACGGATCCACTTTGGTGAAGAGCTGGGCTCCATGGACTGTTTTGTATGTGCTATCCATAAAGGGAAAAGGGTAGCAGTTCTTAATGCCGATTTTGTTGAGTCCATGGTAGTCAATGCAAGGACAGTGGATCCCATTCTTTCTTTTTGACAAAGAATCCTGCACCGGCTGGGGTCTGGAATGGTTGAATGAAGCCATGTCATAGAGCTTCACCAATGTAGTCATTCATAGCTCGGTTCTCAGGAGGGGAGAGGGAGAACAGATGACCTCAGGGAGGGGTGGTGCACGGCAGGAGGTCGATCTCTCAGTCCTGTGGTCTGTGAGGTGGCAGGGTGCTGGCTTTCCTTTTACTGAAGGCGATGGCTAAGTCGTAGTATTACAGGGGGTGTTTGGTGAGGTCAAGGGCTTCCTCCATCTCCATGGATTGTTAGGGTGAAGTCAGCTGAGGTTACAGACAGGTGGTCCGGCAGTTGGGTCCCCAGTTCAGCAGCCAACCAGATGTGCACACAAAGCCAGGTGAAGTGAGGGTCATGAGAGGAGTGTCGGGTGAGTCAATAAGGTGGAATCAGGTGGGCCCACAGTGCTCATGTGCACAGGCCGAGTGCATGCTCTGACAATCCCAGACCCCAAGGTCGTGTCATGGAAGGGGTGAGAGATAGGCTTTGCTGGGAGTCTAATCCAGAAAGTTGCCTGCTGCACAGGAGTCCACCAGAGCCTCCTGTGTGCATAGAGCTGTCGGGATGTGGAGGAGAACAGAGAGAGTGAGTTGGGCTATGGTGCTGGAATGAGAGGCTGGGGAGAGCTTACCCCTCGTCTCTATATGGTGGTATTGTTTCCCAGATGCAGTAGGCGTTTGAAGCATGGATGATCAGCTGCTCCGCAAGTCGTTTCTCCACAGATGCTCATGCTCTTGGGGGGAGGGGGAGGTGTTAAAGGAGCTGTCCCTCACTGCATGGGTTCTAGAGGTGTTGCTGATGAGGATCCTGCAGACTGAAATGGTTCTGGAAATGGAACTGGTGTTCCGTCTGATGATCTGGAGGGCCATTCCATAAGACGCCTGTCAAAGTGGAGGGCCAGAGTGATGAGGCTTTCAAGGTCGATGGGCATCTCCCAGGTAGACACTTCATCTTCCAAGCACTTTGAGAGACTGTGATGATAATGGACCAGCAGCACTTCCACATTCCAGCTGCAGTTTGCTGTGAGGATTCTGAATTCCATGATGTAATCCAGCACCGACCATGAGCCTTGACGCAGGCAAAGTATCCAATCTGCTGCCTCCCTTCCACTTCACCGCATCTCAGCAGAAAAATCTTCATATAGGGCGCAACTGGTTGTAGCAGGCTGGTTCAATGAACAAGGACTGTGGATGAAAGCGGGATTAAATAGGCTGCAGATTGGAAATGAGTGGCAGATGGGTGGGGACTGAGAGATGCCTGCCTGAGCAGGCCTGACATCCAGTTTCTCTTGCTGTCCAGTATCGTTACCGTACTTGAGTACATTGATGTGAGCTTTGGTCCTTCAGGCTTTTTAAAATGGGTTATATTGGGTTTCTTTGCTTTTGGATACGAATCTCAAGGTTGTATATAGTACACATACTTTGATAATGAATTAACTTTGAACTTTGAACTTTTTATATGCGTTCTTGGCCTTTGTTCCCCTCAGAGCCTCTGTTTGCTGTCATGTACTTGTGCCTCCTTGTCAACGATGAACTGCCACTACTATTACACCTAGAACTATTTTGTAAATTTAATTTGCTCATGGATTAGCTTCTATTTTAGTCTCCTAGGTGAGCTCTACAGTCTGGGACACTGCCTTATCTATTAGCTATCAATCTTCATACAGAACATACAATTCAATTGAACAACTTGTTTAAGATCCCTTTCTTTTCAAAATTACTTTTACGCATACTTTCATTGAAATAAGACTTTGGAAAGTCTGATCACCTGGCTGTACTTCTTCTACTCCCTGAGTATAAGCAGAGATTGAAGACTGCAGCATCAGTAGTGAGGACAAGGGAAGCACAGGAGTGCTTACAGGACTGCTTTGAATTCGTGCACAGGACTGCATTCAAGGACTCATCTTCAAGTCTGACTGAGTATGCCAAACTGTCACTGACTTCATTAAAACCTGTGTGGATGAGTGTGTGCCTATGAGAACTTACTGTACATACCCAAATCAAAAGCCACGGATGAGTCAGGAGGTTTGTAGTCTGCTGAGGGCTGGAGCTGTGGCATTCAAGTCTGGCGACCCAGGTCGGTACAAGAAAACTGGGTACGACTTGCGGAGGGCAATTTCAAGAACAAAGGAACAATTCTGAATGAGGTTGGAGGCAAAATCAGACGCATGTCCACTCTGGCAGGATTTGTGGGCTATTGCTTCCTACAAAGCGACACCTAACATGATGAATGGCAATGTTGCTTTACTCCCAGATGAGCTCAATGCCTTTTATACCTGGATTGAAAGAGAGAATAAAACTGCAGCTATGAGAATCCCTGTAGCACCCAGTGATCCTGTGATCTCCGTCTTGGAAGCTGACATCAAAGCATCTTTCAAGAGGGTAAACCCTCGCAAGGTGACAGGCCTCGATGGTGTACCTGGTAAGGCTCTGAAAACCTGTACCAACCAACTAGCCGGAGTGTTTAAAGACATTTTCAATCTCTCATTGCTACATTCGAAAGTTCCCACCTGCTTCAAAAGGGCAACATTTATACCAGTGCCCAAGAAGAGCAGGTGAGCTTCCTGAATGACTATCACACCTACAGTGATGAAGAGCTCTGAGAGGTTGGTCATGGCTAGAATCAATCCTTGCCTCAGCAAGGACCTGGACCTACTGCAATTTGCCTATCACCACAATAGATCTACGGTGGACGCGATCTCATTGGCTCTTCACCCAGGCTTGGATCACATGGACAATACAAGTACCTATGTCAGGATGCTGTTTATTGGCTACATCTCAGCGTTTAACACCATCATTCCTACAGTTCTGATCAAAAAGCTCCAGAAGCTGGGTCTCTGTACCTCCCTCTGCAACTGGATCATCGACTTCTTAACCAGAAGACCATAATCTTTGTGGATTGGAAGTAACATTTCCACCTTGTTGACGATCAACACTGGTACACTTCAAGGATGTGTGCTTAGCCCGCTGCTCTACTCTGTCTACACCCATGACTGTGTGGATAGGCACAGCTCAAACACCATCCATAAATTTGCTGATGATACAACCATTGTTGGCAGAATCTCAGATGGTGACGAGAGGGCGTACAGGAGCGAGATATCAGCTAGTGGAGTGTGTTACAGCACCATCCTTGCACGCAGCATCAGTAAGACCAAAGAACTGATGGTCCACTCCACAAAGTGTAAGACAATGGAACTCATGCCAGTCCTCACAGAAGGATCAGAAGTGGTGAGAGTGAGCAATTTAAAATTTCTACAGATGTACCATGGAGAGCATTCTAACTGGCTGCATCACCATCTGGTATGGGGGGTGGGGGGCTACTGCACAGGATCAAACTAAGCTGCAGAGAATTATAAACGTAGTCAGCTCCATCATGGGCACTAGCCTCTATAGTATCCTGGACATCTTCAAGGTGCAATGCCTCAAAATGGTGACATCCATTATTAAGGACCCCCATCACCCAGAACATGCCTTGTTCTCATTGCTACCATCAGGAGGGAGATGCAGAGCCTGAAGGCACACACTCAGCAATTCAGGAACAGCTTCTTCCCCTCTGCCATCCGATTTACGAATGGACATTGAACCCATGAACACTACCTCATTACTTTTCTATTTCTATTTTTGCACTACTTATTTAATTTAACTATTTATATATATATATATGTGTGTGTGTGTGTGTGTATGTGTGTGTGTGTGTGTATGTATATATGTGTATATATATACTGTACTTGCTGTAATTCACTGTTTTTCTCTATTATTAGTTATTGCATTGTACTACTGTGGCAAAGTCAACAAATTTCACGACAAATGCTGGTGATAACAAACCTGATTCTGATTCTGCTTTTCCCAACAATCCCCCATTTAGGCTTAGTAGTTCAATGCTTTCAAAGACATTTAAAAAATTACAAAATAGACACTTTTATAGCTTTTCCTAGTGGTTTACAATCTATGTGTAGATTATAAATCATTACCGAACACCTCAGGTGGGAAATGTCTGGCATATTTGAGTAATTTTGGCACGACAACTATCCATAATAGATTTAAGTGATAAATATGTTGTGTTCATGTAATTAGTTCATGATCTTTGCAACATAATCTGGGACTAAACATGGCAAGCAAATTGTGAAATTCCCAATTTGCTATGCTAAGAGTTTGTTTTTTTTGGAAAGAATCCTATTGTTCAATAAACCTCTCTTTTACCTTCCCCCAAAAGAATCCCGAAACCATCTGGAGTCCCAGAGCACAGAGCAGTACAAAAAGCATCGGCAAAGAATAGCAAACAGAAATAAAGAAACCGAATGCGAGGTCTGGGGTTTGCAGAGACTATAATAAAATTCTCCTCAGGTATCCTGCAGCCTTACAATTTCAGCGTTCATGAAATTGATCAAAGGGAAAGAATGTGTGAAAGATATGAAAGTTGATGTTTCATTCCCTATTGGGTAGACAGAATTCCATGGTGCAAAGGTTTAAAGTACAGGCATAAATCACAAGACAGCTGAGTACTCAGATGCTCAGGGTAACTTTTTGCAACTTTATCTGAAGTCCTCAACAATGTTGCTTTACAAAACCCATAGTAAATATCTGAAAATTACTGGACCTGGTACAGAGTCCAACTTTCTCCCAAGAGTGGCAAATGATCAATATCAATAAAGAACAACTTTGCCATCCACAAGAGACATTGATGAGCATTTAAGTGAAACCTATTGGATTTCACCTGGAAGCATTACAAAGCTGACTGATTCTCTGAAACGGTTTGAATAGTTGAGATTTTAGAGATAAGCATGTCTGAACTAGCTGTGCATCTGCTCTAAAGTTATCCTAATACCTTAGCAACAGCAAATATGAATGATTAAGAGGCAGTTCATGATAAACAAAATACTGGACATTTATTTTTCTTAGTCTTTAATTTTTCTTCATTCGTTTAAGTATCCTTTGTTAATTAAGTTGATTTTGGGAATATTATCAGCATATATTGTTCTTCATGATTGATTTAAGTAACAACATTTTATACAAATTGAACTTTTGCAGCATGACTTGACAATTCTTGTTGTAGTTCAGTCTTATCTATATGTTTACATAGAAACAACCAGACACATCTTTAATTCATCTTTGTGTTTGTTTGAGAAACCACAGAAGGTGAACTTGAAATTGAACCCTGAGAAGGAAAACAGAGAAACAACCAAGCCAAAAGTCAATCCTTTAAGCCAAGCTTTTCATTTAGTGGCCACTTTATTAGGAACAGAAGTAGAACCCGGTGTGGTCTTCTGCTGCTGTAGCCCATCCACTTCAAGGTTTGATGTGTTGTGCATTCAGAGATGCTCTTCTGCACACCGCCGTTGTAACACATGGTTACTTGAGTGACTGTTGCCTTCCTGTTAGCTTGAGCCAGTCTGGGCCATTCTCCTCTGACCTTTCCCATTAACAAGGCACTTTCACCCACAGAACTGCTGCTCACTGCACCTCCTCTGTAAACTCTAGAGACTGTTGTGTGTGAAAATTCCAGGAGAGCAGTAATTTCTGAGATACTCAAGCCACCCTGTCTGGCACCAACAATCATTCCATGGTCAAAGTCACTATGGTCACATTTCTTCCCCATTCTAACGTTTGGCCTGGACAACAACTGAACCTCTTAACCCTGTCTATATGCTTTTAAGCATTGAGTCGCTGATAATTGGCTGATCAGATATTTGCATTAACATCTTACAGCTGTATCTAATAAAGTGGCCCCTGAGTGTATGTCAAGTGTATAATTAACTTTACTATTTATCATATCTGTGTCATTAACCACTAGATTGGGGGGGATGATACATAGAAACATGCCATTTGACCTATTTGGTCCCTGTTGGGATTTACAGGCTACTTGATCTACCATCCACTTCCTTCTAATACCCAGTCAGTGAGTCCTCTATCCATCTACTCATTTAGTTCTCTTGTAAATACATTCATGGTTAGGAATCTTAATGGAAGTTTGGTGTATTGTACTAAAGAAAACACAAAGGATGATCTCGATACTAGTAGCAAAGAAATGCACACAAAGAAACCCTGCGTGCTATAGGAGTTGAGAATGGAGGAAATTGGGTAAATGGGTTTTAAAGAATGACTTCCAGTAGAGAAAAACAAATTAAAGGACTTGCAGCTATGGTAATGGAGAGTGGACTTGCTCATGCCCTGTGTAGCTCTACCAGGTCCAACAACGACTGGCTTAAACCAATTCAGTTTCCATATCTGTTCTTGAACTTGAACTTCAGAATCAGGTTTAATATCACTAGCACATGTCGTAAAATTTGTTAACTTAGCGGCAGCAGTACAATGCAATATGTAATAATATAGGAAAAATGTGAACTGCAGTAAGTATATATACTGTGTGTATATCAAATAGTTAAATTAAATAATTAGTGCAGAAACAAATTTTTAAAAAGTGAGGTAGTGTTTGTGGGTTCGATGTCCATTTAGAAACCAGATGGCAGAGGGGAAGAAGCTGATCCTGAATGAGAAGAGGGCATGGAGATCTTGACACCCAACATTTTGAAACTGCTCACTCTCTCCACTTCTGATCCCTCTTTGAGGACTGGTGTGTATTTCCTCATCTTACCCTTTCTGAAGTCCACAATCAGCTCTTTCATCAGGAAGTAGAGATGAAATCCATAACAGGGGAGAAGAGAGAAGAAAAAGTAATGACTGTAATAGAGACCAGGCCATCTTAAAGGAGGTGAGTTTAATTGAGAATATTGATGACTGCAGATTTTTCGTGGAGAATAAAGGACACAAAATAGATAGGATGTTAATATGTGCACCCGTAAGTGAACTAAAAGAACATTTATTTCAGAGCTGATGTGCATTGATTCCATCTCTAACCTCAATCAGAATTGTTTTCTCGCCTTTAAAATAGCCTTCCATTGGTCATACCTGGACTTCTTTTATAGTTCTATATCACTGGTCTTGAATGCTGCAGATCTAGCACTCAACAGACTATGAATTTCTTTTGGTTTGGGTATGACCAGTATGTTCTCCAAGGCACTCACTCATCCACACAAGCCATGATAAAGTCGATGACAACTGTGACATATTCATTCAGACTCAACGATGAATCCCTGAATATTATCCAGTGCACCAACTCAAAGCAGTCCTGTATGGACTCCTCCACCTGCCTTCACCAATCTTCTTGGTCCTCATCATTGGTGCTTCAGTCTTTAGTCTCTGCCTATAGGTTAGCAGTCAAAGTACAGACAGGGTGATTGAACTTTCCAAAGTGTGACTGTAGGATGGCATTGTAAGCGTTCTTGTTGGTGGTATAACAGTTGTCAAGCGTGTTGGCTCCTCTACTTCCACAGGTGATATGTTGGTGGTAGTTGTTCAGAGACTTCAAGCTGGCCAGGTTGAAATCCCCCGCAATGATAAGGAAGGCTGTTTTGTGACAGCTGATCACAGTGCTCAGTTCCTCCAGTGCCTGCCTGACATGGCCTGAGGTGGAATGTACACCTCTGCCGAGATGATGGTGGAAAACTTCCTCGGCAGGTAAAATAGATGACATTCGACTGCTAGACCTTCCAGGTCAGGTGAGCAAGAATGAGACAGAACCGCCAAGTTTGTGGACCATGATGAGTTAATCATAAAGCATACTCCACCTCCTCTACCATTAAAAGACCGAGCTGCCCTGTCTTTGCCAAGAATAGTGAGGACATTGAGCTGCAGTATTGCATCTAAAATGGTGAGGGATAGCCATGTTTCTGTGAAGCAATGTACACAGCAGTCACTGATATACCTCTGATGCTGCAATCTTGCTCTGAGGTCTTCAGTTTTATTTTCCAGAAAATGTACTGTATATTCACCAGCAGGTAGAATAAGGTAAAACAATCACAATGAAGAATAGAATGTAATAGCTACCAAAAAGGTGCAGTGCATGTAAACAATAAATACAAGATTATAAAGAGGTAGATTGTGAGGTCAAAGGTCCAACTTATCGTATGATGGAAACACTTAATAGTCTTATAACAGCGGGGCAGAAGACGTCCTTGAGCCTGGTGGCATATGCTTTCAGGCTTTTATATCTTCTGCACAATGGGAGAGAGGAAAATGTCTGGGGTGGATGGAGTCTTTGATTATGCTGGTTGCTTTACTGAGGCAGCAAGAAGGATAGATAGAGTCCATAGACGGGAGGTTGCTGTCTGTGATGTACTAAGCTGTCTACACAACTTTCTGCAGTTTCTTGCAGATAATGGATAGAGCAGTTGCCATACCAAGATGTTATGCATTCATGTAGGATGCTTTCTATGGTGCATCAATAAAAATTAGTAAGGGTTAATGGAAACATGCCAAATTTCTTTAGCCTCCTGAGGAAGTAGAGCCACTGATGAGCTTTCTTGCCCGTGGTGTCTATGTGGTTGGACCATTATAGGCTGTTGGTGATGTTCAATCCTAGGAACTTGAAGTTCTCAACCCTCTCAACCTCAACTCCTTTGATGTAGACAGAAGCATGAGCACAAATCTCTTCCTGAAGTCAAGGACCAGCTTTCTTGTTTTGCTGATATTGAGGGACAAGTTATTGTCATGCCACCATGTTACTAAGCTATTTATCTCCTTCCTGTACTCGGACTCATTGTAATTTGAGATTCGGCCTACTACAGCGGTACCATCTGAAAACTTGCAGATGGAGTTCGGCAATGCAGGGAGGAGAGTAGGGGGCTGAGGACACAGTCTTGTGGAGCATCAGTGTTTAGAATAATCATGGAAGAGATGTTGCTGCCAATCCTTGCTGATTCCTGTTGGCCAAGAAGACAGTGACTCCATTTTACTGAGTGGCAATGTGTGTGTTTATTACTAATATAAAAACTTAACCATGGGAGCTTATGGAGGGTGAGAAATCTCTCTGTGTAGAGAATGAAGGAGGAAATGAATGGCAATGCCTTGCTGAAAAATTTGGCATGGTACTTTGGTGGGGATTTTAAATTGAGGACTTCACAGGGATGAAGATGGGACCCATAAAGCATCAGTGGACAAGATTTACAACATTTGAGGATTTCTGTTTTGATCTTTCCAGTTGTCAAATCGCACAGAGAAACATTTTGACTCTAGCATGAAAGCACCAACTTTGGACAAATTGACAGCGACAAACAGATTGGATGATCTTTTATGGATGCACCCCTCAGAACCGTGTCCTCCCCCACAGGATTATTAGATCTTGACTGAGCCTCGAAGGATAGAGCCAGACAGAACCTTCAATAATTCAAAGGTCAAGTCCATTAGTATACAAGGTATGATGGAATGACTACAGAGAAGCTCATCCATTGTCTTCTCTGGAACCCAGAACCTATTAATCAGGGTTATTAGGAGTAAAAAAAACTGGGATAAAAACAGACAATCTAAATAGAAAGGACAGGACCTTCATTTCCAGGATGGATTTGTCACATTAAGAATAATGTTATAATTCTCAGAAAATATTCTCTCATTGTATAATTTGGAAAATATCCCTAAAACTGCATTTGGTGCATTTTTTCCAAGAATTAACCTAAATGATAACCACAAGCAGGAAGCAATAAATCTTTGAAACTGATTAAAATGCAAAGCATTGTGTTACATCTGCAAGCGACTAGCAAAAGCTCTTTGGATGCCTTACATTGCAAGAGTACAGAAAACAATGTGTCATTTGTAATGGCCTATTTGATTAATGTGGTGAATGAAAATAGATCATTTATTGTATCCACTTTATCTTTCAGAAATGTTTTGTTTAGATTGAAAACACCTGGAAACAGGGCAAGTGTTGAAATACAGACGGTAGCAGAAACAGGAAGACAAGCTTAGGTGTAATTTCTGTTTTCCCTCCAGCCAGATGATTATTTTTCTTTATTTTTCCTCTAAAACATTAATTAGTAATGAACAAACTTGATGATTTGCTTTGAGGCCACATTGTACTCTATTAACAATACTCTAAAGCAAGATAAATTGATGTGTATAAATAAAATGAAAGGCTATTCATAATCATGATGTGTGTTTACACTCAGGCTGAGACAGTTATTTCATTGGCAAACCAATGTTTCACTCGGGGCAATGAATGATTGCAGCCATTTCATGAACATTAAAGATTTGTAACTTTTGAACAATACTCAAAAGGTTATTAATTTTACTGCTTGAGGCCCAATAAGACTGTTGACAACACTGAGGTCATTTTTAATCCTAACAGGAGCTTCCAAACCACGCCATCAGCAGGACTCTGGTTTCTGTTCGGAAACATCACTTGCTCAGTTCAGTTGTTGTTCAAATGTACATCAGTACAACCATCAGACTTAACCATCCCAAAGCATTGTAGGGCAAACTCTACAACCAAAGATATTTCACGCGTCAGGAAATGTAGAGAGGGCTTGACCCAAGCACAGAGCAGCGGAGATGATTTAATAGTGAGCAATAACTTTAATAATAAACTGCAAAATAACAAGCCGCGAGGCCCCACAAAACAAGAGAGAACAGATACTTAAATCAACAAGGTAACTGAAGGCTAGGAATAACAGCGGCTATACTTCATTAGGAGTTTGAAGAGATTTGGCATGTCAACAAATACACTCAGAAACCTCTATAGATGTACTGTGGAGAGCATTCTGACAGGCTACGTCACAGTCTGGAATGGAGGGGCTACCGCACAGGACCGAAAGAAGCTGCAGAAGATTGTAAATCTAGTCAGCTCCATCTTGGGCACTAGCCTACAAAGTACCCAGGACATCTTCAAGAAAGGCAGCTGTCTCAGAAAGGCAGCGTCCATTATTAAGAACTTCCAGTACCCAGGGCATAGCCTTTTCTCACTGTTACCATCAGGTAGGAGGTACAGAAGCCTGAAGACACACACTCAGTGATTCAGGAACAGCTTCTTCCCCTCTGCCATCCAATTCCTAAATGGACATTGAACCCTTGGACACTACCTCACTTTTTAAAATATATAGTATTTCTGATTTTTGCATGATTTTTAATCTATTCAATATACGTATACTGTAGTTTATTTATTAATTATTATTTTATTTTATTGTTTTTCTTCTATATTATGTATCGTATTGAACTGCTGCTGCTAAGTTAACAAATTTCATGTCACATGCTGGTGATAATAAACCTGATTCTGATTCTGACTAACTGCTTGAGACTGGCTGAGTCGATGAGTGAATGGGATTGTGGATAAGAGCACGGTTTAAATAGGCTGCAGGCAATGAATTGGAAATGAGTGTCAGGAGACATCTGTTAGCTGGGTGGAGATTGGGAGGTGCCTGCCTATGCAGACCTAGCAGGACAGAACCCCCCTCTTACAGTTGGCATCCAACAGCCCAGGACAATCTGGATGGGTCCAATGAAACTCATCAATAAGCAATGCATCCAAGATGAAATTGGATGGCACCCAAGACCTCTCCTTCGAGCCATACCCTTCCCAGTTGACTAGGAACTACACACCTTATCAATGACAACATGAATCGATCAACCAGCAAACCATGTACACTGAATCACCTTCCACCATCCTAGGTGAAAACTCAGACGAATTGAGTGGTCCATGGACCACAGGCTTGAGGCAGGACACATGGAAGGTGTGATCCTGAGGGACGGTGGTAGCTGAAGACAGCTGAATTGACACAATGGGTAATCTTGAAGGGACCAATGAACCAGGGCGAGAGCTTGCAGGAGTTGATTCACAGGGGCAGATCTCAGGTGGACAGCCAAACATGGTTCCCTGGCCGGAGTAACCTGGCTGGGCGCTGCCAGCAGTTGGCCTGGTGGCAGTACATGCTGTTTGTGCCCTTTGTGTCCTCTTCCAAGCATTCTAGCAGCATCAAACCAAGCCCCTGGCAGATGGAACCTCCATTCTTGGCTCCTCTGTGGGGAACGAGAGTTGGTAGCCATGAAGCACTTCAAAGGGTGACTTACCTGTGGCAGGGGAGGTATATAGATTTTGGGACAGCTCTGCCCAGAGCAGCTACTTCTTCCAAATGGAAGGGTTAGAGTCCATGAAACATCGCAGAAACATCTCCACTTGGTGATTGACTCTTCCTGACTGAACGTTGGTCTACGTAACGTATGACAGCCAGAGGACAAACTCCCTGAGGTGCGGATGAGGGAGCAGAAAACTCACCAGAAGCGGGAAATGAATTGTGTACTGCTGGTCCGACACAATCTCCTGATGGAAACTGTGGAGGTGACGAAGTGGGCCGCTTTGCAGAACTGGTCTACCACTGTCCTGATCACTGTGGCCCTACTGGAAGGTGGCAAACCCATGATGAAATCCATGGTGATGTGGGACCATGGCTATTTGAGGGACCAGTAGGAGATGCAGGAGCCCAGAGAGCCTCTGGTTGGAGGAATTGGACTGGAAACATTGAGGGCAGACAGCGACAAGCTGATATACATTTATAATCACAGTGGGCCACCAGAACAATGCAGAGTCCATTGTGCATCTAGATAGCCAGAGAGGAGTGAGTACTGGACCCACTGGAGTGCCTCAGAGCACATTGCCACCAGTTGCACATGCGGTTGTCCGGTGTGTCAGCCAGAGCAGACCCATGCTGCTGGTCCTGGCAGATCTGGTTCTCAAGACCCCAGGTGATCGATGCGATCTGCTGAATGATACGAGATTCTGGTGGTCAGTCCAGATCAAGAAGGGCTCAGTGCCTCATCAGCCAATGTCTCAATTCCTTCAAGGGCCATTTGATGGCCAGTAGCTCCCTGTCTCCTATTCCATAACAGCACACTTTTGAGTTAAACTTGTGCGAGAAGAAGGCACAAGGGTGTGGTTTGCCATCTGGTCCAGGCTGGGAGAGGATGGCCCCAGCACCCATGTCAGATGCATCCACCTCTACCACAAAAGGATGGCAGAGAATAGGACAGTGGTAAAGCTTTGCCGAGCTTCTCAAAAGCCTGGTCTACAACAGACCAGGTTATCCGTGAGGGAGGTAATTTGGTGAGGGAGGTGAGAGGAGCAGCAATTTGGCTGTAATTTCTGATGAAACAGTGGTAAAAGTTGGAGCACCCCAAGAAGTGTCGTAGCTGTTTGAGGGAGCACGGTCGAGGCCATTCAATGATGGTGCACACTTTCTCTGGATCTACAGTATACCTTGGGGTGAAAGCACCCAGGAAGGAAATGACTGGGGTGTGGAACTAGCATTTCTCTAACTTGCAGTAATGTAAGGCTTCAAGGAGACATTGAAGAATTGAGTTGAAGTGACAGATGTGGTCTATGGGGTCCTTGGAGAAGTCATCGAGGCAGATGAACACATATCTCTGTAGCGTGTCTTGGAGGCTCTCGTTAATGAAGGCTTGGAAAACGGCTGGACTGTTGGAAAGTTTGAATGACATTACTAAGTGCTTGTAGTGGCTGTGGATGTTATGAATGCTGTCTTCCAACTCAGCCCTCTGACAGTCGGGATTAGATTGTACGCACTCCATAGATCCAGTTTGATGAAGATCTGGGCCCTGTGGAGTGTTTCAGATGCACTATGCATCAAACAAAGAGGGTAGCAGCTCTTCATGCCAATTTTGTTGATTTCTTGGTAGTCAATGCAAGGCTAAAGAACCTCATCCTTCTTTTTGACAAAGAAGAACCCTGCACCAGCTGGGGACGGGAATGGTTGGAAAAAGCTGTGCTTTGGTGATGTAGTCATGTGTCAGGATGGGAGAGGGAGAACATGACCTTTGGGAAGGGTGGTGCTCAGGAGGCGTTCGATCATGCATCGTGAGGTCTGTGAGGCAGCAGGGTGCTCGCTTCTCTTTTACTGAAAGCAATGGCGAAGCCATGGTATTAATATGGCAGTTTGGTGAGATCGAGGGTTTCATCAATCGCCAATGATTTACAGGCTGAAGTCAACTGAGGCTGCAGGCAGGTGGGTCCCCAACTCAGCAGTGAGGGTTGTAAGTGGAGAGCCAGAGTAACCCAAGGTGAGGGGCGTGTTGGGTTAGTCGATGAGGAGTTGGAGGGGCTCGCGGTGCTCTCCGATGCTCTTGCACACGCTCTGATCATCCCAGTCCCCAAGGGACGTGTCCATCAAAGGCCATGATGCAGAAAGAGTGTGAGAAGGGCTCGGTAGGCAGTCCAAGCTGCACACACAGACTCTGCTCCAAACAGTTGCCTGCTGTGCCCTCCACAGAGTCCACCAGAGCCCTCTGTGGAAGAGGACAGAGAGAGTCGGGCTATGATGCCAGAATGAGGGGCTGGAGGAAGCCTATCAGATAGAAGGCTCCTCATCCCTACCTAGTGGTGCCATTTCCCAGATACAGTAGGCATTTGATGTGTGGGTGATCAGCTATTCCACAGTAAGTGCGTAAGTTTTTTCTCCACCAATGCTCACGGTTTGGGGGGGGGGGTGGTTAAAGGAACTCTCTCTAACTCCATAGATTCAGGAGGAATTGATGAGGGTCCAGCAGCCTGAAATTGTTCTGGGAATGGAACTGAGGTTCTGGTTGATGATCTGGCGGGTCGTTTCATTAGATGCTTGTCAATACGGAGGGCCACAGCGATGAGGCTTTCAAGATCGGTGGGCATTTCCCGGGTAATCAGCTCATCTTTCAAGTGCTCTGAGAGGCCATGATGGTACTGGGTCAGCAGCACTTCCTCACTTCACCGCAAGGGTCCTAAATTCAGCATCAACCGTGAGCCTTGAAACAGGTGAAATATCCAATCCACTGCTTCCCTTCCACTTCCCAGACGGCTGAAAGCCCAGCGCATCTCAATGGCAAAATCTTCATATTGATTGCAAGTGGGTTTTTTCTGTCCCAGTTAGCAGCGACCCAGGCCAGACCTCACCCAGTCAAGAGAGAAATGAGGAAGGCATCTTGGCTCGGTGCAGATCATAAAAACTGGTTGAGACTGGCTGGTTCAATGAGTGAACAAGGATTGTGGATGAGAGCTAGATTTCAGTTGGTCACAGATAATGAGTTGGAAATGAGTGGCAGGTGAGTCTTGTTAGTTGGGTGAGACTGGGAGTTGTGCATGCCTGTGCAGGCCTGACATGCTGCCCATTTCCCAACCTGCACCATTCAGTTCATCATCACCCTTATGACTTATACAACATAACTACTCTAAAATTTAGGTTTCACCATGTGCTTGGCTCGCTCCCCACCTCTCTCTCCTTCTCTCTCTCGCTCATCTCTCCACCTCTCTCTCCCTCTCTCTCTCTCACACATCTCTCCAAATACCTGAGCCCTCTCAGATTTCTGAGGGGATTCAGTAGTAAATTCCTGATATTATTGCTCCCCCACTGGTAACCATTGTGTCCATTTCTCGATTTCAACTCCTGGAATGATAAAACATTAAGATTAAATAATAATTTTTAAAACTGCTTTGACCCTTTAAGCTCCAGTGAATAAGTTTAAGCTTTTACTTCAGCCTTTGATATAAAACTGAGGGGCCGGATTCCAGCCCTTCACATTGTACCGCAGGAGTCAAGGCTTTGACCTTCAGAGCATTTCTGACTTCCATTTTTCAATGCACAGTAACAGAAGTCAATGGCAAGTTGGTACACGCACTGTATTTAGCTGGTGTTTTTCCATGGAACTACTACCTAATAATCAGTATATACAGAAGCCATTATGTTAAAAGCACTGTATAAATGTGAATTGTTTTGGTGTTATTGCAAATACTTTCCATCCATGCACACACCTTTCATTAACAATAAATTTGGATCATTCTACATTAGTTTCACATTTCATCATATATTTCAGCTGGTTCACTGTCTGCTGACTTACCCTTTATCACTATACTTTGAGACCTATTATGCAACAATTTCACAGAGCTCGGCTGTAAGAATTTATGATAACACAATAGACAAGAAACAATAGTTATTCATGCTTCACTGGAGCTGTCTGTTACCCCTTGTGGTGCACTATTGCACGTCATCAGAACATGATTCACTTTCCGTTTTCCACTTCACAAAACAGAAGTGTGATTGAATAAAATTTGATGCTAAGCTATGTAAGGAAACATTGGAAAGATGACCAAGAGCTTGGTCGGAAGGGTAGGTCTACTAGAACATCTGCACAAGACCATGTGCCAATAAATGCATCAATGAAACTTGCCAACACATATGCCAATTTTACATCATATATTCTCCAAACCATCTCACATCTATGTAACAAGAAGAATATATACCTTTTCCTTCATGTTCTTCTGGGAGGCCTTAATTGATGATATTACACATCAGTGTTAACCCCATGGTTATTTAGTGCTTCCCCTTGAATGATAACAAGTGGTTGATTTTTCTTTTATTCTTTTTGATTTCAAATTTTTGGCAACTTTAACCAGGCCTGTTTGAAGAAAACCCTACCCAATTATCACCAGCATGTAACCTTTTGCACCAGAGGACCCAACACACTAGAGTACTGCTTCACTATGACAAGGAATGCCTAGCATTCCTTCCTGAGACTGCATTTTGGCAAGTTGGATCTCCTGGATATACTCCTACTACCTGTGTATAGACAGAGCCTAAACAGCAAGGCTCCAGAGTCCAAGACAACCAAGAGGTGGTCATGGGAGGCTGAGGAACGGCTACAAGATTGTCTTGAGTCAGTGGACTGGGCCGTGTTCAAGAACTCATCTGAGGACCTGAATGACTACACCAGGGTCATTACAGATTTTATTAAAATAGCTGTGGATGAGTGCGTCCCCACAAAATCGTTCAGGGTTTTCGGTAATCAGAAGCCCTGGAACCTGCTGAGAGCCAGATCAGAGGCATTCAAGTCTGGAGATCAAGAATGTTGCAAGAGCTGTAGGTATGGTCTCCAGAAAGCCATCTCTCAGGTGAAGTGGAGATCCCAGACCAGACTGGAATCAACGAGGGATGCTCGACAGGGTTTGAATACCATAACCTCCTGCAAAGTTAAATCTTGCAATATAGGGGACAGCTTCTCTTCCAGATGAGCTCAATGCCTTCTATGCTCAGTTTGACCACCAGAACAGTGAGGAACCATCACGCACCTTCATGTCTCCTGATGATCCTTTGGTCTCAGTATCTGAAGATGATGTGCTGGTTATCTTCAATAGGGTGAATCCAAGTAAAGCATCCAATTCGGACAGAGTACCTGGCTGAATACGGAAGACCTGTGCTGACTAACTATTCACAGATATCTTCAACCTCTTGCTCCAGCAGTGTGTGGGTACCTGCCTGCTTCAAGCAGGCTTCAATTGTGCCTGTGTCCAAGAAGCACGTGGTAACCTGTCTAAATGACTATCAGCCAATGGCACTTACTTCCACAGTAATGAAGTGTTTCGACAGACCTATCAGCTCCTGTCTGAGTGGTGACTTGGATCCGCTCCAATTCGCCTACTGAAGTAACAGGTCACAGCAGATGCTATCTTGTTGGCTCTTCTCACAACCCTGGAACATCTGGACAGCAAAGATGCATACATAAGGATGCTCTTTATCAATTATAGCTTGGTAGTTAACACCATCATCGCCTCAAAACTAATCAGTAAACTCCAAGACCTGGGCCTTGTACAACTGGATCCTGAATTTCCTCACTTGCAAACCCCAGTCAGTTCGGATTGGCAAAAGCATCTCCTCTACAATCTCGGTCAGCACAGGAGCACCACAGGGATGTGTACTTAGCCCCCTGCTCTACTCACTTTACACCAATGACTGTGTGGCTAAGTCCAGCTCCAACACCATATACAAGTTTGCTGATGACACCACTGTTGTGGGCCGTATCAAAGGCGGTGATGAATCAGCATACAGGAGGGAGACTGAAAATCTGGCTGAGTGGTGCCACAACCTCTCACTCAATATCACTAAGTCCAAGGAACTGATTGTAGACTTCAGGAGAGGGAAGCTAGAGGTCCATAAGCCAGTAATCATCGGAGGATCAGAGGTGGAGAGGGTCAGTAACTTTAAATTCGAGGGTATCACTATCTCAGAGGACCTGCCCTGGACCCCTCATATAAATATTATTGGGAAGTACGCTCAACAGCACCTTTACTTCCTCAGGAGTCTGTAGAGGTTCAGCATGTCATTGAAAACCTTGGAAAACATCTATAGATGTGTGGTGGAAAGTGTGCTGGCTGGTTGCATTACAGCCTGGTATGGGAACACCAAAGCCTTTGAGTGGAAAATCCTACAGAAGGTAGTGGATTTAGCCCAGTACATCACGGGTAACTCCCTCCCAACCTTTGAGCACATCAACATTGAAACATTGCTGTGGGAAAGCAGCATCCATCATCAAAGATCCTCACCCCCACGCCATGCTCTTTTCTCACTGCTGCCATTAGGTAGAAGATACAAGTGCATCAGGACTCGCACCACCAGGTTCAAGAACAATTACTGCCCCTCACCCATCAGCTCTTGAACAAAACGGGATAGCTACACTCATTTAAGGACTCTGTTATATTGTTATTTCATGCTCGTTATTTATTTCTATTTATTTATATCTGCATTTGCATGATTTGTTTACAGTTAACAGTTCCTGATGTTTACAGTTACTGTTCTAAAGATTTGCTAAGTATGCCCACAGAAAAAGAAGCTCAGGGTTGTATGTCATGACATATATGTACTCTGATAATAAATTTTACTTTGAATTTTGAACTTTCGATTTTTGAAAGGTATATATGTTTGAAGATTGCTGATAACAAATTGGAAGAGCTGTCTACTTGTAAATTAAGCCATGCAGTGCATGTGTGTCTAGGCAGCCTGGTTCTAGTGGGGGCTTCCCCCAGTGTCTGAGCCCCTTTTGAATAATTCTTCCTCTATTAGGCTGATGGCATGCAATACACTCTGCAGGTACATGGTAACATGGGCACAGAGGAGGGCTATAGTGGGTAATTGACATACTATTGTGTGTTTGCTTTGTGAACGCGTGCAAGTTGTAACCTTACCAATGGGTCCACAATAGACCCAACTCCAGTTTAGACTGGTATGGGACAAAGATGAATCGTCACCCAATGCTTTTCTCAGTCAGAGTCACAGAACACTACAGCACCACAACAGTCCCTTCAGTCTATCCAGCACGGCAACCTGTTTTTCTGCCTAGTCCCATCTAACTGCACCCAGTCCGTAACTTTCTGTACTCCTCTCATCCATGTACCTCTTCAAACTTTTCTTAAGTGTTGCAATCGAACCCGCACCCACCACTTCCACTGGCAACTCGTCCCGCACTCACACCCAATGTTCCCTCTAAGGTGTGTGCATGTGTGTGCGCGCACATCTTTTGCTACTAGCGCACAAAGGAATTTAAACTGCACGCAACAGGTTGTTACCCTCTACCCCGTTGGCATGTTAAGTATATTTCACGACCATACACAATCACATTTCCTTTTCCGGTTTCTGATGCGGAAGGTGTTAACTACGTGGAGTTTGTGATGATTTGTCTGCAGATTTTGGAACTGGCTTATTTATATTGTTTTAATTGAAAAAAATTATTCAGTATGCACATTTTGTTGTCACTGGGCAAAAAAAAATTGCACAGCAAAAAAAGGTTGTGCACAAATTACAGGGAATATTGCTCACACCACACTCTGAGTGAAGAAGTTCCCTTTAAATATTTCATCTTTCACCCTAAATCTTTAACTTCTAGTATTAGTCTCATCCAATTTCAGGGGAAAAGATTGTATGCATTTACCCTATCTATGCCCCTCAGAAATTTGTATACCACCATAGCTCCAAAAATTTCCTCTGGAATGGATCTAATCCATTGGAAAAACTGAAAACTGTTCAATCCTTGCTCTCTCTGCTCCAGAACTAAGGTCACTCCAACTTTAGTCATTGAGTGACAGTATGCAGACAATGTGGATGAGTGAGCTGCAAGTTCAATGAAGCATTGGGAGAAAGGACCTTACACTTAATATCTGAGCAATAGATGTCCTCTTCCAACCAATGTCAACAACAATAAAGGTCCTTGATAAGGCCTTGTAGAACATGGATCACTTCCCATATTAGACATTGATGATGGAATTCACCCTCCATTTCAGCATGACAGCTCAACTTTTGGCTGACTGAGGGAAAAAATCTTTGAGGATTGTTGGATTAGGGTGTAAATTGTTATTTTCTTTGGTTTATCTTTCCTATGCTTATTTTATATAATCATCCATATATACTGTATGCAGTTGTTCACTGAATTTTCCAACAATTGTTTCTGTGCTGCAATTGTTTGTGTTTTCCTAAAAGCTTCTTTGTTTTTCTGCAGCAAATGTCACACCACTTGACTCATTTTATAGGCTAATTGTTGTGACTGGAATGGTGTTCTTCTTTGAATTGGACCTAGTTTTTGTATAAGACAACCACAACTTATTTGTTTTCTCTCTTATCTTCTTTGCTCATTTTTTGTTCTTGTAACACTTAATAAAATGGCCATAATCACCACGTTTCATGCCTCATTAATCTTCTGAAGAACCACCATATTGTAAAATCACCAGAATCCAATAAGATCAATGCCTTTTAAAAAAAAGCACAAAGCCTATGGGCTACAAAGAGGCAGCAATCTGACTTGTATGCTTCTGAAATATGGACCGTCAAGACCAAAGACTGGAGAGATACTGTTTGGACAAGATCCTCAAAAACCATCGGTAAGGTAAGCAAACAAATATCAGTGCCCTCTCCTGAGGCAGCATCCACAGCGATGAGGATGGTTCCAATGGGCAGGCCAGATACCAGACTCCTGAAATAGTCTCTCTACCCTGAGCTCTATTGCCACAAGAAATTACCAGATAGACAGAAGGGAAAATTTCACGGATTATCTCAAAGGCTCTTTCTCTAATGGGCGGTGCTGGAACATGGCAATATGGCGTGCGAAGCAGCTTTCTAAAACCTCACTTGATCAGTAACTGATAGGAGATCCCAAAATAATATTCTAAATGCTCCTAAGTATTGCTGAAAACAGTTAATGTTGCATGACCGAGACCTTGCATCAGAACTAGGAAAGAGAGAAAAGGGATATAAAGATGGTGAAAATAGAGTACCACCTCACAAGATGCTGGAGGAACTCAGCAAGTCAGGCAGCATCTATCGAAGGGAATAAACAGTCGACTTTTTGGACTAAGACCCTTAATTAGGATTTCTAGCATCTGCAGAACATCATGTCTGGTGAAAATGGATTTCTGGGTAAATTGTGTTAAAAAGTAAGCAGGAACATACTTAAATGAATTCATTACTTCTGTTCTCTTTCTCAGCCCTTACAAAGGGTCTCAGCCATGAAATTTAAACTGTTCCTTTTTCCTTAAAAATGAAAATCCTTGTTCTTTTAATGCAGATGATTATCCATTGGTCAGTACAACTTTGGTGGACCAATGTCCTGTTGCCATGCTGAATGACTCCAAACAACCTCATCACATCCATAGATATTATTTTATTCCATGCAGACTATGTTGTGAAATTACGCTATTCTAAAACTTAAGATGAAAGGGATAGTTGAGAAAACCTGGTATAAAGGAAAGCAGGAACGCCCACACATGTAATATTTCAACATGGCACAACTTAATGCCTCTTTACCACTTGGAATGAAAACTTGAGCTGCTCTGCAGTCAAATTTTTCAACGCATGCACCCAGCTTATAGATGGGGCTTGGAAAACCTTTCATCTGCTGCACAGAATATCATATATGACGAGGCAAACAAAAACCACATGGTGAATGTAAAGCTGGGCACAGCATAGTTCAGGTTTGAAGCCTACAATCACCCTGTGAGATTTGAAATTATATCTTTAGTAAATGCACAGATATTTCTAAGGCAAATCAAACAAAATCTTATTGAGGCAGGTGTTGGCACACAGCCTGTAAATATCTACCGGGGGTATGTCGAGCAGCCAAATTCTAACATCGGTTAGTGTGCAATGGTGGCACTTCCCTTTTATAACTCTGTGTTCTAACCTCACAGATTGAAAATACTTTTGGTGCCAGGGAGGATTTTTCTGCCATTGCTATTTAAAGATATCATCCACACCCTACAGAGTAATTTGCTGGTTGGCTTCCACTAAAATTGGACGAGACAGGAACCAAAAGTCATAGGTTAAGGGTGAAAGATGGAAAATTTAAGGGGAACTTCTTCACTCAGACAGTGGTTGAAGCAAGCTGCCAGCAGAAATGTTGGATGCAGGTTTGTTCTCAACATTTAAGAGAAGTTTGAATAGGTGCATGGTTGAGAGGAGTATGAAAGGGTATGGTCCAGGTGTGGGTAGATGGGATGAGGCAGAAAAATGGGCCAACATGGACTAGATGGACCAAAGGGCCTGTTTATGTGCTGTAGTGCTTCATGACTCTATCCATGGGAGGGAACAAAGAACATATTCCTACCCTTATTCATTGAGTAAAAAGAATTTCCTCAACACTCCTCTTCCAACTAATATGAACCTACACTTTGTTCATAGTCTAATCCTGATTGCTGAGCAAAATAAGTAATGCCTATTTATGCTGTCAAAGTCTCTTATAATTTAATATAATTAAACCTCCTACTAGCCTCCTTTGTTCCAAAGAAGTTGACTTCTGTTTAGGGAAAACAAGAGCAAGGAAATGCCAGATGCAGGTTCAGTAACAGCAGTTGGCAGCTTCTGTGAAAGAGCAGGAAAATGAAAGGGTGTTGAGTGGAATTATGAAGATGTTTCCATGGCTGGAGAGTGATAGCTGAGAAAGGACATTGCCGAACTGGAGCAAAAAAACTGCAGATGCTGAAAATCCAGAATAAAAACTGGAGTTGCTGGAAATGTTCAGCAGGTCTGGCAGTAGGGGGAAAGAATCAGAGTCAAAGATCCTTCATCGGAACTGAAAAAGTAAGAAAACAAGTATTGTTTGCATTGTAATGAAGGGAAAGAGCTGAGAGAATGGAGGGAGCTTTGATGATAGAGTGCAGAGCCATTTCTTGATTAGTAAGAACCTCAAAGGTTACAGGGAGACTGCAGGAGAATGGGGTTGTGCGGGATAATGTATCAGCCAGGGTGGAAACGGGAAGCAGACTTGATGGGCTGAATGGCCTAATTATGCTCCTATGTCTTATTGTCTTATGGTTATCATGGGAATGATTACATGCATGCCTGGACAGAATGTAGTGTAATAAAATCCAAACACAAGCTTGAGGAAGGTACCTGGTGATGTAATTAATGGACATAGGCAAAATGTGCATCATGATCTTCCATCCTGTTGGCACATTCAACCCTTAGGATCTCCTTGCTTTATAATTTCATGGTAAGATAAGATTCAGAAATTAGCAAATGTATTTTACATTGTTAAAAGTTTTAGTTTATATAAAGGTAAAAATACCATTAAGAACTGGGAATGTCACACGAATGCCCTTGATATGTTGTACTGGGAACTACTACATAAGAACATAAACAAATAGAAGCAGAAGTAGGCCATTCAGCCCCTCAAGGTAGTCCTGCCATTCAATATGACCATGCCTAATCTGGCTCAAGCTCATCTCTTCTGCACCAATTCCTACACCCTCACATCTGTGATCTTTCAAAATGTATCCACTTGCAAGTCTTGGAAATGCATCACCACATCTTTATTATCACTAGATTTCAATTCTGGAACTCCACTCCATAAAGGACACTGTTTATAGCTCTAGTTCATGGCTTAGCAGCAACACAGAGACACCACAAAACTGGAAAAGTTTTCTGCAATGCTATAAACTGCCAACCACAGTTAAATTAATTCCAGTAAAGATTGCCATAAAAAATATTTTGAGAAGTTGGCTTGCTTTGTTATATGATGCAGATATAATAAGTACAAAAGGAATGCAATACATGTTCTGGAACTTTCCCAGAGGCAACCTCAGTGCATTCCTTAATGAAAGCTGTCCAGAAAGGCAATAAAAAAATTCGGCAATTATGAGATGTCAGCAGCTAAATGTACTCCCTTGCTCAATTGTGATTTTGTGATTGAACATCATTTTTTGCAATAGCAAACCAATCACTGTTTGCTTCTTAACAAGTTATGGGCATCCTGGTATTTAATGCCCATTGCTAAAAGCTATTGAATGAACGTGTTTGCTGGATCATTGCAGAGACATTCATAAACAATCAATTACATTGTTTTTAGTCCAGAGTTACTTATAATCCAAATACAAATGGCAGATTACCTTCCTAACTTAAGCCTTTACAACAAGATAGTATTATGGACACTGGAATTTTAATTCTAGAACTTAGCCAATTGAATGCCTATTTCAAAGGCATCAGTAACTCAGTTTTTCCACTACCACATGGAAAGTTTCAATCTCTAGTGTTTAACCTTTTATTTGCTTGTTTTTTTTATAGAACCATAGAACATTACAGCACACACCTTCGGCCCTTCTTGGCTGTGCCAGACCATTTTTCTGCCTAGTCCCACTGACCTGCACCTGGACCATATCCCTCCGTACCCCTCTCATCCATGTACCTGTCCAAGTTTTTCTTAAATGTTAAAAGTGAGCCTACATTTACCACTTCATCTGGTGGCTCATCCCACACTCCCACCACTCTCTGTGTGAAGCAGCCTCTCCTAATGTTCCCTTTAAACTTTTCCCCCTTTACCCTTAACCCATGTCCTCTGTTTTTTTTTCTCCCCTAGCCTCAGTGGAAAAAGCCTGCTTGCGTTCACTCTATCTATACCCATCATAATTTTATATACCTCTATCAAGTCTCCCCTTATTCTTCTACGCTCCAAGGAATAAAGTCCTAACCTATTCAACCTTTCTCTGTAACTCAGTTTCTCAAGTCCTGGCAACATCCTTGTAGACCTTCTCTGCACTCTTTCAACCTTATTAATATCCTTCCTGTAATTAGGTGACCAAAACTGCTCACAATACTCCAAATTCGGCCTCACCAATGCCTTATACAACCTCACCATAACATTCCAGCTCTTATACTCAATACTTTGATTTATAAAGGCCAATGTACCAAAAGCTCTCTTTATGACCCTATCTACCTGTGACGCCACTTTTAGGGAATTATGTATCTGATTTCCCAGATCCCTCTGTTCTACTGCACTCTTCAGTGTCCTACCACTTACCTTGTATGTTCTACCTTGGTTTGTCCTTCCAAAGTGCAATACCTTACACTTGTCTGCATTAAACTCCATCTGCCATTTGTCAGCCCATTTTTCCAGCTGGTCCAAATCCCTCTGCAAGCTTTGAAAACCTTCCGCACTGTCCACTACACCTCCAATCTTTGTAACATCAGCAAATTTACTACATTATCATCCAGATCATTGATATAGATGACAAATATCAATGGACCCAGCACTGATTCCTGTGGCACACCACTAGTCACAGGTCTCCACTCAGAGAAGCAATCCTCCACTACCACTCTCTGGCTTCTCCCATTGAGCCAATGTCTAATCCAATTTACTACCTTTCCATGTGTACCTAGCGACTGAATCTTCCTAACTAACCTCCCATGCGGGACCTCATCAAAGGCCTTACTGAAGTCCATGTAGACAACATCCACTGCCTTCCCTTTATCCACTTTCCTAGTAACCTCCTCAAAAAACTCTAATAGATTGGTTAGACATGACCTACCACACACAAAGCCATGTTGACTCTCTCTAATAAGTCCCTGTCTATCCAAATACTTGTAGATCCTATCTCTTAGTACTCCTTCCAATAATTTACCTACTACTGATGTCAAACTTACTGGCCTATAAATTCCTGGATCACTTTTAGAGCCCTTTTTAAACAATGGAACAACATGAGCTATCCTCCAATCCTCTGGCACCTCACCCGTAGATACCGACATTTTAAATATATCTGCCAGGGCCCCTGCAATTTCAACCCTATATTTCAAAGTTTGTCTTCTTTCGTACATTGGTTGTTTGTCAGACTTTGTGCGTAATTTTTTCATTGATTCTATTGCATTTCTCTGTTCCACTCTGAAAATGAACCTCAAGGTAGTATATGGTGATATACTTTGATAATAAATTTACTTTGAACTTTGAGATGTTGAAAATCTGAAATGAAAGGAGAAAATGTTGGAAACACTGATCAGGCAGCATCTGTGGGGACAGAGACAGAATTCGTTTCAGATTGAAGACTCTTTGTCAGAACTGTGAAACTGAAAAAACAAGTTACGTTTATTTTGGATTCATTTTCAGAATCTGGATGTTAGCACTGCCAGCATTCATTGCCCGTCCCTCACTGTCCTTGAGAGGTGGTGACAAGCCAGTTTCTTCAACTACTACATACTTTCTGACAGTACTCCCACAATGTGGTTGGGCAGGAAGTTCCAGATTACAGTCCAAGACCTCAGACTTTATGTCACAACTTTACCTAACAGCAGCAAGTCAGTGCTTAGAGAATTGTGCCCAGTTCTCGTCATGGGAATGGAGTCCTTTCATGATGTAGGGTGGGAGGGAATGAATGTTGAGTTTGATTGATGATTGATGAGATGCCAATTGAATAGGTGGCTTTGTCCTGAGTGGTGTTGAATGTCTTGAGAGTTTATTGGCATTGAACTCATCTTGGCAAGTGGAGGGTATTCCACCATGTCCTTAGCTTGTGTCTTGCAGATGTTAGCCAGGAGTTGTTGTTCTCCCTCAAAGGAGAATGGTGGAAATGTTCAGTGCCCGGTGTCCACAGTGAGAAGAACAGAGCTGATACAACAGATGGATAAACTTATAGTAGAAATGGCCAGTTCTGATACGTTCATTCATTATGTGCCATTTCATAAGATGTAGGCAATCATGGTCTTTCCATTACCATGATCGTTCTTGGCAAATTTTTATGCGGAAGTGGCTTACCATTGCTTTCTTTTGGGCAGTGTCTTTACAAGACAGGTGACCTCAATCATTATTAATTCTCTTCAGAGATTGTCTGCTGGGGTTAGTGGACATGATATGCACCAGCTGCTCATACGACCATCTACCAACTGCTCCTGAGGCTTCACGTGACCCTAATCAGCGTGTTAAGCAAGTACTACACTTTGCCCAAGGGTGACATGCAGGCTAGCGGAGAGAAGGTGCACCTTACATCTCTTTGGTAGAGACGTATCTCCAACCCACCTCCTGAAAGTGTTGAATCCAATATTGATTTCCAATAAAGGGTCTTGGCTTGAAACATCGACTTGTTATTCCTTTCCATAGATGCTGCCTAATCACTTTTGTATGTGTTACGCTTGAGTTCCAATGGATGCAATATGTTTCAATGGAAGAAGCACTGTTCTTCAAGCTTACATTAAGTTACATTGGAAGAGTGTAGGAGTCCACAGATTGATCGGCCAATGGGTCTGCTTCCATGTTGTATCTTCCTATGACTCTAGGCACAGCCTATGATTATACGGTGGCAACTGCAAGGAAGTCTCTTGCAATATTGGTCCTGAGTTAACTGCACAGAAGTGCATCTAGAGCCCTGACAAAACACTCTGCCACATATTCTGTTAAAAGGTCTTGACTATTAAAAATTAGCTGAATAGCAGATGGTGTCCAATGGCATTTATCCCTCAATTGTTTGTATGACTTTGGGCACAGTCAGTTATAACAATTCCTACATCACTTTGAAAGTATGTCATTATGAAGTATATTGGAATGATATCACTATCAAGAAGCTTTCCAACTGTGGTTGCTGCTAGTTTTGTCTGACAAAGTTCAGAAGGCACAAAGGCACAAGCTGTAATTTGTTAATTTGTATGGTTTGATTCTACATTGCCTTACCAACCAAATATTTACAATATTAAGAATGTTGTATGTTAATACAAATTTAAAATGTATTTCAAAATAATACTGACCAGTACTGCAAACTCAAAGGCTTGATCACTGGACAAGCACAAGTCTAGAGTGAAGGATAGTTAATAATTTTGAAATAAAAACAGAAAATGTTGGAAGCTGAGGTAACAACCCTTGAAAAAGAAATGCTGGTAAAATCTGACAAAGGGTCTTCAATGGGAGATGTAATCTTTGTTTCTCTTTCGAAGTATGCTGCCTGACCTAGTGTATGTTGCAAGCATTTTCTGTTTTTGTTAATTTTAGTGCTAACTTGATAGGAGACGTTTGAGGTGGCGCATCATTCAGCCTTCAACTCTCATTTGATATAACCATGTGGCAGAAGAAGAGCATGTCTGAGGAAGAGCAAAGCTCTGGATTTTTGTTGGACCACTTAGTCAGTAACTGGTGATCTAGTTGGTTGACTCTTGGATTAAATCAATAATGTTGTTGCTATCCATTTCTAGCTTTAACTCTATTTGCTCATTGGCCAATTCTGCAAACGCGGGGGCTCCTTTGGCCTTAGAGATACTGAACAAATTCCAGGTGCTTTGTGTAACTTGAGTGCTTGAGCAGAATGATGCAAACTCAGGTCTCCTCAGCACTTGTGCAAAATGCACAATAATCCCAGCTACAGTTTTCTACCAAGGTTTAGACTTCATTGAGAAAAAGCTTGCTATTTGTTCCCAAAAGGGAAGCAGCAAAATATGAGCAGCTAAAGCCATTTGCCACTATGGGAATGCAAATATTGTTATATTATCAATACTATTTGAGTGTACATACAGTAAATACACATTAATGCTTGGTAAAAGGCATGATTAAAATGTGCTAGGATGAATGTGCTATAACATTGCAAGTCCATTTACTGGTGATGTTTTTGCAAAGTTAACTTTGGTTTAAGGGTCTCAATTTTGCACAGTCTTACTGCTAATATTGAGCTGCGTCGTAAATAAGCTAAAATCGACTTTCTACTTGCATCATTATTCAAAGAAGTAATGTTGTTCTGGGTCATAAGGGACTTGTGATCTCACTTACAATAGGATGGACATGCAATGGCAATATTGGAAGTCCAATGTTTTAATTATAATTGTCAGAATACAGACCATTGTTCTAGGTTGCTAGATCAGTGCCAGAAGAGCAGACCCTAGTTCTGGGAGATTTCCTGACCATTAGGGGAGATTGGCAAGCCAAATAGAATGCCATCGCCAGATACCAGTGATAGACATGGCTTTGAATCAAACGTGCACACCAATATCACTGTAAGCCTTAGAGTGTTGTTTTGTTAAAGGACCCAACTTTTAGATAAGGAGTTAAACAGAGGCTCCATCTGTTCTCCTAAATGGGCCTAAAGCCCCCAAGGCCTTATCTCTTGAAGTGTAATGAGCTCTTCCTGGTATCCTGTCCAATATTCATGTCACTGCCAACACTATTAATACAACGTATCTAGTTATCATTTTATTATCTTACAAACTGCACCATAAGCTTCAAATAACTTAATTCACACAACCATTGCATGGCTACTGTCAATTTCCTTCAATGAGGAATCACAGCAAATAGTCATATGCTCCATCACCCCTCACACTCCTACAAACTTGCACATATTGCCAAAAGTCTCAAGAGTTTCATTGACATGGGTTTCACTCTCTCTTGCAGGATAGGTAATGGATAGAGGGAGCAAGGACTAACTGGAAGATGACTGCAACACGTGCATGTTCTAAACCTCCTAGGAGGAGAAGTCACTGCCTGAGGTTATGTTCATCTTGTAGGTGGGTGGATTCAAGAAGAAACAAGAATTCTGCAACTAATCTTTTCTCACATACCTCTTCTTCCATCATTTTCTTCTAATTATTGTTTAACCTTGTTCTACCTCAACGCATCTGATCTGTATGAACAGTATGCAAGACAGCTTTTCAATCTATCTCAGAACAGTAATAAACCAATTCCAATGATTTGCAAGCTGCAGTTTGTATATAAAGCGCAAATTACCTTCCCTACTACCTCTCATACTCCCCACAGTTCTTTTCCCTTTAAGATGCACAAGAACAGCAACTTGTCCAAACATTGAAAGAATGGCAAGAGGACAATGGCTCTTTCGCTCAATTTCATCATAGGCCTATGTGGCCTCTCACCAGGTCATTGAGTAAAAACCCTGGCCAGCAGATGAAACCCTTCAGGGTCAGAGATGGACTTCAGGAAATGACTGGTGCACCATGAAATACTTGGTGATCTGCTATCCTTCTGGACAGCGTGTGTTCACCATCACTGGGAATGAAGGACGGGTCCTCTTCTCATTGTTACCATCAGGGAGGAGGTACAGGAGCATGAAGACACACACACACAACATAGAAGGAACAGCTTCTTCCCCTGTACCATCAGATTTTCGGATGGTCCATGAACTCATGAACTTTACCTCAGTATTCCTCTTTTGCATGATTTATTCATTTTTAATATTGTCACTTATAGTAATTATTTTATGTCTTGCACCATTCTGCTGCTACAACATTTGTCAGTGATAATAAACCTGATTCTGATTCTGATTTCAGCTTGACACAAGGCTTTGAAGTCCATTGAGGGAGTTGCAAATCATGGAGTCATCTAATATGAAGTGCCTGATGGTTTACTTTACAGCTGCATCGTAGCATCTGCAGCAGCCACCAGTGATCACAACTACTGAGTTTAAAGGTACTTAGAGAATATCCAGCTGTAGGTTCTCCGCTGGCCATGGGCAATCCCTGCCTGGCTGCATGAAGCAGGACCGACTGTCTTTGCATAGGAAGGTATTTTTCATCTGCCTATCCTTATCACTCGAGTGGCCTCAGTATTGCCATTCAGTCAGCCAGCCAGTCTATAGCCAGCCCAAGCTGAGAAGACGCAGTCTACAATAGGACTCACTCAGCTAAGTTAGTGCAAGACTGAGGACCTGAGCTCCAAAAGGCAGAATGCGTCAATCACCTTTGCAGCTCAGTTAGTGCAAAGTGCTGCCTATTTAGTGTCCTTCTAACAAGACGTCCATTGCGTGCATGCCCTCCACCACACCAACATTGAATCCAGCACCTTTCAAAAGATAGCCTGGCACTTTAAGGCCAGGTATAATACCCGCAATGCAGGTATCACCAATCGTAATTTGTCTCTGACTTATGTCTACCCCCACTGTTGATGAAATGAACCAGATATTTGTAACTATGGTGCAGAGCCTCTGCTGGCAAGGATTATCCGCAGTCCACTTGGCATCAGAGTTGCCCAGGTAATTAACATGAAGCAGGTCATTGAACTATTTCTGCTGTGCTTAGCCTGCTGTTGAACAGTAAGAAAGCAAAGAGTTAACTTACTTCAGGCAGTGTCCTTGACTCCAAGTATTATATGTTCAAAATGAACATTTTCACTAATGAAATTATCATGAACCAGCATCCTTACTGTGCTTGACCTGGGGATGAAAAAACTTGGGTTAGGGTCACTTGAAACCACAAGCAGCTGACCATCTGTCACCTGTAGTCAGTTTGGAAGCAAAGGTTAATTCATCTGTGGCTAAATAGACTATTAGCAGTGTTTGTGAAGTCAGATAAAGAGGAGTTTGTAGGGCAACATTGTCTGTTGAGCTGTCAGTGCAGTTGAGAGGAAGATTTATCGGACCAGGGTGAGAGAAGAATCAGTGGACGACTCCTCCCCCACCTCTAACAGCAGGGCTCCTGTTACATGCATTCTTGGTGGTGTTTGAAACCTCAGAGACTTATGTTTTACATCAACGAGAGCGGAAAGCTTTTTTATACTTTAACTTTTTGCTTCCCCTCTTTTAGAATGGGTAATGTTTGTTTATCCTGGTATTTTCCAGAGCTTTAAACAATTAGCTAAGCACTAAATCCAAACTCTCTGCATAACCAGTACTTGATCCCTTCCTGAGATAAGGTCCTTCTGTAGGCTGACACCTCATTTGGCTTGATTGCTTACCAACCTCATGAACAGCTGTGAGGTGAATCTTTTGTATGTCAGAGGTGGCTGAGAGATGTGTCAAATGTCCCGATGTATACAATAGGTGGCTCGGTAACATAGCGGTTAGCATAATCCTATTACGGTGCCAGTGACCCGGGTTCAATTCCGCTGCTGTCTGTAAAGAGTTTGTACGTTCTCCCCATGATCATGTGGGTGTCCTCTAGGTGCTCCAGTTTCCTCCCAAATTCCACAGATGTACAAGTTATTAGGATAATTGGTCACATGGGTGTAATTGGGCATTGTGGGCTTGTTGGGCCAGAAGGCCCTGTTACTGTGCTGAATCTCTCAATAGAAAATTACTTTAAGATAAACATCACTTTCCTTTTGCTCCGTGTAAAATTGCATTGGTTTGAGGGGCTGAGGGGTTTAAGGTTCAGACTATTCTCTTTAAAAGAAACCATGTCGCTACTGACTGAGGGAAACTTTGTTTTGAAAAGTTATTACAAATGTTGAAAGGTCATTAACATAACTTGTTGCTTCATATGTGCAGGCCCGTAAGAGTTTTTATGCTGACTTTAATGCATTTTTTGTACAATCTTGTTCAAAATTGCTTGATCCTATAACAATGATGAATCATTAACACATCTCCCAGTCAGCCTTCCATACATCAGGTGATAAGCATTCCATCAGACTGAGGGAGCGAGGAACCACAGTGAGGATAAAAAACAAAGGGAAAATCATCACAGCCCATTCACTTCCATGCCTTCATGTGCTTAACTTCCAGTAGAGATCAATCTATTAGAGTTTGCTGGGTAAGTCATCGTGTCGGTCATTAGATCATTAATTTCAAAATTCAACTATGGAATTTAAAATCATAAAGTAAATCACTTGGATTATTAAAGAAAACCTAGATTCTGTATGGATGGCTGTGAAGCTGCAGGTGTGTATAAAACCCATCTGGTTCTTGATCCTCTGTGGGTAGAAGAAATCTGCTTTTTCATTCTGGGCCCTGCTAATGTGGCTAAATTTAACTGTTTTCTGAAATGGCCTACAATCTTCTCAAAATGGGAAAGGCCTTTTGATTGGTGCACAGGTGTGAAGCAAACAAGAGAAAAGAGTACAAAAATCCAAACTTTAAAATACAAAACTTATAAAGACTCACTGCTCCTCATACGCCTCCCTTCACTGGTCAAATAGTGGAGCAAAGATTAACTTCAGCATAAGTAATTCTGACTGCCACTCATCCAACAGTCAGGGGAATTAAGGCTAGAGAGTTTTTACACAAGAGGTACATGCAGGTTTGCACATCACCATTGGCTGTTTCAGGAAGTATTTCAAGTTCTGCATGAAGGTCTGGCGTTTAAGCAGGGATTCTAGTCTTACATCATTACTTCATGTGGGGTCCTCCTTTCAAACCTGCACCCATTGTACATTCACGCCTCTTTCACCAATTCAGTTCGTAAACCCGAATAAAGAAGCCTTTAGCTCCCATTAGTCCAACGACTGCGGCCACTTAAATTGTCTTCCAACCCCTTCCCTACCTCTTTGCCTCCCAGCTGATGAATGGAGGCTATAGATTTATTCTCTAAACCACACAGTAGTTCATTTAAGATTCTTTATGCCAATCAGCTGCCTATTTGACAGTCAGCTTTGAGTAAGGTAGGATCAAGTGCAGCCAAGATGAATGAGACGCAGTATGTCTATTAAATAAATGTTTTATCCTGTGTCCCACATACCTTGGCTGGATAAATGTTTCTATGACCAAGTGGAAGAATGGTGGAAAGGTTCACTTTGTCAGAAGATGTCAAAAGACATCTTCTTAGGGAAAGATGGAATGCAGTAAAACTTTGCATCAGTTTTATAACCTTATGATCTTTAAAAAAAAAGTATTTTAAGCAAGCAAGTGAGGGAAAATTCCTTTAATATTTGTATCTAATTGCTCCTAATTTCTGAAGAATGTCTTGGAAGGATTATTCAGTTCTGCATATCATTAGAACATTTTGAAGATTAGCCAGTTAAAGGGATACAAGTTTAACTAAAGAATTGAAACTAATGTGGATACATTCAGCAAGCAGGTAGCATCTGTGCAAAGAGAAACAATATTTCAGAATTCCAGTGTTTACATAGTTTCCCTTTCTTTAACTAAAGATTAACTTACCACACAAAGGCAAAATGTAGGTGTTGGAAATCTTAAATAAAAATGGGAAATGCTGGATCTGCTCTGGTATTGTGGAGAGAGAGGTAGGACTCATGGCTATGACCAAAAGCCTGTTGTCAAGTCTAATTCTGAAGAACAAAAATAGAGCACAAAGTTGACTAAAGTTCTGCTGGTCTCACAGATGCTGTCAGACCTCCTGACAGCCTCCAGTATTCTCTGCAATTTATAGATCCTGCCCTACTGGACCATTTCAGCATACACAATCTGACATGAGGTAAAAATGGACACCCTCAGTAACATTGAAGAAACAACAACTAAAACTGAAAGATTTGCACAAGGCCCGAGAAATTCTGCACAAGGATCAATTTGTATGTATGGTGTGCAACTGCCTGTAATTTGATGAGAAAACATTTGTTAAGACAAGGGATTCTGAAGTCTGCTATTTACCTTTAGGGTATGCATGGTCTTACAGCTAATACACAGAGATGTTGAACATGTGATGCATTTCTAAGATCTCCATTGGCACATGTGTGGCCTGCAGTGTTTTTTTGGGCCCTCAAGCAGAAACAGGTCTCAACCCGACATGCTGAAGCAGGTCAGTTTCTTGCTAGCTCTGGGAACTGTCTTCCACTCTTATCATATGTGAAAAGTCTCCCTGCTGCAACTCTGTAATATGATTACCATCCTAACTACCCAACCCCATTACGATGCTAAACTCCTCAGTTCCCAGAAGCTTATTGCCATCTACCATACCCACATTAATGCCCATTTCACTCCCAGCTTTTTCTTCCTGTGACTATAAATTGGGCCCAAGAGCTAGACTCACGACAAGTTTTTTTTTTAACTTTCCCACACTGCGCAGAGGAAAGCCTTTGAGCCTGAATTGCACACAAACACATCATCAGTGTTGCAGCAGAAAGTAATGAAAAATGTCTTTATTGACCCATCAGTTACTGCCATAAGATTAAAGTTTATCACATGTGCATCAAAACATACAGAGGAATGCATCATTTTGCAACAAATCAGATCAACGAGGATGGTGCAGGGGGCAGACTGCGTGTGTCGCCATGCTTTCAGCACCAACATGGCTTACGCACAACTCACTAACGCTAACTGTATGTCTTTGGAATGTGGGAGGAAACCAGAGCACCCAGAGGAAAGCCACACGGTCACGAGGATAACATACAAAATCCTTGCAGACAGTGGCTGGAATTGGAACCCAATCTTACAGCTAGCATTGCGCTACCAAGCCTATTTATCAGATCTTCCCAGCCAAAGAGATTGCTGACACAAATTTTAGCATAAATTCTCCTGAAATGAGATTTTTAACAGACAAAGACAGAAACCCTCGTTGAGTCCATGCCTAATCCTCAGCTGTTCTGTTCTGGCTGATCAGGAACAGGCTTTTAGCATTCCGCAATTCTTCATAGTAGCCACCAGACATCCAAAGGTCAAGCAAATGGAAGTTCATCTGGGATTCAGAAAAACAGAACAATTTCACGAAGCTTTCCAGATCCCTGTAATCATTTAACATTCTCTTTTGCAATCATCCCCTTTGTTGGGTATTATCTGTTTCATGAGCTCCCAAATTCAAACAAAGTCACCTGCTGTCCATTATCTCCAGACAGTTGTAAATTTCTCAAACAAATTGTATGGTCTGGGCAGTGCTGTCTATCTGTATGTTTTTTAAGGCAGAGCTGGGCTATTGATGGAGACAGAGATCACATTGCATGAAATGCAAATCTCTAGCATTAGGTTCAAGTTATCTCCTGGAATGATTTTGTCAATATGATGAACAGTAGAGAGGAATTCTCTAGGACATTTTCCCCTTTAGGATTACACTGGTGCAGGGATAGGGAAAGAGGCAATTCAGGATAAAGATGGTCTAATCAAGATACATCATGCATTGGAGGTTAACTCAGTTATATATCTGATCATTCTAAACTTGTCCATCATGTATATTTGTAACCTTATTGCGTTGAGGTTCAAACTTCACAATTCTTTGCATTACCACAACATTCCATTTACACTACTTCATTGACTACCTCTATGATTGGAAATTTCATGTTATTTTGACTTATCTTCTGCTGATATTAGAGTTGTACTCTGTACTCTTTACAATATTTAACTTACAACCGTTAATGAACAACTGTTTTGATAGTTCAATGTACATGTGACAAATAAAACAATTTTTTTAACACTAGAGCTTCACTATGCCCAGATAACTCAAACTTGTCAAATTTTGCTGTTTGCCCACACCCATCACTCCCATTCATATTTACAAATCCTACATGGCCCACCCTTCCTCAATCCCATTTTGCACTACACACGTTCCCAACTATGCATTGATCTACTATGAATTGCCTCCACCTCTTAGATTCACCCAGCAGATCCTTTTTCTCTGAGATTCTCTTCTTGAATTCCTCCTTCCCCGTTTCTAAGAATCTCTTCAAATCTCTCTACTCCTTCTCCATCAATTCCACTTGCTTAGTCTCTCACCCTTGCCACAAAGCATCTCTTCAAATGACTGCCCAAGTTCAAAGTGCAACAAACTTTAAAATATAATTGTTCTTTCCTTCATGAAGATGTTACTGAAGTACAATGTGTATGTTTCAGGAACAGCTTCTTCGCTCTGCCATCAGATTTCTGGAAGTGATTGTTTTTTTGGAACCATTTATTTATATTTTACAATTTCAAGTTTGAGCAATTTTTATTAAGGCAATGAAAAAAACCATAAGGAGAGAAAAGAGTAATGATGAGTGTAAGCAACACACACAAAATATGCTGGAGGAACTCAGCAGGCCAGGCAGCATCTATGGATAAAAAAGTACAGTCAACGTTTCAGCCCAAGACCCTTTAAAGAATCTTGGCCCAAAATGTCGACTGTACTTTTTTCCATAGATCCTGCCTGGCCCGTTGAGTTCCTCCAGCATATTTTGTGTGCGTTGCTTGGATTTCCAGCACCTGCAGATTTTCAGGGTTAATGCATATGGCGCGTTTGATGCCTCTGGGACTGTACTAACTGGAGATTAGAAAAATGAGAGGGGGTCTCATTGAAACCCATTGAATAGTGAAAGGCCTAGATAGAGTGGATGTAGAGAAGTTGTTTCCTATAGTGGGGGAGTCTCGGACCAGAGGGCATAGCCTCAGAATAGAGGGATGTCCATTTAAAAACAGAGATGAGGAATTTCTTTATCAGAAGGTGGTGAATTTGTGGAATTCCTTGCCACAGATGGCTGTGGAGGCCAAATCATTTGGTATATTTAAAGCAAAGGTCATTCCATTCTTGATTAATAATGGCATCAAATGTTATGGGGAGAAGACAGGAGAATGGGGTTGAGATGGACAATAAATCAGCCATGACAGAATGGTGGATCAGACTTAATTGGCTAAATGGCCTAATTCCGCTCCTATGTCTTAAGGTTTTTATGCCA
Source organism: Hemitrygon akajei (assembly GCF_048418815.1). Classification (NCBI taxonomy): domain Eukaryota; kingdom Metazoa; phylum Chordata; class Chondrichthyes; order Myliobatiformes; family Dasyatidae; genus Hemitrygon; species Hemitrygon akajei. Next base: position 43,046,585 of record NC_133141.1, read on the forward strand.
CAAAGTAACAAATATCATGATATAAAGTATGTCAATAATAATAAACCTAATTCTGATGTAGAAACTGGATGTGAAGGAAATGGAGAAAGGCACTGCCTCAATATGACAGAGGAGAATTTTGCTCCAAATCCCATGGGTAAAGAGGACAACTGATCATTTACTAATTGGCTAAATAAAGTTGCATTAGCTTGTGGCAGATATATTTTGTATATGTGACTTGGGCGAGAGAGAGAGAGAGAGAGAGAGAGAGAGAGAGAGGAGAGAGAGAGAGAGAGAGAGAGAGAGAGAGAGAGAGAGAGAGAGAGAGAGAGAGAGAGAGAGAGAGAGAGAGAGAGAGAGAGAGAGAGAGAGAGAGAGAGAGAGAGAGAGAGAGAGAGAGAGAGAGAGAGAGAGAGAGAGAGAGAGAGAGAGAGAGAGAGAGAGAGAGATGAGAGAGAGAGAGAGAGAGAGAGAAGTTGTTCATACTCAGTAAAGTGGAAGGAAAACGAGAAACATTGAATAAAAGTGGTTCAACAGAATCAAAATAACTTACTGACCAGTTTCTGCAATGATATTTTGTGATAGACCGTCTTGGAAGAGCTCATCCATTGGGTCACTTGAGGTGGTCATCAATATGATTATATGACTGACTTTCAGCATATTACAATATTTCAAGAACATGACAAATGAAATAGCATGCATTTAAAAATCATTTCTCATCAAATAACTAATTACTGACTGAGCATTTCAAGCACATATTAATATTGGTCATTTGAAGAAGCAATTCACCAGGTGTTTAAGCTAAACATTTATGCTATAACCTTATTGTGTTTTGGCATTTTTATTAAGAAATATTTATTCATCCTGACGAAGGGTCCCAGTCTGAAACGTTGACTGTTTGCTCTTTTCCATAGATGCTGCCTAGCCTGCTGAGCTCCTCCAGCATTTTGTGTGTGTTACTTTGTACTTCTAGCATCTGCAGGTTTTTTGTGTTTATTTATATACCCTATTGCATTTTGCAAAGGCCAATATCCACACCACAGCTTCAAACACTTCATTAGGATTTTTCACTAATGAAGTTTGAATTCTGGACAATTGGAGACTCCTGTTTAACAGAACACTGTGCTTATCACAAGTGCAGGAGATGAGTGTATGCACTCACAATATGAGACGGACATTTTGTTTTGATTGAATAAATGTTCCCCTCTTTAGACTTTTCTAGTCTTTATTGATGAGAATTGTAAGCCCTTTCATAACTTCAAGAACCATGAATGAAATGTTGGCCAATTTAATTTTGCAAAAGCAAAATAAGTGTGACTGATGGCCGCTGACTGCTTAATTGTTTCAGAGTTATACAGAACCATCTTATCACCACATGAAAGTTGCCATGACAACACACAAGGGAAGGAAGGAATGCAGCCTATGAATAAGGACTGGAATTAATCCTCTTTGAGATTTAATGAAGAAATTGCTGATTATTTTACTCAAAAAATCATGTTGGCAATGATTTCAAATATTCATGCAAACACCCAAGTTGTCATTTTGCAGTGTCTGGCTTATTTTGAAACTAAAGACTTATTCCTTCAGTTGCATAAACATTCTCAGGTGTAACTCAGTGACTTTTCTTTGTAATTGGTGGCAGACGATCTGGTTCATATAGTTTTGCTTTGATTCTAAATTCAAAGACATTCACTGCCACTACTACATTCTTGTGCAAATTCTATGAAATACAAATTGTTTTTGTTCTGCCGCAATGTGTATAGAGGGAAGCATCTCCAGGGCGTCACTATCTGAGCTCTCGAAACAACTTAGGTGGTAACTTTTATAGAATGGGACGTGGCTAGAGATTTAAAAACACATTGAACTTTTCAAAGTTCTATAAGATTTTACTAAATAATTCCACATAACATGACTTGGAGTGACATCGGTTTTCTGGTCACGCATTTCTATGTACATCTAGATTCGCCTCTCTGTTCAAGTGGAAGATTTTGAAATGCGTTCTTCAATTTTTTTTTGTTCTTGCAGTTGTCTTCTCCACCAGCCTTCTGTCACAGTGTTTGATTGCCTTACAGGGTCAGTATCCAGCCATTCAGCAACTAATCAGGCCAAAGGTGTAATGGTGTGACATGGTGGGGTCAATCTGCCTTAGCTCACTTTATTCATACTTGTCCCTTGCCCTAGTCTCACCACAGTGGGGCATGCCTCCAATTTACTGATCAGGACAGATGTAAAGCAAAACCATCAATTCAGGGAGTCCAACAGAGGGGAGAGCTCCGTTTTAAATTCATTTGGGATTTTACATCCGTTGATATCAGCAGGCTTTTCTTTGTAACATATTATAACATGTAATTTTGCCTCATCAAAAAACTTGTTGAAGGCTGGTGTTATCACTTGATTATGTTTGATCATCCAACATCAGCTCGAGTGTCCTTGACATTGAACTTCAAGATAACACAACTGCAGGAGTTTATCCCAAGCAAAGCTGATGGGTGGTGTTTTTGCAAGACCCATGGTAAGTCAGAAACATTTTACAGCTTTCATTTCTTCTTAATGTTAAAGTGAGTTAAGAATCAAGAATTTGCTTATTTTAAACAAATTAAAAGATGGAGGAAAGGGGTGAAGAAGCACTTGAATTTAAATAAATTCTTCTGTGCGAGGAAGGTCATGGCTAACAGTCACTCTGCCCTATGTAAATGCAGTAGGACATAAACTCCAATAGTCTGGCATCTCATTGGTCAGTAATCCTAAAGGGCCTGCAACCGGCTCACTCATTAATTTGTGATGGTATTGGGTTCACTGACTGCAAAGCCCTAAACTCAAAAGGAGATGTTAATCCCTATCTGATATTGGAATCTATGGGTTCCCTTACTATAGGGAGATTATACTACTCTTCAAGACCAGCTTACTTCTCTGTCGAGTCTCTGCGGTGAGGTACAGCTGCCAATACCTTCTGCTAAAGTCATGGGCTCCCCTCTCCCTGCCAAGGAGGAGATATCTCCAGCTAACAAAATAGCTTAAGCACAGTTTATTTAATTTTTAATGATTCCCACTTTAATTCAGACAAATAGTTCTTAACACACATTTAACACTCACAGAGAATTTCTAATTTAGAAAAGTTTTCCAAAGTACAGAAGGATTACAAACTACAATTTCCAAACACAAGTGTAATTCTTATGTACTGAAAGAACATACCAATGAGTTGAAGACGAACGGGTCGTCCGTCACAGAAACCAAAGGTTCTGGAGTGAATTCTAGTTCTTCTTTCTGTCATTGTCCTTGTCATTCCTAACAATCCCAAATGCTTTCTAACATTTATACTGTTTTACGATGAGTTGGCTTTCTCTGCATCTAATGTTTTTCAGATACCTTTAATGGGACAAAGTAATTCATACAGATGGTTTAAAAGCTTCTGGGAACAGAGATCCAAGACACCCAAAATTAATGCTGTGAGGGCTGACTGTCTGAGTATCTAATATCCCAACTACTAATTGATCATACCCATGATGTGCAAAATGACAACATCAATCTGGTCTTCAGACTTCCTTGAACTAAATATCAATGGCGCAAATAACTTAGTGTTAGTTGCCTGGTTTGATGTAGACAGTATTGTTTGTTCTCATCTCCAGTAACTGATTGCTACTTGCAATTTACATTAAGAACTGGAGACTGATTCGTGTTTACAACAAGAAGCTGAGCAAGGAATATTTGTTAGAAGTTTAACTTTGTCAAAAACAACTTTGACCTGTCAGAAAGGACATGCTGCTGTGCTAGAAAGCTGAGTTAGCCCTGGAAAGAAAGTATGTGAGCTGGGGTTCCAAAGTACAAATGAGTGTGCAAACAGATAAGGAGGTCCAGACTGGCTGTGCAGCCAGAGCAAAGGGCAGAAACATGGGTAGGTTTGTGGCCAGACTCACGATCCTGAGGGCTTATATGTTTCCTAGTCCTTCTAAACACATTGGACACATGGGAAATGTATTATTCTACTCAGAATTAGGCTCTTCACCTGGACTTATCCATGGGGTCCATCCAAGTTAAATCCCATTAACCCACATTTGAAGATAAAAAAGAGAGAATATTAACTTTATCTGTCACATGTACATCGAAACATACAGCAAAATGCATTGCTTGTGTCAATGACCAACACAGTCTAAGATATTCTGGGATCAGCCTGCAACTGTCACCACACTTCTGGAATCAATGTAGCATGACCACAACTTATTAACCCTAACCGTACATCTTTGGAATGTGGGAGGAAACTGGAGCACATAGAGGAAACTCAGGGGGAGAACATACAAAGTCCTTACAGACAGTGGTTGGGACTGAACCCCAGTCGCCAGCGCTGTAAAGCATTACACTACCTGCTATGGTACCGTAATGCCCATATCTCTCTAAACCTTTTCTATCCATGTACTTGTCTGAATGTCTTTTGAATGTTACTTAACTGTGGAAACAAGAAGTATTCTTAGGAATCTGGCATCACCGAGTCCCAAGTGTATTGGATTATTGAATGCACAGGAACATGAGAAGTTGCTGAGAATAGTGAACTCAGTCCAATACATCACTGACATACAGCTCTCCACCATCAGAATTATCAGTAAGAGGTGCTGCCTCAAGAAGGCAATATCAATCAAAGATCTTCACAATTCAGGGCATGTCATTGTTTCATCGGGCAGGAGGTACAGAAGTCTAAAGTCCCACATCACTTGGTTCAAGAACAGTTATTTCCCTTCAACAATCCAGTTCTTGAAGCAGCTGGCAAAACCCTAATCATCACTACAGTTTAGCAGCACTATGATCACACTGATCATTTTACATTAAAGTGGACAGTTTTTGTTCTAATTGTGTTATTTCTTGCAAAACGCATATTATTTGTGTTTTTTTCTTGTGAATTATCTTTTTTATGATGTCATGCACCTGTGATGTTGTTGGAAGCATGCTTTTCATTGCACTGTTGCATAGATATGTGCATATGACAATAAAACTCAACTTTGACTAGAGTTCCATAGCATGGTTATTCTGTTAGGATCACCCAAACCTGCAACTCTTTCAACAGGGAGTTCGAAGGCCGTAGGATTGTGAAACATCACCACCTGCAGGTTCTCTTCCAAGTCCAGCCTGATTTTGAGTTGGAAGTATACTGCAGTCCATTCAATATCACAGGGTACATAGAACATAGAACATAGAAAACCAACAGCACAATACAGGCCTTTTGGCCCACAAAGTTGCAACACACATGTCCCTACTTCAGAAATAACTAGGGTTACCCATAGCCCTTTATTTTTCTAAGCTCCATGTACCTATCCAAAAGTCTCTTAAAAGACCCTATCGTGTCCGCCTCCACCACCGTTGCCTGCAGCCCATTCCACGCACTCACCACTCTGAGTAAAAAACATAACTGCATCCCTGACATCTCCTCTATACCTACTCCCAAGAAACTTAAACCTGTGTCCTCTTGTGGCAGCCATTTCAGCCCTGGGAAAAAGGCTCTAACTATCCACATGATCAATGCCTCTCATCATTTTATACAACTCTATCAGATCACCTCTCATCCTCCATCGCTCCAAGGAGAAAAGGCCGAGTTCACTCAACCTGTCTTCATAAGGCATGCTCCCCAATCCAGGCAACACCCTTATAAATCTCCTCTGTACCCTTTCTATGGTTTCCACATCCTTCCTGTAGTGAGGTGACCAGAACTGAGCACAGTACTCCAAGTGGGGTCTGACCAGGGTCCTATATAGTTACAATATTATCTCTCAGCTCCTAAATTTAATTCCATGCTTGATGAAGGCCAATACACCGTATGCCTTCTTAACCACAGAGTCAACCATCGCAGCTGCTTTGAGCGTCCTATGGACTCGGACCCCAAGATCCCTCTGATCCTCCACACTACCAAGAGTCTTACCATTAATGCTATATTCTACCATCATATTTGACCTACCAAAATGAACCACTTCACACTTATCTGGGTTGAACTCCATCTGCTACTTCTCAGCTCACTTTTGCATCCTATCGATGTCCCGCTGTAACCTCTGACAGCCCTCCACACTATCCACAACATCCCCAACCTTTGTCTCATCAGCAAATTTACTAACCCATCCCTCCACTTCCTCATCCAGGTCATTTATAAAAATCACTAAGAGTAAGGGTCCCAGAACAGATCCCTGAGGCACACCACTGGTCACCGACCTCCATGCAGAATATGACCTGTCTACAACCACTCTTTGCCTTCTGTGGGCAAGCCAGTTCTGGATCCACAAAGCAATGTCCCCTTGGATCCCATGCCTCCTTACTTTCTCAATAAGCCTTGCGTGGGGTACCTTATCTGAAATCCTTGCTGAAATCCATATACACTACATCTACTGCTCTTCCTTCATTAATGTGTTTAATCACATCCTCAAAAAATTCAATCGGGCTCGTAAGGCACGACCTGCCTTTGACAAAGCCATGCTGACTATTCCGAATCATATTACACCTCTCCAAATGTTCATAAATCCTGCCTCTCAGGATCTTCTCCATCAACTTACCAACCACTGAGTTAAGACTCACTGGTCTATAATTTCCTGGGCTATCTCTACTCCCTTTCTTGAATAAGGGAACAATATCCGCAACCCTCCAATCCTCCGGAACCTCTCCCCTCCCCATTGATGATGCAAAGATCTTCGCCAGAGGCTAAGCAATCCCCCTCCCTCGCCTCCCACAGTAGCCTGGGGTACATCTCATCCCATCCCGGTGACTTATCCAACTTGATGCTTTGCTAAAGCTCCAGCACATCCTCTTTCTTAATATCTACATGCTCAAGCTTTTCAGTCCGCTACAAGTCATCACTACAATCACTAAGATCCTTTTCCATAGTGAATACTGAAGTAAAATATTCATTAAATACCTCTGCTATTTCCTTCGGTTCCATACACACTTTCCCACTGTCACACTTGATAGGTCCTATTCTTTCATGTCTTATCCTCTTGCTCTTCACATACTTGTAGAATGCCTTGGGGTTTTCCTTAATCCGGCCCGCCAAAGTCTTCTCATGGCCCCTTCTGGCTCTCCTAATTTCTTTCTTAAGATCCTTCCTAATAGCCTTATAATCTTCTAGATTTCTAACATTACCTAGCTCTCTGAACCTTTCATAAGCTTTTCTTTCTTTCTTGACTAGATTTACTAGAGCCTTTGAACACCACGGTTCCTATACCCTACCATAACTTCCCTGTCTCATTGGAACGTACCTGTGCTGAACTCCACACAAATATCCCCTGAACATTTGCCACATTTCTTCCGTACTTTTCCCTGAGAACATCTGTTTCCAATTTAAGCTTCCAAGTTCCTGCCTGATAGCCTCATAATTCCCCTTATTCCAATTAAATGCTTTTCTAACTTGTCTGTTCCTATCTCTCTCCAATGCTATTGTAAAGGAGATAGAATTATGATTACTATCTCCAAAATGCGCTCCCACTGAGAGATCTGACATCTGACCAGGTTTGTTTCCCAATACCAAATCAAGTCTTGTAGACTTATCTACATATTGTGTCAAGAAACCTTCTTGAACACACCTAACAAAACTCCATCCCATCTAAACCCCTCGCTCTTGGGAGATGCCAATCGATATTTGGGAAATTAAAATCTCCCACCATGACAACTCTGTTATTATTACACCTTTCCAGGATCTGTTTCCCTATCTGCTCCTCGATATCCCTGTTACTATTGGGATATAAAAAACCTATAAAAAAGCCTATAAAAATCACCCAGTAAAGTTATTGACCCCTTCCTGTTCCTAACCTTCACCCACAGAGACTCCATAGACAATCCCTCCATGACATCCATCTTTTCTGCAGCCAGAAATTCCCTCCCCAACTGTGTCATGCAGAAGGCAGCTCACCAACACCTTTATAAGGGCAATAAACATTCACCTTGGTAACAACAACCACACCCAGTAATCACATTTTTAGAATACTATTGCATTTATAAAAAGCAGCAATATGACCTTCCTGGATACCTGGAATATTGCAGAATACAATCAGCTTCTTTTAACTTTTGTAGCAGTAACAATATGAAATTATATAACACACTAAATGAAACCAAATGCGCAAGGAAAGTAATCACTAATTGGCATAGGATCAGGAGGGAAGATATTATATTTGGTAATCAACACTTGAGTTAGACCTCAAAAATCGGCTTTAAGGAGAGGATCCGTGACACCAGTTCCAATCTGTTTGGTATGGTAAATATTCATGGTGAATCACAGTGAGATACAGCAGGGGAACTTGCCCTTCGGCCCATTGAGACTGTGCTGACCATCAAACACCCATTTACAGGAAATCTTTCTTTTTCTCCTCACATCCAAGTCTACTCTCCTAGACTCAGCTATGCACCCACACAGCAGGGGCAATTTTCAGTAGCCAGTTAACCTGCCAATCAGCATGATTTTGGAAATGTGGGAAGAACTCAAACCACCCAGAAGAAATCCGTACAGTCACAAGGGAAGACTATAAAAGACCATAAGACGTAGGAGCAGAATTGGGCCATTCACTCATGACTTATTTATTATCCCTCTCAAGCCTATTCTCCTGCCTTCTCCCCATAATCTTTGACACACTTACTCATCAAGAACCTATTAACCTTTGCTTTAAGTATACCCAATGACTTGACCTCCACAGCCATATGTGGAAATGAATTCCACAGATTCACCACCCTCTGGCTGAAGAAATTTCTTCTCATCTAAATGGTCTAAATGGACATCCCTCTATACTGAGGCTGTGTCCTCTGGTCCTAGACTCTCCTACTATAGGAAATATTTTATCCACATCCACTCTATCTAGGCCTTTCAATGTTTGATAGTTTTCAAAGAGATCCTGCCCCAGTTTTCTAAACTCCACCAAGGACAGGCCCAGAGCCATCAAATGCTCTTTGTATGTTAGCACTTTCACTCCTGAGATCATTCTCTTCTGGACCCTCTCCAACACCAGCACATACTTTCTTAGATAAGATGCCCAAAACTGCTCACAATACTCCAAGTGTAATCTGAACAATGCCTTATAAAGCCTCAGCATGGCATCCTTGCATGTAAACTCCATACAGAGAGCACCCATGGACAGAATTGAACCCAAGTTTCTAGTACGGTGAGGCAGCGGCTTTACTTGCTACACCACTGTGCACTTTTAAATCAGAATTTTTTTACTTTAGTCTCTAATTGAGGTGTCAGGTAGCCACTTAGACCTACTCAAATGACTCCAACAAGACAGATAGTACGATGACCAAGGACGGCCATTTCTGTTTGCTTCTGGAGTCGAGCACCAACCTGAATCTGAGGAGCTGAAAGGTGAGAAACATAATGAAGGACAGCGGTGGATATTGGTAGCTGGGGTTGAGGTTTTGATGTTGCAGTGTGTGCCGAGATTGGCAGATGTTTCATCACCATCCTTATAGCGCAGTTGTTGCAGAACAGAGACATGATCCACTAACACTGATCTTGGTACATGAAGACCAAGAAGGACAGCACTTTAACTGGGATACCGCAGGCATTCTGGCGCAGGCAAACGCGAAGCAGGCAAGAGAATTTTTAGAATCGCGTTTCTCTTCTGATAACTCCATAAAAAAAAAATCAAAATGGATACCATCAATGAAATCCTAAGAGCCAATAGAATTCAAAGGTCAATTGAAGGAATAGCCAATCAGGACCAAGGCAAGCGAACGGGAGCCTATATAAATGCAAGTACTCCTAGAGAGAAACACCAACAACTGCGCACTAAGGATGTCACATTGACTGGTGATGAAATGTCTGCAAGCTAATTGCCAAGCTGATAAAACACCGCAATATCAAACAGTCAAGGACATCCCGCAGCAACTTCCAGCTTAAATTATGAACCAGATGTGATTTTTAAAAGCTTAACCAGAGTTAATTTAAATGCTTGGGAAGTTTAAGACTAATAAGTAACATAAGAAATGGGAGCAGGAGTAGGCTATTTGGGTCATCAGGCCTTCTCTGGCATTCAACAAGTTCATGGCTGATCTAGCTGTGGACTCAGCTCCACAACGCTGCCTTTTCCCCATAACCCTTAATTCCCCTGCTCTGCAAAAATCTATCTAACTGCATCTTAAATATATTTAATGAAATAGCCTCTCCTGCTTCCCTGGGCAGAGATTCCATAGATGCACTACTCTCTGGGAATCTTGAAGCTATGCCTCCTAATTCTAGTCTCACTTACCAGTGGAAACAACTTTCCTGCCTCTATTTTTATTGATCCATTTCATAATTTTATATGTTTCAATAAGATCTCTTCTCATTCTTCTGAATTCCAGTGAGTATAGTCCTAGGCAATTCAATCTCTCCTCATAGGTTATCCAGAATCAACCCGATGAACCTCCTTGCACTGCCTCCAAAGCCAGTATATCTTTCCTCAAGTAAGAACGGAAATGCACACAGTACTCCAGGTGCAGCCTCACCGGTACCCTGTACAGTCGCGGTATGATCTCCCTGCTCTTAAACTCAGTTCAATCCCTCGAGCAGTAAAGGCCAACATTCCACTTGCCTTCTAGCAGCCTCTTAAAGTTAACCATCCAGCAATAGAAATGCAGGAAGTTCCAATGGTCAAATGCAGTAAAAGAGGAACAACAAACAAGACGCTGAAGGAACTCGGCCGTGGAGGGAGGGTGTCAGGCAGCATTAGTGCAGGAAAATGAATAGTCAATGCTTCAGCTAAAGACCCTTTATCTTGACTGGTTTGTTGCCCCAGGTTCCAGCATCTGCAGTCTTTTGTGTCTCCATGAAATAAAACAGGTTTGGAGTCAGTTATTGAATATGGACCAACGTTGATGGTGGCCATACAGTCAAACATGGCTACTATTTACACAGCTTTTCAGATCTCTCCATTGTTTTCACATCCACCCATCCCCTTCTCTAGCATGTTAACTTCTGCAAATGTATCTCCATTTATGGCCCCCTGCCCATTTCCAAGATTAGATGGTCCACCACTGGCTGGCAGGCCTTCATCTGTCAGGGCCCTGAGTTCCAGTATTGCCTCCCTAAACATGTCAGTCTCACTATTGTTTTTTAGATGCTCATGACCACCTGTTGGTTTTTAGTCAACTCAGAGTCTCTTTTACTGACAGCAAATAAGTGAGCAGGTGGAGGGACTCAGATGGCCAGGCAGTATCTGTGGAGGTAAATGGACAGTTGACGTTGAGATTTCCGGTCGTGGCTCTTCGTTTGAGCTGCACGTTCCAAGTGCCTGACGCACCAAGTTCCCCCATCAGTAACCTTTTTGCTGCAGATTAGTGCAGCTGCATTTTCTCATGTATTTATTCTATTTATAACATTTCCTCAAAACACCTTGTGATGCTGTTGCCATATTGTAGGCACTGTGCAGCTTTGTGATGTTATATGGTAGTGAGGCCGGTGCAAAAATCCTAAAATTGGGAAAAAGTCTATGAAATGTATTAACAATCAAAGGCATCTGGAACAGGCAGAGGCAGCGAGAATGGAAAAAATAATGACTGCTTGCTGAAAGAACTGCAAAACCACAGTCTTCACTCTGCATGTAGTGAAATGTGAATTCAATTTCCTGTTGCACTTAATTAACCTCATTTGTATTTCATCCTGCGCACTCAGATCTTAATCTCTGTGGTATTTTAAAGGTCTTTTAACAAGGTGCACTTTCAAATCAGAAAAACTTTGCTAAATTCTTCGCATTTCACTTAACCCCATTGAGTTGTACTCAAATCAATTGCAAAGTTTAATTCTAATTGCAAGTTGCAAACCTATTTAGAGTAGGAATGAATAAAATTACCATATATGAGAGTGTGTGCGCTCAACTGAGATCTTTAGATCACAGGCTCTGACCAGGCTCAGGGTGATGCACCGTAATGTATGGTGGGAGGCAAGATCAATGAGATGATTCAGTCTCTCCAGATATAGGAACAATCCCCAGGTTATGTCAGGATCCTGTTCCCGAGAACTGTTTTAAATCCAAATGTTTGCAATTTGGAAATAAACAAGAAATGTGCGGGAGAGGATCATGGAAACAGTTGTGACAGGAGAGTGAACAAGAGCAGGAAGAATGGCTGCCAGCTGGCCTCGCTGCCTCAGTGACTGAGCAGGTCTGCTCAACTTAACTCAGTCTGACAGTTGCAGCTCAGGACGGATTTTGAGGGCTGAGGAGAATAGGTTCGTGGAAATGCCCCATTCTCGTCCATCAGAAGATGCCTGCAGCTCAGTAGTGGATCCAGCCTGCTGGTCTCCCAGATGCTCGTTTGTATTTACAGCTTGTCCATAAATCAGGCATTTGTAACCTGGAAAACTTTACATGCTGAAGGACTCAAACATTTATCAACATATGGAGACCAAGAACCTGCAGATGGTGGTGAAATTTGGAGCAGCACACAAGGCCCTCAACTCCAAATGTTTCTGTCCATTTCCCTCCATAGATACTGCCTGAGCTGCTGAATTCCTCCGGTGTTGTGTGTTGATTCATCAATATTGGTTTCCTGTGTGCCCTGTACTTCCCCAGTTATTGCAGCTTAATCACTGCCACCAATGAAGCTTTATTTGAATCCTCAGTGTTGCAGTTGGATAGCTAGGTAAGTGGACTACGACTCCCAGAAGTCTTTACAGCCAGACAGTGCATCTTAGCAGAGTGCAAATTTGATATGCTACTAAAGGTTTGGGGACAAATCTGGAGAGGTACTATTACTGACAATTAATATGGTCCAAAATCAGGATTGATTTTTATCATCACGTGCACAAGTACAATGAAAAATTTACTTGCAGTAACATCACAGGCACATAGCGTTAGATAAGCAGCATTCACAAGAAAAACAAATTACTTTCTTTACAAGAAAGAATGCAATTAAAACAAAAAAGAACATTTTAGTGCCAAGTAATCAAATATGCCATAGTGTTGCTACATTGTAGTGATTAGGGTAGCTCACACTGCCAGTTTCAAGAACAGTAATACCAATTCACTTCATAGCTGGTTTTGAATCACACACTTTGAGCTTCAAGTTTCTTCTTTTTGCACAAAGGTAATGATACCATCTGATGGAAGGTTACTAACCTGAAACAACCATTTCCCTTTTCACAGATGCAGCCTGAAATGCAATGTATTTTCACCCTTTCTTTAAGAAAAAATGCTGGTCATTAAGTTTCATTCAAAAGACTTTTAATTCAGTAACTCAGAGATACATGTCTTTTGTATGGCTAAATGGTAAATCCATTTACAAAGAGATAGTTCTATATCACAAAGCACATAGCTTCTTCCTCAATATCAATTCTGATAAGATCTTATCTCAACAAAATAAGATTTTTATCTTTTTAGACTACATGTTGGCCTTGCTGTTGACATCCACGTATGCTATGGATGAAAAGAAAGAAACAACATGTATTTCAGTCTTAAATCCAATGAATGAGATTCTAGTAATCTGTTGCTGGTGGGAGAGGTGGCATAAGAAGAAAGGCACTTCATTGCAGATACGCATTTCCTAACTCATGGATGGGATTCCAACTGGTTAGGGAAGGGGGGAAAAAAAGGTGAAATAAACAAAAATATTTAAACCGCAGATGCTGGAAATACTCAGCAGGTCAGGTTGCATCTATGGAAAGAGAAGCAGAGTTAACATTTCAGGTCGAAAGTCCTTCATCAGAGCTGGGAAGGAGACAAAAGAAGCTTGTTAAACTTGCAGGAAGGCTGGGCGAAGGGAAGGTAAAACCTGGCTGGCCATGGGAATATGCAGCAAATAAGCTTCTCTGCTCAGTCGGTGAGTGGGAGCAGTTAGAAAGCGAGAACATACAAAGAAATACAGTATTTATGAAATGCAGAGCAGGAATCCCAGGGGTCAGGCAGGCCAGATCTCCCACTCCCAGGAAGAAAAAGTTCAAGTTCAAATTTATTGTCATCTGTTTACATGTATATAACCAAACGAAACAATGTCCCTCCAGACCACGGTGCACCCACAATATATATATATATATATCACACACAGCACATAAAACAAAATATTGCTACATATAATTCAAAATGCAATCTATGCAGCACAGATAAATAGTAAGCAGTACATTAAACAGTAAACAACTGGCTATCCCAGTGACGAGACCTTGGTGGCAGTAGGGTATTCATTAGTCTCACAGATGTTGTCCATTCTGGCAGTTCTAATCCTGATGTTCCTGATGGTAGTGGGTCAAAGGGATTGTGGGATGGGTGTTAGGGATCCTCAACAATGCTTCAGGCCCTTCATGTACAACGCTCCCGTTAAATGTCACAAATAGGGACGAGGGAGAAACTATGATGCTTTCGATGGTTTTTACTATGCTCTGTAGGGTCTTGCAGTCTCATGCCTCGAAGCTATTGTACTGCACAATGATACAAGACACTCTTGATAGTGTTCCTATAGAAATTCCTATAGAATAGGGGCGGGGAGCCTTGCACACCTCAATCTCCTCAGAAAGTGTAGACACTGTTGTGCCTTCTTGACTAATTTATTTATTGAGATACAGCATAGAATACTGCCCAGCAACTCCTGATTTAACCCTTGCCTAATCATAGGAAAAGTTACAATGACCATTAACCTATCAACTGGTAAGTCTTTGGACTGTGGAAGGAAATCAGAGCACTCGGAGAAAACCCACACAGTCACAGGGAGAACATACAAACTCCTTACAGACAGTGACAGGAATTGAACCCAGGTTGTTGGTACTGTAAAGCGTTATGCTAACCACTATGCTACCGTGCCACCCCATGAGAAGATGTTATAGGTCCAGATTAGGTCATCCATTATGTGCACACCAAGGAAATTTGTTCTCTTTACAAGGACAGTTTACCCACCAGCCTCTGAGGGATGATTGTGCTAATCACTGATCTGAAGTCAATGAACAATATCCTGGCATATGAGGCATCATTTTCTAGGTGGGACAGGACAGAGTGGAGGGCCAAGACTATGACATCATCAGTAGACAGGTTTGAGCAGTAGGCGAACTGGAAAGGGTCCAGTGTAGCTGGAAGATGGGATTTCATATGATCCATTGCCAGCCACTAAAAGCACTTCATGATTGTTGAGGTCAGTGTCAGTGGGCAGTCATCGCAAAAGAGAAAATGGCAGGTGGGAAGGAAATAAAATGCAAGTACCCCCCCTCCCCTGCCTGTTATTGGTGGAGGACTTGCCCAACCTAACTAGATGAAGGCTTCTCAAGCAGAAGTATTATCTCCATTTCCCTTCACATAGATATGGCCTGCCCTGCTCAGTATTCCTAGCATTTTCTGCTTTTACTATTTCTAGAAGAGCTACTGCCTCTCAACTCCAGCGACACAGGTTCAATCCTGACCTGTAGCAGTGTCTGCGAGCAGCTTGCACGCCCTCTCTGAACTTCTTGGTACTCCAGTTTTCTCCCACAAAGACGTGTAAGCTGGTTACATACCCCTTGTGTGTAGATGAATGGTAGAATCTGTGGGGGGGGGTGGGTTGTTGGGAATGTGGGGAGAATAAAATTGGGATAAATGTAAATAGGTGCTGGATGGATAGCTGAAGGGCCTATTTTTATGCTCTATGAATCTGTGACAATGGCCTCTTTCTGTGCTATAAATGTTGAGAGAAGGAATTATTGAACTGTCTAGAGTTTACAGAAAATGGTATGAGAAATCAAAAACACCCGGTGAGTGGCAGTTCTGTGGGTGAAAATGCCTTGTTAATGAGAGATCAGAGGAGAATGGCCAGACTGGTTCAAGCTGACAGGAAGGTGACAGTAACTCAAATAACCACACGTTACAACAGTGGTGTGCAGAAGAGCATCTCTGAATGCACAACCCATCGAACCTGGAAGTGAATGGGCTACAGCACAAGACCACAGACATTTTGAATAATTTATCTTTTTCTTTAATCTTCTAATTGAAAACGTATATGCTATTCATAGAAATAATTACAGTGAAGATGATATGAACCAGAATCAAGGACTAGTCTGATAAACAATTTGCTGAGTTCCTGAAAGTTGTACTTACAATTAATACATCTGGTTTCTCTGTTCTATAGTCTAATTTGGCCTGCCACCAACATTATGTTTCAACATACTACTGCATTGTTTTGTAGGATTAACATCTGATTTTCTTGATAGTCAGTCGTGAGAAATCTTAAAAATATGAGAAATTGAAATCACAAGATAGAAGACATTGAAATAGAAGTAACCAAAAGCATCCCAGCAATGTACTTCTGGGAGGGTTCAAAATAGTATTTCATTTTCTGGAATATTTGTTCTTAAAAAATTCATTACACATTGCAGCAATTTTTTTTATCAAAATCAAGAATGTTAAATGTTAAAAGCCAATCAACCAAGTAATTGTTATGTTTTTAGTATTATGCATATTCAGATTCCCTGCATCCAGAAAGATGCAGAGAAATTAGCTTCATCAGTAAATACAAGAGAAGAATGCTGGGAACTAACTGCAATATCAGAGTAACAAGCGCATTGAAAGTGAAAGGTATGAAGGGAGCTTAACTGAAAGCAAATCCTTTTCAAATCTGGTTTACTTGTATGAATGGTATTTTTAAAAAATAATTCAGGCCTGGGAATCTCTATCAACCAAATCCAAATTTGCTTTGCTCTCTCCATCACAAATACTGATGGCTAAGGCCAGATGGGTATCTCCTTCTGATGCAAACTAGCAAGAAATTTAGTTGCATGGCTGGGGAATCTTTGCATGACTTTGGTATAAATGCATGTCATAGATGCAAATAACTGATAAAACAAATATTTCTAAATTTATCCTCTTCATTGATTCTAGAATGCCTAGCAGATGAGGACAATATAAACATTTGTCTCTGAGCTATTTTGACTGCCCTGGAACATAAAACATAATTGATGAAGAAACATCAACCTGAAACATTCGTTTTGTTTCTTACTCCGTAGATGCTGTAAAACCTGCTGAGCACTTTATAAAATGTCAAGCAAAAACAGGTTCTTAAGTATTTACCTCATGTTTCATATTCACCAGCTGTGCATCCATGAAGTCTAGCCAACCATTTACTGACACAGGGAATGTGACTCATAAAAGACCAATATTCATTTTATTGAGAGCCAACAGATTAAAAGCTGAACTGGAGGTTGTGTGTTTTGTATAATCCCAGATTTGTTGTATTCTAAAATTACAATTGTACTGAGAGGAAGTGGGAGAAGGGAGAAGGGATCAAAGATCCATTGGCAGAGAGAGTGAATAATTAGAGAGCCTCAAAACAGACCTACCCCGATTGAAGATCATGGTTCACGCATAACATTGATAATTTTTAGTGACACTAAAGCAAATTTCAACAGTTTTGTTAACTCTGCTTCCTAACCCTGCCCTTGCTATTCAAATTTTGAGTAGGCGGCTTTAAAAATTGTGTTAACCATCATTTAATGTCACTGTAAACATCTGCACTTTTAGCATAGATTAAACTCCTTCATTTGATACATGAAGTGTTGCTCTGCACAACAGAATTTCTAGACCTATGTATTCACAACAGTTAATCTGGACTCTGACTGGATTGCACCTGTATCCATATAGTTGAACTGTGTGATACATTCTTCATCATTGCCATTCACTTCATGTGCACGTTTTCTGGAAGCAGAAGTATTTCCAATATATGAACCTGAGATGAAACAGAACTATTACAACTATTGTATTGCAGAGAGGGCCACTTTTAAACTCTGTGATAGTATAGGCATGTGTAATAGGCTGAAGCTAGAAGTCATTGGTCTCTATGTGCATTAAAGTAAATAGTGAAATACATTGACTTGAAATTTATTCAACCTTTTGGTAAATGAAAGAGGCTATGAAACAGAAAGCAACATACTTCCAAAACCATGACACGAAGCTCTCATACAGCCTATAGACACATCGCTGCTATGGCACATTTGGACTCTGGTGATTAATTGTTCTTGTCCAGCATTATCTGTTAAAATGGCTGTTTCATTATGTGTAAACCCATTGCACAAAATAAATTAGCTTCATTTACTTTTCTCATCAACTGTAATTTGATATTTTACAACTAGGTACTTCTACTCAAAGGTACAAGGGATCTTTGAACTGAGCAAGCAGGAGAAATAAAAACTTTGCTCAGTGAGTCAATGGATAGTAATATGCAGGAATTAAGATACTCGTGGACGTATTCTTGAATCCAAGCTGCTGATTGCAATGAGTCAGAGACATGATTAAGTAACTTGCCATTTAATTAAACAAATACCAAAGTTATGTCAGTTTCAGCAAACTTCAACCAAACTTTTATCTCAATGGACCCACCATTCAGAATGGAGATGACAAAAAAAATCTTTGCACAGGGAGTAGTAAATAATCGGGCCATAGAGGGTAAATTACCACTACATTTCAGTTTGCAAGACCGGTGAGAATATGTGTCCACAGAGCTATGCAAGGTTTCGAAGGTGCCTGACTTCAGGCTGAAACTGGACATATTGAAATGCGGCTGATCGGCAAGCTCCGAGAACAGGAACACACCGCTGTGCAGAACTGCAGTTTGAGTGCCACTGTAGATCAAAGATCCTGACAGGATCCCAGCACCCAGAAAAGGAAAGCTGAAACATTAGAACAGGATGAATTTAACTGGTTTACCTTCAGAATATAATTTCCTTTACTAGAGTTATTACCATATTCACTAAAGGTCCCAAGGCTATGAAAGACCTTAAAACACCTTTTATTTTTGCTATGCGGTTAACAAAGAGCATTGTTAAAAATTATTGCTTTACTGAAGAGTTATTTTTAATCAATGACATTTGCAAAAACTGACCTTCAGAACAAGATGCTTGTGGTCAGTCAGAGATAGGGGAAGATATCCTTCAAGTTAGATTATGCAATGCTTTATTTATTTTAATGCTCTAGAATTGACAATGAAATTATCACTGAACAATTTTTAGACCATTGTGCACCATACTTCAAACGAGGGCAGATTTAATAGAGGTATATACAATTATGAGAGGTAAATGCAAGCAGGCTTTTTCCACCGAGGTTGGGTCAAGTCACTTTTATTGTCATTTCGACCACAACTGCTAGTACAGTACACAGTAAACATGAGACAACATTTTTCAGGTCCATGGTGTTACATGACACAGTACAAAAACTAGACTGAACTACGTAAAAAACAGAAAAAAAAAACTATACTAGACTACAGACATACCCAGGACTGCATAAAGTGCACAAAACAGTGCAGGCATTACAATAAATAATAAATAGGACAATAGGGCAGTAAGTTGGTGTCAGTCCAGGCTCTGGGTATTGAGGAGTCTGATAGCTTGGGGGAAGAAACTGTTACATAGTCTGGTCGTGAGAGCCCGAATGCTTTGATGCCTTTTCCCCAGAGGACAGGAAGGAGAAGAGTTTGTATGAGGGGTGCGTGGGGTCCGTCATAATGCTGTTTGTTTTGTGGATGCAGCGTGTAGTGTAAATGTCCGTAATGGTGGGAAGAGAGACCCCGATGATCTTCTCAGCTGACCTCACTATCCGTTGCAGGGTCTTGCGATCCGAGATGGTGCAATTTCCGAACCAGGCAGTGATGCAGCTGCTCAGGATGCTCTCGACAGACAGACTAGAGCTAGAGGTCATGGGTTAATAATGAAAGGTGAAATGTTTAAGGGGAACATGAAGGCGAACTTCTTCACTCAGAGGGTGGTGAGGGTGTGGAACAAGCTGCCAGCAGAAATGATGGATGGGGGTTTGATTTCAACATTCAAGAGACGTTTGGACAACTACATGGATGGGAGGGGAATGACAATGGTCCAGGTACAGGTCAATGGGACTGGGCTGAAGGGCCTATTACTGTGCTGTAGAGCTCTATGACTCTATTCCAGAAATTCAACTATACACTTAAGTTGGCAATGGTAACACAACTTGCATGAATACTAATACAACTTACGTGTCAGGCAAGCATCAAATGATGTCATTTCCAGTGCAAGGTTCCATGTGGTGTATTGAGGGGCATACTTACTGTTCCATAAGAGATCACTGTGGAGCTCCCCAGGCCAACTCGATCTTCAGAGAACAGCAATGGATTGAGAACTCATTAAGGCAAGAACCATATTTACCTTTCATGCTTTGGACCCACTCCCCTACACAAATTACTTCTTGTGTTCTCAGATGCCCCCCATTTGCCCTGCCAATTAGCCCATGGAAACACGAGACTGTAGATGCTGGAATCTGGAGCAACAAAAACTGCTGGAGGAACTCAACCAGTCAGGCCGCATCACTGGAAGAAAGAAATTGCTGACATTTCATGTCAGAACCCTGCATCAGAACTTGTCCAGATACTGCTCGACCTACTGAGTTCCTCCAGCAGTTTGTTTCTAATCAGTCAATCACTACTCACCCCTCACAACCTTCAAATGCATAAGCCTTTCCCCACACCCAAATAAAACAATTGCCCAAATTTCCTCTTGGAGGGCTCAATCTCCTCCCACTGTTAGGCCTACAAGCACCGGATGTTTTCCCCATATCAAATGACCTCAGTCCCAAGGGGACACACTTTTGTTCTGTAAAAGTGCAATTTTCATAGAGTCATGGCCAAGTGTGAGTCTAAAACAGTTGTTAACATACACGATAATTTCTGGCTGACTAATATATCCCCATTAAAACTTTTCCTTAAGAATCACATAATTATCATCCATCATTAAGGATCCTCACCAACCAGGACATGCCCTCTTCAGGGAATAGGTACAGGAATCTGAAGACACACAGCCAATGTTTTAGGATCAGCTTCTTCCCCTCTGCCATCAGATTTCTGGACAGTCCATAACACTACCTAAATATTTTTGCTCCTTTTTTGCACTATTTATATATATATTTCACACTATCATTTAATATATTTTATATATTGCACTGTACCACTGCCACAAAACAACAAATTTCATGACATTTGTAGGTGATAGTAACCAGATTCTGATAATAAGAACCAGATTGATCACCACTCAGAGCCAGCTGAGCTGTCAGGATACGCTACTAATTTTGGAGAAAGGCAGAATATTGCTGTGGAGTATTTTGTAGTTCAGTGACATTACATTCATTTTACAGGTGTCAAATGTGGTGAACTACATATACCTGTCTGGACTGCTCCTGTGGCTCCTCCCACAGACCCCTGTATAAAGGCGTTTGAGGCCTGATGCCCGGCCTCATTCTACAGGATGTAGTGTTGTTCATTCTTCCAGTCAATAAAGCCGATACCTCACTTCTTACGTCTCAGAGTGAGTTATTGATGGTGCATCATCAAGGCACCCAATATGGCAGGTGTCTTCCACATCTAGACATCAAACAAGCCATCAAGGGCCCCATACCTGAAGCAGATATTTTTTTTTATTATTATCCTTTGAGGCCTTCCTTTTCTAAACTTGGACATCCCTGTGTGCAACTGGTCCCAGGCAGGTTACATTTGGACCATCAAAAAGTCATTGTATGTTGCAACATTAGAGTGACTATTGCAAACTACCCACACTGAATACCCTTCCAGAACTACTCCAGTTTGCTGAGAAATTCTACCCCAAGCCCCTTTTCACTAAAATTCAGCCTCTCAGGTAAGGAGACACTTGATTGGCTTGAAGCAATAACAACACTTTGGATTTGTTCACCTGGTATTTCCTCTTAACTCTCCATTTGCAATTGAACACTTGCAGCAACACAGACATCGAAGGGGCTCATGGAGGGAGAAAACATACATTGCTGCAAAAATAGAGAACAAGATTTTTAGTGGACTGCTAAATTGATATTGGCCCCCTATTGGATGTGACTGTTGTGCCCACTTCTTCAATTCAGATAATGTTGTGCACCTATTCAGAGATGCAGAGTGCAGTTTACCAAACAGTGCCCAGTAACTATGCTGTGTCTGGTGGATTATATGGCTTCTAATACAAAGAATGCAGGGACTATTTGAGAGTAGGAGAAATATCACAAAGCATTCCTTTAGACTGTGAAGTTCATCAGTCTAAACCATCCCAATCTGTGGTCCACAGACTCATCAGTTAATGGTAAGGGTCCATGGCTTAAAAAAAAGGTTGGGAACCCCTTGTCTAAAGGAATAGAGAATAATACAGCATGAATCCGAATTGTTTCCATCTTGGCCAACTCTTCATACTTTAAGTCTCTCAGTATTGGCATTAAATGCTTACAATTATACATAAGCAGAGTTTCAGTTGAACGTGTTCCCAGAGAAGCAAACTCAACATTCATGTTTTACACAAATCATCTCACATAAACCATTGTAAACTTGCCTATGCAGGTGAAAACCATGATTTATCTGTCTTCTGTACTTAACAACCTTTGCTTACAGATATTTCTCCCATCAGTAGTGGGTGTAATTCTCACTGGAGCTGGTTGGGCACTAGGTCTAGTTATTGCACACATCTTCACTGCCAGAGATTTGTGATTGAGATTAGTTATTTGACCATCATTTAATCAACACTGTTGATCAATGAACTCGTGGTACCTGTGTATGTTGCAAGTCATCAACAGCAATTAGTATCCAAGGGAAATCATCATATTAATAGTGTTTAGCTTTGCCTAAAAATTAGTACACGTCTCACCTCCCTGATTTTCTAACACTATATAAGTAATGAACGTGCTGGATATTTCAAGGCAATAAGTAAAATCCACTAACTTAGCTGGAGATTACAAAGTTATTATGTAGGTTAGAATCACTGCTTTGTACTTTTCTAATAAGGACCTTGTTGTCATTGTTGTACTAACAGTACAGTCAGTAAATTTCTGTGGTTAGCTTTCATGGCATATGTGCACAACTTGCAAAATTTCCTGCTGTCTTTTTTTGGCATAAAAATTAAACAGAGTGAATTAGTAAACTTTATACATGTAAATTTCCCATACAAATGCAGAGTATATTTCTTTACTGTCCAGTACAAAGTACAGTTGATATGAAGCATTTAGTTCTATGAATTTGTGATGAATCTCTAGGTAATTATTTCTAAACATGCTTATAATAATACTAAGGATTCATGAGGTTATACTGAGCAATAATTTCTTAAACACGAGAAATTTTCTTCAGCTGTGTCCTCAATTGTAGATAATCTTTAATTCGTTTGGTAAGTGTACAAATACATATCAATAAACCAAGAGGTGAAAATAAAAATCCATTCATAAGGTAAAGATATTTCACTTTTTATTTTAACACACATTTTAATCTGTATTAAATATTAAAAGTGACAAGCTAACATTACCTGTATGGGGGGGGGTCAAGATTTTGAAAAATTGAAGGGCATCTCCATCAATTTTATATCCTTTCAGATGTTGACACATCTGCTGCACATTTTTAGAATTTTCTGCCTTAATTTTGTTCTATCGTACTGAAGATTACCATGAATTGTATTTTTTTTCCCAGTGTTTTCAGTCTGTTTGGTAGTAATAAAATTGCTATGAACAGCATTTTGGCAGAGGTTATGGGTTGCAATGATATTACCTAGATGGGGTTAAATGCCTTCTTTCTTTTCCAAATATTGTTCAATTGGAATCAAATTCTGTTTTATATTAGATCTAAGTAAAATCATCATGAAACTACCAGATTTCAGACTAGACGGGAGGTAGTCTATGGCCTATGTTTCAACTGGAATACTTCATGGAATACTAAACTTCAGGATTTAGGCCCCTGTGCTGTTACCCGCAAAGGAAACCAGAGTATGGGGTGGATACAGTTATGTCAAGATCTAACTAAGCTTCCCCCCCCCGCCCCTGATCACTGTAAACACCAGTGGATAATGTCTAGTTGCAGGCCACTGGGGGTCAAGCAATGATGGCCTGCAGATGCAGGAAGCTACAGTTGCCAGGAGATTAATAGAGATTCAAGTGGATGCATGTGCATGTTAATGGTGGTGTTTAGTTAGCATTTCCATTAGTTGGAACAAAACCCAGAGACAACTTGTTATAGTTACGCATATTTACTATGGATGTGTGCCATCAAATCTATTTAGGCAGTAGTTAACTGTTGAGTCTCGATGACCCTAAAACCATCGGAGAAGAAAGATTACCTCAGCAGTAACCATTCATTGATGCTGAGATACATCCTAGGATGTTCTGGGACACATCATCAGTGATGTAACCTGGGTCCTTGGGTGTTTTGGGTCTTTCATCAGACACTCTCACCCAGGTGACCCAGCCACGGTGGACCAGCACTGGTCCACGGCTCACACCTCTTTATCCATAGTCATCTGGTGATTCGCTCAGTGATGGTCCTGATGGCTCTTTTCTGTGCAGCCCCTGTAATGCCAAGGAAACAGTAGGTTCTACAGAGCGAGCAGCCAGCAAAACCTCTATATCTCTCCTCTATATGCTCGCACTGCACCCTCCACCCCTGTCTCTGGCACTGCTCTACTAGCTCCTGGTATTTGACTTTCTTATGCTCAAATGCCTCCTCAATACGGTCTTCCCAAGGAACTGTCAATTCTACCATGACCATCTGCTTCAAGGTTTCTGACACAATGACCATATCAGGCCTCAGGGATGATAATGTGATGGAGTCAGGGAACTTCAATTGCTTGCTCAGATCGACCCTCAGTTGCCAGTCAGACACCATGATGAACAAGTCTGCTGGTGATCTGAGCTGAGCCCATGGCTAGTCTCCAGCTTTGACAAAGGCAATGGGCTCTCTGGATTTTCAGAGATGCCAGCTGTTAATGGCTGAGGAGATCCTTTCTGCCACTGCCTTCAGCACCTGGTCATGGCATCAGTAGTAGCATCCTTTTCACAGGGCTTTTGGACAGCTGCTGAGGATGTGTTCTGGGGACATCGTAGAGTCAGCAGAAAATTTAAGGGAAATCAAAGTCCAAATGTCCTCACTACCCCCCCACACCCCCAACAAGTTTGGTTGCTCATCAAATATGCAAGCCTGATCCCATTTGGGGCTGCACTACAGGTCACCAGTGTAGCTATGAAATAGCTCCCTACCTGACCATCCCTCATCTTGGTTCACCCCAGCAGAGGTCAGCAACAACATTTGTTGACAGAAAGGCAATTGCTGCCCTCCAAGAAGTGATAACAATGAACTAGTATTCAATGGAGGGTCTTCTGATGATCACTCCAGTATCTTCTTCAAAACTTCCAAATAGAAGACAGACAGACATACTTTATTGATCCCAAGGGGAAATTGCTGCACCAACCAAGAATAGTGAAGAAATATAGCAATATAAAACCATAAATAATTAAATAATAATAAGTTAATCATGCCAAGGGTAAGAGGCATGGGCAACAACCTCCCATAACCAAGGATCACTCAAATTGGACTGAGGAGGTTCAGAAGGCCATAGTGGTTGGATACATTAAGCTTCAGATGCCACACGAGCATCTGTATATTTTCTGCAAGGTGGGAGTGGTGATTACAATAAAATATTTTAGAACATTTCAAAATGCAATTTTTATGTTTTTTTTTAATTTAGTGATACAGCATAGTTACAGGCACTTGCCGTCCAATTACACTCATTAAGCAAATTACCCTACTAACCTGTATGTCTTTGGAACATTGGAGGAAACTGGAACACCCGGAGGAAACCCATGCAGTCACAGGGAGAATGTACAAACTCATTACGGACAGTGGCAGAATTGAACCTGCATCACTAATGCTGTAATGATGTTACGCTAACCGTTATGCTACCATGCACCCATTTTGTTGGTATAATGTTGTTTAATGCGTTAAACTTACAGACTATCACTGTAACAGTCGACCTCTTAACAGATGCAACACAATGTCACAGCTGTTGCCTCACTGATCCAACTACCTGGGTACAGTGCCCACCTCTGTTGGTGTCTGGGAGGAGTTTGCATGTTCTTATTATGGCCATATCGGTTTCCCTCAGGTTTCCTCTTGCATCCCAGAACCATGCAGGTTGGAAGTAAATTGTCCCAGGTGCATAGAATCTGGGCAAAGTTGATAGAGATGTGGAGAGAATACATTGGGATTAATGTAGATTGGTACACTGTAAATGGGAGCTTGGTAGCTGACGCAAACTGATGAAGGGTCTGATTCTGTGTGGTGTGAGTCTATGAATCTACGAGAAGAAAATCTCCTAAAAGCAGAGCAAGTCGACTTTAATTGTTGAGAGCCATTAACCTTGCAGTTAATGACTAGGGCAACCAGCAGCCCTGTTAGCAAAGTCAAACTGCTGGAGAAACACAGCATCCAAAGAATGGAATAGACAGTCAGTATTTTGGGTTGAGACCCTTCATCTAGAGCAGGCATTCTCAACCTTTTTCATGCCATGGACCGCTACCATTAACCGAGGGGTCCATGGAACCCAAATTGGGAACCTCTGATCCAGACAATGAGGGGATTTAGCCTGAAAAAGAGGTGAGGGGGAGGGGTGGGGCAAGAACAAGCAAGAGAAAGATAGATCAAAGTGGGAAAGGGTGATTGGCAGATGGAGCATGGAGGAGTGGAAATAACAAGAGGCTAGGATGTGATAGGTGGAGGTGACTAAGGGCTGCAGATAATGGAATTTGATAGGAAAGGAAGGTGGAACATGAACCATATTGGGGGGGGTGTTGGATGGGCAGATGGGAACAGGGAGTGGGAGGAGGGGACGCAGTGCAAAGAGTTCCTCCAGCAGTTTGTATTTTACAGCTCCATTTTACAGCATCTGCAGTGCTTTGTATTGGCAACAATCCTGTTGGTACTAAATGGGTGCAGGAATCATAATACACAGGCAACACACATCATGTGCAGTCTGCAGTGTATTGAACAGGTAAGTGTTCACTCAACAGATCTCAGCACCTGCTTTGAACCTTTTCTAATTTAACTCCTAACAATTGAGAAAAATCAGCCAGATTCGTATCATTACAGAATATTAAACAAAGGACAATTTGATTTTACTTCTACAAGTACATTTAAAAGTCTGAAGAAAGTAATACACCACTTTAAAAATTAAAGCAATAAAGGAGATTCAAAAGGTAACATGTTTCTGCACAGAAACTCTTCATTCAGAGGAATTCTTATCACACTAGGCTTTGCAATATATTCTACAAACACCAATCCCATCTGAAAGATCCAATAAACAAAAAAAACAGAAAGGTCTCACATTTCCTTTCAATTCAACAGTGACACAAACCAACACCAAGGTTCAGAAGGGCAGGGATTTGCAAATTCCAAGTTCAGTTTTAAACACTGAAGGCCCTAAATGAAAGTGTATGGACGAGAAATAGGAAAGGAAATTAGTCCAAACTATACTTACGTTTTGGCAGTGTTTTTGTAAAGAACTGCAGACATCATCCCATCACTGACATCCACATTACAACAGGAGGTCAAAGATGAATCAAAAGCCTAACCTCTCTCTTCAGGTCTAAGAGTGGAGTAAGAGATCCTGAACTGTGGAGTTGCTCGTGCTTCACATCTGGCCCCTCAGCATTACCGTAAGGACGGCTGGTGGATTGCTGATGTTGAATGAAAAAGTAACTGCAGTTAAGTAGTTTGTTTATCTTCTTTTATTTTACTATGTTTAATTATTTTCAAAGTATTAATGCCATTTTAAGTAGATTTCTTTTCTAATTTTTATTTTAATGGTTTTTATATGATTGATTATTGAAAGCTCTTTGACAGCAGGCCATCAGGATGGGACTTCCCAATCCACTGCCTGAGGCTACCTGCCATTTGCAGCCTGCTCTGCTTTGCAGTTCAGCTCCAGCAGCCGGAAGCCTTGCTGTGATTCCAAATTTAACTGAATCTCTAACATAATTAAATAGATTTTAATAATGTAGCATTATACTTTTGTATTATAATGCTATACTATCTAATCCTTTTCATTGTTCTGGAGGTTCAGCTAAATTAGGAACCAGAGTTCTTCACAGTGCGACCATGGGAACCATACAGGAGAAGACAAGTACAGGCAGCAAATGGAAAGGATCTCTGGGTCATCTTGGGGCAACAGTACAGTGTTTGAGCTGGGGCCTCCCTCAACATTTAAAAGTTCTTTTGCAGAAATCATCCTAAGCATTTATTCTTATCTTAATTGTAGTAAAAGTTTTTGACTGTGCCTTGGTACTATAGTCATAAAAAAACTATTTATTGCTTCTGTTTCATTACACTAAGAAAAAGGTTTTACAATGTCAACACTCCTTACCACTGCAAACGCATAATTGCAAAATGTATTGTCCCACGTCTTCTGCTGTGATCGAAACTAATCGGTAACAATAGTTGACAGGCTATTTCTCCAGATAGATGCTTAGTCTGGGTTAAATCCTGCCCACTAAGGTTTACCAGCTGTCAAAGCTGTTAAAGAGTTTGAATGTACTTGGCAATGACAAATACTCAAGATGCATTAGACCTTAAAATAAAACTGGAAAAAAAACCTAAAAATCTAAATACTTAGATGTACCAGAAAAGAATTAAAAACAATGAAATACATTTCAATTTGATGAATTAACAAAAAACAAAGAAATTACATTACATATCTTCTCAGTAAAATCAATGGTCCTCTGAATTTCTTATTTCTTCAAAACTTAAGAGGCCATGCAGGCTGTTTATTCTCGTTCTCAGATCTTTCCTACCTGCCCCTTTCCTTCTCTTATTTCTCGTTAATCCATTCTCTCTCATACACCCTGACTCCTGCCTACAATAGTGACAATCTACACCAACCAATTAACCCAAGCACACACTTTTGGAATGCGGAAAAAAGCAGAGCCCCCAGAGGAAACTGCCAGGGAGTAAGCCCATACTCACAGCACCAGAGTTCAAAATTGAACTTGGATCCCTGGAGCTGTAATGCCACAATACTGTGCCAATCTTACTTGAATCAGGTTAACATTTTGTAGATTCTGCAGACAGATCTTGTAGCCAAACTGTAAAAGTCTGTGCCCCCTTCAATATTTCACATGGATTGCACGGAAGGAGAGCAGCTATTCCAAGATCCATGATCAACTGAGTATTTGCACTGAAATTGTTAAGTTAGATTTGTTCAGGCATCAGTTTCAGACTGGACACGAATCACAATTGCTGATCTTAAACACCCCTAAGTGCTGGAGTTAACAGGATTGCATTTATAGCATTTCAGCACATATGATAGAAAAAGCCATTTTGCCCAATAAGTCTTTGCCAACTCACAGAGCAATCACACTTTCTATTAATGTTTCCTGTAACCAATCTGCAAGTTCAAGTTTAATTGTCCTTCAACCATACACATGCATACAGCTAAAATGAAACATATGTAGTTCCTCAGGGGCCAAGGTGCAAAGCACAGTACATACAGTCACACAGCACACTGCATGTACAGTATAGTTACAATAGCACATACAGTCACAAAATAATATTAGCACAGGTCCCTGAGTGGTCTGGCCTGAAGATTGATTGCACTTGGGATGTTGTCATGGAGCCACACTTCTGGAAGAACGAGCATGCAGATTTTCCTCATCTTGTACTGCTTTCTGACAAATTTGCAGGCCAGACCCCAACCAGTATGGGTTCAACACACCTGCTGTGCCTCTGTTCTTTTCCACACCATCTTCAGCACCTCCTTCCCTAGGTTGGCGAAACAGGCGATGCTGCGGCACAAGGGTCTGGTCTGCCCGAAACCCAAGGCCACGCTCCTCTGCTCTCGGTCTTGCTAATGAACTAATGAACAAGATTTACAGTACTTACCAATGCCCAACAGGTCTTGTGATTACAAGAAAAACATTTAAGACAAATATTTGCACCATTTGTTGGACCCAGAGAGACCACATTGACTAAGTATACCACCATTTTACCAGATGTTGCCATTTTCCCATCATCATTCCCCAGATTATACCATTCACCTGTAATTTACAGTGGTCAATCTACCAACTGGAAAATTTTTGGGATGTGGAAGGCAATTGGAACACCAGGATAAAGCACACATAGTTACAAGGAGACTATCCAAACTCCATACAGTCTGCACTGGAGATAAGGATTGAACACAGGTCTCTGGAGATGTGAAGTGGTATCTTTAATAGCTGCTCCTCTGAACTGCCCTACTCTCAGCGGCCTTTTGCATCCTTACCAATGCTGGATGCTTAGTAAACACAGGCGTTCCCTGTATCTGTTGTTGCCATCTTACTCAATACATGCATTATATTGTATTCCCGAACGTGTGATAAATATTCGCTTTCTTGGCCAGTGGACCTCTCGCTTATGCTTGCTAAGCTTGCTTTCTAAACAGAGCAGATGCCACTTGTAAGATCAAACAGTTGTAAATAAACTTCCAACTAATACTTCTTAGTTTAATTTCTGATTGTAAATGAGAGTCAGTCTTCAGATTTTAAAATGCAACTGAAAAGCTGTAATCAGCTTGAAGTTAAAAATCAGCTTTGCAAACAAGCTATGTATATAGCAAACTGTCTGTGGAAGATAAAATGTTGGTCACTGCACCTGGTTTATTGCTGCTGAAGAGTACAGTATAAGACAAAGGGTTATTTAACTTGGCTTGTTTCAAAACAGACAAGCTACCTCTAAGTTTAGTTCAAGGAAGCTTGCAGACCAGATGGAAACAAACACTGAGCATGTCAATAACTGATCTATTAATGTTAGAAATTCTATGTACTCAGAGAAGTTAGTTTTACACCATTGGCTGTGTCTCCAAAAAGCTTTTAGACAATGTGTAAAAAAAAAGTATCTGAGAAAATATCATATGCACATGACATCACTCAAGCAGCAGAAAAGGTGTATAAACAGAGCAGTTCAGGCCTACTAGGAGGAATGGGGTGAAGAATATCAAGCATGGAAGAAACATGGGGTGAACTAGAATCAATTCCTCTGGCTTCAATTTCAGTGATAGATGATTTGTTCATCTGCATCACTGGTATGCCCTTTCAGTTTATAGGAATTGTACCTGTGGTTTGAAAATCCTTTACTTTTGGAAATGCTTTCTGTTTTAGAAATAGTTTGCAGTTTGGAAATATTTAAGATAGAAATCTTCTGAAACTTTTAAATGTGTTTTAAGAATATTGTTTGGATTTAAACATGTATCACCAAAAATAAATAAACTGTGTTTTAAACTACTTTGTTAGCTGAAAGAATCTTCCTTGGTAGCGAGAGGGGACCCACCATTTGAACACCAAATGAACTAGTCTTCGAAGATTGGTTAGTTGCAGTATAATTTCCCTTTAGCGAGCGTACTTGTGGCTATTTAGATCCGACATGGCTTAATGTCTTTGAGTTTAGAACTTCATGGTCAGCAAACCCAATACCATGATAAATATTATTCTTCAACAGCAGAAAGGCACAGATCAATTTTTCTGTATCAACGAGCAAATGTACTGAAAGTTATAAGCAAAGCAGTTCATAGCTTAGCACGTTTGGAAATCATTCCTTTTTACTTTTGTGAATAAACTTGTGATTATTCCTACAAAAATTGCAACTTAATGCCAAAAGCAAAATGTTTCAGGTCTGAAAACCAGAAATAAAAACCAAAAAAAGCTGTAAGTACTCACCGAACCAGGCATCGTCTCTGAAGAGGAGAGTCAACGTATCGGGTGAATGACTTTTCATCCAAACTGGGAAAACTTAGAAATGAAACAGGTTTTTTCCCCCACAAAAACAACTTTTTTGTTGTTGTAGAATCACCTGTGACTCAGCTGTCTTCCCTGAGTCAAGGGTCCAGTTCAGCTCTTAGACCAATGGATTAAGCACAAACATCTAAAAAGAACACCATTATCATACTGTCAGTGGTTTTATCTTTCAACTGTGCTGTCCTGGCCTTTCAGGTAAAGATAAAAGACTCCAGGATATTTTTCCATCTGGTAACATTCATATAGATTCATATAAGAGAACATTTGGTCTTTATAACTGCTGTTGGTAGGAACTAGCTATATGCAAATTGGCTGCTGTGTTTATAATAGTGAATATTCTTCAAGAAGTGCTCTGCTAGGGCAGAGAAATGAAAGGCAATACATAAGTGCAAGTTGTCCTAAAAAAAGATCTAGTGTCTTCCTGGCATATATAACAAATAAACTCTTCTTGTGTTTCCAGCCAGGTACAGGTAACAATTATAACAGATATTTTGATGATAAACTCTGCCATCTTCATTAGGGATGATGCCTAGGCATGTCTAGTTTGGTGGTATTTATACCCCATCATCCAAGCCTCACGATTAGTTATTCCTCATCCAATCAGGTTTCTGCTGTCCCTGTCACAAGGGGACATGGAGACTGGACCCAAATGCAGGACACAGGCACTGAAGTACTAGGGGAAGGACAGGAACAACTAAAGGATAGAACAAGATGGGGAGACCGTGGCATGCAAAGGTGATCCTGGGACTCAGAGAGTTCATGGCAAAGACAAGACCCTGGCTAGGCTAAAGGATGGGTCTGTGAGAAAAGGAATGCTGGGAGGATAGCCCTCTGGGCAGGCCACAAAACTCCTGGGCAGGGCCACCTCCCAGGCAGGAACGCAGGGGCCTGGGCAGGTCACAGTGCACCTGGGCAGGATGCAGGGCACAACCCATCAGAAGCAAGGGGTAGGAAAGGGTCAGGGTCCTCAGGGCAGGCCACATAGCTCCTGGGCAAGGCCACCTCCCAGGCAGGAACACAGGGGCCTGGGCAAGACACAGAGTACCTGGGCAGGTTGCAGGGCACAGCCCATCAGAAGAGAGGGGTAGGAAAGGGTCAGAGACCCTGCCAGGCAACAGCAGTCCAGCCTACTTACCCAACAGAGGCAAGGGATCAGAAGGGAGCTCGGTCCAGGGTGACTACAAGAACAGACTTACAGAACTAGATGATTAACAGTGGGTACTCCAAGCCAGGGTCAAAACAGAATAGCCAGGCAAACAGTACAGGACAACCCACCCAACAAGACTCAGTCCCAGAGCCCCTTATATACAACTGCCAGCCGATAGGTCTCAAGTGCACCTCCTTAAGCCAAGATGATCCTAATTGGGCTCAAAGGCAAAAGGAGGGACGGCTACAAGACCCAGAGTCCGGAGTCCGCGGACCGGATCAAGACCTGGAATGCTGGCTCTGGACCGGACCATAACAGTCCCACCTTGTTTACAATTGAACTCTAGTTCTTACTTTCGTCTTTGTTAAAATTATTTTGCTGTAGTTTTATTTCAATGGTTTCCTTCACCGGGTGGTCCCAAAAGCCATTGGCACAGCACAGTAATTTTGTGTCATCGAAGTCAATCCTATGGCCATTGCGAATGCAATGTTCTACTACCACCAATTTCTCTGGGTAACCCAAATAGATACACTTCCTATGCTCCCTGATGTGTGTTTCCACCATGCTTTCCTATATTCCTACAGTCTCTGGAAGGATCGCCAGGATCCTGAAGAAATACCACATTAATATCACCCACAAACCCATAAGAAAGCTCAAATCACAGTTTATGTAGGTCAAAGATGGCCTGGGACTAAGGACAGGCTGGTGTTTACAGGATTTCCTGTGAATACAGAGCAGCAGATATTGGCCAGACGAGACGCATAGTAGAAACCCACATCAAGGAGCATTGGAGGTGTATCTGTTTGGGTTACCCAGAGAAATCTGTGGTAGCAGGACATCGCATTTGCAATGGCCGTAGGATTGACTTTGATGGCACAAAACATCAGTTAAAATCAATACCTGTACCCGGTTGGAAGCCCAAGAAGAGTTTCTTTGCAAGTTGTCCTTTTCCTTTCGTTCTTTGTCAAGGCCACCCATCATCACTGGATCTAAATTCTGGAACCCAACACCAGTATCTTCACCAGATGAACAGCAGTGGTTCAAAAAGCTAGCTCACTACTATCCCTTCAACCTCAATTGGGCAAGAAACTTCAACCTATCCCAAAAATGAATAAGTAAAAAAGAACAAAGAATAGTCTCCCTTGAAATAAAAAAAGCTTGTTGAGCATCCCATGATACCCATATTTAATTGCAAGGTAATTAAGGAACCGTGAAGCTTAGGCCATGTGTGAAACAACAGTGTAAGATTATCTTGAGGGGCCCTCTGTCCATGTATAATCTGAGCCAATAATGCATGATATTGGATTTATACCATGGATTCTAAATGTTGCTCAAAAGCACAACTTTTATGCACTTACATTTTGGCTATACTGTGAAAGAAATATTAGTGTCAATGTCAAAGTTCATAAGTATACCCATCAGTCAATAATAAGCCAAAATCATAATCAGAAAAATGTTCCAGCCTTTTCCAATGAAAAGTTCCCTGAAGCAGTCTCTTAAAATGTCACACAATCAATGATGAATTACCTGGATTTTGAAAATGTTTATCTCAATATCTGCTCGGCATGCATCAACAAAGACAGATGTTTCCACTGAGAGTAGTAAATGTAGGCACACCATTTGGAATGGCTTTCATCTTAAAGGATTTTGGCACAATATATTAAATATATCTTAACTAATTTGAAAATTGTAAATTATGGAGACAATAATCCATCTCTGGGATTGATTACAGGGCTGATGTTCATACTTGGGAACTTCTGGATTTAGCTGAATCTGAGATTAGTGAAAGGCAAAAACATCTCCCAAACAGATTTTCTTTATTTAAGGGGAGTATTTGGATGAAGCAACCCATTCAAAATGCTGGAGGAACTCAGCAAGTCAGGAGCGGGATAAAGTCAATGTTTCAGGCCAAAACCATCAGGACTGGAAAGGAAGGGGGCAGAACCAGAATAAGAAGTTTAGGGGAGGGGAACAAGCTGGCAGGTGATAGGTGAAACCAGGTGAGTGGGAAAGCAGTAAGAAGCTAGAGGGAGATAGATGGAAGAAGTAAATAACTGAAGAAGAAGGAATCTAATAGGACAGGACAGTGGCCTGTAGAATAAAGGGAAGGAGGAAGGGAACCAGGGGGAAGTGTTAGACAGGTGAAGAGAAGAGAAGGGGTAACCAGAATTGGAAATGAAAAAAGAGGGAAGGAGGGAGGGAGAAGAAATTACTGGGAGATGGAGAAATCAATGTTCATATTATCAGGTTGGAGGCTACCTAGATGGAATATAAGGTGTTGGTCCTCCACCCTGAGTTTGGCCTCAGCATGACAGTAGAGGAGACCTGTCAGAATGGGAAGTTGAATCGAAGTGAGTAGCCACAGCAAGATCCTGCCATTTGTAGCTCGGCAAAACACCCTTTCAATCTGTACCAGGTCTTACCAGTGCAGAGGCATCACCACCGGGAGCACCAGGTACAATAGGTGACCCTGACAGACTCACAGGTAAAGTGTCACCTCACCTGGAAAGAATGTTTGGGGCCCTGTATGATGGTGAGGGAGGAGGTGTAGCATTTCTCCACTTGTCAGGGGTCGGAGGTCAGTGAGGAGGTATGTAGGGTGGAAAGTCACATAGAGAGTGATTCCTAATAAAAGCGGGGGGAGGGGGATGGGAAGATTCACTTAATGGTAGGATCCCATTGTAATGGCGGAAGTTATAGAGAATAACGCACAGAGGCACATGGGGTGGTAGATAAGAACAAGGGAAAAGTTCTATCCTTGTTATGATTGTGGGTGGAGGGGATAAGAGCAAATGTGTGGAAAATGGGTAAGGGTAGCATCGATGGTGGTGGAAGGGAAACCCTGTTCATTGAAAAAAGAGAACGTCTCAGATGTTCTAGAATGGAAAGCCTCATCCTGAGAGCAGATGCAGTGGAAACAGAGGAACTGAGAGGAGGGAACAGAATTTTTACAAATCATATGTTGGGAAGAGATTTAACTAAGGTAACTGAAAGTCAGTAGGTTTATAAAATATGTTAGTAGATAGTCTGTTCCCAGAGAAAGAGATAGAGAGGTTGAGAAAGGGGAGAGAAACGTTAGAGATGGACCAAATAATTTTGAGGGCAGGGTGGAAGCTGGAGGCAAAGTTGATAAAGTCGACGAGCTCAACATGGGTGAAGGAAGCAGCACCAATGCAGACATCAGTGCAGCAGAGAAGAGTTGGAGAGCGTTACCAGTGTTGGCTTGGAACATGGATTTTTCAACATAGCTGATAAAAAAGCAGGCATAGCTGGCTCCCATGCGAGTGGCCATGGCCACACCATTGGTTTGGAGAAAGTGGGAAGAGCCAAAAGTGAAATTGTTGAGGGTAAGAATAGTTCCGCCAGATGGAGGAGAATGGTGGTGGAGAGGAACTGGTTGGGTCTGTTGTCCAGAAAAAAGCAGAGAGCAATGGTTTTTCCAAAGTAACAATAACCAGGCCACATGCTCCTCAAGCCTGCCTCATCATTCAATATGATCTTGGCTGATCTGCTCCAGGCCTCAGTTCTTCCTTTGTGCCAGTTTCCCAGTGCTTTCAGTTCCTAATCTTTCAGCCATTTATCTAAGTCCACTTTAAATTTCTGCAAGGAGCCAGCCTTCACGTTTCTTCAGGATAGTGAATTCCAAACGTGTTTCACTTGTACACATTGATGAAGGGTAGAATTGTAACTGTCTCGTAATCAGTCACCTCTTCAGAGCCAGGTGTTGTAGTGAATTGCCCCGATTGTCTGGTGAGTGGCAGAAATTGAGGGGAATTGATGGGAATGTGAATGGAACGTGATTAGTGCAGGTTTAGTGCAGATGGGTGATTGATGGCTCAAGAAGACATTGTGGACCAATGGGACCGACCCCTGGAAGGCTTTGCCCAGTGAATGGGCTGTTTGCATATTGCCTGAATAGAGTAACAGCTGTCAATCTTAAATGATTATCTTGCATTTGATCAGAGATATCAAGATAGCTTGCAGTGTAGTTTAATTTTTGTAAATAAAAACAACATTCTTTTGATGATAGCATTGTTGTATCAAAGCATAAACCTCCATAAGACATAGAATTAGACCGTTCAGCTGAGTTATTATCCATCTCAACAACATTCTCCTGCATTCTCCCCTTAAGTTTCGACACCTTTACTAATCAAGAACTTGAAGATTGCATACTAGAGCAAAATAGTCATCAAAAAGTTTTCATTTGAGAAACTCTTTACTGGAGTTTTCCACTGATTGTGGCTTAGCTTCAGTTTCTGTTCTCAGCAATTCATTATCTAACAATCAGTGAACTCTTTATCTAGTTGATCCAATTTTTCAGCTGCTGTTACTGATGGGAAGAGTGCCATTAAATTTTCCAGACATTTGAGGTTGACTTCTGTTCTTTTAGGGAGGTCAATAATCCAGGCTCCTTTTTAAATTTGGATCATGAATTGGCACCTTCTGAAAATAACAAGCAACCGCCACGTAGAAATCGATAACATTTGTGCAATTCTAGTTGACATCTTCTTGTGTCAAGGCAGATACATTAATGCACTATTTGGTTTTGAATCCAGTGAGCAGTTTCATTTTTTTGGAGTAGTTTGAAAGCTTTTCCACATTTACATCAATTCCTATGAAACATCATAAATTGTATGGGAGGAGCCCTCCCATTCAGCCCCTCCTGCCTGCTCTGCAGTTCCATAAAATCATGGCTAACCTATCACCTTACAGATACGTTCCTGCACTAACTCCTTATTCCCTGGTTTCCTTAATCTCCAAAACAGGATCAATCTCTTTTTTGAATATCAAATTCCTCCTCATCTCTGTTCTGAAATGCTGTTTGAGAC
This sequence comes from Hemitrygon akajei, assembly GCF_048418815.1. Lineage (NCBI taxonomy): Eukaryota > Metazoa > Chordata > Chondrichthyes > Myliobatiformes > Dasyatidae > Hemitrygon > Hemitrygon akajei. The sequence continues at coordinate 43,083,997 of NC_133141.1, forward strand.
TGAGAAGCCTGCTCTAGATACCCCAGCCAGAGAAAACAATAATGCTGCACCCACCTGTTGAACCCATTAAGAATTATGTACAGTACATTTTGAAGTGATCGCCTCTCATTTTTCTAAAACTCCTGAGATTTCAGGCTCCGTCTGTTTATTCTCTCCCTGCACTATATACCTGCCATCTCAGCAATCAAACTCATGAAAGGTCTGGTATAGATGCTGCTGAAATATTTGGTTTTATGATCCCACTGAGCAAACTTTAAAAAAACACTTTCAGAGATGGAACACAATTACTACTCTACATTTACATATACAGTATTATTTACTTATTTACTTTATTTATTTACTTAGTTTTTTTGTATTTCCAGAGTTTGTCTTTTTTTGCACATTGGTTGTCAGTCTTTGATTGTGTGAAGTTTTTCATTGATTCTATTGTATTTCTTTGTTCTACTGTGAATGTCTGCAAGAAAATGAATCTCAGGGTAGTATGCGGTGACATATACTGTACGTACTGTGATAATAATTGCGCTATTAACTTACATTTACAGCAAGAGACTGAAGCAACATCTGTAGCTCGAGAAGCTTTTGAAAGGTCAACAACCACAACTCCGAAACAAAGCATGTGGGATCTGAGAGTGCAAGGGTCTTCTCGCAGAAGTTGTGGGAAGAACAAGCAAGAAGTAAAATCCAAAAGTACTCAGGTATGAAAATATGTTCAATAGGTACATTTAATGTCAGAGAAATGTATACAATATACATCCTGAAATGCTTTTTCTTCACAAACATCCACGAAAACAGAGGAGTGCCCAAAGAATGAATGACAGTTCAATATTAGAACCCACAGCCCCCCCAGCTCCCCCTCCCACACAAAAGCAGCAGCAAAATCTCTCTCTCACACACACACACACACACACACACACACACACACACACACACACACACACACACACACACACACACACACACACACAAACAAAAGAGGTTTACTAGTCATTTGCAATGAGAAGGCATCCATCCCCAAATTCTCCTTCATGAGACACCAGGCCAAATCCATTAGGATTCACAAGTATGCTAATCTCACTTTAGAGTCAATGCCAACACAAGCCATCTCTTTAGACTGATTAACAACAAAATGTAGCAGTGAGGTGCAGCAGTACTTTTTAAAGGAGTAAGTTATTTGATCTAGAATGCACTGCTTAGGAAGAGAGTGGAAACAAAATCCATGTTAACTTTCTAAAAGAATATGGATCAGTGCTGCAAGGGTAAAGATTTAGAGGTCTATGGAGAACGTGCAGGAGTATGGGAATTGATGGGTCTACAGTATCAATTTTTATGCCATTACAAGTCACGGTTGAATATTGCCTGGAATGTAACTCCACTCTTGAAATCAGGCCGGCCTCTTTTCCTGACTGGACATGCTTTATTCTGCTTTAAGCCACCTATTTTTGGCTGGCAGTCATTACCTTGAAACCTTGTTGATAAAATATTACTTTCTTCAATAGTGCAAAACTTTGGAAATTAGAATTGGGGTTATAAGTACTAGCCATTTATAGACTCCAGTGAAGTTCTACTTTGTTAATCCTTATCCATGTTTCTGTCTTTTGCTTTTCAATTTTTATTCATGGAGGTTGAGCTTATTTTATGTTGCCCAAGACTTTGCCATAACATTTTTGTGCCAACTGCTCTGGGACATTTCCATCCCATCTCCATGATTGTAGAAAGTTCCTCAATGGCAGAAGAAAACAAAGGGAAGGCATATGGCATTGGTCAGGTCCACAGACAAATGATGCCCAGCTTGTTAACATCCACCTCAGTCTTATCTACCTACACATGGTTAGGAAGCAGCACTTGAGGCACCTTAATTTCAAAGGGAAGTCACCATGAGAACTATATCATTATGTAGTTACAGGAAAGCCTTACTTTATCAAAGTGGGGTTTAGAGTCAGCAGCTCTGTCCATCTTTTTCCTCTTGCTGCTACTAATGTCACCCTTCATACTCATTTCAACCTTCTCAACAACTCATACGTGTTTGCATCCTTTGCAACCCTGCATTTACATAATGCCTCAATATGACAAGACCTCTAACACGTGCAAGTTTTCTGGCACCCAGGCTTGCAAATGCATTGCCAGTCCTTTATCATCACTGGGTCTGAATTTTGAAACAAAACTGTGGGTGTGTGTTCACCAGACTAACTGCAGAGATTCAAGAAGCTGATCACCACCACCTCCAAGAAGGCAATTTGGGATGTGCAGTAAATGCTGGCCTCAACAGCAGCAACTGAAGCTCAAAAATGAATTAAACCAATGAACCAGCCCAGGCTGCCTTATGGGTGTATAAGTGGCTAAGCATTGGCCTGAGCTATGAAGAAGATATCACTCAAAGTGCTAGATCTCAAAGAGGATCATGGAGTTAGAGAGGTGTATAGAGATTCCTCCAGATTAAACTCCCATCATTTTTAGTACATTACACATTATCCATCTCATTTTTCTTACATGGAAAAAAATGAAGAATGGGTAGAGGTAATTTCAAGTGTGTTAAATTTATATGTAATACATGAACGTCTAATTTGAGCTCATCATTTGATGTGGCACCTGAATAATATCCCTCAAGTGTGCAGTGACAGACAGGAAGTGAACCCTATGGTATTATACACTGTTAACAGAACTCCAGAGGCGTTAATTGCAGTAAATTGCTTGTAATAAGTCAAAAGCATGTAAATCTGGACAAGATTTTCTTCCAAAATTTGTTGTGAACTGTTGTTGAGCATAATGCAGATACCATACTTGCAGATCAATTGAGAGAGGTCCTTGTTATTTGCCTGTGGTTAATGTCATGATTTAGGTGCTGGCTTCAGTTCAAGTGAAAAGCTGGTCTCATCTTAGCTCAGAACATATTGTTCAAAAACATATGAAAAAACGAGTGTAAAAATAGGCCAAAAATTCCCTTGTTGATTCCAAGGCATTTCCTGAGCATCAAGCATTAAATGTGAAATGTGTTGAAACCCCAGATTCTGGAATTTGTTTCACTGCAGTCCTTCTGCATTTGCTGACACTAGTCATTGAGTCCAAAAGGTTTCCGTTAGACTTGTTCTGGATCTGATTTTGATCTATAGTTGCTAATGCTAAAATGAATTGTGTTTTTTAGCATATTCTGTATATATGGATATCATCACTAGCTCTAAATAATTGAATTATGCTATAGGAAGAGAAAGGAGAATTCTCAAAATATCAAAAATATGTCATTCCGTTTCCTCTGGCCTGTTTTTAAACAGCACAGGTGCTCATTTCATTAACACACGCTAATCAGAATTTTATAGTGGTAAAAAGAGGTGCTGAAAAGTAAGTCAGAAACTTCCCAAAGTGGTGCCGGGAGCAACAGGAGTGATGCTCTTAGCCAACAAGAAGCTCTATGGGACTGATTTATGGTCATAGTCAGCAATCACTCCACTGTTACCTTTCAACCTGAGAGACGGCCCCAACAAAGAGGCTGCTGGTCAGAATCGACTGGTTGGGCAAAAGGGCCTGTATCTGTGCCATATTTCCCTATGACTATAACCTCCTTCAAGATCTTTTTTAAACTGCAGAAGCTAGGGATCTGAAATAAAGAAAAATAGGAAAAAAATAACTGGAAATAGCAGGTCAGACAGCATCTATGGAAAGAGGAAAAGTTAACTTTTCAGGTCTAGGACGCTTTATCAAGACTGGGAAATAGAAAGAAAGAATGAGTTATCTGAAATTGGACAATATGACATTGAGTCCTAAAGGCTGCAAAATGCCCACACAGAAGACGAGGTGCTGTTCCTCAACCATAATTGGCCCTTGTTGTAACAGTGCAATGGCCACATTTAGAGAGGTCAGAGAAGGCAACAGTGTCACTTGTGCATACTGAATCCATTGAGCCTTGCTTTCACATATTGAAGAGAAATCACTCAGGATGAGATTCTGTTTTGGCGCAAGATGGAAATGAACAACATCGTCTGCTTTTGAAAATGCATACGTGGTGAGACTGAACAACAGTGCTGTGTTAATAGGTGGGAAAGCAGAGCAAGTTAACCAATGGATCATTTGCCTGTTCATTCCATTTATGAAGAACACATTAATTGATGTAGAGTTTAGAAGAATGTGGTGCTGAAGAAGAAATCTGCTGAATATTGAAAGGCCTGAAGAGAGTGGATGTGGAGAGGATATTTCCAATAGTGTGAGAATCTATGACCTGAGGGTGATGCACCATCAATAACTCTCGGAGACGTGAGACGAGATATAGGCTTTTATTGACTGGAAGAAAGAACAAGCAGCAATTGACCACCACACTACATCCTGGAGACTGAGACCGGGGCTGTGTCTCCAATCGCCTTTATACCGGGGTCCATGGGAGGAGCCACGGTCAGTGGGAGGAGCCACAGGAGCAGTCAGTGGGGGGGGCGTGTTCAGACAGGTAAATGTAGTTCACCCCAGAGGGCACAGCCTCAAAATGGAAGAATATCTCTTTAGAATGGAAATGAGGATTTTTTTTGACAGAGGATGGTGAATCTGTGGAATTCATTGCCATGGATGGCTGTGGAGCCCAAGTCATTGGATATGTTTAAAGCAGAGGTTGATAGATTCTCGATTAGTAAATGCATCAAAGTTTAGAGGGAGAAAGTAGGAGAATGGGGTTGAAAGGGATAGTAAATCAGCCATGATTGAATACCAGAGCAGATTCAATGGGCCAAGTAGCCTAAATTCTGCTCCTATATTTTATGGTCTTATGGTCTCAATATTCGGAGGCTGTTGAAGATAATGATGGCATTGCTAAAAGTGGCAGTTCCACCCACATCGGCAATTTGTTTCGACCTGCCCTTGCAAGATGGTAAAGCTGTGTAGGGATAACCTGAAACAAATGGTTGGAGCTGTCCTTGATCAGTGGCAGATGGCTTTGCCAAAATTCCCATTTACGTATAACCTGTTACCTAGAGACTTCTTTTTACAGCGTTCTTTCGTATTGTAAAATATCAACAGATACAGTGGTGCCTGGAAGTTTGGGAACCCTGTAGAATTTTCTCTATTTCTGCATAAATATGACCTAAAATGTAATCAGATCTTCACATGTCCTAAAACTAGATAAAGAGAACCCAATAAAATAAAAACAAAAAACATTATACTTGTTCATTTATTAATTTTAAAAAATTATCCAATATTACATGTATATTTTGGAAAAGATATGTGAACCTCTGGGGCAATGCCTTCTACAAAAGCTATTTAGAGTCAGGTGTTCCAATCAATGGGATGAGATTAGAGGTGTGTAGAAGTGCCCTGCACTATAAAAAAAACACACAAAGTTTAGTTACTGACAGAGCCTGCTCTTCTTAAGAAAGATCTGTTTATGTGCACCAAGCCGCGATCAAAACAACTTTCAGAGGACCTTAGAAGGAGAATTATAGAGCTGCATGAAACTGGAAAAGGCTACAAAAGTATTTCTAAAGACCTGAGTGTTCATCAGTCCACAGTAAAAGAAATTGTCTACAAATGGAGGAAACTCAGTACTGTTGCTACTCTCCCTAGTAGTGGGCATCCTGCAAAAATCACACCAAGAGCACAACGTGCAATGCTGAAGGAGGTGAAAAAGAACCCGGGTAACAACAAAAGTCCTGCAGAAATCTCTAGAACTTGCTAAAGTCTTTGCTCATAAGTCCACTGCAAGAAAAACACTGAACAAGAATGGTGTTCATGGATGGACACCATGAGGAAGCAAACTGCTCTCCGGAAAAAAAACATTGCTGCATGACTCAAGTTTTCAAAAGACCACCTGGATGTTTTACAATGCTTCTGGGACAATGTTCTGTGGACAGATGAGACAAAAGTTGAACTCTTTGGCAGAAATGCACATTGCTATGTTTGGAGGAAAAAAGGGCACTGCACACCAACAGCAAAACCTCATCCCAACTATGAAGTATGGTGGAAGGGGCGTCATGGTTTGGGTCTGCTTTGCTGCCTCAGGGCCTGGGCAGCTTGCAGTCATTGAGGGAACAATGAATTCAAAATTGCATCAAGACATTTTGCAGGAGAATGTCAGGGTAGCAGTCCGTCACCTGAAGCTTAGCAGAAGATGGATAATGCAACAAGACAATGATCCAAAGGACAGGAGTAACAGGATGGTTTAAAAAGAAGAAAATCTTGTGATTTGGAATGGCCGAGTCAAAGTCCTGACCTTAATCCTATAGAAATGTTGTGGAAAGACCAGAAGCAAGTAGTTCATGCAAGAAAGCCCACCAACATCCCAGAATTGAAGCAGTTTTGTAAGGAGGAATGGGCTAAAATTCCTCCAAGCCGATGTGCAAGACTGATCAACAGCTACCAGAAACGTTTGTTTGAAGTTATTGCTGTGCAAGGAGGTCACACCAGTTACTGAAAGCAAAAGTTCACATACTTCTTCCAACAAATACATGCAATATTGGATCATTTTTCTCAAAGAATAAATGAACAAGTATAATGTTTTAGTGTTATTTATTTAATTGGGTTCTCTTTATCTAGTTTTAGGACTTACCTGAAGATATGATCAAATTTTAGGCCATGTTTATGCAAAAATAGAGAATATTCTACAGGGTTCACAAACTTTCTAGTACCACTGTATCTGATAAAGGAATTGGAATTGAATTAAGGATTTTTTTTAGCCCTGAGAGTGGAACTTGAGGTAGAAATTCCGACTGCATTTAAAAAGTACTTGAAGACTTAATCCACTGGAATTTATGAAGCTGCAGATTGAGCTGGGAATTGGGATTGATCCAAAAGGGTCTTTTACAGTTGGCATAAACATGATGTGTCAAATGGTCGCCTTCTATGCCATAAGCATGTATGATTCTTTGACTCAGTGACTCTGTTCAGGATTCACTGAAGAAAGCCTTGATTTCTAGCACGTGAATTGTTCATGTCCCTCATATGGAGCCCATTCACTATTTTTAAATCGGTTCTGTTAATTTGATTGTTACTTATTCTTTCAAAAATCCAATTTCCGAGAAGTGCTGTTTTTAATAACATTATTCACTATATTCAACATCTATGCCTTAATATGTGGTTTCCCATTTTCAGTTGCAATAACAAGAAATATTTGATTTAGCATGATGCACATAAGGTCCCTATCATCCCTTAATTCAATTGAATGTACTAATCTGAGAGGCTCCATATGTGCTGATGAGAAGCTTTTTGGTTAAGGCAGCATTTCCATCCCTGTGGGCAAAGGGTCATGTTTCAAAGCCTCTTGGCACTCATTTCCACTAGACACACTATTTATTTGGTGAGCTTTCAGACCAGAAGAAATAAACAATTCCATGCAGAAATCTAAACGGTAATCTGAACGCACTGTTTAATATTAGAACAATTCTTTACTGACTAGCAACTGCCCAACCTCAGTCTATTCCTTCCTGGCGAACGAGTACACTGGTACACTGGTCCTTAGCTGATTGCAAAAGTTCAGTGTAGTGCCTGGCCTCATCAAGAGGAAATGGGGGCCTGCGCTCTCATAAAGGCTTTGGCAGCCAGTGAAATCCTCAGGTTCACCTGCTCCCAAAACAGTCGCTGATACCGGATCCTTGGGAAAGACTTTGGGCAGCCTAGTAACACAGCTAGTAAAGCGGATGCCTCACATCTCCAGCGACCCAGACTCAATCCTGTCATCTGGTGCTGTCTGCGTGGAGTCTGCATGTTCTCCCTGCGCCCATGCGGTTTCCTTCAGGTACTTCAGTTTCTTCCCACATCCCAAAAATATGGAGAATGTGATTAGCCACTATAAATTACCCCTACGTAGGCAAGTGATAGAATCTGGGTGCTGTTGGTGGGGATCGATGGAAAATTGAATGGGATTAGAGTGGGAGTCTGCTGCTCAGCATGGAGCTAGTGGCTGTGTAACCATGATCTATAATCTTTGATCTTTTCTGTTTATTGGGATGACCAGGTGTCAGCTCAGCAGACAGACTTAGGGCTAGAAATCAGATAGCATCTACCCTGTTCAGTTGAATTTGATAAGGAGCCCTGATCGGCAGCATGCCTGGTGTAGGATGGCCCCAGTTCCTCCTGGATTCAGGAATCCCGAGCTTCCATCCAATGCAATACTTAAACGTCAGCCAGTGGAGAATTTGCCACACACAATGGATGGCAAAGGTCTTGTAGTCTGCCTCCCAACAGATCGTCAAGAATGGGACTGCTGCAGAACAAGACAGAGATTGAGAGAACTTTGTTGAGATTATCAAAGGTTATGGAAGACAGACAGACAAACAAGGCCACAGTGCAAATCAGACATAATCATAATGAAAGTTGGAGCAGGCTCAAGTTGGAGTGAATGGGGCATAGTATTTAGGATGGGTCATAAATTCTGGCCTTGCCGGCACTATCGACATCTCATGTAAAAGAAATCCTAAGTTTGGAAATTTGGGAAATTCTACAATAAGAAGAGCCTGTATGTGTAATTAATTTTGGCAGATTCTTAATATGTGAAGAAAATATCACCACATCCAGTAAAAGGCCTTCAATGTGGATAGAAACTGGCATCTTCTGATGAGGTTTTAAAATGTTAGTAATAGTTTCCCAAAAAAACAGTAAATAAAGCCACTACTGAGAGCCTGGATTCAATTAACTTCAAGCAGGCTTCAGTTTCTGTAACCTGCGCACATGCAAGCCATAAACTGAACTTAGAGCAGTGTTCAGAGGCGAATGATTGTGCAAACACAGCAAGAGGACTGCAAAGTGGTCGAGTTACTGGCTGTCATCCGAATACTTGTATCATTGATCCGAAGACATACGATTGAATCTTACCACAGCAGTTGGATCATTTAAATTCAAATGATTAAATAAATATGGAATGTATAAAAAAGAACACTACTTGTAAACGTGAAACTACTGGTTTGTTTTAAAAGCATAGCACATTTACTAAAGTCCTTCAGGAAAGGGAATCTACCATGCTTACCTCATGTGACATATATGTGACTCCAGACCCACTGACTTGGTTGACTGCCTACCTCCTCAGAGCAAGGGAATTAAGGAGAAGGATAATTGTTGGCTTTGTCAGAGAAGTTAACATACTGAAAATGAATGAATAAGAAATCCGTGAATTTTATCCAAACAAGGCTACTTGATCCTTTCAAAGTAGGAATGCAATGAACATGAGGTCAAGGAAAATTTGACTGATGTTCTGTTAGTGATGGATCATTCAAAAATGCTGGAGATATTTAGCAGGTGAGAGAATTACTGCTAATGCATAGAACAGAGCTGTAAGCATCCATCCCATAAAGAGCTTATCTTAAAAAGCTGCTCCAGTTACTGGGAGTGAAGATCCTCGGCCTGAAATGTTCACTCAGTTTCTCCACAAATGATGACTGACATCTTGAGTATTTTCAGCACTTGATGTCTTTATTCTAATTTCCTGGACCTTGAGGCTGATTAAATATTCAAATAGCAATTTGATATGAATAGAGGAAAGAGGAAATAAAGGCAGGGTTTGGTCACATCACCAGCAATCCTCCTCTGCCCCAGCTCCAGCCCCCACCCACACCTTCGCATCCCATAATTAAACTAGATCATCACCAAGTCCTCAGGAAGGGGCTCAGCCCAAAATATTGACTGTTTATTCCTCTCTATAGATGCTGCCTGGCCTATCAAGTTCCTCTAGCATTTGGCATGAGTTCCTCAAGATTTCCAACATCTGCAGAATCTCTTGCATTTAGATCATCACTGATTTTCTGAAATTCATTTCCTTGCCCGATTCCCATATTTCCCATGTAGTCCAAAATTCCATCCATCTCATCATTGAATAAACTTAACGATGGAGCATCCATAACATCCTGTGTAGAAAATTCCAGAGATTTGTGATGCCCCAAGAGAAGAAATGTTTCTTGATCCCAATCTTAAGTGGTCAATGCCTGTCCTGAGACCCCTTACTCTAAACATCCCCATTAGAGAAATATCTTCAGAAACTTCTACATCTACTGGTATGAAGAAGATGTCTTCTATTATTTCAGTCAACTATTGCAGCATGGCTACTTAATATTAAAGGCAATACTTATCAGTAATACTAATTAGTGAAATAAGTTAGAGTTAGTGTAACTCTATATTATTTATCTTTAATATTGCTTGTGTTATAGCGATAACTACGTGTTTGACAAAATTCTACCATTCAGTATTGAGTAAGTAACAGAGCACGTTTGGAATTCAATAGGCTCATTCATATTGTAACATATAATAAATTCTTTATTTTTCATTACAAATCAATTAAAATTCTTTCACATGTGAGAGCATAATTTAATACAGTTCTGTCTGTAAAAGATGGGTTTCCATCAATAATAGACGTATCTTTAGCAAAAATAGAAACTTGAGGAGGTTTAAAGAATGTCTCAAAACCACAACATCTCTGGAGAATCACAAATTTCAGAATGGCTTTTAATGAATGGCATGTGAATAATCAAAACTAATATTTCCCTGGAATTTTCTTACTTGTGTTCATTGTTTCCCTCCATTAGATCTCCGTATAATATTACATCCCAAATAGAGAATACATTTGACAGAATAATAGCAAGAGTCCAACTAATTGACATCAACATACAGGTTTTGTATGATGATTGCTTTCTTTTTAATTCAATAAATTGGGCTTTCATCACTTTGGCCTGTCTATCACAGTTTAGTTTAGGCTATGTACACTTCACAGGCCTAGGAAAGAATGGAAATTTTCACTCAGTGGCCGTTTAATTAGGTACATCTGCTCGTTAATGAAAATACCTAATTAGTCAATCATGTGGCAGCAACTCAAAGCATAGAAGCATGCAGACGTGGTCAAGCCATTTAGTTGTTGTTCAGACCAAGTGTCAGATTGGGGAAGAAATGTGATCTAAGTGACTTTGACCATGAAATGATTGTTGGTGCCAGGCAGAGTGGTTGGAGTATCTCAGAAACTGTTGATCTCCTGGGATAACAGTCTAGAATTTACAGAGAATGGTGCGAAAAACCAAAAAAAATGCAGTAAGTAGCAGCTCTGTGGGTGAAAATGCCTTGTTAATGAGAGATGTCAGATGAGAATGACGGGAAGGCGATGGTAACTCAATTAACTGCACATTACAACAGTGGTGTGCAGAGGAGCATCTCTGAATGCACAATATGTCAAACCTTGATATGAATGGACCACAGCAGCAGACCACAAACATACTGCATGGAGGTCGGTGACCCGTGGTGTTCCACAGGGATCTGTTCTGGGACCTCTCCTCTTTGTGATTTTTATAAATGACCTGGATGAGGAAGTGGAGAGATGGGTTAGTAAGTTTGCTGATGACACAAAGGTTGGGGGTGTTGTGGATAGTGTGGAGAATTGTCAGAGGTTACAGCGGGACATCAATAGGATGCAGAACTGGGCTGAGAAGTGGCAAATGGACTTCAACCCAGATAAGTGTGAAGTTGTTCAGTTTGGTAGGTTCAATTTGAAGACAGAGTATAATATAAATGGTAAGACTGTTGGCAGTGTGGAGGCTCTGAAAGATCTTGGGGTCCATGCTGATAGGAGACTCAAAGCTGCTGCACAGGTTGACAGTGTTATTAAGAAGGCGTATGGTGTGTTGGCCTTTATCAACCGTGGGATTGAGTTCAAGAGCCACGAGGTAATGTTACTGGAGTATTGTGTTCTGTTGTGGTCACCTCACTACAGGAAGGATGTGGATGCTATGGAGAGAGTGCAGAGGAGAGTTACAAGGATGTTGCCTGGATTGGAGGGCGTACCTTATGATAATAGGTTGAGTGTACTTAGCCTTTTCTCCTTGGAGCGACGGAGGATGTGAGGTGACCTGATAGAGGTATATAAGCTGATGAAGGGCATTGATTGTGTGGATAGCCAGAGGCTTTTTCCCAGGGCTGAAATGGCTAATACGAGGGGGCATAGTTTTAAGGTGCTTGGAAATAGATACTAAGAGGGTGTCGGATAAGTTTTTCACACTGATGGGTGTGTGGAATGGACTGCCGGCAGCAGTGGTGGAAGTGGATACAATAGGGTCTTTTAAGAGCCTCTTAGATAGGTACATGGAGCTTAGAAAAATAGAGGGCTATGCACTAGGGAAATTCTGGCAGTCTCTAGAGTAGGTTACATGGTTGGCACAACATTTTGGGCCGAAGGGCCTGTAATGTGCTGTAAATTTGTATGTTCTATACTCTCACTGATAATTTCATTAGGTACAGGAGGTGTATAATAAAGTGTCCATTGAATGAATTAGGGCTGCACAAAATCAAATCAGTTACTGAATTTGTTTCTCTCCAATGATGTTCCCTGACACAAAGAGTCAGTGCTTTGTGGGTTGCTCCAGACTCCAGCATCTGCAGTCTCTTGTGTCTCCTCTTAGTTACTGGATGTTTTACTCATCCAAAGTTGCCTCTTCCAAGGAGTCATGGTTCATCGTACACAAGCAAGAAAGCTTCGTAGCATGGTCCAAGGGTGGACAATCCATTCAGTGAGCTTGAGCAGCTTAATAGTGATCAGGAGACTGTCTGAGTTGATCATCAGAAGTCTACACAGTGAATCTGCTGAACACAGATCACTTTGGCTATGAATCTTTCAAAACCATCAAAAGCATAGGTTGAGCCACAGAACTATCAGAAGTTAAAGATAAGAATGTATTGTCCATACACAGATCAGAAGGAAAGATGTTAAACTCCTTCCATTCATGAAGTAGGGCACTCGTATCTGCTGAAGAATCATGCTAGTGAGTTGGTCAGACAGTGAATTGTTCAGCTGCCCTCGTGATTGCTGACAAAAGCTGAGTTAAATGAAACCAGTTCACAACTGCACACGTCACCACAACGAGTCGAGCCGCTGCCTCACTGCTCCAGTAACGCAAGTTCGATCCTGACCTTTGGTGCTGTCTGTGTGCAGACTGTACATTCCCCCTCTACCCAAATGGGCTTCCTCCTACACCCCAAAGGCATGGGGGCTTGTAGGTTAATCGGCCGCTGCAAATTGTCCCGAGTGATAGAATTCCAGTGGTGTTGATAAGAATGTGGAGAGACTAACATGGGAAAAGAATAAATATGTAATTGATGGTGACATGGACTTGATTACCTGAAGGGCCTGTCTCCAAGTACTATTACTGTGATTCTATACATTTAGTTGCCTGTTCCCTCATTAACCACTATAATCAACTAGGAAATACAAATACTCCTTCACACCAAACTAGCAAAACTGTTTTAAATTCAAATCTTACTGATTTATAGCATAGCAGATCATGCATCACTTTACAGTGCCAGCAATCAGTAATTAGGGTTCGATTCCTGCCACTGTCTGTAAGGAGTTTATCCACTCTCCCCACGACCGCATGTGTTTCCTCTGGGTGCTCCAGTTTCTTCTGACAGTCCAAAAGTTGGGTTTAATAAGTTGTGGGCATGGTATGTTGGTGCCAGGAGCATGGTGACACTTGTGGGCTGCCCCCAGCACTTCCTCAGACTGTGTTGGTCATTGAATCAAATGACCAATTTCACTGTATGCTTCAATGTTTCAATTTCGATGCAACAAATAAAGCTAATTGTTTATTTTTCAAGATTTTAGTGGAGCATTTCTTTCTATCCCACAATAGCCTAACACACAGTTTATAAGACTAAAGCTAACTAGAAGAAGGGATGCATTTCTGGATTTAATTTGAGTAAATTAGGGACTGATTTCTAGAACAATGGTTAAAACATCATTTGATCTTCTCTGCCTAATGTTAAATAACTGGAGAGAAAGTAGAGATAAAATCAGATTTTCAAAAAATAAGCGGGGTCACGAAGAGGGAAGAAGTGGAAAACAGTAATGAATTATGGTCAGATACTTATGTAAACCAATGAAGAGGAATTATGTAGCAGAATAAGATAAAAACCAGAAGAAACCACTCAGAGCTGTAATGAAATCTTCCAGCATACCGTAGCACAGATTAAGCCATTGTTCAGTTACACTAAAAGCAAGCATTACCAAAACTGCAAATTTAATAAATGAAGACCAACCACGATGCTTTTTAACACAAGGTTAATAGGATCAGAGAATCACGGCACAAAAACTGGGCTTATCAACTCACCTCTTCCAAGATGATCATGACAAATCCCATCTGCATGCATTAGACCAGTATCCCTCTACTTGGGCATTAGTTCTTGCAAGCAAACTGACGTTAGTTTTGAAGTAAAATGACTGGTATAAATAACCTGGTATCTATTTGTTAACAGTCTACCAAAAAGCCTTATCTATCTTCCACAGTTCCCCTGGTAGGAGTGATCTAGAGTTAGAGGATCATAGTCTCAACATAAGAATGGCACCGTTAAAGACAGAGATGAGAAGAAGTTTCTTCAGTCAGAGATGTGAAATCTTTCCGATTTTCTATCTCAGAGAGTGATGAAAGTTGAGTTCTCAAATATATTTCATGATGAGGAAGGTAGATTTTGTTGCAATGGATGACTGGAGCAGACCCAAGTGCAGGACACCAACTCATAGGTAGTATTACAGAAGTGAGTTTATTAATAGTTGTGAGGAAGGCCATGGAGCAAGGATTAGATGCTTATGTGGAGTGAACGTCGGACAACAACCCGGAGGAGCCTGGACCCGAAGCTTGGTCATGGAGTTTGGACTTGGACACGAAGCCGGAACTTGGACTTGAACACAGAGCTGGGACTCAGACTTGGACTTGGACATGGAGCTGGGACTCGAACTTAGACACGGAGCCTGAACTTGGTCTTGGAGTAGCGGCAAATGGCCAGCAATCCTCAGCTGGACACGAGACGACAAAACCAAACAACGACAGACAATTCATATCTTGGCTCGGAATAGCAGCAAATGGCCAGTAATTCTCAGCTGGACACGAGACGACAGAATTCGTATCTTGACTCGGAGTAGCGGCAAACGGCCGGCAAAGCTCAGCTGGCCACGAAAACGACAGAATTCCCGAAGCAACTTAGAGTCCACTATTCTCGACGGCCCGGAACATGCATTACCGCACTGGCTGAGGTGACGGTCCTCCGGAGTAGATGTAAGCCGGAGTCTTTATGCTGCCGGTTCGGATGAGAATCAGGTGCCCTAATCAAGGATCCCTCTAGGACATGGGGAAAAGGAAGTTAACAGAAACAACGGACCAGACCGTGACAGATTTCCGGACTAGAGGGGAACCAAACATTATAGGCAATGTGCAAGAACGTAAGGTGAAGGCCACAGATCTGATCATCCATGATGTCATTGAATGTCAGAAACCTACTCCTGCTCCTATATTTTTATATAACTATACATCTCCTCCCAATCTACTATCAGCCTCAGAAAAATCCGAACATGTGGCATCTCCCAGTCTGAAACATCAGGAAGGAAAATGTACAGTGCTTTTTGGTCATCTTTTTAATCTCTTTAGTATTATTCATTGTCTCTTATTGTCACTTGTTATCTTCATCAGGGCAAGCACAGATCCACCAGAGCGCATGATGTATCATAGTCATTAAACCTTTCATAGTAATGATACATTTTATTTACACTTAAGCATATAATGGATCCCCACTTTATGTATCAGTTTACCAAACCTGGATGAATTCCACAACCACTGTATTAAAACAGATTTGTGTGGTTTCTTATTAATACAGAGAAATGTCACTTCTCACTGTTGAAGCAAAGCAGTACACCCACAATAAGACATCAACATTTACCAGACCAGAGTACTTTAGCATGCAACAACTGAATCAAAATGTGCCATCTATGACTTATTCAGTGCTGCCTATGATTCACATCTGTGTTTTATGAACATAGAATTTGTACAGCACAGTACTGGCCCTTGGCCCGTGATATTGTCCCAAGCTCTTAACCTACTCCAAGAACAATCAAACCCTTCCCTCCTACATAGCCCTCCATTTTTCTATCATTCATGTGCCTATCTAAGAGACTCTTAAATGTCCCTAATATATCTGCCTCTACCACCAATCCTGTCATCTGTATATACATACTAACTATCTAACTCCGTTGCCAGAAGAAACTTCGTAGATATTTCCTCAAAACACTTGAGGAGTGAGGGTGATGAAAAGAGACTGGCTCAACTGGAGTGCACAAAGTTCCTGAAATGTTGTCTGTTATTCGTTTGCATCATGAAGAGCAGCAGTGTGGAGTTAGATGCACAGTAAGCACAGGTTGGTTTTGCAATGTATCTTGTTTACTGGCATAACAATAGAAGATTGAAATGAGTGAAATTCAGATTAATACAATAGGTCAAAGATTTTATTTTTATGCTAATGAATATGCCATCTGGACCCACCGATTAGAAGATGTAAAGGGCTGCAGTACACACGATTCATGTAATTGGAAGATAGATTAGATTAGCTCTATTTGTCTCATGTACATCGGACATACAGTAAAATACATTGTTTGCAGCAATGGCCAACTTGGTCCGATGTGCTCCAATGTACATAAGGAGTTTGTACATTGTCTCCTGACTGTGTGGGTTTACTCTGGGTCGTCCGGTTTCCTCCTACCGTCAAAGATATACTGATTAATTAGGTTAATTGGTCATTGTAAATTGTCCTGTGATTATGCTAGGGTTAAATAGGTGAGTCCTGAAGAAGGTTCTCGGCCCGAAATGTCAACTGTTTACTCTTTTCCATAGATGCTCCCTGAACTGCTGAGTTCCTCCAGCATTTTGTGTGTGTTGCTTTGGATTTCCAGCATCTGCAAATTTACCCGTGTTTTAAATAGGTAGGTTGCTGGATGATGCAGCTCATTGGGTCACTGTTCAATACTGTATCTCTAAATAAAAAAATAATAAAATATAGGCTGAGTGCAAGTAAGTGTTTGATAGTTGGCATAGACTCAGTGAACTGAATGACCAGGTTCCATGCTGTACCTCACTTTGACACTGCAAACAAGGTCCGTTTTACAAAGCTGGTGGACAGCCATTCAAAATGGATTGAGTATAAAGCCTGTATAGCCATGCACTACCACTCAATTCACTTCAGAAAAACTCATTCATTTTTACTACATATGGTCTTTCCAAGAGGATTGCATTGAGTAATGGCCCATGGCTTCAGTCATTTCAAATGGAACAGTTTGTGAAACAAAATAGGATCAAACATCACTTCACATTCCTTTTAACATCTCGAACAGCGAAGCTTAGAGATCAATATGTACAGTAAAATAGGTATTGAAGAAGCAAGTCACAGATTACGTATGTCAATGAATCATCTCTCACAGATTATCTCCCAGGCTATAAAATTAATAAACCTCTCTACTACAGGATACAGTTCTGTGGAAAAGCCGAGGGTTAAAATAATTGGAACACGCTTGAGTCTGATTCAGTCAAATCTGTGAGGGAAAGTTGAAAAAAGGCAGTTGAAATAAGCACACTATAAAAGGAAAGGGGTTCAAATTACTGAAAAGTTTCATGCACTGAGAAAATTGGATATTGGAGAGATTTTTGCATTAGGTAGTTGCAAAAATGATCTACTAAGAGTTGGCAAGAGATTCAAAAATGTTTATGTCACTGGGGAGGCAGAGACATATATATTGGACAAGTGTAATGGTATATATATTTTTGCCTGGCTGTCGATCAAATGGCTGCTTTGTCCTAAATGACTTTTTTTTGTGTAAAAAAAACAATGTCTCATTCTCCCTTCAGTATTCTGTCTGAAATCATTCTGGTAGCCATTTGGAATAAATAATTCCATGACCTACCCATTTTACATTCCACTTATCCCAAAAAGGAACGTTCGAGGACAAGTCAACCTGGGTACTCCTGTCCACTGATTAACATCTGGTTGAATGACTAAGACTGGCAAAGGTCTGGAAGTAAGTCTTCCACTTAGACAACTGTTTGAATGATAAACAGGATTTTTTTAAAAATTGAATAAAAGTGCCATGATTTACATTTTACAGCATGGACTAATTGCTTAAAATCTGTTCTTGCTAAGAGTTCAGTGGCTGTGTCCAATTTAGTAGGGTTCTATTTGCCTACAGATACCAGCCTTAAAATATTAACAGACTCTGTTTATCATACAATCAACTAAAGAGGAAATTAAAATGGTCTGGCTCCTGACCTTAATTATGTACATTATAAAGGCCACCCCTAGGCATTGCAGGCTCCTGCCCTAGCCATTGCATGAAGAAAAGCTCTTCTCAACACTGCACACAATATTATATGAAATATCTCTCTAATGCAAATTATCTATTCATGGAATTTGTCAGAACGTGACAGAACCACAATATAGAAAGCAGAACTCAAAAATAAATCCTGCAAAAACTTACAGACTCATAAAAGATTGGAGAGATGCTTTTCCAAAAAAACTAGGATCAAGATTTCTCTAAACTCCAAACAAAATGCCCAATTTAGTAAATGTTTGTACTGTAGGTCATGCAATCTTTCATTTCCACTGTTGATCAAAAGCAATACAAAATAAAATAAAGCAATGCACACACTTTTATTATTGAAATCTGTCCTTTTGATAAAATATCTTAATGGATGTTCCACTTAAAATTTAATTTATATTGATTTCCTTTTCCCCAGAGCAACTCACCACAATTACTTCAGCCTCTTTTGCCCAGCAATCATTACCATAAGACCAACAAGCACAACAACATATGAATCAGTAGCAGGAACAGACCATTAAGAATAATCCCCCTTTCAATGAGTTTATGACTAATCTGATTGTAACCTCAACTCTGCAAATCCATCTGCATTGTAAACTTTCACTCCTTGTTTATCAAGAATGTGATCTTAAAATATTTCAAGATTCTGGTACAACTGCCCTTAAAGGAAGAGAATTTCAAAGGTTTACAATGCTCTGACAGAAATAATAATCACTTTAGTTCTGTCTTACATGGGCATTGCCTTTGTGATCTTTAGGTCTAGACTTCCTTCACATCCACATGTATAGCCCTTGAGATCGTATAAATTTCAATCAAGTTCTCTTTCAGTCTTCTAAGTTCCAGTAGATACAAGCCTAGGGACAGAAACACTAATGTTATTGGATTACAATCACTTCCAAGATCCTTATAATTGTGTTGAGAAAAACACAATATCATGAACCTTTCAAGTTCATAGGGTTTGTCTTTTGAGATCCCCACAGGGACATAGAAACATACAATGTGGAAACAAGACCTTCAACCCACTGAGTTTGCATTGACCATCCACCACCCATTTAGACAAATCCTACATAAATCCCTTTTTATTGTGCAAGTATCCACGCCAGAAGTGTTATAATTCACCTTGTATTCAGTATATCTACGGACAGACATGAAAAACAGCATTACAAGTGTCACCCACATTAAAATGCAGCATTATTATGGTCAGGTGTTGAGTAGGTTAAGTCAACAACTCAAGTTATATGTCATCACTATATGTAAAGAGCCGAGCAGCTGAGTCCAAAAAAATTAATTAATTCTGAAAATGTTATGTGGAGCACTATAAACCTTACTTTAAAACAGCTCTTTCAATATTAGGTTATTTCTGGAATTAGGACAACTTTCAAGCAGCAAAACTTCCTAAGTTGTTTTGGATGATATGCTTGAGGAAAACTTGGCACTAAGCAATTTAAGGCAATTTTAGGATTGGTGACCTAAAGCTTGATCAGGGAATAGCTTTCAAGAAGCACCACAGGAAACAAAAGAGTGGCCCAGGCAGTGTAAATATTGAGGTGACAGTTCCAGATCTGAGGGTTTTGGCAGCTCGATGAATGGCTGCCACTGATGGGGCAACTAAAGCGCAGCATGATCAACTGGCCAGTATTAGAGGAGCATAATAGAGAGAGGCAAGGACAGAACTGGCTTTGTAAACAAGGATTTAAAATCAAGAACATAAATTGATGTAATTTTCTGTGAAATACAAAATAAAATTAAGCTATGGAAAGAATAGATTCCATACAATTAAACAAAATTATAGAACCCCAAATATTGCTCCAGGTTGGAGGCTTTTCTTTGCCATATATAAATGAAAAGCAGGAAACATTATGAATAACAGAGAAGAAAATGTTCTGTCTATGCTCCTCTTCAACTTTTCTCCTCAATTTTAAACTACTTTCACTAAAAAGCTACTTGATGGCTCTGGTATCAGTAAGAAATGCATTACATCAACACTGCAATATAAAATAGATGTAAGCAAACCATGGGAGGGAGAAAACTCTTCTGACTGAGTAGTTCAGGCCAGACAAGCTGTAGCTATTCTAGGACTGATGGTTGTAGGAAAATTAACAATTTTATTTCCATTTGATTTATACCCTTTGCAATGAAACAATTTGCAGCTTGTTTCATGCACTAAAATTTAATGGGAATAGGCATTAGTTCAGACCTTCTAATTTTAAAAAAATATTACTTTTGGACCTTTCACAGGTATCTGCAATACTAATGCTACAATGAGCTGGGATGTGTTCAGCCATTAGAAGACTTAATCAATTTAGAATTATAGAGCCATAGAGTCATACAGAATGGAAATAGACCCTTTGGCCCAACTCACCCTTGCTGACAAAGATGCCCATCTAAGTTATCCCCATTTACCCACATTTTCCCCATATCCCTCTAAACCATGATCCTGTCCTAATGCCTCTTAAATGTGGATATTTAGTTAGCAAATTGTAATTCTAGTTTGTTTGTCCATTTTCTCTTTTCAAAGATAACTTGTTCCACTGAACATAGCCAATGGTACAATAAATACTTTACCTAAGCAGCTCATAAGTTTTCAGTTCTCAGTTCTATGCAGCTCACCTCTACTTCAAATCATTAATTGTATGCTGTGAAGAACTTGACACATAATATACATAAATGAACTTCCTACAGTAAAGCAACGACTACATATCAAAAATACTTCATTGATTGTAATTGCTTTGGAATGCATTAAGGTTGTGAAAAGAACTGCAAAATTCAATATTTTCCTTAATTATTAAAATTAAAAATCTGAAATATTATAGGAACCATCCTAATTGCAGACTAGATCATTAGGATATTTTGTTCAAAAATAGTTCAGCAATGAATTAGTGACCAATAGTTAATGCAATTCATTGCAGAATTTGATGAATTCTCCCCTGCCTTTGCCCCTAGATCTTGATTGCCTAAGATATAAAGCAATGGCCTGGGTTGTGTGGGAGAATGCTGATAGTTCTGTTCAGCACAAATACATCCAATGTTTTGACAGCCTTTCTCCCACTCCCCAACACCCCTGTGATCTGACATTGATTCATCACTGACAAACTAGCAGCAATTTCCGTCCTTTACAAAGAGAAATTCATTTGCAGTATCTGACAAAGCACACTTCTTTATGTTTGTGAAATAATCGAGAATAGTTCAACATTGGTAATTGCTTTGGAGCATTTTAGTTTTGATTGTTAATGCCTAATAATTCTGAAAATAGGTTGGATTTAATCAAACTATTCAGAAATACTCTTGAGCTTTGTTAGGCCTGAAAGTCAGCTAAGTCACCTGTTTCAATTGAGCTCATTTTTGACCTTCTTGTGTATTATTCCAAAGATCCTGGATGAAGTGTGTGTAGTGTGTGTGTGTGTAGGCCTCTATTAGTCTCAATAGGCCATGGATTTGCACCTTGGAAAGTTTCCAGGCGCAAGCCTGGGTAAGGTTTTTTTTATGGAAGACTGGCTGCAAGTCTCCCCTCTCCATGCCACTGAAGTTGTCCAAGGGAAGGGCATTAGGACCCATACAGCTTGGCACCGATGTCGTCGCAGAGCAATGTATGGTTAAGTGCCTTGTTCAAGGACACACACGCAGCCTCAGCCAAGGCTCAAAATAGCGACCTTCATATCACTAGACGAACGCCTTAACCACTTGGCCACGTGCCAACAAGTTGTGGGTATCTCACCACTGTTTACAAATTTCTGGTCATTAACTCTGCTTTTTACCTCACAGGCTACCTAGTTTGCTGAATGTTGCCAGCATTTCATTCTCCACTTCCATTTCATCCTGTTTCTACTCAGGTAATGCTCAACTACTTAAATGCTCTGGTCTGATCTTGGGAATGTCGAGTGTTAAAATAGCATTGATAGCGTATAGTTTCCTTGCATATAGACAGTTGAGAGAAATACAAAATGGAATGATGAAAATGACAAGCAAGAGCCAGTTTGTTATGGAAGCATTTTGCACTACTTGAAGAGAATACATTCAGCCCCATTATTTTCTTTGCATCATGCTTGATGCTCTTTATTGGTTGTATGATATGGGAACTAATGGTTCAAGAACTGAATGGTTGAAGGGAAGTAGCTATTCTTGAACCTGGTGGTGTGGAACTTCAGGGTTCTGAACATCTTGCCCAATGGTAGCTGTGAAAATATGGCATGGCGCAGAAGCGGGTGATTTTTGATGATAGGTGTTGTCTTCTTGAGTCAGCACCTGTCGATACTACCAATGGTGGGGAGGGATGTACACGTGAGAAATTGGACAACATCCACAACTCTCTGCAGATTCTTATGTTCCTGCACATTCATCGTGAAACTTCTTCTGCAAGCTATCAATTGAATAAACTTCTGCAGATGCTATCATCATTTTCAATTAATGTCTTTAATCAAACCAAACATTTTGTGATGTTCAGTTTGAGCAGTGGCCCTTTAACACCTGCGGCACAAGGGAAAATTTCAAAATTAACATAGACAAAATATAATAACTCCAACAGAATTGGGTTATGGCTGGATTCCAGGTACACAATAATTCTAGAGCTACTTCTGCCCTGATTGCCTAATTTGTAACCTTAAATGCTTCACCATAAATTGATATTGTCTGAAAAATATTCTGGGCTGATAATACCCACTGACTCATCTATATAAGTATAAATAATGGGAAAACCATTTGAAGTTTGAACCTTTCTAAGAATTGAATTCATAAGTTAGAAAGAAAGAATAAAAATTTTCACATCTTCAGGATATTTCACGGCCAATTTTTAAGTGTAGTTAATTTTCTTTTTTATACACACAAAAACTTCTATGTGCAAGTATGCAATTTGCGATTTACTTGTATATAAGTGACCCAAATTCACTCAGTCAGGCAGGGAGAGATTACTTCATTCCTCTCCTGATTTATAGATAGTGGAATGGCTATAGGTTGCCAAAGATGAGTCACTCACTGAAAGATAATCTAAGGTCTGGCCTGCTCTTGTAGCCAAAATATTTGCGTGGCTGCTCTGTTTGAGCTACTGGTCAGCACTCACCCACAGGATGTCGATGGTGGAATTTCAAAGTGCAAATCGCTTTCGCTGGAGAGGATCTTTGATTGCCATTTTTTGCAGCACAAATATTACTTAGTACTTCATCCCTTTCTTGAATGGTATCCAGTTATTGGCGTGGGTAGGTAGAGGCTGAAGATCTGTAAATGGAGTTGAATATTATGGGATCATCAGCAAACATCCCCACTTCTGACTTTAAAATGAAAGGAAGATCTTTGATGTAACAAATGAAGATATGTGGTGTTACAACACTTCCCTGATGCACTTCTGCTGTGAAGCCCTGGGTTTTAGATGCTTGGCCTCCAGCAACCACCTTTCCTTTGGACATGGTATGACTAGAGACAATGAAGAGTTTCCACTTGATTCCCACTGACTTCATTTTTACCTGGTCTCCTCAATGCCATGCTCAGTTATATTAGCTATTGAGTCAAAAACACTCAATCCCCTCTCAGTACTTTCAATATAAACAAAGGTTGCAATGAGATCTGGAACTTAGCAGATCTGACAGAACCTAGCCGTCATCAGCCTAGATTGTACTTTAATATGTTGTAAACCTACAATTTTCTACCAGTAATTAAAACTGTTAGAGCTGGAATGAATATCAAATGATCCAGTGATGTGAATACCATCCTTGTTTCAATCATATCTTTGCCCAAAAACCATCATAGATTGGGGACCACCTTGTCGATCACCTGCACTCCATCCACAAAAAGCAGGGCTTCACGGTGGCCAGCCATTTCAATTACAATCCCCATTCCAATATGTTGATCATTGGCCTTCTCTCCTGCCACGATGAGCCCACACTCAGGTTGGAGGAGCAACACCTTATATTCTGTCTAGGTAGCCTCCAACCTGATGGCATGAACATCGATTTCTCCATCTTCCAGTAATTTTTCTCCTCCCTCTTCCTTCTTATTCATTTCTCCACTCTTCACCCCCTTACCTCTTTTCCTCTCCTGCCTATCACCTCCTCCTTCCCTCTTTCCCGTGGTCCACTCCTCTCTCCTATCAGATTCCTTTTCCACCCAACACCTCCCAACTTCTTACTTCATTCCCCTCCCCCATCCACCTGGCTTCACCTTTTACCTGCTATCTTGTACTCCTTCCCTTCCACCCACCTTCTTATTCTGGCTTCTTCCCCTTTCCTTTCCTTGATGAAGGGTCTTGGCCTGAAACATTGGCTGCTTATCCATTTCCATAGATGCTGCCTAACCCTTTGAGTTCCTCCAGCATTTTGTGTGTGCTACTCTGAATTTCCAGCATCCGCAAGATCTCTTGTGTTCAGTTCTACTGCTACCATATTGATCCTAATTAGTGATGACAGTTAAAAGAAATATTCTCTCCACCTCCCTTTAATACTTGAAGTAAGGTTTTTGGATTTGGCAATGTTGAACATTTGACAGACATTATTTTGACCTTGACTCCAAGTGCATCCATTATTTGGGTTTTTTAGACTGCGATGGGGCTTTGCTTTGAGTTTATGTGTTTTCAGATTTACAACATAGGAAGCTGGGCTATTTTCCTGATCTCTGGCAGTTTTTGGCACTGATCCTGACATCTTGTATTCAAATGTTTACATTGTTTTGAAAGTGGCAGGAAAGCTCAGACTGAGAAGTTCCTCAGTTAAATTCCGATGCTGACCTGAATATTTTGAAAAAGATTTGCAAAGTAGATATAAAGAAGTTTCACATTTGTTGCTTCTTCTGAAACAACAACTGAATTGGAACACCTGGGAATGATTATAAAATCGTAATCTGATGAAGGGTTTAAATTATGACATAAATTACAAGAATGTCAACAGTGAAAAATATCTAGCCAGCCTACTGCTGCCAAATGCTTTGCACAGAAATGGAAATTATGTACAACCTTCAACTTAACTCTTCTTTGAAGATATTTTGGGCATTGGCCAGTGTTGGTGTTGTTGGTTTTTCTGGGCTGTGCCTATTTAGTTCACCTCTTATTATGCTCCATTAGAACAATTTCCAGGTCGCATCTTATTTGGTCAAGTTAGTCAGCCACGTGCAACTCTTCTATACAATGAGCTAACCTTTTGGACCATGTAAGGGGAAATTGCATCATCTGGGAATCTTTTCATGGAGCATCCTGATAACTGTGGTTTATTTTCTAAGGAACT
Source organism: Hemitrygon akajei (assembly GCF_048418815.1). NCBI lineage: Eukaryota > Metazoa > Chordata > Chondrichthyes > Myliobatiformes > Dasyatidae > Hemitrygon > Hemitrygon akajei. The sequence goes on from NC_133141.1 coordinate 43,109,260, forward strand.
AAATGGAAGCTACAGACTTAGTTCATGAAAGCAGCTTCAAATATCAACTTAGCTCATTTAGAAGGCATATGCAAGCTTTAGTGTGAAGTGGCTAAGAATGATGCAGAATTTCCATAGAAGGTTTCATGGAATGTCTTTCAACCATGCCATGGCATGTTGCTAATGGCTGTTAGCTTTCCTTTTGCTCAAGTATCCACGTGTATCTAATTGGAAACTAGTTCTTGATCTATGTATATTTCTGAGGTGTGGAATATCTTCCATTTTGCAATATCTAAATGCTGTTACACTCTTCTATCACAACTTTTCCATTTCATTTTTCTTTCATGGACTTCATCAAGTCTGATGTATTTTGAGCTTCATTCTGCAATGTGATGTTAACTGTGATGAGATAGCTCATTATCAGGAAGAGGTGCTATGAAGAAATTAGTCTAAATGTTCAGGAGGTAAAGTACTCTTTCTCGGCCTCATTAGGCAGACCAGCTTGAGTGTACAATGCAAATAGCAATGAGGAATGGAAGAGATGTTCAGTATGTTTGAGTGGAATAAATACACATTGAGTCTTAATCAAATGGTCTTCATGGCAGGGTATGAAAGCATCCATCATTCAAGCAAGCCTCCCCTCCACTGACTCCATCTACACTTCCCACTGCCTTGGGAAAGATACCTCCAATCCCAGTCATTCTCTATTCCCCCCTCTCCTGTTGGGAAGAAGATACAAAGGTTTGACAGCTTATACCATCAAGCTCAAGGTCAGTTTCTATTCTGCTCTCATCAAACTTGTTAACCAACACCTCAGAAGTGAAAAGATGACCTTTTGTTTTCCCAATCTGCCTTTTTTCCAGCCCGTGCGTTTCTCAGCCTGCACTGCACTTTTTTTGGGTAGAGGTGACAGGAGCAGATACAACAGCAACTTTTAAAACTGGTGTCCAGGCTCCAATGCACAAGATCGAAAGGGGCGGCACTGGGCTGTAGATTCAGCCAGCTCCATCGTGAGCACAAACCACACCCCACCATCATGGACGTCTTCAAAAGGTAGTGTCTCAGAAAGTAGGCATCTATCATTAAGAACCAACTCCACTTGGGACATGGCCTCTTCAATTACTGCCTCCAGGGAAGAGTTAAAGTGTCTAAAGCAGCACACTCAACATTTTAGAAACAGCTTCTTCACCTCCGTCATCAGATTTCTGAACCATCCATGAACATTACCTCACTAATCCTCTTTTGCACTATTTCAAAATTTATTTCTTATTCTAACTTACAGTAATTTATGTCTTCCATTGTACTGCTGCCACAAAGCAACAAATTTCATGACATATGTCAGTGACAATAAACTTAATTTTTATTCTGACTCATTCAGACAGGCATATGAGTTGGCAAGAAATAGGGGAATATGGACCAAGATGCTGGCAGGTGGCATAAGTTGGTGTTTCATATCATAGTCAATGTAGACATGATAGAAACATAGAAAACCTACAGCACAATACAGGCCCTTCGGCCCACAAAGTTGTGTCGAACATTTCCCTACCTTAGAAATTACTAGACTTACCTATAGCCCTTGATTTTTCTAGGCTCCCCATGCACCTATCTAAAAGCCACTTAAAAGACCCTATCGTATCCACCTCCACCACTGTTGCCGGCAGCCCATTCCACGCACTCACCACTCTCTGAGTAAAAAACTTACCCCTGACATATCCTCTGTACCTAATACCCAGCATCTTAAACCTGTGTCCTCTTGTGGCAACCATTTCAGCCATGGGAAAAAGCCTCTGACTATCCACACAATCAATGCCTCTCATCATCTTATACACCTCTATCAGGTCACCTCTCATCCTCCATCACTCAACCTATTCTCATAAGGCATGCTCCCCAATCCAGGCAACATCCTTGTAAATCTCCTCTTCACCCTTTCTGTGGTTTCCACATCCAGGTGAGGCAACCAGAACTGAGCACAGTACTCCAAGTGGGGTCTGACCAGGGTCCTATATAGCTGCAACATTACCTCTCGGCTCCTAAACTCAATTCCACGATTGATGAAGGTCAATACACCATACAGCTTCTTAACTACAGAGTCAACCTGCGCAGCTGCTTTGAGCGTCCTATGGACTCGGACCCCAAGATCCCTCTGATCCTCCACGCTGCCAAGAGTCTTAACATTAATACTATATTCTGCCATCATATTTGACCTACCAAAATGAACCACTTCACACTTATCTGGGTTGAACTCCATCTTCCACTTCTCAACCCAGTTTTGCATCCTATCAATGTCCTGCTGTAACCGCTGACAGCCCTCCACACTATCCACAACACCTCCAACCTTTGTGTCATCAGCAAACTTACTAACCCATCCCTCCACTTCCTCATCCAGGTCATTTATAAAAATCACTAAGACTAAGGGTCCCAGAACAGATCCCTGAGGCACATCACTGATCACCGACCTGCATGCAGAATATGACCCATCTACAACCACTCTTTGCCTTCTGTGGGCAAGCCAGTTCTGGATCCACAAAGCAATATCCCCTTGGATCCCATGCCTCCTTAATAAGCCTTGCATGGGGTACCTTATCTGAAATCCTTGCTGAAATCCATATACACTACATCTACTGCTCTTCCTTCATCAAAGTGTTTAGTCACATCCTCAAAAAATTCAATCAGGCTCATAAGGCACGACCTGCCTTTGACAAAGACATGCTATCTATTCCGAATCATATTATACCTCTCCAAATGTTCATAAATCCTACCTCACAGGATTTTCTCCATCAACTTACCAACCACTGAGGTAAGACTCACTGGTCTATAATTTCCTGGGCTATCTCTACTCCCTTTCTTGAATAAGGGAACAATATCCGCAACCCTCCAATCCTCCGGAACCTCACCCCTCCCCATTGATGATGCAAAGATCTTCGCCAGAGGCTAAGCAATCCCCTCCCTCACCTCCCACAGTAGCCTGGGGTACAGCTCATCTGGTTCCGGCAACTTATCCAACTTGATGCTTTGCAAAAGCTTCAGCACATCCTCTTCCTTAATATCTACATGCTCAAGCTTTTCAGTCCACAGCAAGTCATCACTACAATCACTAAGATCCTTTTCCATAGTGAATACTGAAGTAAAATGTTCATTAAGTACCTCTGCTATTTCCACCGGTTCCATACACACTTTCCCACTGTCACACTTGATAGGTCCTATTCTTTCACTTCTTATCCTCTTGCTCTTCACATACTTGTAGAATGCCTTGGGGTTTTCGTTAATCCAGCCCGCCAAGGCCTTCACATGGCCCCTTCTGGCTCTCCTAATTTCCTTCTTAAACTCCTTCCTATTAGCCTTATAATCTTCTAGATCTCTAACATTATCTAGCTCTCTGAACCTTTTGTAAGCTTTCCTTTTCTTCTTGACTAGACTTATTACAGCCTTTGTACACCACAGTTCCTGTACCCTACCATAACTTCCTTGTTTCATTGGAACGTACCTAGACAGAACTCCACACAAATATCCCCTGAACATTTGCCGCATTTCTTCCGTACTTTTCCCTGAGAACATCTGTTTCCATTTTAAGCTTCCAATTTCCTGCCTGATAGCCTCATAATTCCCTTTACTCCAATTAAACACTTTTCCAACTTGTCTGTTCCTATCCCTCTCCAATGCTATCGTAAAGGAGATAGAATTATGATCACTATCTCAAAATGCTCTCCCACTGAGAGACTTGACACCTGACCAGGTTCATTTCCCAATACCAGATCAAGTACAGCCTCTCCTCTTGTAGGCTTATCTACATATTGTGTCAAGAAACCTTCTTGAACACACCTAATAAACTCCACCCCATCTAAACCCCTTGCTCTAGGGAGATGCCAATCGATATTTTTGAAATTAAAATCTTCCATCACGACAACTCTATTATTATTACACCTTTCCAGGATCTGTTTCCCTATCTGCTCCTCGATATCCCTGTTACTATTGGGCGGCCTATAAAAACACCCAGTAAAGTTATTGACCCCTTCCTGTTCCTAACCTCCACCCACAGAGACTCCGTAGACAATCCCTCCATGGCGACCAACTTTTCTGCAGCTGTGACACTACCTCTGATCAACAGTGCCATGCCCCCAACCTCTTTTGCCTCCCTCCCTGTCCTTTCTGAAACATTTAAAACCCGGCACTTGAAGTAACCATTCCTGTCCCTGAGCCATCCAAGTCTCTGTAATGGCCACCACATCATATCTCCAAGTACTGATCCACACTCTAAGCTCATCTGCTTTGTTCACAACACTCCTTGAATTAAAATAGACACAGCTCAAACCTTCAGTCTGAGCACGTCCCTTCTCTGTCATCTGCCTATCCTCCCTTTTGCACTGTCTACAAGCTTTCTCTATTTGTGAGCTAACCTCCTCTTCCCCGGTTTCTTCAGTTTGGTTCCCACCCCCCAACAATTCCAGTTCAAACTCTCCCCAGTAGCCTTAGCAAACCTCCCTGCCAGGATATTGGTCCCCCTGGGATTCACGTGCAACCCGTCCTTTTTGTACAGGTCACACCTGCCCCAAAAGAGGTCCCAATGATCCAGAAATCTGAATCCCTGCCCCCTGCTCCAATCCCTCAGCCATGCGTTTACCCTCCACCTCATTCTATTCCTATTCTCAATGTTGCGTGGCACAGGCAGTAATCCCGAGATTACTACCTTTGCAGTCCTACTGCAATATGATGGGCCTGTTCCTGAGCTGTACTGTTCTGTGTTTTTGAGTTCTTATGAATACTTAAAGGCATAATTATTGGGAAATTACAGGCTAAATAGCTTATCATCTATCAGTGAGTAAATGTTAGAGGCTATTATTAAGGCTGTTATTGCAGGATACTTGGAAAAATTCAAGTTAATCACGCAAAATCAACATGCCTTGTGAAAAAAGAATTATGATTGATCAATTTATTGGAGTTCTTTAAAGAAATAGCATGGATGATAAATAAAGGGGAATTGAATACGGAAACCAGAACAAAATTTATTCTGCTCAGTAAAGCTCATGGCGTAGAAGGTACACCATGATGTGGTCTGAAGATTGGTTGGCCAACAGGAAACAAGAGTAGGTGTAAATCAATTGGTTTCTAGTTTGCAAGCTGTTGAATGGCATGCCCCAGGAACTGGCATTGGAGCCTCACTGTTGTACAATTTATATAAATGACTTTGATAAGGGCTGCATATGCTGACAACACAAAGATAGATTGAAAAGTAAGTTATGAAGAGGGCAATAAGGTGGTCTCAAAGCGATATGACTGTAAGTCTGAGTTCAAAGTAAATTTATTATCAAAGAACATATAAATCACCAAATACAAACCCTGAGGTTCATTTTCTTGCAGGCACACTCAGGAAATCAAAGAAACATGACAGAATCAATGAAAGACCACAGCCAACAGGACGGACAAACAACCAGCGTCCAAAAGACAACCAATTGTGCAAACACAAAACAAAAAAAGAAATAATAATAGTAAATAAATAAGCAACAAATATCAAGAGCATGAGATGGAGAGTCCTTGAAAATGAGTCCAGACTTTGTGGGAACAGTTCAGTGATGGGTGAATGATTTGAGTGAAGTTAACCCCACTGGTTCAAGAGCCTGCTGGTTGACGGGTAATAACTGTTTCTAAACCTGGTGGTGTGAGTCCTGAGGCTCCTATATCTTCTTCCTGATGGCAGCAGCAAGAAGAGAGCTTGGCCTGGACAGTGGGGGCCCCTGATGATGAATGCTGCTTTCCTGCAATAGTGCTCCATGTAGATGTGCTCAGTGGTAGGAAGGGCTTTCCCCATGATAGGCTAGGTTGTGTCCACTACTTTTTGTAGGAGTTTCCATTGAAGGGCATTGGTGCTTCCATAGCAGGCCATGATGCAACTAGTCAATATACTCTCCACTACACTTCTGTAGAAGTTTGTCAAAGTTTTAGATGTCATGCCGAATCTTTGCAAACTCCGAAGAAAGCAGAGGCGCTACCGTGCTTCCTTCATAATGGCACTTACATGCTGGGCTCAGGACAGATCCTCTGAAATGATGACACCAAGTAATTTAAAGTTGCTAACCCTCTCCACCTCTAATCCCCTGTTGAGAATTGGTTCATGGACCTCCAGTTTCTGCCTGCTGAAGCTCCTTTGAATCAGCTCCTTTGTCTCACTGACATTGAGTGAGAGGTTGTTGAGGCATCACTCAGCCAGATTTTCAACCCCCCCTCCTATATGACGATACATCACATTGGCGTCGTCAGAAAACTTAAATATGGCGTTGGAGCTGTGTGTAGCCTCACGGTCATAAGTATAAAGCAAAAAGAGAAGGGAGCTGAGCACACAGCCTGGTGATGCACCTGTGCTGATGGAGATTGTGGAGGAGATGGTGTTGCCAATCCAAACTGACTGGGGTCTGCAAGTGAGGAAATTGAGAACCCAATTGCACAAGGATATATTGAGGCCAAGGTCTTGAAGCTTATTAATTAGTTTTGAGGGGATGATAGTATTGAATATCAAGCTGTAGTTGATAAAGAGCATCCTGATGAATGTATCTTTGCTGTCCAGATGTTCCAGGGCTGAGTGAAGAGCCAATGAAATGGCATCTGCTGTTGACCTGTTGTGACAGTAGGCAAATTGGAGCAGATCAAAGTCATTATTCAGGCAGGAGATGATGTGGTTCATCACCAACCTCTCAAAGAACAGTGGATGTAAGTGTTACTGGACAATAGTCATTGAGGTAAGTTATCATGTTGTTCTTAGGCACTGGTATAATTGAAGCAGGTGGGCACCTCACACTGCTGGAGTGAGGGGTTAAAGTTTGGTGAACACTCCAGCCAGTTGATCAGCACAGGCCTTTAGTACTTGGCCAGGTACCCCTTCTGGGCTGGATGCTTTCCATGGGATCACCCTCCTGAAGGATGCTTTCATGACAGCCTCAGGGGCTATGAGAGCTTGTTAAGTTTCCTCCATGTTTTGACAGTCAAAGTGAGCATAGAAGGCATTGAGCTAATCTGGCAGCGAAGCTATTTTGTCACGTATGTTGCTTGGTTTCACTTTGTAAGATGTAATAGCATTCAAGCTCTGCCACAACTGTCGAGCATCCTTCAGTAATTCAAGTTTGGCCCAGAATTGCCACTTTGCTTTCCAGAAATTGTACCTGGACATTTTGTATCTCACTTGGTTGCAAGACCTGAATGCAACGTGATCTGGCCATCAGCAGATTGGAGATCTCATGGTTCCTCCAGCAATTCTGGTTGGGGAAGACTCTGAATTATTTTGTGGAGCCGTACTCATCTATGATCCGTTTTATAAAGTCCGTGACAACCATGGTGTATTTATTCAGATCCATAGACGAGTCCTCAAACACCACCAAGTCCACCGACTCAAAGCTCATAGCCGCTCCTCTGCCTCCTGTGACCACCTCTTTGTTGTCCAAATCTCTAGTGCCTTGTTCTTCTGACTCTGTTAATATGCAGGTATGAGGAGGACAGCTATGTGATCAGATTTCCCGAAATGCAGTCTGGGCATGGAACAGTAGGCATGCTTTATCACAGTATAGTAGTGGTTTAATGCATTGCGGCCACTGGTGTTGCAGGTTATATGCCGATAATAATTAGGCAGAGATTTCTTCAAACAAGCCTAATTGAAGTCCCTGACTATGATTTGAAATGTGCCAGTGTGGACTGCTTCTTGTTTGATGATGGCAGCATTCAATAGCTCAAGTGTCTGATTTTCATTGGCTTTTGGTGGTATGTAAACCGTGGTCAGCATTATGGAGGAGAGCTCTCTTGCTAAGTAGAATAGTCAGCATTTAATCATTTGATGTTTCAGGTCAGAGGTACAAGAGTACGACAGAACCGCCATTTCTGAAGAGCACAAAGAATTTATCATAAAACAGAGACCCCCCCCCCCCCCCCACCTTTTGTCTTCTCTGAATCAGCAGTTTGGTCCACCCTGTGTATCAAGAAGCCTTCAGGTCTTACCAATACAGCTGGCATGTCTGGAGTTAGCCAAGTCTCCATGAAACACAGAACACAGCAATTCCTCATTTCCCTGCGATACAGCAGTGTTGTTCTCCAGCAACTATACATTTGCTAATAAGATGCTGGATGGAGGGATTTTCATTCCTCTGCATCTCAAACTGCTTGGAGTCCTCTCCTCCTCCCTCTCTTCTGGCCACAGTGATGTACCATCGCCTGCTTAAAGGTACCGTACCTGAATGCTTGAGAGGAAAGTCCAACATTAACTTCAGAAGATTGTGAAATTGCAAGTTCATTAACACAGTTCAAAAGTACTTGCTTAAAGGAAAATTGCATGCTGCAGTCTGCAGTGAGAGTAATTCAAAAGAGGTATATTAAGAAGTTTTGTTAGCAGCCCGCAACACATCACTGTGGTTCACTGGAGTCATCTTGGCCAACTGCAACAGCTGTGGCAGGGCTTCAATGCTATTTCCTCTTACCAAGTGAAACCAAGGACATAGGTGAAAACAAAGCTTTTCTCCCAGATGAGCTCAATGCCTTCTATGTTCACTTTGACCATCAAAATATAGAGGCACCTTCATGAACACCCACAGACATAGAAGCCTATTGAGTTTGCTCTGACATTCCATCATGGCTGATGTATTATCACTCTTAACCCCATTGCCTGCCTTCTCCCCATAATCTTGCTAATCAAGAACCTATCAACCTCTACTTTAAATATACCCAATGACTTAGCCTCCGCAGCCATCTATGGCAATGAATTCCATAATATTTCATGAAATTCCATATAATTCCACGATATGGATAGATTAAATGTGGACAAAGATCTGGCAAAAAGAATACAATGCAGGAGAATATGAAATGCTCCTTCTTTGACAGGGAAAAAAAAGCATATTGCCTATATGGCAACCAGCTTGGGGTTTCCTGTGGTAGGATTCACAACAGGCTAGAGTCAAAGTAAAATGAGCTGAAGGAATGTTATAATTTTTTTTGCTAAGTAATTAATACCAAAGTAATTAACGGCATTTCAGTTAAATAGGGAGACTATTATCTGGAGTACTGTGTACAGCATTGATTGCTTTTAAGGTAAGGTTGCGAACAGTTCTGAGAAGCCTTATCAGACTAATATCCAGAATGAGCAAGTTGTCTTATGAAATATTATTGGACAGGCTAGGCTTGTACCTGCTAGGGAGAAGATATTCCTCTTGTGGGAGAATCTAAAACCTAGGGGTTACTGTTTAAAAATAAGAGCTCCTATTTGTGACAAATAGGAGAAATCTCTTCCACAACTGGCAGTGGAAGCTTTGTCTTTGTGTATCTTCCTGAACAGTATTTTTTGATAAGGAAATGGGTAAGAAGTTTCTGTGGGTCAGCAAGAATGAAGAACAGAGTTTACAGCCTCTGTAATCTATGATCCGGCAGGGTAGGCTCAAGGAACCATGCAGCCAACCCCTGGACCTAATTCGTACAATCATAAATAATCATTGAACTATGTAAATCGCAGTGTTTTAAAAAGAAACTGTAGATTTTCCATCTGTTAAACACTTGGAAAAATAATTGGAGAAAGCATAGAAAAAATGCACCTTTTCAGAGTTGCAGGGACTGTCTCTCAAACGTGCCTACACACTAACGCATAGAAATCAATGGACCAAATGGCTTCCTTCTGGGATCTAATCATTGATTTCATGATATGAAGCAACCCATTATAATCGAACCCATGCAATTAACCTGCAATTAAGGTTAGAATTTTACATCGTTAAACAGGAGTTGACCTTCCCTGAGAGATGCACCGATCTGATATTGGAAAAGGTCACTTCCCATTATAATCAATGGGAAGATGATCTGCATTGCCTTTTTTTCACCGTCAAAGCCTTTCCCTAGAGCAAGAATTTTCTCAAGCGGCAGCAATCACTGCAACAATCCAAAAGGCTTCTTATTGACAAAAGGAGGGGGAAAAAAGGGTAATTTGCTGAATTGATGTTTTGTAAGAAAATATTTCCTCCTCAAAATTGCTAAACCTGTTTCCATAAAGAAAATACCATTTAAAGAAATTCCCTGAGGAGCCATTTCACTCACTGAGGAACACTATAAATATGTAATTGGTTGCATATTACAAAAACAATGCAAAGAGCTGATTTTAGTGATTTTACTTGAAATACTGTATATTCTCCTCCCGAGCCTTTCAATTAATTATGCAGTGTTTGAGTTGGCTGACATCTGGGTTATAGGAAAAGGTCAGGCTGAAGAAAAACTAATAGCCCAATAGCATCAGCGCCTGGTAATTTTCCCCTCGTTGGTCAGGCTACATGTCCTATATAGTAACGTCCATGACTTGTACTTTGCCTCCAAAATTCATTCCAGTCAAGTAAATTTAGGGGTCAAATCACAACAACCAGCTATACTATCCAGGGATTTGTTTCTAGGCACATGTTGGTAATCTAGGTTGACAGAATGTCAAGCAAGTACTATAGTACAATGAGTGTACTCATTGCCCATTTTTAATTACCTTTTAGAAGGTAGTGACAAATTGTCTTTTTACTTCTCCATCCTTCTGATGACTGCACTCCCACAGAGATTTTCAGAAGTGGATTCCAGGATTCTGATTTGTAGGAATAGCACTGTGGTGACCCATTTTCTGTGCAGGTGAACCGGCTCACAAATAGCCAGCGCGCGGGGGGAGACTTTGGTAATACACCTCTGACATAATTTCCGCCCGGAGAGGGGCAGCATGTGACTCCATATGCCTGCTTCTTTTATCTTTCTATGGATAGTAATTCCAAACTTTTATGAGTTTGCACATCATCTTGCGTGCGAACATAATAGGAACATGAAATCATTGGTTAGCTCCTGGTAAATCAGGCTTGGTAACTGCTCATTTGCATATATTTTTAATTATCCTCTACTTACTGAATTTTTTAAAAACTTTCATTGGGAGAGGTTGTTACAGTTCCTGTCCTAAATTCTGTCTCTATATTCCTCATAAATCATTTGCTTTGAACCAATTCATAGGCCATGCCTTGCCTACAACTTATTCATTGCCAATAATGCCAATAGTCACTCTGAGTTAAAGATATAGGTTTATTTTGCAAGTATCCTAGGATGCTGGCATTAAAAGTGGCAGAAGATTAAAGTAAATCACTAGCATTGTAAGTTATTTAAATGAGTGTTATTATGCGGTTTATCCATTATAATGTAAGAACTTATTTGCTTATGTCCTGACATTACGCTGACTTCTGTTCTTTGTGGGAGTGGGACCCACTCTCGGGGTTTCACGACTGGCCGTTATTTGATATGCCAAGGATGTGGCCTAAGAGATTAGCTCGCCTATGGAGTTCTGGGATCTCGTGGCTCTGGAGAAAGACAGACTGGTCAGTGCCTCTGCAGGAATCCGGTGCATCACGGGAGACGGAAGATCGAAAGCAGTGAGCTGACTGCTGGCTGTGTGCTCAGAGACCCGAGTTCTTTGGGCACCGAGCTCGGAAAAAGCAAAACAATGGAATTTTAGTATCGTAAATCAGCGAGTTGTTACATATTTATTTCTCTGACATTAAATGTACCTTTGAAACCTTCAAAGTCAAAAGTAAATTTATTATCAAAGTATATATATGTCACCACATACTACCTTGAGATTCATTTTCTTGCAGGCATTCACAGGAAAATAAAGAAATACAATAGAGTTGATGAAAAACTGTACATAAGTAAAGACTGACAAACAACTGATGTGCAAAAAAGACAAACTGTGCAAGTAAACTAAAAGGTAAATAAATAATACTGAGACCAGGAGCTGTAGAGTTCTTGAAAGTGAGTCCATAGGTTGTGGATTCAGTTCAGAGTTGAGGTGAGTGGTTCAGGGGCCCAATAGTTGGAGGGTAATAGCTGTTCCTGAACCTGATGTTGTTGGACCTCAGGCTCCTGAAACTCTTTCCCAGTTATAGTACTGAGAAGAGAACATGGTGTGGATGGTGGTGGGCCCTTGTTGATGAATTCTGCTTTCTTGTGACCACGCTCCTTGCAGACGTTCTCAGTGGTGGGGTGGACTTTGCCCGTGATGGACTGGGCTGTATCCACCACCTTTTGTAGACTTTATCACTCTTTGGGGTTGGGGGCATGGTAACGCTATTGCAATGGCACCCAGCGATCGGGATTCAATTCCGCCACTAAAGAGATTGTACATTCTCCCCGTGGTCGTGTGGGTTGCCTCCAAGTGCCTAGGCTTTCTCCCATATTCCAAAGATGTACGTTAGGGTTAATAAGTTGTGGGCATGCTACATTGGTGCCAGAAGCATGGAGGCACTTGTGGGTTGCCCTGGGTTGGTTGTTAATGCAAACGACGCATTTCACTATATGTTCCGATATACATGTGACAAATAAAGCTAATATTTGTCAATCTAATCTTTATAAATCTTGGGCATTGGTACTTCCATACCAGGACATGATTGCAACCAGTCAGGATACACTCCAAGTGCTTGCAGGTAGCCCTTAACACTTACTGGTACTATATTCCTTTGGACATAATAATCGGGATTCATATATTTAATGAGAAGTTTGTTTTAGGCTGCTGTTAAATCTTATGCAATTATTTACAGGAAAAATAACTGAACTTCCTGAGGTACTTTCTGTTCCAGCTTCATTTGTCAAACTGATCCTATTTTAGAATCACAAACAGTTGTGGTGAGAAGTTTGGCTTACATTTTTATACAAAGTTTGGCTTACAGTCTTATTGGAAGTTGTGCAGAGGTAAAAGCCTTATTAAAGCCTTGAATGAGAGCTGAAATCAGAAAGAAACTGATATTTTCAGTTTAAAATCTTAGGAGGAAGGTCGACATTTTTGAAAACAATTGAACGTTGGAACAACAGCAAGATATTGGCGGCTGTCTGAAGTACTGGGTGCTCCGAGTAGTTCAGATGGCTTCTATCAAGTGTGTCTCAGGTCAGCAACCTACCTAGTAAAACACCAAGGGTCAAGATGCTGTAACCATTTGCAAAGCTCAAGCTGCTAGAGGAACTCACATAAAGGTAACTGTCAAAATGATAGGTAGCATGCAAGGTGTCCAAAATACAGGTGGAAAAGCAATGAACAAGGAGAGACAGTATAGAGCTGACATATGAGGTGATATGTTCAGTGGGAAAAGAGCAGGCAGAAACAATGGGTTAATGAATACTCTTGTTTGTGGATCTTAGGGAAGAGATAGAAGTGGGCAGAGCAAGGTTGGAGCACCATCATGTTGGAGGCTATGGAGGGGAGATCTTCTAATGTGATGAGATCTGTGGTGGCCTAGGAGGCGGTAAGTTGGTTCCTGTTGGGGAGGTATGAGGAGGTTTCCGAGAGCTACCATGTAGCCTCTGCAAATAGGGGTCACTCTGTCAGACAATAGGGCACCACCCTTGTCTGCCAGTTTGATGATGAGGTTAGGATTGGTGCAGAATGAGTTGGGAGCTGCACATTCTGAAAGGGTGAAGTGAGTCAAAAAGTTAAGGGTTGAGGTCAGCAGTTGGAAATTTGCCCTGAGCAGGGTCTTGATGCAAAATCCCTCTGCCTCCACAGATGCAGCCTAATTCACTGAGTTAAGCCAGCAGTTTCTTTTGTTCTAATAAAACACCATTGTACTGAAACAATTTGTTTCCACCAATGCCGTCGACCCTTCTTACTGCTTCCAGCTTTTCAAATGTTATTACCATCCAAAATGTTTTGAAATATGGTATTGTTTTAGTTATTCATTATTAACACAATTGTTAACATTAATCATCTCAAAGAATTGAACATGTGAATTGCCGAATTTAACAAGCATTAATTGAAATCCTTATTGTGGGTGCCACAATAGCTTAGTAGTTAGCACGACATTATTACAGCTCAGAGCGTCCCAGAGCTCGGAGCTCAATTCTGGCACCCTCTGTAAGAGCCTCTGTACCTCCTCCCCGTAGAATGCGGGTCTTTTTTCCATATCCTCAAGTTTCCTCCCTCAGTCCAAAGACATACCGGTTGGGAGGTTAATTGGCCACTGTGAATTGTCCCATGATAAGATTAGGGTTAATCAGGTTTGTCAGTGGTTCATGGGTAGTGTGGTTTGAAGGGCTGGAAGGGCCTACTTCGCTAAATAGTAATATAGAAAATAATATCTATATGCAATTACTAGGGAATATGAGGTAAACGTTACAAGATTTGGGAAAGTTTATCAGGAAAGTTTATCAAATTACAAGAGGCTTTTGCCTTCCAATGAAATGGTCAAATGCAAATAAACAACTATTGTAAGTAACAAATGAGTTATTTAATGCAAAGTATGTTTCAGGCTACTGTTGAATCCTATACAATTATTTACCGGAAAATTTTGAACTTTCCAGTGGTATTTCCTGTTCCAGCATCATCTGTCTAACTGTTTCATGACCCTGTTTCAGAACTGCAAATATTTTTGAGAAAAATTTTTCTTTACATGCTCATGAAGCTAAGTGGAAGTTCAGCGAAGGTCAGCAGGTCAGGCTTGGCTTTCTTGCATTGTTTTTGTCTAGACTCTGAGCCGTTTTATTTGTTCCCCAGCAGAAGAAGGAAGGAAACAGCTGAAGTTTCTCCATTTAAAAGAGCATATATAATATGTTTAAATAAAGAAAAAGTAAATGAAGGGTCATTTAAGGCAGTGCAATTAAAAATCAGTAGAGAATTACTATAGGAATGTTATAATGGAGGGCACTAAGCTGGAAACAATTTCCCCAAA